>NC_082648.1:57689778-58314778 GCF_028023285.1 Balaenoptera ricei | reverse complement strand
CTGTATTTTATGATGATCCCGTAATGATCCTACCTCATTTGTGTAGTTTAATAGTTTAAAAAAATAAAGCAAAACATCCATGTTACATTATTCTTCAGTTGCCCATCTTCCACTATACCTTAATTACAGGGATAGCAATGCTTCTTCAAACTGTCATTTCAAAAATCATTTCAACCATAGATGGAGAAAATTCAGGAAAATTGGAAAAGAGATCTTATCTATCTACACTCCCAGCTCCACTAGTTTTAGTGAGGTAGATCACAGGATACATGAAATGAGTATGAATCTTTGTCCAAGAACCTCCTGACAATGTAGAAATAAAACATCCTACACATGCGTAGTTAGCATTAACTTCAAGGAAAGTTACCCCCAAAATTGTAATCACTAGCTACTAACTTCCATTAGGGAAAAAAAAGAATTAAAACAAAATTCTTACCCCTTTGACTGGCCATTTGCCCGATTTTCAAAAAATTTTATCTCCAAAATATCATTTACTCCCAAAGAATGAACTGCTTCAGTTAAGTCTTCATCTGTTGTCCACTGCAAGATATTTCCCCCTCATTAACCATCAAAACATATCCAAGATTTTTACTGTTTCCATTTATTTTTTAAGGGTAAACTCAGGATAAACAAGAGAAAATGCTCAGTGCAAATTAAGTACAATTACTGCCAGTCAACCTTCTATTTTTAAATAGCACAAAAGCACCTGAGGACATAATTTTATCCCTTGATAAGCGTTTTGGAAATTAGAAGGTACATACCCTTAGAGAGAACATAGATTTTTTTTTTTTAAACTCTTAATGAGTTTTTGGTCTCTTACAGCTTTCAACTGCTACAACTTTAAATTTTCAATAAAACCAACCTCACTTGTCACTTCCTTTCCTTAAAGGAAGTTATTTGGGGAAATAAACTCCATCTTCTGTTTCAATGTAAGATGGAAAAAAACAAAACAAAACACCTAACATGTACTTTATATCAAGTATTTAATTCTTAAAACATAAAAGTCCTGTATCACTCCCATTTTACACATCGGATAGAGATAATTATAACCTTTTCCAAGGTTATAAAATTAACATATGTAAAAGCTAAGATTCAGAGGCTTACTTGGCAACCATACTCTTCATAACTACACTGTTACTGTCTCCAATATTATAAAAATTGCTCAGGGACTTCCCTGGTGGTCCAGTGGTTAAGACTTTGCCTTCCAATGCAGGGGGGTGTGGGTTCGATCCCTGGTCGGGGAACTGAGATCCCACATGCCTCGTAGCCAAAAAACCAAAACATAAAGCAGAAGCAATATTGTAACAAATTCAATAAAGACTTTAAAAATGGTCCACATCAAAAAAACCCAAAAAAACTTAAAAAAAAAAAAAAAAATTTCCTCAGACTGGGTAGTGGGAGATAGATCAATTAGTTTTTTAAAAATGTAAACATTTAAAAATGAAATGCTATTAAGGAAATGGAACAGTAACAAGTTTTGATTTCTAGACAATTTAAAAATTTTCAAGTATGTGTAACAAATGTTTCTAAGTAGAGATGCAAAAATTCTATAGGACTATTTTAGTAAATATTTAAGATTTAATACTAATAAAATAGATAACACTGAACATCCAGCTAATGAAACTCCCAACCAATAATAATCCTACAGTCTCATAAGTAACCCAAATTAAAATACAATGTATATGGCAGCATTTCCATAAATCAGATTTCAAATTATGAGTGAAAATGAAACTCAACATGTCTGCAGTATGATTTAGATAATGAAAACTCTTAAAACCAGGAGTTGTACTGTGTTTCTCTCCTGCACTTCTGAATCCCGGTTTGAGACTTTATGTGAACATTTTTCTTTATAAAACTGGGAGAGCTGAAGTGTTGGAGTAGTAAAATAAAAAGAATTGATTTGAAGATAAAATCGAACCATAATTAACTGGAATCTCTACCAAAACAAGGTGAATGTCTACAAAATTCAGAACTAGAAGATTTGGAATTTACGATATTTTAAAGGTACTTGTATTTCATTTCCCTCCTCGTTGCATAAGCAAGCATGTAGAACCAGTCTAGTAACTTCAAATTCTTACTTTATAAAACTGGAGAAAAACAACTACTGAACAGTTTGAAATCAACCACCTATGATTTAATTCATATGTTAAGTCACTTACCCATGTTAGATTTCCAATATATAATGCAATTCTCTTTCCAGTATACGTATAGACAACATTTGGTGCTGCTCCTTTACCCACATCATCACCAACAGTTGGTGGGAGAGTATCCATGTAATCCCGATCTTCTGGGGCATCTCCATTATTTGCAGATGGAGAGATGACATCATCATACAAATCTATCTGATCATGCCCACCATATTCAGCTTCCTGAGATACAGAAATAATGCTCTAGATTATACAATAGTCAGACTACTACTAAACAGATTTGAATGCAAATTCATTCAACTATTTTGTTTTAAACATTTGGTAGAAGATAGAAACAGCCAAAGATCTCAGTACAAATCTTTTCACTTTATGCCACAGACGTATTCTTCTGGAACAGCGCCTATAAAGCGAATTTCTATACAATCAATCCTATTTTCCCACCGATATTTATTATAATACAGGAAATAACATTCCTCTAGGAATAGAATAACATGTAGACAAAATAAAGTAATAATAAAAAACTTTCCATGGAAATAAAATACTCTAAAAGTAACAACACATGAATACAAATAGATGGGCTTAAAATTTTTTTTTTGACACAAAAATATCACAAAAATCAGAGCCATTACAAATCTTTAATATTTAACAGAAAAATACAACTACTGTTTTCTTTGGTATTCAGTATCTTGCTTCCCAACTCTGTGAAAGCTATTAGTTTTAGAAAAAGCATAGTGAGCTAAGCCATAGGAAAGGGATAAAGAAATGTGGGTATGTAAACGATTCCATATGTCACAACAAATGAACAGGGGAAAGAGAAACAATAAATAAAACACAGGTTAAACTATCCAAATTAGTATCTATTAATAGTTTCATTATTCTCAGTCAACAAAGAGTTAATGCTTACCTGACTTCTTAGATATTAGTCAATTGGCAAAAGATATCTACATACCCAAGAGAAAAGGGATACGAACAAGGATCTAGTAAAGCTTTGCCATTGTCACCAGCAGAATTAAAGCAATGCTAGTAGATGCCACTTACATGCCCAAGTGATACGCAAGTAAGAGGTAAACGAAAAAGAAGCAAATATGTGAACAGGAGAAAAATGGAAAA
The DNA here is from genome assembly GCF_028023285.1 of Balaenoptera ricei. Classification (NCBI taxonomy): domain Eukaryota; kingdom Metazoa; phylum Chordata; class Mammalia; order Artiodactyla; family Balaenopteridae; genus Balaenoptera; species Balaenoptera ricei. The sequence goes on along the minus strand of NC_082648.1, from coordinate 58,311,521 downwards.
ATAGGGTTCAATCTGTAAATAAGCACAAGAAAAATGAAATGCAGGTACTGGCAGAACACTGAACACCATTTAAATTGCCTTTGGTAACAGTTACTGGGCCATAGGCTTGACTAGCCAGTATCAGAGGAAAAGTTCTATTTTTATCTTCTTCCCTTTCCACCGCTAAGTACCTAGATGGATGTGAACTATTTTATTCTTATGAGATAGAATATTTGAGATAATAAGAGAAGAGAGGCAATTACACCTAGAAAACAATAAACTTAAAGAGTTCAGACATAACTCATATCCTCTCCATTAATACAATTCACTAAGGATGAATACAAATGGCACATAAGGAAAAGCTAATAGTTTTAGGGACTAACTATTATATGGATAAAGAATGACACAGAGAAGGTATTTGTGATGACTGTGAACAGATCAACAAAATATTTTTATTATAGGCCCCAAGGGAACATGGCTGTTGTTTTGTTATTCAGAAGGGAGCCAGAAAAAGATTTTTTAAAAAAGAAACAGAAAAAGAAGAGAAAAATCTAGAAGGGGAAATACCACTTATAACACATAGCCAAAGGGACCTGAAATTTGTAAAGTCATTTCAGGTAACCTGCATAACGAAGTTATCCAATTTACTGATTATGTAACAGAATCTCTACATAACAACATTGTTAACCAGGTTGAATGTCTGTAACATTTAATAAGGAACAAAAATCTCAAGGTAAGTCAGAGAACAAAACTATCATTAGCAATGGGCAGAAACTAAGACCACAAGTCACTGAATAATGCCATAATTTTGTTTGTACAACAATACCAAAATAACCTTTGAGAAATGAGTTTTTAAAAACCAAGCAACATGATCAAATCGCAGTGATAGCAAAAATTAGAAAAAAGAAGGGTGAGTTTTGTTATGAAGTTTCAGTGTAGCTGAAGCCTTGGGTGGCATGGCTGCAGCAGTGATTCCACACACTTAAGATACTAAAAACCTTCCCGCAAGGGGTAGTGGGCACTTTAGACTCTTTGGCAATCCAGTTCTGTACATCAAGTAGAATTATTATTACTATTATTCAAAAACAGTTGTGTTTCCATCCTCCTCAGCAGAGACTATAATCACACTATATGGTCTGAGGGAGAGTAAAAGAGAATGCAAGGGTTATTAATAGCAGCACTAAAATAAAAGTATTTAGATTTACACTTTCATGAAACAGGTTAACACATTATGATTTTTCATTAGTTGTAAATCTAGGAAAATGTTCACATAAGTAGACAATCATTTACAAGCATAATTGCAGCTACACTAACCTGGTGAATCACCATGACTTACTATTTTTGTCCATCCACGAATTCCTATGTTGACACCAACCAATTTTCCATACTGATATGATTCTACCAATATTTAGGATCAGCCATTTTGTCTGGTAGCTGGACTGCTTCCAATTGGTTGAAGTATGATGCTAATTGAGACCATGGTCCTGGGGTTTGATCTCCATGTGGACTAATTAGCTTCGCTCAGTTCCAAGGCCACAGCCTGTACTTCTAGCCCCAATGGTATGCATTTGGACTTGGTGAAAAAATATTAATGAATCTGAATACATTTGCCACCATTACTAAAATGCAACTCAAAACACATACTCTTCTGTAGTATCAGTAATCTTCCTTTTCAGCTTTAGCATATCACACCTATCCTCCAGATTAAGGAAAAAAAAAAAATATATATATATATATATATGCACACACAGAACACATCCTACTTTCTGTTCCCACTCTAAAAAGGGGGAAAACATGCACATTCTGAAATTATGGAAAATGTATATCACAGGTCACATATAAAGAAGGTGAGCTCTGAAAGTCTATTGGACAAACTTTGTCAAAGAGAGACAGTCCACAGTGTCAAGTTCTACTATGTAGTCTTTTCGATTATTACCATTAGGAAATTTTAATGGCATTCAAAAACAACAACAACAAAAAATAATCAACATTACCCCTCTAATTATTTTAGATACCAAATACTGCCCAATTGTAACTATCTACTTTTCATAGCAGCTAATCACCAATAGAGCTGTACATTATATATAAATTCCAGTAGGCAACAGCTCTTAGGGTTTGTTAAAAAATCCACTAAGTTATTTCATTCCCTACATTCTAATTACTATAATCATTTTAAAGGCAAGGTATCCTTTCAAGATTGTACACTTCAAGATTATGTTCCTCATGATATATGAGTAGCTGTTGCCGAGTCAGAGAAAACACTTAAGATGGATAGTAAAATAACCAAAATTCAATTAGCTCCTTTTAAAAGCAGTGTTTCTCAACCTTTTTTTCATTATCATTAACCCCTCCCTCCAAAGAGTTATTTTTTAGACATACTTTCCCTAATCACCTCCCATAAAATTTTAATGTCACAGATATACTGTATACCATTATTGGGATGACTGCGGTATAGTTGTACTATATCTTCACTCTCCCTGATAGGCCCAAGACTGCTTTTGGTGGTCCTAAAATTGTATTAATACCACTCCTGCATTATATGATAGTACCACTAATGGCACAGCAAAGGCCACTTGTTCAAAGTCCCCGTAGTAAAAAAAAAAAAAAGGAAATTTAATAGTCATTTCCATTTTGAGAAATATAGCAGGGGGAAAGGTTTTATTTTGCATTTACAAAATGTACTCTATACCATGGAAGAGAATATAATATACCAGCACATAAAATCCAACAGCAGATAATCTAATACATATTTATCTTTTTAGAAAATACTTCACTTTCTGATTTTGTCTATGTTTCAAGTAGATATTAAAATTAGTTTGTAATCCCTGTAAAAAGCTCAACTAATGGTAAGGAAGCCAACTTTGTACTAAAAATATGCCACATAAACCACAAAGTGGGCAACTGAATGAACTACTCATAAATAACAAAACTGAGTAAGAACAGTTCCAGCTCCCCTAAACATTTCTATCCAAGTGTCTGAATCAATCTCTACCTACCTCAGTTTCCACCTTACAAGCCTTATCTTAGAGGGTTCTCTATTCAACATAAATTTATTAGAAATAAGATTTCACTGATATTTGCCTAATAAACTTATTTTCCAAAATTAGCTAGACATTGGCTATAGTAGATACACAATAACTAAATATAAACTATAACGACTCATAAAGGCAAGTAGAGTTATAAGCATGTCTAGGTCTCTAGCTTCCAAATGAATTTTTTCCCACTACCTATATACATTTTCATTTTAAAGTTGGATAGTCAAGATTACTAAGTGAGCACTGCTATCAGTGACCTACCACCAGGTACATCAGTAACTAAATTCCACATTAAGAGCTTTTGCTCCCCAAACAAGCAAAATACACACTATTTCGACGCACCCAGTATAAGCTTTCCTGAAGTTCACAGAATCTGACTTTCCTCTCCTCTGCCAACAAAAATTCTACAGATAAAGATACACATAAAGGAGTAGTTTCTATAACACATGACCTGTCAGAGTGTTATATTTATGTATGTGTCTCTCAATCCCACTACAGTGCACTCTAAGGACAGACTATCTAAACTTTGTATCCTTCCTTGTTGGCATATAACAAATACTCAAGAAATGTATATTAAACAATGTATATTAAACAATTGGGTTAAAAATTTTTTTAATTTAGTTTTGGTCAAAATAAAAATCTATAATTATTGGGGCTTCCCTGGTGGCGCAGTGGTTGAGAATCTGCCTGCTAATGCAGGGGACACGGGTTCGAGCCCTGGTCTGGGAAGATCCCACATGCCACGGAGCAACTGGGCCCGTGAGCCACAACTACTGAGCCTGCGCGTCTGGAGCCTGTGCCCCGCAACGGGAGGGGCCGCGATAGTGAAAGGCCCGCGCACCGCGATGAAGAGCGGCCTCCGCACCGCGATGAAGAGTGGCCCCCACTTGCCGCAACTAGAGAAAGCCCTCACACGAAAACTAAGAGACCCAACACAGCCATAAATAAATAAATAAATAAATAAATAAAGTATTAAAAAAAATAAAAAAAAAATAATAAAAATCTATAATTATTAAATATTAGGCTAGTAACTACTACCTTCAAGTACAAATCCCAGTTCAAACTGAATTGATACACACTATAGAGGCTGAAACCAACCACTTTCTTCTCAACTCCAAATCCAAGGTAGAGATTTGGAAGTTCAAATTCTTCCACTGGAGCAACTGTTCTCAATTTGGTTGGTTACATGCAAAGACCTTCAACTTAAGAACTAAAAGAACAGCTATAAAGAATAGCTGAGTCCCTTGTGCCTTCTCCCCTTCTCCAATTTCATTCTCCATTCTTAATTCATCTGGTGAAGAAAGGAACTATTCTATAGTTTCACTAACTTTTTCTCACACCATCTCCAAATTAAAGTTTCTTCTAAGACAGCTGAATATCTAACATTTTGAAATAGGTTTATACTGTTCTTTACCAAAACACACATGAAAAAAAAGCATCATAAAAGTATGACCATTTAAAATTAAAAAAAATTAAAAATACATGAATTACAAAGAATTTCAAAGCATACTGTGCAATTAAAACTACAGCTCACATTGAAGAACAAAGATTTTTTTCAAATGTTTACAGCAGTTTAGAAGCCAAAGTCAAGACCCGTTATACTTAGCAAAACATTTTACTCAACTACAACAAAATAAAGAGTCATAGTTGGGACTTCCCTGCTGGCGCAGTGGTTAAGAATCCTCCTGCCAGTGCAGGGGACATGGGATCGAGCCCTGGTCCAGGAAGATCCCACATGCCGTGGAGCAACTAAGCCCGTGCGCCACAACTACTGAGCCTGCGCTCTAGAGCCTGTGCTCCGCAACAAGAGAAGTCACCGCTCGCTGCAACTAGAGAAAGCCTGTGTGCAGCAACGAAGACCCTACACAGCCAAAAAAAAAGTCATAGTTTACTGTAGCAACCAGCAGAAGTAATGTCACCAGCTAATAAGAGTGCAAAATAAAACAATCAACAATAATTTTGTAGTTGCCTCTAATTCTGATAAAGTTTCAGATAAATATTTCAATGATAGTAACATTATTAAAAATGAAGGATGAACCTTAAAAACCACCAACTATCTTTATGTGGCCATATTTTGAACAGGAATTACCACAGCAAGCAGAAGATTACAAAGGCCAGTGATATGCAAAATAATAACAAAAACAAAGTCTCTATTTAATCCCATTAACCGATTGAAAAGTATAAATATCTTTATAGTAAAAATCATCCAACTATGTGTGAAACATAATACTATATGTACAGATCAACAAAAAGTTACATTTTTAAAAGAACCCTATAAAGCAGTTCCTCATCAGGGCCACAGAATTTTAATCTCTTCTTACCTCCTGCTCAGTCAGCACTAGTTACTGCACAGGGATAAGCAAGTATCACTACATCCAGCTATACAGGTTAGAGAAATGCCCATCCCAAATTAAATAGGCAAAAGCCTAAAAAATATTTCATTAAAAGGTTCTGAAGAAAGCTCAACTTCTAAAATTGTAGCTCAATTCTTCCTTTATTGTGGGTAGAAAGACAAAGCAAATATATTTTCTTGTAAGAAAGCTAATGAAGACTGTCTTGAACATTTAACTCTTCCTTTACTTCCAGATACGGACCTCTTTTCGATGGAATGTTACACTCATTTGATAAATAAAAGGAAAAGAAATTTCTGAGAAGTCTTTGTCTACTGACCTTAAAAAAGGATTAGAATCTGACTGTGTTTAGCACTCAAGGTAATTTTCTAAACTGTCACTGACACAACTCAGGCATCACATATCCAAAATATAAGCACAACAAAAAGAAGAAAAATTTTTAAAACTTAATGTTTGATTACAGTGGGTTACGTTTAAATACATTCAGTCTTTAACGGAGTAGGAAATATTTAAAGCTAATTGGATTTTTTTTTTCTAATATTTAAACCAGGGGCACAATCATCCCTCAAAAAAACCAGAAAGGATTTCTAGCTTTCCCTATTTAAAAAAAATCTTTAGCCCCTAGTCACAAATAAGATCCTTAATGGAGGGGGGAAAAACCCACAATAACACATTAACCAGAATTTTACTAAGCTTCTCATATGGACCTGGAAAATATAAGAGATAAAGCGATTAGGTGCACTGCAATTAGGCACAATCTGATTTTTTAAATGTGTTACTACGTAAAAGGGAGTAGAGATGTAAGCAGTAGGCTTACAGCTTAAACTTCACTACTCCAGTAACAATCTTTCGCAAGGATGCCCAACATCAGACATCACAGCTCCGCAGGTAGTCCTTCTAGGCTACTGTGGCCAGTGAGACACCGGAAAAACCTTGCATTCTCACTTTCTCCAGCCTTTCAAAACCCCTCGGAGGGCAGTAAACATTTTGCTTTCGGAAATCGGGTCATAGCTACAATCCTTTATTTTAAAACTAACACCATGTGAATTTCGGGTGAGATTGTTTCATCACACCTCTTATCTCTTGGTGAGCTACCGCCTTTTTTGTTCCATCCAACCCTCGGGCGTCCAAGTCTTCCTTTTCGCCCGGGCCACCTATCTTATACCTACAGGTATTTTCATCACAAAGGCCAAGCACGAACGACTGGGCCTCAAAGGCACTACAAGCCCTGGGCCACCGAGGCAGGGAGGCAGCTCACCGACTTTTTAAACACGATCCATGGGTCCGAAAGTCAAAGGACTTGTTGCAAACGTGCCCGCCACGAAGCCGCCTTCCCAGAGTGTGAGGGGAGGAGGGAGAAGGCGCCACGCCGAAACCTGTCGCAAACACGAGCAGGGGAGCGCAGGAAGCAGAGCGCGCGGGATACAAAGGGCCGTGAATGCGGCCTTCCATGAGGCGACCGTGCGCCGACAGAGACAAAATGGAGCGACCGGAAGAATCGAAGCCCGAGAGGCAGGGCCGGGGGCGAGACGGCGGCCGGCGCGCGCCCCGCCAGGTTTTCTCCTCGCCCCGGCGGCCGGGGAGGGGGCGCAGGGGCGGCCCATTCTTCCCCCCCGCGCACAAGCCGCCCCTCCGCCCAGGCCTAACACGGCGGGAAGCGCCCGCCGGCCGCCGCCAACAATGGGGAGCGAGGCAGCGGCGAGGGAGGGGTCGGCGGCGGCTGCACGGCGGCCCGCGTCCGCGCTCGGGGACCCGCGGCGGGTGGCGGCGCCCGCCGCCCGCAAAACGACGCGGTAGAACGAGGGGTGAGGGGGGCGCCGCGCCTGGGTCGGGCGGCGCGGCCCACAGGCGCCAAGGGCGCACGGGCTGCAGCCGCGGCGGCTCGCGGCCCACGGTGGGCCCCGGGTCCGCATCCCGGCCGCAGCACCACCTACTTCGGCGGCGTGGGCCCAGGGCCCTCACGTACCTGGTTGAACTCTTCGCCCACATCCGCGTAAATGTCTATGTGGTCCACACCGTCCGCCATCTTCCCTCGGCCTCGGCCGCCGCCGCCGCTACCTCCTGCAAGTCCGCCCGCCGCGGCAGCAGCAGCGGATCTAGCGGCGGGGGCGGGGCGCGCTGCGTCACTTCCGAGGGCCGAGGCGGGGGCGGCCGGGGGCGTGCGTCCGCTCCGCTGCCGCCCGTTCCGCAGGCGGAGAAGAAACACTGCACCTCGGAGGGCACAAGCGGTTTCTTTTGTGTGTCTGGATTAGGCTTGGGGGGCGGGGCGGGGCGGGGCGGGGCGGGGGTGGTCCCAGTCATTTCCAGAGACTGTGGTTTCACGTTGTCCCTGGCAGACTCAAGCGTTTTGTGATATTTTCATTTCTCAGTTTTACTTACATTTCTCACAGCCAGGGCTTTTAGAGAGGTGGAAGTTTTATGTCACGATGAAATACAAAGTGTAGCTCCGCTTTCTATGAGCGCCCAGAGAGGATGTCTCACCCCTGCCACCTCAGAGACCAGCAGAATTTCGTTTGCCTTGTAAAGGCTAGTTACCTGTTGATGATTATCTTGAGTTATTTGCATGCTACTTGTGTCATTTGCATGCTGTTTATCTTTCCATCTGTATCATCGGCATCGTCTTCTTTCATCTCCTCCGCGTCCCACCTCCCCCCCAACCTTTCATCTGTCTTCATTTGTTTCCTCCTTTGAGCTGCAGTTGGTTTTCTCTGGGATAGTTTAAATGCCTCTAACTTGAATGCGGTCCCCCTCGGACCCACCCTATAAGGTGGAGGTATCTTGAGGCAAGGGCTTCACTCTTAGACTAATAGAATGTCAGAGAACTGGAAAAGGTGTCATTGGATCCAAACATCTTTTACAGATGAGAAAGGGAACTGAGGCCTAAAGAATCAGATTTCCCTGGTGGCACGGTGGTTGGGAATCCGCCTGCCAATGCAGGGGAGCTGGGTTGGAGCCCTGGTCCGGGAAGATTCCACATGCTGCGGAGCAACTACGCCCGTGCGCCACAATTACTGAGCCTGCGCTCTAGAGCCTGTGAGCTGCAACTACTGAGCCCGTGTGCCACAACTACTGAGGCCCGTGTGCCTAGAGTCTGTGCTCCGCCACCACAAGAAGCCCGGGTACCGCGACAAAGAGTAGTCCCTGCTCTCCGCAACTAGAGAAAGCTCGTGCACAGCAACGAAGACCCAACGCAGCCAAAAATAAATAATTCAAATAAATAAATTTGTTTTTTTAAAAAAGAACCAAAGTGGTTTAACCAGAGTCACGTGGTTAATAAAGAAAGTTTTTGCCACCAGTATAATCAAAGTGGTTTAACCGGAGTCATGTAGTTAATAAAGAAAGCTTTTGCCACCAATATAGCAGTCCTCCCTTAAAGAGGTTTTCAGTTACCTGGGGTCTTGGAACATATCCCCTCAGGTAAGTGGGGCTACCACACTTTATTCAAAGGTGTCTCTCCAGTTTGAAACCTTCTCCCATTCTTTATTTCTTTTTCACCATTTTTTTAAAAATTATTTATTTATTTATTTATGGCTGTGTTGGGTCTTCGTTTCTGTGCGAGGGCTTTCTCTAGTTGCAGCAAGTGGGGGCCACTCTTCATCGCGGTGCGCAGGCCTCTCACTATCGCGGCCTCTCTTGTTGCGGAGCACAAGCTCCAGACGCGCAGGCTCAGTTATTGTGGCTCACGGGCCTAGTTGCTCCGTGGCATGTGGGATCTTCCCAGACCAGGGCTCGAACCCGTGTCCCCTGCATTGGCAGGCAGACTCTCAACCACTGCGCCACCAGGGAAGCCCCTTTTTCACCATTTTTAAAACCCACCAAGTTAGAGTGTGTTTCATAAGATACATACTGCCCAGAAATTATTCATACAATGATAAGTCAAGTGATAACTGTACTTGATATGGTAGAAAAGCTTGGTTGGAGTCTTAAAGACCAGTCTGGTGATCTGGATACAAATTTCTAGTCAGACACTTTACCAGCTAGATGACCTCCTTCAAGTTACCTACCCTCTCTCATGTTCAATTTCAGAATCTTTAAAATTGGGGTCATAATATTTACCTCACCAAGGTTGAAGGTTGATAGTGGTTTAAATGACATAGCATGAAAAATGCCTATCTGCTTCTGCTTCTTGGAAACACTGATTTCCTTTTTTCTATGGGGCTTCGTAGAAAAAAAGAGCCACTCATGATAAAGGGCAAGAGCATTTTTTAGATTGGTAATGTGGTAGGTACAATAATGGCCCATCAGAGTTCCACATCCCAATCCCTGGAATCTGTGAATATGTTACCTTACATTCTAAAACAGACTTTGCAGATGTGATTAAGTTAGGGATCTTGAGATAGGGAGATTATCCTGGATTTCCTGGTGGGTCCAAAGGAATCACAAGAGTCCTATATGTGAAAGAGCAAGGCAAGAGTCAGAGGAGAAGTGGGGTAAAAGCAGTTTTTGTTCTTTCAGTACGCTTAAAAATCACTCCAAGATTCTGACTTCTATTGCTACCTATGAAAAGTCAGCTTGTTAGCATGACTGTTTTTTTTTATAATTTTTAAAAAAATTTTATTTATTTATTTATTTATTTATTTATGGCTGTGTTGGATCTTCGTCTCTGTGCGAGGGCTCTCTCCAGTTGCGGCAAGTGGGGGCCACTCCTCATCGCGGTGCGCGGGCCTCTCATTATCGCGGCCTCTCCCGTTGCGGAGCACAGACTCCAGACGCGCAGGCTCAGCAATTGTGGCTCACAGGCCCAGAGCATGACTGTTTTTTTGAAGGTCATTGGAGATTTCCCCCTCTGGCTACTTTTAAGATTTTTTTCTCTTAGACTTTGGTTTTCTGCTCTTTTACTGTGTATGTCTGGAAGTGTATTTCTTTCTTTCTTTTTTTTTTTAATGAATGAATAAGTGGGATTTATTATAACAAATGCTTTAAATGTGAGATTTAAAGTTATTGGAAGTGTATTTCTTTCTATTTATGATGCTTGGAATTCATTGGGCCTTTTGAATATATTGATTGGTGCCTTTCATGAGTTCTGGTAAATTCTCAGACACTATCTCTTCAAATATTGCTTCTGCCCAACTCTTTCTTCTCTCCTATAATTCCAATGAAATGTTTGTTAGATCTTTTCTATCCACTATTTCTCTTACCTTCTCTTTTTAATTTTCCATGCCTTTATCTCCCCCATGCTTCATTTTGAATAGCTTTTTTTCTGGTTTATTTTCTGGATTACTAATTCTCTCTCCTATAGTGTTAGATTCATCTGTTGGGCTGTTAATTTTGTTTTTCAGTTTTTTTTTTTTTAATTTTAGGTTCTAAAATTTCTATTTGATTCTTTTTAAAATCTGTTAGGTTCATTTTAATGACATCATTTTTTTTTTTTTTTTGCCAAAACTGTCGATCTTAGCTTTTATCTCTCTGGATATCATAATTGAATCACTTGAAGAAATAATGTGGGACATATGATGATTTTTTTCCATAGAGGATTTTCATTTTCTTCTGGCAGGCACCTGGTGATACCAACAAACCCAGATGATTGGGAATCTTGGGGAGACTGCTTTAGTTTGGTTGGCCCTTACTTCCCAGGGTACTGTCCTTGTGAAGACCAGTGCAAAATATGGTTTACCAAAATCACCACTTTTGACAGGTTCAGAATTATACTTTTGACAGGTCCTAGACTCCATATTTTGTTCCCCTAGATGTCAAAAGTGGAGTTAAACCTCTCAGCCATCTCTTTTGAATCTAAAAATGCCCCCCAGGACAAAAGCACTCTGAATGTATAGACACTATCCCCTTCTGCTTCTTGGCCAGGTAATTCCTCACTCACTTCCTGGTTAGCTTTTTGATTATTTTATTTTTAAAAGTAATTTTTATAGCTTTTCATTTTAATTTTAATTTTTATGACCACGCCACACGACTTGTGGAATCTTAGTTCCCAGACCAGGGATTGAACCCATGCCCTTGGCAGTGAAAGCATGAGTCCTACACACTGGACCACCAGGGAATTCCCATATACAGTTTTTAAAGGTTACTTTCCATTTACAGTTATTACAAAATATTGGCTATATTCCCTGTGCTCAAGGATGAGCCTATCTTACACCCAATAGTTTGTATCTCGCACTTCCCCAACTTTCTGATGATTTTAAAATGTTGTTGCAGGGTACTTCCTTATTTGGCCACAAAATGAAACACTGTAGTGGGTTACAAAGGAAAATGCATAATAATTATGACAACAATGACAAACTTTTTCACTTATTGAGTACCTTCTGCATAACAGTCTCTTTGTTAGACATCTTACAGTTGTTAATGTACATAGATGAAAGACAGGAGACTTGGGTTCTTGTCCTGGCTTTACAACTGACTAGTCAAGTAACCTTAGACAAGTCCTTTCCCTCAAGTCCTCCATGAAGGTCCCTCTCAGTCCTGAAATTCTCTTGTTCAGAGCTACATAGAATTGAAAGTTCAAGGTGCCTTGGGAGAAATTTGACAATAGTATATGAAATATTGCAGAGGAGTTTCCTTCTAGCCCACCTGCATTAGTTTCCTATTGCTGCTGTAAGAAACTACCATAAATTGAGTGACTTGAAGCAATACAAATGTATTATCTTACAGTTTTGGAGATCAGAAGTCTAAAATGTATCTCACTGGGCTAAAGTCAAGGTGTTGGCAGGGCTGGATTCTAGGAGGCTCTAGAGGAGAATCCATTTTCTTGTTTTATCCATCTCCTATAGGCTGCCTACATGCTTTGGCTATGGCCCCCTTTCCACAATCACATCACTCCAATAGTATAAATAATATAAATTAAAATATTTAAGAAGAGTAGCAAAGAGATTGGAAGGGAGATAAGTAACGTTCTAAGGTTCCCTATTGTACATTTGCTTTTTCTCTGTATAGAGGAACTTGCTCTCCTTTTCCATGCACATGGCCTTGCAACAATGGCAACCTCAGCTCCAGAGTTCAAATAACCGCTATTCAAGAACATGGCCACCTGTCTTAGTTTCGATTACAGAATCTAAGGAGAAAGCAACTGATTAGCTCAGTTTTAATAGAAGTCTACTCCTAGTCCAATCAAGTTTGTCTACGGCAGTAGGGTCACAGAGTAACAACTTGGCTTACAAATTCTACTCGTGTGAGTTAGGAAAGCATGGAGAATTGTCAGTGAAAGATGGTTGTTTTGAACTAAGCGGACACCCCAAAGGTTGTCTAACCCATTCCACCTATTGAATGACAACACATAGACAAAAGCCTGATGGTTGGGGAAGGCAAATCCAAATCCATAAATATTTAACACATGCTATCATTCTGACTTACTCCAAGTAAGTCAATGCCATAACCTCTGCAGGAACATGATTTTGGTTCTAACATACTACAGGCCATAGTTTAGCCCTATGGTCCCCAAACTTTTTAAAATACTTACCCCTATCAGTATAACATTTAAAAACATACAGCCATAGTATATGAAAATGTAAATATTATTTCATTGAGACATTTTATATTAACATTTTTATACCATGAACCAATATACAAATATACAATTTTAGAGGATGAAATAAATAAGATTTTAAAATGTCTTGCTAATCATAATGGCCTAGTATTATCATTAGAGGATGTTAATCCGTATTTCAAATCTTCTTGAAATTTTGGGGTTTACTCTTGTCAAATCTGATTGCATCATCATTGTTTTTATCTATTATGTACCTGACAAGGGTTCATATTAGAAGTAGATAATGTTGGTTCTGCCATTTTCCTGCTTTCACTTGTACTTTCATTATTAGTATTAACTGTGAACCATGGTTTCTTAGGATTGTTTTTAAGACGATTGGGCATTTCATTATGGTTAGTTTAGTTAAAGCTAGAGAATATAATCTGTAAGTCTGTATAACTGGGCTCTCATAAACTGCCACGTATCGAAATACACTGCAAGTGAAGTGTATTAAGTGCCTGTGTGAGGGAATCTTTTTAGAATCCTCTGTGTTGAGGAGGAAATTCCCCTCTTTCCTCAGAATTGCCCCCAGTAGGAGGGATTATGTAGGAAGCAAAAGAAGTTAATGATTCAAAGCTCCTCACTTTCATGGGCCCTTTCCACAATTTGAGACCACTATTCCTTTCCACTCCACTTTCCTCTGTCATACAATGCCCCCTCATGCTGGATGGGGGTTGGAATGGCAGCGGGCATCTTTTTGAATCCAAGTGGAAATTGAATGATGGGGTACATTTAGTTTGGGGTTAAAAGAAAATATTTATGTGTAAGTTATTGCTAGCCATCCTGATATAGGAATGCTTTCTAGAAATATTTTTATTGCTACTGTGCCGACTCACCCAACTTCTGTGGTACGAAGACACAAGGCCAGATGTCATACTGTGATCTGGGAGTGTACAACTGTGCTAGGCTCTGGAGGTATGTGGGTAGTGGAGGAGAAACAAAGTTTGAAAGGTATGGAATTATATACTATTCTTTAGAAAATTAATCTAAAGAGACATGCAAAATTATAAGTGGAAGATTTGGTTCTCATTAATGCCTAGTCAAAATGAAAGTCTCTACTGACAGGAATACACTAAATAATGAGGCATATAAAATTATCAACTCACCATACATTTTTTTCTCTTTTTGAGAAAATCACATGAACTTGAAATTCCTTTTTCTTTTCTTCTTCTAAATAACAATTTGCTTTCATACCTTATTTTGTATTCATAATCTTTTTGTTCTTTTTCTTTAAGAGAGCTCCCCAGGGCTTCCCTGGTGGCGCAGTGGTTGGGGGTCTGCCTGCCAGTGCGGGGGACGCGGGTTCGAGCCCTGGTCTGGGAGGATACAGCATGCCGCGGAGTGGCTAGGCCCATGGGCCACAATTGCTGAGCCTGCGCGTCTGGAGCTGGTGCTCCGCAACGGGAGAGGCCGCGACGGTGAGAGGCCCGCGCACGGCGATGAGGAGTGGCCGCCGCTTGCCGCGGCTGGAGAGGGCCCTCGCACGGAGGCGAAGACCCAACACAGCCATAAAATAAAATACATAAATAAATAAATAAATAGAAAGCTCCCCAAATATAGACATATTGGGCCCCAGAAAAACCTCGATTCATACCTTCTACATACCTTAGTGACATAAAACCATTTGACATATGAATTGAGTGAGGACACTAGTGTCAATTCACATATTAAATATTAGTTCAGCTGAAGTTTTCAATTTTTAAAATAAAAATTATAACAGTACATGATCTAATATCTTTCTATATCCCAATGAACAGATTTGTATACTCCACTTCAGAGATAATGGTTAAACCAACTATTTTGTGATGGCTAAATAAGAAAGACCTATTAAAATCCAGAAAAACGGGGCATTACCTCCTTGAATCAATCAGTTTCATATTTCAAGCACTGCACTTCCTGTTAACCAAATTCTGTTAGACTGAACCACCTAAAATTGCAGTTTTTATAGGCCAACAATGGTCTAACATTGGTGCATTCACCCTAATATATCATTTAGGATGTACTCAGCTGCGAGTAAAAGAAAGAGGACTCAAGTTGACACTAAAAGTAGGAAAATATATTGTGAGGTATCAGTGAACACACAAAATTGACTAAAAGGGTTGAGAACTGAGTTTGGAAAACAGGCAGAAAAACCAAAGGAGGCAAAGTAGAGTCAGGATCATGTTGCAGAGAGAAACTGCCTAGGAAGCTTTCACCAGCATTGTTGCCACTAGATAATTGCTGTCACTCCGCTGAACTCCACCCTTAACGGTTGATCCTTGCTAGACTGACACACTTTTTACTGAGCTGAAGCCACCTTGTACCTACTCTAAGTGTTGTTTTTTTGTACATTCCCTCAAGATTCAAAGTCCAGGGCTGGAACATTAAGCAAAGGATCATGTACACACTGCCAGGATGATCAGATACTTGCCAAAATAAAAAGTTCATCTCAAGTATGTATAGACAAAATACTGGCTACAAACACATCCAAATGTTAATATCGTTTTTGGGCAGTGGAGATCTGAGTATTTTTAGTTTCTTATTTATTTACACACTTCTGTTTTCATTGTTGCTATAATATATATTTATTAACTGTAAAATCAAGAAAAATTTAAACTTTAGTTTTAAAAATAAAAAACCATAGAATTAAGACTTTATTGTGCAGTATAGCTATTCATTTGGACTCAGGATGGAGCTTGGAATTTAGAAAATTATAATCCTAATGAGACACACCTGATTAAAAAATAAAAACATCTGAAGGCTACACTGTAGTTTGCCATAGACTATTTTTCAACATTTGTGTGAGAATATATTTTAAAAAATAAACAGTTCTCGCCATGACTTTAAAGTGTGTTGTTTGTTACAAGTGGCCTTATTTTGTGCTTTTTAAAATGTATTTGTCTTTGCAAACAGATCTTTGCGATTTGTTTCTGGAAATTACTGGAGGTGAAATGGAAATATAAAGTCCATGTGAAGGACTGGACTTCAGCAAAACACAATAACATTAATATGAGTGGAAGTATATTTTTTAATATCAAAAATCAATTTTTATGGAGCTAATGGGGCTCAAAATTAACAATCATACAGTTTATTTTTTCCTACAACTTATACAGCAACTAAATAAATGTATAAGTGATGACATACTTTATTCATTCCATTAATCAACACGCATATATATAATTTTTTTAGTTGCGCGGCTTGCGGGATCTGACCAGGGATTGAACCTGGGCCCTCAGCAGTGAAAGCACAGAGTCCTAACCACTGGACCGCCAGGGAATTCCTTTAACACATATTTTTAATGCAACTACTATGTGGGGGCCACTGTAGTAAGTAGTAATGAGTGTTACAAATGTAAATAAAATTCCATCATGATGTAGTAAGAAGTGGCATGGTAACATGCAATGTGACAGATCTAGGTTTGAGACTCAGCACTGTCGTTTGAGACTCAACACTGTCATCTGAGACCCAAGTGTGATATTTTGGGCAACAGTTACTTAAACTCATTAAGACCTGTTGAAAAAAATAGGGATAATACTGTCTACCTCAAATAGAGTGTTAGGATGAGGACAAGAGAAATGGGAAAGAGCCAACAATTATTGAGCATATAGTAATATGTGCCAGCCCCTGAGATAAATGCTTTATAAGCATCAGCTCAAATTAGAAAGTATGGGCTTCCCTGGTGTCGCAGTGGTTAAGAATCCGCCTGCCAATGCAGGGGACATGGGTTCAAGCCTTGGTCCAGGAAGATCCCACATGCCTCAGAGCAACTAAGCCCGTGCGCCACAACTACTGGGCCTGCGCTCTAGAGCCCACGAGCCACAACTACTGACCCGCGAGCCACAACTACTGAAGCTCGCGCACCTAGAGCCCATGCTCCGCAACAAGAGAAGCCACTGCAATGAGAAGCCCATGCACTGCAACGAAGAATAGCCCCCGCGCGCTGCAACTAGAGAAAGCCCACACAGCAACAAAGACCCAACACAGCCAAAAATAAATAAAATAAATAAATTTATAACAAAAAATATAGTATATGTACAGTGTGGTGTGTGGGATGTGAGGGAGCTGGTAGTCCTTAGAAGCAGTGATACTCTTTTGGAATTCTCTGGGAAGATGTGCCAGTCAGAACACAGCAAGAAAGAGATGCCACACTCAATGCGGAAAAGAGAGATTTTTTTTTTTCACACGCACACACTGTATTTTATTTTTACAAGAGATAAATAAACTGACACCAAGCATTGTAAATGGATGACCACAACAAAAGCAACAATGATTGCAATTACCAAACACGAAACACACTCATACTATGTCATAATATTGACATTCAGTCCAGTAATCCTCCACTGTAACAGCTCCTTTACTTTGCAGTGATCATTGATTTGTATATGAAAAGAGAGAATTTAATAGAGCAATGATTTACGAGCGTGTGGGCAGGGTTAAGAGAAACTAATAAAGGGTGATGAAGCACTGTAGGGCAAGGTTGAAGGGACAAAGAGAGCAATCAGTTACTAAAACTCAGAGAAATCTGTAACTGTAAGAGAAGATCCCTTGCCTAGGCTGTAGCCTTCAGTAGAGGCACACAGTGGAGAGAGCCTGGAAAGTAAATACCTGTTATTTCTCCTCTCTTGACCTTAGATCTCCTGGTAGGGCCTCCTGTTGGATGAACCCAACTGGAAAGGTGGAAGAGGTACCACTGATATGGTCCATAAAGGTCACCCACTGAGGTAGAGAGCAGGGTGGAAAAGGGTAGAAAGTGGATCTGGAGGGGCAAAGAAGAATATGTAGCATAGAAAGTATAGAAATGAGTAAATGTTACCTCCCATGTATGTTCACTTGTGGGATCAAAAAGCTAGAAGGGATCTTTCCAGGCCAAGCTTACTTTACAACCTGCATTGTTCTAAATTCTAGCCCAAGAGTAACGAGATTAAAGTGTATTAGTCAAATCTGGTTAAGCCTTCCACATGGCCAGTTCAGTGATTTAATTCTTCAATAGTGAGCACTTGTACTAGTTTTTTGTTTTTTTGTTTTTAATGTCTCTTCTTCACTCAAGTCAAGAAGAAATGTTTGCTCTCAGGAGCTAGGGAAGCTATTATGGAGCACGAGTTCCGACTAGCAAGCTAGTGTATCTCCAGCCGCACCTCGTTTTCATGGATCCTTCCAAAAGGAAGCTAAGCCTGTCATGCACTCTTTTTTCTGTATGCTGTCTCCCTTCTTCAAGAAACAATCCCAGGGCTTCCCTGGTGGCGCAGTGGTTAAGAATCCTCCTGCCAATGCAGGGGACATGGGTTCGAGCCCTGGTCCGGGAAGATCCCACATGCCGTGCGCCACAACTACTGAAGCCCGTGCGCCTAGAGCCCGTGCTCCACAACAAGAGAAGCCACCGCAATGAGAAGCCTGCGCACCACAACGAAGAGTAGCCCCCGCTCCCCGCAACTAGAGAAAAGCCCGTATGCAGCAATGAAGACCCAACGCAGCCAAAAATAAAATAAATAAAAGAAAAAAAAAGAAAAGAAACAATCCCAATTACATGGAACCAGGAAAGGAAATACCTAGGGTAAAATTACAAACTATCTCCGCACTAGGCTACAACAATGTTGAAGCAAGCAGGCCTGAAGAAAAGCAGGCCTGATGGTGATGATAATGATGATGATAAACCCTAATGTCACACCTATTATACTGTGAATTCCCTGGGGTCAAGGAACACATTTTACTCATCTCTATATCCCCACAGCATCTTGAAGAATGCCTTAGTTATAAAAGGTATTAAATGAATGTTGGCTGAATTGACTTGTTAAAAAAGAATCAATAAATTTCAGAGCTAAGAAGGACCTATGAATCCAAGTTCCCCTTTTTTTTAATAGAAGAGAAAACCTAATTCTAAACAGGTTGGTGGCAGAGCAGTGATGAACCCACATAAATCTTTGAATAACCAAGTAAAAGAAATTAGAACTGAGATATAGGTGTTTACTAGGTAATGTTGAAAGAAATGAAAAAAAAACAAACTGTTGAAAAGCCTGAGCTCATTCAGTCTCAAACCTGTTAAATTTTTCTTTAACTAGTTCTCAAATACTTTCCATTCTGCTATTATTATTTTGCCCCAGGTCTTCATCACCAAGAAAGATGATCTAATATAATGTGCTAGTTTTACAACAGAGGAAAGTGACTTGCTCCAGATAATAAATAGAAGGGATGCATTTGGTTCCCTCTTTATAAACCATTATCAAGTTTTTGTAAAGTTGGGAATGGAATCCTGATCTACTAGCAAATACTGTGTTGCCTTAGTTTTTCTAGCTTCCTTTGCAACTAGGGACTTGGTTCTGGCCAATGCAAGCTAGTTGGAATTCTGCTAGTAGCATATGAGAAAAGTTTTGCTTTCTTAATAAATAGGATAGATATAAACTTTCTCTTCACCTCCCCCCCCTCCTTTTTTCTGCCTTGAATGTAAATTTGGTACCAAATGGAGTTATGGCAACCGTATGGCAACCATGAGGCAGTAAACATGTATGTAAAAGCCAACGTGATAATGATGCTAGAATAGATAGAAATAGCTTGTGCTAAGGTTCTGTTCTGGACTATGATAGAACTATCGAATAACTTCAGACATAGGTTGAAAAAATTATATGTTAAATTGTTATATATGTTAAATATGTTACTCAAAAAATTAAAGGTACCCTCCAAAATTAGAGTTCTGGAGGTCAGAAGACTGAAATGGGTCTTACTGGGCTAAAATCAAAGGGTTGGCAGGACTGTGTTCCTTTTTGGAGGCTTTAGGAGATAATCTGTTTCCATGCCTTTTTGATAAAAGATCAGTCTTCAGCCTTAAAAAATATCTAGCGGAAACATTTGCTGTGTGGTTACTTGTACAACATCTCCCAAGCCTGCAGCACAGAAATCCCTTTTGAAAACTAAGCAGCCAGCCCCAAGTAGAGCACACTCTACAAAGCCTACTTCAGATGTGGCCACCGAGAAGAATGGACAGGAAGAAACTCCCATAGGACAAAATTTGGGGTCACGGAGAGAAAAGGGCAAGGATTCAGGAGAGAGGTTCCCACTTACCCCACCTGTCTACCCCCAAGCAGCAATAATAGCAACTGCCATATGGGATAACCTAGGGACTCACTCCAATACCAGGGAAGGGAGTCTCTGCAGGATTTGATGATTGCGATGAACCAGAGGCTGCTGTGTCTTTCCCATTCACCTCTTTTCAAATAGATGGTTTAAAAGGGAGGGAAAAAAAAATATATGGAGCAATCTTATTCGTGCTCTACAGTTTATAAGAGGATGATTGGAGGCAGGTGACTTTCTTTTAGTTTATAGGCTACCAGACCATGAGGAATTATACATGGATGCTCTAAATAGGACTGAGAATTAAACAGAGATTGTGAACTTTGAGCTGGAGGCAGAAACTGGATGGGACTTTGGTGGTTTCTTCCCCCAGGGAGGAAATAAATGTGTAGGAAGAAGGGTGCACATGGATATTTGGGTGACTAGAGGGGCAGAATGGGCTGGAGACTGTTAGTTGTCCTTCCACGTGTCTTCTCTTCTTTCTTAGTATCAGAAGTCTTGAGTTTGGCACACGGCTACCCCGAAGACAGAATATTTCCCTGCCATGCTTACAGCTAAATTATTCACATAATTAAGTCCAGGGAAATGAGATCTGAGTGAGAGTGATGTTTGTGACTTCTGGGTTGCACTCATAAAAGGAGTGGCATATTCCCTTCCTCTTTTCTTTCTTGTTGGTTGAAATGTGATATGATATCACATCTGGGACCATGAAGGCCAAGAGAACACCATAGGGATAGGGATGCAATAAGATAGAAGGAACTTGGGCCCCTGACGCTGTGGAGTGATTTACCAGACTTACATGAAAGAGAAATACCTTTTCTCCTGTAAAGACACTATTATTTTAAGTCTTTATGTGTGTGGCTGAAACCATATCTTAACTTTCATATACATGTTGAGTTTGAGATGCCTTTAAAATTTCTTATGAAAAGTGTCAAACATACACAAAGTAGAAAGGATAGTATGATAATTTCATGCATACTCAACTTTATTTATTTTTTTAAAAAATTATTTTAATTAATTAATTAATTTATTTTTATGGCTGTGTTGGGTCTTTGTTTCTGTGAGAGGGCTTTCTCTAGTTGTGGCAAGCGGGGGCCACTCATCGCGGTGCGCAGGCCTCTCACTATCGCGGCCTCTCCTGTTGCGGAGCACAGGCTCCAGACGCGCAGGCTCAGCAGTTGTGGCTCACGGGCCCAGCTGCTCCGCGGCATGTGGGATCTTTCCAGACCAGGGCTCGAACCTGTGTCCCCTGCATTGGCAGGCAGATTCTCAACCACTGCGCCACCAGGGAAGCCCACATACTCAACTTTAAATTCAACAGCTACCACTTCATCTATCTGATTTAAGCTAAACCCACACCTCCCCCTCTTTCCACTGACATATTTTGAAGCAAATTCCAAATATCATATCATGTCTTCTATAGATATTTTAGCATGTATCTCTAAAAGACAAGGATTTTTTTTTTTTTAAAGAAGAGTTTCAAATGCTTTTAAGTAAAAAAAATATGTAGTTATCTAGTAGGCATTTGGGCATATCTCTTTAACATTCGGGAGAAAGGTCTGGCCTGAAGGTACTGCTTTGAGAGGTATCCTCATGGATGGTATTTAAAGCCTTGGCAGTAGATGAGATAACCCAGGGAAGGTGGCCCACTGATTTGAAAAGAGAAAAATTATATCAGTTTATATGAGCAAAGATTTCTTTACCTGGTGTCAGGTAGCATGGGGAGTTGTGAAAGATAAATGCACATGGGTAGGAAACTTGCACAGACATTATTTTCACTACCCCAAATCCATTCCATATCCTGATTTTCTTCAGGGTAGAAAGTTCCAAACTTATTTCCTAGGTACTAGTTAATTGTTCAGGGATGGTCATATATCTTAGTCCCAGCTGATGAGACCCAAGGAATGTTTGCTGGGACTTCTAAGAAACCCTCTCAGTTCTTGAAGAACTACTTGCATCTGCCTGGATGGTGTGGTGTGATGGAATGTGCTGCAGCCATTTTGTTATCTCGAGAGGATTCTAGAACTACTGAAGGCCTTGTTGTAGAGACTGAGGATGAAGTCAACACTGAGTGGAGAGAGAGAGAGAAACCCAGTCCTTAATGATACAATTTGTGCTGCAGGTTTAAGCTTCTTTTTTTTTTTTTTTTAAATTTATTTATTTATTTATTTATTTTTGGCTGTGTTGGGTCTTCGTTTCTGTGCGAGGGCTTTCTCTAGTCGCGGCGAGCGGGGGCCACTCTTCATCGCGGTGCGCGGGCCTCTCACTATCGCGGCCTCTCTTGTTGCGGAGCACAGGCTCCAGATGCGCAGGCTCAGTAGTTGTGGCTCACAGGCCCAGTTGCTCTGCGGTATGTGGGATCTTCCCAGACCAGGGCTCGAACCCGTGTCCCCTGCATTGGCAGGCAGATTCTCAACCACTGTGCCACCAGGGAAGCCCGGTTTAAGCTTCTTAAAGCCAGCCCTCACTCTGGATCTTTTGAGTTACGATTTACCAATTTGCTTTGTGGTTTAAATCGTTTTAAATTGGATTTTCTGTCACTTGTAATGCAAAGTGTTCTGACTGATAGAATAGGCCATGAGGTTAATGTTTTTCAAGACCTGGAGGGACACCAGTGCTGGTCATCTCAGTTTTAGCATGGGTCGGTAATATGTTTGCATAAGAAAAATAACTATTCGATGGCCTCCACTCAATATATATCCTTGATGTTCAGTATCAATAAACATGGATTGCTTTCTGGCAGATAGGAGGATTTCCTGCAGGCTTTCTCTAGTAGCTTATACCTTCTGCAGATACTGGCCAGTTGATGGGGGTAGTGGTGGTACTTAAAGGTATGGGTAAATAGCAAATGTGGAACCAGTTGCTGTGAAAGAAAGTGTTCTGGGTAGTGAAATGCAGTGAGTTTTGTATAAAATCTGCTTTGGTTATGGGATAGACCTAGCTCTTCTCTATAGAAGCACAGCATGGAGTATTGCTCTAAGACTTACCTAATACACCCAATCAAGTGGACAGGAGGATACAAAACTATATCTTTTTGAACCATATCCTTCAAAACAGCAGCCAACACAGCAGTTCTTAGAGGCAGATATTTCTTTGACAAAATGTTGGGGGGAGGGAGGATGGATGGTATTAATGGAGGGCTAGAACAAGAGATGAAATGTACCATATTGATGCAGGATGACCTCAACCTTCAAGGCTGCATTGAATTCATGGGGCCATCATTACCTGAATGTGGTTTCATTCTGCAGCACTGACACTTCAAGTAATCATTAAGCAAAGAGTGCTCAGTGATGTGGACAATTACTAAAGTCACCCCCTCAATGATTTTCCTATATGCAGAAAGGGGAATTTCTATTCCTTTTTATGCACCATTGAGAAAAAAATGGTAGCCATGAGGACTATTTGCCAGGAAGAGTACTCACACTTTTTGACAGTGATTTGTCAGGGAAATTAGCTGAGGTCACATATCTCTTATTAGGTAAATGGAAGACAGCATATGAATATTTCAAAAAAGCAATTCATATCTATTTAAGTTTAGCTCAGAGTACTAAAGTTTGTTAAAACTCTATAAACAAGGGCCTACAGAGGACAGGCTTATTTTCATTTTTGTTTTAAGTACCTAGAACCCAGCATTTGGAGAAGCCAAAAGGGATTTATAATTTAATTATAAAGTATTTATGAACATTTGCATTAGCCAATCAAGCATCTTCTTTGGAATGTAGATACTAGGATAATTGGATTAGTAACCACATTTGACAGTATTAGAGTAGGGAGAGTCAGCTCTCTTAGAAGAGAGCAAAATATCTCAGTTGGTAGAGGGAACTCTTGGAGACAAGAGTACAGAGCCCCCTGCTGGCAAAGACAAAGACCAAAGAAAAACAGAGACCAGAAAACAGAGTAGAAACATTCATTGGAAATGCTGTCAGAAATAATGAAGTGGGAGACATAGAGAACAGGCTTGTGGTTGCCAAGGGGGAGGTGGGTGGGGGAGGGAAGGATTGGGAGTTTGGGATTAGCAGATGCAAACTATTATATATAAAATGGATAAACAACAAAGTCCTACTGTATAGCACAGGGAACTATATTCAATATCCTGGGATAAACCATAATGGAAAAAAGGAAGGAAGGAAGGAAGGAAGGAAGGAAGGAAGGAAGGAAGGAAGGAAGAAAGAAAGAAAGAAAGAAAGGAAGGAAGGAAGGAAGGAAGGAACGGAGGAAGGAAAGAGAGAGAGAAAGAAAGAAAGGGGCTTCTACTCATAAGCAAAAGAAAAAAAAGAAAGAAAAAAAGAGATAATGAAGTGGATCAGAACGTGACGTTTTAAGGTTGATAAGGAAGATTAAGATTGTTGTCACCCTTGGCAGGAAAAGCTGAGAGTATACAAGTGTATCCTGAGAGACAGGTATAAAAGTTGACCCAACCAGTACAAATGAAAATGGCAGAGGACCAGAGTGGGAGTCAAAAAATCAGTAAAGAAGTAGAAGTGGCGGGGGGAAAACTGCGGTGAGGTGGGGATGGTGGTGTGCTGAATTGGGCGATTGGGATTGACATGTATACACTGATGTGTATAAAATTGATGCCTAATAAGAACCTGCAGTATAAAAAAACAAACAAAACAACTAATACTAAACTTTCATTGGGTTATTTGTATGGAAATATGTTAATATAAATGTTTCAGACATTACATGAAATTTCTAAAAATCTTATATTTGTATTTGTATGGAAATATGTATGGAAATATGTTAATATAAATGTTTCAGACATTGCATGAAATTTCTAAAAATCTTATATGTTCTGGTATAATGTTATAAGTAATAATCCTAGTTATTACTTTAAAATGTATATCTCAGAAATAACTAATTTTCTTGTCAACTGCATTATTATGAACTTTCATCAAATCTTTAACCGTGGTCATTTTTAAGTCTTTTGTCATTTACAGACAGTTCTGGGTGTACTCTGATGATTTTGCAAATATGTTCCTATAAAAGGGTTTCATCTTCAAGAAATTCATGGAAAAGACTCTGACAAGTACAGGTTTCTGGTAACTGACTGTACTGCTGAACTGAATGAATAAGCATTTTCAGAACTCTAATGAAAAACTGATGAACTCATAAAAGTGCTAACAAAAGATCAAGATGAAAAAAAAATTAATTACATGGGACTGAGTGAACTGATGAGGATGAATATAATTTGTGTGACTTTCTGTCTGAATTAAAAAAAAAAAAAATCCCACAAGGACACAGAGGCAAAGAATATACAAATCAATTTTCACTGCAAAGTAAAGAAGCTGTTACAGTGAAGGATTACTGGACTGAATGTCAATATTATGACATAGTATGAGTGTGTTTCATGTTTGGTAATTGCAATCATTGTTGCTTTTGTTGTGGTCATCCATGTACAATGCTTGGTGTCAGTCTATTTATCTCTTGTAAAAATAAAATACAGTGTGTGTGTGTGAAAAAAAAAAAAAAAAAGAAGTAGAAGTGGCAGTGGTGTGACAAACCAGAGTTAAGTGTTAGTCTTGCAGGGGATAAAGGAATTGGTCAGCATAGACGTGGCAATCCAGGTCTGAGGGCAAGTTTAGCAGAAAACTTCTCCAGAACTAGAAAGAGTTTTTGAGATGGTAGCCTCTGGATGCTCCTGGCCAGGAACCTAAAGTGCATATTCATCTAAGATTTACCTTCAGCCCCCACTCCCACCCCCACCCCTGGGCTTATTTGTGGAAAAGATTAGGAGATCTGCCTTTATGTTGACTGCGGGACCTCAAAGAGGTCACTATTTGAATTTGCTGGCTGCTACTCTTAGGCCCCAAACTTCTGGGCCACCCTCGGGCATTCTATTCCCCTGAAGGCAAGGACTGTGTGTGTGTGTGTGTGTGTGTGTGTGTGTGTGTGTGTGTTTTAATGTTTTCAGCCCCTACCCTCCCTAATACAATACCTGGCTCATAGTAGATGTTTAATCCATATTTGTGAGGTAAATGAATAAATCATTAAACCAGACCTGTGGGAGGCCTATAATTTGGTGAGGTCTCAGAAGAATAATTTACTTATATATTCATTTTCCTCTCACTTTATTTCTGTTCTGTCCTCTTCCACAAGGGATTCCAAAAGTTTACAAGAATACGTATGATCCATTAGAAAATATAAATAATAAATAAAGTCAGGATCATTAGAAACATATATTAAGCAAAAACAAGTCAGTGGAGTGGAATGAGTTATATAAGCAATAGGATTTCATATAATTATCTAAGCTCAGCCACAGATAAGGATTTGAGTTTTCTGCTGAAGAATGAAGGCCAGTTGTGATTTTTCTTGACTACAAAGGCAAAATGTTCTAGTTGTTCAAGCTTTTATTGGAACTTAGCTCTAAAATAAATTTCTGGTATGGAGTTTTATATCTAGGACATTGAGTAATGTGGTAAACAGTGTCCTTAATGATATTCTTACAAGAACTTCAATAAGGGTTTTTTTTGTTTGTTTTTTGTTTTTTGGCCGTGCCGCGCAGCATGGGGGATCTAGTTCCACCAGGGATCAAACCCGTGCCCCCTGCATTGGAAGCGCAGCGTCCTAACCACTGTACTGCCAGGAAATTCCCTCAATAAGGTGTTTCTAAAGCTGTGCCTTAATAGGGTGCTTCTAAACCTGGTACATGATCCATAGTGTAACTCATTGAAAGCAGTTTTATGGAAGGCCAGAGAAATATGGTTTGAGATCAAAACTTTCTAAAATTTTAGCTAAATCAAAGAATACATCTAGAAAATCCAGAGGAGTGCAAGTCCTTCAAACAATTCTCCGTTAAGATCACCTCTCTGAACTAGATCTCTTACAAGGGTTGGGAGCAGATCGTTGGAGTTTATATCTCCTCTCAGAGCCTGAAGGGTGATTGTTCTATGTTGTTCATTTAGGATGGCAACACATACTATAGTTATCCAAAGAGATTTTTACCAACTTTTATGAAAATTGAGACACCTAACCAAACCATTCTTCAGAATAGATGCCTAGTTCTCTTTTTTTGTTATCTATCACTGCCTAGCAAACTACCCCAAAACTTAGTGGCTTAAAACAACAATGGTTATTGTTAGTATCTGTCATAGTTATAGGGGTTGAATGGGTTTAACTAGGCAGTTCTTGCTCTGCTTTTCTCATGCAGTTGCAGACAGTGACTGGGGCTGGAATCACCTGAAGGTCTGCTCACTTACACGTCCGGTACCAGGTTGAGAAGACTCAGTCAGCTGGGAGCTGGAACAGCTGGGCTCCTTGGGCAAGTCTATCTCTATGTAGTCTCTGCATGTAGTCTGTCCAGCAGCAAGGCTTTAGGATAACTGGACTTCTTACATGGTGGCTCAGATTGAGAGGGAGAGAGAGAGAGAAAGTCAGGTAGAAGTCATATTACCTTTTTTGACCTAGCCTTGGAAGTTATATACTGTCACTTCTACCACATTCCATCCATTGAGGCATGTACAAGGTCTGCCCACTTTCAAGAGGAAGGGATATAGACTCCAGGAGATATTAATGGGGAAGTGGTAGAGTTTAGAAGAGCATGTGGGACCTAAAATATTGTTGTAGCCATTTTTGTAAAATACAATCTGTCACACCCTCCTCATTTCAAAGGTCCACCAAAGGAGTAGCTATAACAAGAACATTCTTAAGAACCTATTCTGGTCCTTCAATAAATGAACAAATTCAAGTCCCTGAAGTTCCTTTTTTTTTTTTTTTTCATCATGGAGTATGGACGAGGTGACTTAGCATGGAAGATTTTCAAAGAGGCTTTTACTAATCACTCACCACAGACATAGAAAAAAAGGGTATAATGCGCCCATAAAAAGTCCAGTTCTGAGCAACTTTGAAGCCATTTCTAATTCATGTCTCCAGCAGAGGGGAATGTACCCAGGTCATCCAAGGGTTTTCTGTCATTCAAAGAGCAGTTGATAAGAAGGTGTGGGAGGTAGAAGAACACAGTCCTGCTTTAGACCCTTCAATGTAGTTATCTGGTTTGCCAGGAGACAGATCTGTCAGAAAACAGATACTGACTCTTGCTAAGATGTTAAAACGCAGCTTTTGTATAAGAACCAAGAGCTGGGAGTTAGTACTGTGCTTAGGAAGCTTAACGTAGTAGAATCATTCTAGTTCAGGATTAAAGGCAGAGGAAAGGTAAGTCAAAAAGCAAACAGGAAAAACTAACTCTATAATTCATTTACTGTATTTAAGTTTTTAAGTTGTGCCCATTTAATTCCAAGAATGTGAGGCTACTAACAGTCTATTATATTATTCTTGGTAATTTTTTCTGTTAGGTAACAGTGGAGTATCTATGCTTGAAACTTGTATAAAATATTGATCCAGAAATCCTCAGTCTGACGTATCTTAAGGAAGAAATAATCATCAGGTTTAAATGGACCATTTAATAAACAGATGGGTCTATATTTTAGAGCATGTCATTTGAACAGGCTTTGAATAACTTTGATAGCAGAAGGTCTTCACCTGCTGCTTTATTTAACGTAAGCCTTCTAACCAAATGAAATACATGAGGCGATATTCCTAGGTACCAGTGAAGACTTCAGGAACAGCAAATTTCAATGTAGTTTTAAAATGATACTAACAGGAAGAAAAGGTGACCTCCCAGTTGTCAACTGAGATTTGTGCTTATTTATGCTTACTGTAAATAATTACATCTCCAGATCTATCTTCATTATTGGTTCAGGCAGTAAAAACCCAGGCCTCCCTACAACATTCACTAAATCAAATTTTAGGCAAAAGATTTAAATTGAAGGAGATCCTGTCTGATCCTTCATGTTCATTTTATACACCATTGCAACAACCCAAGTAATGTTTAGAGGAGTATTAACTAGAATTCTTAACTCCCAGGACTCCAAATTCCACCAGCCTCTCAGGTGGATGTCCTGAGAAGGTTTTCCTCAGATCCTCCTCCTTCAGAGACCCAGTGGGAAATGCACTCAGGTAGTGTAGAGAGAGCAGGAACCTCTGTTCTCAGACCCCCTGCAGTGGCTGTGACAGATACTGTTCATTGTATCCAACAGTCCTTGGGAATAGAACCCCCCAGTGTTTTTGTGGTTATTGTTGTTGTTGTTTTTTTTACTTTTAGAGAGGGATAATACCTAAACACCAAAGACACCAATTCTAAGAGTATAGCTCAATGAATTGTTGTATCTGTATATACTTGTATCATTACCACACAGATCAAGATCTAGACAATTTCCAGCACCTCAAAAGATTCCCTCTTGCTTCTTCCAAGTCTGCATCCCAATTCCATGGAGAGGAAGGGTGGGTAGTCACTATTCTTTTTTTTTTTTTTTTTTTAATTAATTATTTATTTATTTATTTATTTTTGGCTGTATTGGGTCTTCGTTTCTGTACGAGGGCTTCCTCTAGCTGTGGCAAGCGGGGGCCACTCTTCATCGCGGTGCGCGGGCCTCTCACTATCGTGGCCTCTCTTGTTGCGGAGCACAGGCTCCAGACGCGCAGGCTCAGTAGTTGTGGCTCACGGGCCTAGTTGCTCCACGGCATGTGGGATCTTCCCGGACCAGGGCTCGAACCCGTGTCCCCTGCATTAGCAGGCAGATTCTCAACCACTGCGCCACCAGGGAAGCCCCAGTAGTCACTATTCTAACTTCTGTCATCATTGATTAGTTTTGCCAATTCTTGAACTTTGTATAAGTGGACTCATATGTTATGTACCTTTTAAACTTGGCTTCTCTCACTCAGTATCTATGCGATTCATCATGTTCTTGTATGTACCAATGATTTGTTCCTTTTTATTGCTAAATAAAATATATTCTATTTTATGAATATATCTCAGTTTATTTACCTATTCTTCTGTGGATGGGCATTGAGTTGTTTCTGCTTTGGCTAATACGAATAAAGCTGGGATGAACATCCTTATGCATGTCCTTTGTGGACATATATACTCACTTCTCTTCAGTAAATTCCTAGAACTGGAATTGCTGTCAAGTGGTTGGATATATTTAGTTTTAGCAGAAACTGCCAGATTTCTGGTTTACAAAGTGGTTATACTGTTTTACATCGGCAATGTATAAGAATCCCAGTTCTTCCACATCCTTGCCATCATTTAGCACTATTGATCCGTTTAATTTTAGCCATTATGGTTGGCATCTAGTGGTATTTCACTGTGGTTTTAAATTGCATTTCCCTAACGAGTAATGATGCTGAGCACCTTTTCATACACTTATTGGATGTTTGGATATCTTATTTTGCAAAAGCCTGTTCAAATCTCATGTCCACTTTTAGTTGGGTTGTTTATTTTTTCCTTATTGATTTGTAGGAGTTATTTACATATTCTGAACATGAATATTTTGACAGAAATATGTATTGTAAATATCTTTTCCCAGTGTGATTTGTCTTTTTATTCTGTTAATGGTATCTTTTGGGGGAATTCCTGAAAGAATTTTAATGAAGTCCAAATTATCAAGTTTTTTCTTTTATAGTAGTGCTTTTTGAGTCTTGGTTAAAAAATCTTTGTTTACCCCAATGCAATGGTATCAGTCAAGTTTCAACCAGAGAAGTAGAACCAGTAGATTTATATACTAAGAGATTTATTGCAAGAAATTTTCTTATGTGAAATGGGAGCCTACTAGGCAAATTCAAAGTCTATAGGGCAGGCTATCAGGAAGCATAGGATGGAACTCCTGGCATGGGCTGGAGCTGATGTCCACAGGCAGAATTTCTTCTTCATCTGGGAAGCCTCAGCTCTGCTCTTAAGGCCTTCCACTGATTGAATCAGGTCCACCCAGATCATCTAGGACATCTCCCTTACTTAAAATCAACTGATTATGAACCGTAATCACATCTACAAAATGCCTTTACTGTAACACCCAGGTTAGTATCTGATTGAATGACTGGGGACTGTAGTCTAGTCAAGATGAGACATTAAAAGATCATCACATGCAAAACAGCATGGAGATTTCTCAGAAAACTAAAGAGAGAACTACCATATGATCCAGCAATTCCTCTCCTGGGTATATATCCTAAAAAAACAAAAACACTAATTTGAAAAGATGCATGCACCCCAATGTTCATAGCAGCATTATTTACAGTTGCCAAAATATGGAAGCATGTTTCCATCAATAGAAGAATGGATAAAGGAGATGTGGTATATATATATATTTACAATGGAATACTACTCAGCCATAAAAAAGAATGAAATTTTGCCATTTGCAACAACATGGATAGACTTGGAGGGTATTATGCTAAGCAAAATAAGTCAGACAGAGAAAGACAAATACTGTATGATATTACTTATGTGTGTAATCTAAAATATAAAAGAAACTTGTAAATATAGCAAAAAAGACACAGACTCACGGACATAGAGAACAAACTAGTGGATAACAGTGGGCAGAGGAAAGAAGGGAGGGACAAGATAGTGGCAGGGCATTAAGAGATACAAGCTACTGTGTATAAAATAAATAAGCTACAAGGATATATTATACAGCACAGGGAACATAGTCAATATTTTATAATAACTGTAAATGGAGTATAACCTTTAAAAATTGTGAATCACTGTGTTGTACACCTGAAACTTATATAATATTGTACATCAACTATACCTCAATTAGAAAACATAATCATAGCCATTAACATATTTTCCATGTTTTCTTCTAAAAGTTTTATTGTTTTACCTTTTTCATTTAGTTTGATGACCCCCCCTTGGAATAATTTTCATGCATGGTATGCATGGTCAAGGCTGAATGAGGTATGGTTATAGGGAAACAATATGCTTAGGGAAGATGAGCTCTGGTCCCTGCCTCAGGGAATGAGTCACAGATTGATCCAAGCCAATCACGGTAATTCTATGTCCTTTTCAATCATTCAGCAAATATCTATTAAGTGCTTACTATGTGCCAAACATATTCTCAGTTCTGAGAATACAACAATGAATAAGACAGATAAAGTGCCTGCTATAGTGGAATTTCTCTTTGCAAGTAATTGGTTAAAGATTAGGTATGTGACCCTGTTCTGAGCAATGGAACCTGAAGGGAAGTATGCTGTGAACATCTGGGGAAGATGTTGATTTTTGATAAAAGTGACAGTTACGAAGAAAAACTCCCTGCCTTGCATATAGGAGAACATGACATTTGTGTTGCAGCAGTCATGTTCTGACCCTTAGGGTAATACCCACAGAATGACAGAGAAGCCAACCCAGAGTCCTGACATCTTTGAGCTCCTTTATTAACCAATTCTGGAACAGCCTATCTCCAGGTTTCTTATGTGACGTAATTAGATATTCTTATTGTTTAAGCCAGACTTGGGCTTTCTATTACTTGTAGCCACAGATACATAGATTTTGTAGCATGGCACCACTGCTCTCTAGCACATGTGCCATAACTCGCCTCTGTTCCTTTCATCATCCAGCTCCAGCCTTAATTCTGCCTTAGTCCTTAAGTCTTAGACACTTAGACTTTCTCCAGCTACCATTCTAACTTGCTTTGGCCTTTAATGAACTAAAGTGATCTCTTCTGCTGAGGTCACTCTACCCCGAAGTGTCCACATCAAAAAAATATCCACCTCAATTTTCCTGCCACATCCATCTTCCCTTTCTAGTTTGTCTTCCATCTACCCAAACTCCACATACACTAAGCTCCAGTTGAAGAGGTAGGCACTAAATTATGGTTACATAGTGTTTGAGCCACAGTTGGTGCATTTTTTGATGGAAAGCCACATGAAGTATAATTCTAAGGAGGAGCAGAAACTAAGAGCCTTGCCCAGAAGCCAGACTTCAAAGACCAAAGTGGACCTAGAGCAGAGTTGAGAGAACACGTTGTCCTAGATAGACAGAGAAAGACAGAGAATAGCTGTCCAATGATTCCCGGTTACCATACAGCCTGACTATGCTTATTGCACTTGAGTGCCTTGGAAATCCCCTGTATTCTCATGCTAAAACTCTTTCCTTAAGCCACCCTGAAAAGCTTTCTGTTCCTTGCAAACAAATCACCTAGACTATGTGGCTCTTGTAGTCCCCAAGGGGCCCTATTCTTTCAAGTGTACAATCCCCTCTGTTAGAGAATGTTATCAACTGTTTGGGAGTTAAGCCAGGTATCTGTTTAGTACACTTCCAAGTTGCACCAGCAATAACTTCTGCAGATTCTAGCCTAGGATTCCAAAATAGAGAACAAATCCTTCCTCAGAGTGGGTTCCTAAATTCCTGGAGTTCGCTTTCTTGAGAAGCTGAGGGCAAGCATTTAACTCCTCTCCTGTCTTAATTTGGGTCGTTCTTCCACAAAGTAGAGCCTGGGACTCTGAGTTGACTTGAGTTCAGGTGGTTCATTTGGAAGGTGACCTGAGGAAGCAGGAGAGAGCAAGCAGAGGGTGACACAGGGCAGGAGGAAAAAGTCAGTAAGCAGTACATTATTGGGCTGCTTACCACTGAAGGTGGCTAGGGCTCAGCTCCACTGGAAATGTTATGAAAACCCAAGTAGGAGGTGCCTTAGAATCCACCTGCTGTGTCCACCATTGGTAAGGTTTGTCCCCAGGGTATTAATTCCCCTATCCTTTTGGACTGTCCTGCACAGGCTGAGGGAACTCCTGTGGTTTCAGAAAAACGCCAGAGGCAGAACAGCTGAGAGTCACAGGGGCACTCTATGTGGGACGTAGGCAGTGAGCATGGGAACCATTCAGCTTGAGCTGAATTCAGAGGTGGGCTGAGGGGATGTGCCACAAACCACCTTCTACATCCTGTCTTTGGGTTTTATCCTAGTATCCTTAGACCTGATCACGAGTCCCCAAAAGCAGGGACCCTAGAAGTGTATATGGTAATCCTTTGTGACAGACTGCTACCTGCTAACCAGAACTCCACGTGCTTCTCTTCTTGCTGGGTATTCTGCTGGTCCATATTTCCCAGCCTCCCTTGCAGTTGGGGATGGCCAACTGACAGAGTTCCAACCAATGGAATGTGAGCAGAAGTAATGGCTAAAAATCCTCACATGCGTACTTCTCCATGTCATTTTCCCTTCTGCTGGCTCCATGTTGATTCTCAGGTGACCTTGGAAACCACATGCTGAAGACAGGGAGCCTCTGCCAACCTGGGTCCTCGAATGACTGTGTGTAACCCAGCCTCTCTTCCTCCCCCTCCTCCCATTCCTGCAGCCCCACCTCACCCACCTGGAACTACCTTGCTCTGAAAGACAGAAGTAAACTTCTATGGTGTTTGGTTCATTATACACTTGGGGATTAATTTTTTATAGCAGCTATTCTACCCTAACTAATTTACCCACCACGACATCTTATCACTCCCTAGGCACAGAATGACTCTTCCGATGTCTCTGAACTACACTATTTATGAAAGACTTGAAAGTTTAGAAAGATAATGATAAAATTAATACATACACAGGCAAAAAAAATTAAACAATACAAGAGAGTCTAAAATCAAAGTAAAAATAAATAAAGAAATTAAATCACTAAAAAATGTAAATAAAAGTAAAATCAAAGTAAAAGTCTCCTGTCTCCCTTCTCACCCCATTTCCAGCCCCACTCCCATTGGGTAACCACTTTAAACTATTTCTGCCTGCATTTTCCAGATTGTTACCTCTATATTATCTCCTCTGTTTCTGTTTTTATCATCGTTAAAAAATATTTAGTGGCATTCCACTATGAAAGATGAATCGTTACCAAACATTTCTTTTAACCTTGGAAAGTGAGGAAGAGTAGTAGGCAGGTGAAATAATACGATGGTAGAAAAACCTCACACCTGCTTTAATTATATGAAGAAGAAGCTGTGTGGTGATCTGTGGAGTTTAGCTTCTACTACTTATTTGCACGGTTAGGAGGTTTTTGTGAGATGAAAGAATGCATCTGCAGGTATTTTGCTATGGGTTCATTCCTCGAAATATTTGCGGGGTCTTCACACATTGCCAGACTGTGTGGCTGGTGTCAATTAATCCTATTGTCCAATCTTAGAATCAGACTGCTCTGGAAGGTAACCTGTATGAAGTGCCTCGCACATGAGCAATTCTGCCCAATTCCAGCACTTCTTGCTCCAGCCAGTAGAGGGCAGTAACATACACAGTGTATTGGCTTTTAGAGCATGGAAAGTCTTGCTTAGAAACCATACCAAAGTCAGATTTGAATTATTGTCAGCCTATCAAAGGGCAGGCCAGAAGCCCAGAAGTATATAAAATCGTACTTCTCAAATGATAGATCAATCAAAAATGACTTGAAAAGAAACCCCAGCATATTTCTTATTTAGAAATAATCAAGCTGCATAGTAAACACTTTGCTTAACCATCAGGTATCAGCCATGAGAAGATTATGGTTTTGTGGATATTCAGCTCCCATATGAGGAAAACAGCTCATTTGCTTGTTATCTGAATTATGCCCAAAGCAATTCTTGTGCTGATTCATGTTACTAAACAAGTGATATCATCTACCACAGAGTGTTCTTTTTTAGTGAAACTCTTCTCCTTCCGTCTGATTAAGGGTTCCACTATGGAATTTTTTAGATTGAAACAAACAAACAAACTCCTAACTGACTACTCAGTAATGGGAATTCTCATGAATCCTTAAATTACATAAATAAATCATGGAGGGAGTCGGCCTTAGACCACAGGGCTAACGTGGATTAAAAAATAGATGTCAGGCTTTCAGACGTGGAAAGTAAGTCACTTTTTCCACTGCTGCTTGATCTTAGAATTTAGATACATTTTGATTAATTCCAAGCTGAGGTGGGAGGGTAATGTAGGGGAGTGAGTGTAAGGGGAGCAGGAAGGTGGGAATATGCCTCTTCTTGAACATCATTCTTGGACTTCTTTACCAGAACTAAGCCTGCTTGGATAGAAGCTGGGAGCCTCATTTTGAAAAGGTATTAGTTTAGAGGAATAAAACATCTGACACACAAATGAATTTAATATTTAAAATAAATAATAGATGATTAATATATATTTTAAATGTCTCTCTGTAATAATAAAAGGAATAGTGCCCATCAGAAATTTTCTTAGTTCAATGCACAATTCATTCTCACTTTTTCTGCATGTATTGCTAGACTTTTGATTGAGAATCCTTGCTGAACCTATGGGTTTGCATATTTAAATACAAAAGGATAACACCATTCATCAAATACTCAGAATTTAGTTGGCATGAACATTAGAAAAGAAAGTTGCCTTTTTAGATAAAACTCATCAGAAGGCAGTATCGTGAGATGGCTAACAGACAGGGTTTGATTCAGACAGACCTGATTTCTTTTGTCAGCTCTACTATTGACTAGTTGTGTGACCATGGGCAAGTTACTTAGCCTCTCTGTGTCTTAGTTTCCTATCTGAAAAATAGGGATAATGATAAAATGCTCAACTCATAGAGTTGCTGTACTTGGAATATGGTAAACATTCAGTAAATACTAAGTTTTTTAGTGTTGGAAATAATTTTTGAGTAAATGCCTGATAAATGTTAGCTGCAATTGTCATTATATTGAGCCATAACTTCAGTGAATATCAGTTATTTAATTTTTAAACCAGCCTTAGTTCCTCTACTACCTACATCTGCAAACCTAGGACAGTGTACACTCTGATGTGTGTTTCTACTGTAACAAGAATTTTACAGCACCTATCATGATTACTCGTCCTTGACAGGGACAATCAGTGCAGACTGAAGAATGTAAGCAGATCCCGGGACTGGAATGTCAGATTCACGGTTAAGCCTGCAAGTCTGAGCATGGGAACAACAGCAGGGGACATGTATTTAAGACTGAATTTGGGACATCAGCTTACATGGGAGATGGAGGTGGAAAGAGTGAGGGGAGAAAGAAGTATGGAGATATCATTAACCAATTATTTATACTGAATCTAGGATCCTGGGTACCTAGGCCTTGACACAGGTAATCAATGGGACTTAAATCACCAGTACCTGGAAGATCTTTATATATGGGAGGCATTCAAGAGAGTCATCAGCTGATATTAGCACCTCAATCATGAGAACACTGGGATTTAGAGGCAAGAAATCCAGACTCTGTGGAGAATGAGGTACCAGAAGAGATTTGGTTTGGGGGAAGTTGGGGAAAGGAGAAAGTATAGGGAACCTGGGCAGATGCAAGGATTTATTTCAAGGGAATGAGTTAAGATTCTTTTGCGCAGGACTAGCCCTGGGTACATGGTTCCTGTCTATATACACAATTTGGGTCACCCCAAATCAGTGTGTCAATGTCATCCAGTGGCTCAGTTTCACATGATTGCAAGGGAAGAAAGGTGCCTGATGGCCAGTGGAGCAATCTGTTCACCAGTCCGTCCTCCTGGAACAGGAGCCATCCACAGGCTCCTGGGATAACTCTTCTAAAGGCACAGGGCCCAGAGGTCTTTGGGGATCTGGTTGACCCCTCCACTTGAGTAGGGAGTATTGTGGGCTACAGTGTTGGAAAGTGCCCCAAAGAAGAGAAATGCGGACCAGGACCCATGCAGGTCCTGGTCCAGTTGTGGATCCCAAACACCAGAAGGGGATTAGAAAATTTTGAAGAAGGTGCTTCAGAGAAAGAGGAAATGTGGGACCCAGCTTCAGAGCCCTGCTTGCCCAGGTCCACAGGTGGTACTCAGCTTAGGTCAGAGTGGAATCAACAGCACTTACATATTAACTTATTTAGCTAAAGTAACTGTATGGGAATGGGATTGGTCCAGAGAAGGGATGACCCTACTTATGGCAGTTAAATGCACCTAGCCATGAAAACTAAGCACGTTGCAACTAACCTAGACCACTGGTTCTCAGTGCTGGTTACCAAGTAAAATCCCCTGAGAAACTTTATGTTGTTGTTGTTTTTAATATCTTTACTGGAGTATAATTGTTTTACAATGTTGTGTTAGTTTCTGCTATACAACAAAGTGAATCAGCTATACGTATACATATATCCCCGTAGCCCCTCCCTCTTGAGCCTCCCTCCCCCCCTCCCTATCCCACCCCTCTAGGTGGTCACAGAGCACCGAGCTGATTTCCCTGTGCTATGCAGCAGCTTCCCACTAGCTAGCTATTTTACATTTGGTAGTGTATATATGTCAGTGCTACTCCCTCACTTCATCCCAGCTTCCCCTTCCCCTCCTGTGTCCTCAAGTCTGTTCCCCTGAGAAACTTTAAGACAGAGCGAAACATACACACACACACACACACACACACACACAGTGCTCAGGCTCCACCGCAGACCAATCAAATCAGAATCTATGGGGGTGATGGCCTGATGTGATTTTTTTTTTCAACTCTCCCCAGGCGGTTCGAAGTACAGCCAGAACTGAGAGTCACTGCTCTAGGTGTCCCTCACCACAGAGTCAGAGTCCCATCATCCACTTCTCCAGTGATGGCACTCTTTCTTGCACTCTTGGATTCCTGGGATTCCACTTGATAATTATTCACCACAGATAACTGTGCTCTCCAGCCAAATCTCTTCTCTACAACTGAGGAACCCTCACCTACTCTTTACTTCGGTCAGCCACAGATGTTGTAGCTCTTAGCTCACCCCTCTGAAAACTCTGGCTTCAGTCTGGCGCTCTCTCTTGCCCGGGGCCCTCTTCTGCACCATATAGCACAGCTTTATTCAGTCAATACACAGCTATAATCCTCAGTGTTATTGGAATCAAACAAAGGGGCTGTTTGACTTTGAGACCCTTCAATCATTCCCTTTTTTTTCTAAAAGTACTCTATGGGCTACACTTATGCTTAAACCATAAAGTAAATGAGAATTAATTTGCTTTGGAGATTTTGGAGATGCTTTAGAATGCCATAAACTAGATTGAAAATAAGTGCTATAGAAATATCTTATCCCTTTAAAACAATAAGGGAACCTTAGCAGAAGATTTACTGCCAGCCCTTTCTAAAAGCTTATCTGTGCGGTTAAGCAAATGTCCCAAGCATTTGTAGGCAAGAAGCTCTGAATTCTTTCTTGGAATTCCCTCCACTTCTTTCATTCATACGTACATCCATTCATTCATTTATTTTAGGCCTTGGGTGGCTTTATGGTGCTTCTGCTGGAGGGAAAAAGACGGAACAAAAAAGCTATCGGAATACTTTTAGCCTCACAAATCTGATTTTTATCAGGAACAGGTAGAAACTGCAGTTGCAGTTGATTTTAAAAGTGATTCTACTTCTGTTTCATTGAAAGCTGTATTTTGGCTCCAATGAAAGCATGACTATTACAGGTACTTACTAATTAAGTAAAATCAACATGAAGATAAGAATGCTATATGAGGGGGCTTCCATGGTGGTGCAGTGGTTAAGGATCCTCCTGCCAATGCAGGGGACACGGGTTCGAGCCCTGGTCCGGGAAGATCCCACATGCGGCGGAGCAACTAAGCCTGTGCGCCGCAACTACTGAGCCTGCGTGCCACAACTACTGAAGCCCGCGTGCCTAGAGCCCATGCTCCTCAACAAGAGAAGCCACCACAAGGAGAAGCCCGCACACCACAAAGAAGAGTAGCCCCCGCTCGCCACGAGTAGAGAAAGCCCACGCACAGCAAAGAAGATCCAACGCAGCCAAAAATAAAAAAAAAAATAAAAAAAAGAATGCTATATGAGTGAGTCCATAAAGAGAAATGTGAGAGTCTATTACATGGTCAAAATTTTACTGAGAACCATGGTAGACGCAGATATAGTTTGTGATACTCTCCTTGCATCAGGGAACTTACCATCTGTTGGTGAGGAGATTAGCACATAAGAAATTCTGGTATGGCATGTGAGGTGCAAACTACCTGTAGGTGCCCTTACAATCAGAGAGGGAGATCAATGAGTAAGTCTTCCTCTAAAGAAGGAAGTGGGCTTGAGCTGGGTTTAAAAAACCCAACCAAACAACCAACCAACCAACCAAATGCAAACATGGGAAGAATTTGGATGGACAGAGGTAAAAAAGGAGGACTTTGCAGGCCAGGGAGGAAACCCAAGCTAGGATAAGCAAGAATCATTTGCATGAGAGTGACTGGACCAGGCAGATATGTTTGGATAGGTGAGACTACCAAAAGAAGACAAAGTAAAAATTGTATTTGAGGAAGGAATCATCTGATAGCAACAGGAGGATGGATTGGAGGGGGAGTCTCAGAAACTAGCTACCTTTTACCAAGTGCCTGCTATGTGCCAGGCTCTAGGATAGGATTTTATACATATTATCTCAGATTATTGCAACAATCTACAAAGTAGGTTTAACTGTCTCTTCATTTTGCAGATAAGGAAATTCAAGCTCAAGAAGATTAAGAGACAGTCCAAGACCATCCAGCTGATAGGAGGCTCAGTAAAAATTGCAACCCAGTTCGGTCTGATTCCATAGTAACTCTTTATTCCACCAGCCCACAGTGTCCCTCCCAGAACCAGGAGGCTGCTGCCAATGCCATTCCCTCAAATCAACCCTAAGCTGATCATTTGCTGGATTTTGCCACTGCGGCAGTTGGTTACTGAGAAGTTGATTACCTTGCCTGGCAGTGATTTAATTTAGTTGCTGTGAATGTCTAAGTAACTGTCAGCCACTTTGATGTCTGTCTTGAGGACAGATTCCAATCCAGTGTGTGGCAGGCAATGTGACCGAGGACAGAAGGCAATCAGACTGGTAGCTGCTCTCCTTATTGACTCCTAGAGGCAAACTGCAGGGGAGTCCTATGAATAGCTGCTGTAATCACACACCGAAGGACAGTACTGTATTCGTGCCTAATGTGGAAAAACCGTGGGTCACACACCAGTCGTTTCAGTAACATCTGCACGTTCGTGGCTTTTGAGCATCAAATAAAAGCCAAATTTTAATTCAGATGTTGAGCTGCTCTGCAATCATACCGAAGATCAGAAGGAGAGCCAGAAGTACAACAGAAGTTATAGTTTTTAATTCCCATGTACCTTGTGTCAGTTTCCTAAAGAAATCAAAAGAGGGATGGTTAGCCACAACTGCTGAGCCTGCGCGTCTGGAGCCTGTGCTCCGCAACAAGAGAGGCCGCGATGGTGAGGGGCCCGCGCACCGTGATGAAGAGTGGCCCCCGCTCGCCGCAACTGGAGAAAGCCCTCGCACAGAAACGAAAACCCAGCACAGCCAAAAATAAATAAATAAAAAAGAAATTAACATGTTAAAAAAAAAAAAAAGAGGGATGGTCAAGTGTGTATTTGAGGGGGGAGGAAGGGATCCTATTTCCGGAGAAGAATTTCTTTTATATTCTGTTATAAAAACCAATTATTATAAACCTCAGTTCTGGAAGACCTAAGTCTTTTCTTTCTTTAAGAATAGAGGCGGTACTGTATACATGTCCATGCCACTCAACCGAAAGCTAGTGGGAAGCAGCCGCATAGCACAGGGAGATCAGCTCGGTGCTCTGTGACCACCTAGAGGGGTGGGATAGGGAGGGTGGGAGGGAGATGCAAGAGGGAAGAGATATGGGGATGTATGTATATGTATAACTGATTCACTTTGTTATAAAGCAGACACTAACACACCATTGTAAAGCAATTATCCTCCAATAAAGATCTTTTAAAAAAAAAAAAAAAAAAAAAAGATGTTAATAAAAAAAGATAGAGGCAGTACTCCACGCCCCACATCACTGATGCAGTTCAACTCAGACCTAAACAGGCTGATTACATCATGCTGCACATCCAGCCAGCTTCTCTACTGAAACCTTCCAAGGTGTGTATTGCAGTTGTGAATTAATCATTATTCTAACTGAGCCAGACTCTTATTTTCCTCTTGAAGCTTCTCATTATTAAGTTTGTTTGAATTGGTTGATTTGAGGACACCATCAATGCAAATTATCATTCAGCAATACACTACTAAACATGCACAGTTGTTTTCATTATGCACTCTACTGCATGGAATGGTATGTGTGGAAAAGTCATAATTAACCACTTATTCTAAAATTCTGTTTTCATTCCTTGATAGTTAATTTTCATGAGTTCAGGGTTTTTGTCAGGATCTCCTTTTCTTTTCACATTCTGTTTTTAAAAATATTTTTTCTATTTTGTTAAATTAATTTATTTTTGGCTGTGTTGGGTCTTTGTTGCACGCGGGCTTTCTCTAGTTGAGGCGAGGGGGGGCTACTCTTCATTGCGGTGCGTGGACTTCTCATTGTGGTGGCTTCTCTTGTTGCGGAGCATGGGCTCTAGGAGTGTGGGTTTTAGTGGTTTTGGCACTCGGGCTCAGTAGTTGTGGCTCGCGGGCTCTAGAGTGCAGGCTCAGTAGTTGTGGTGCATGGACTCAGTTGTTCCGTGGCATGTGGGATCGTCCCGGGCCAGGGCTCAAACCTGTGTCCCCTACTATGGCAGGTGGATTCTAAATCATT
The DNA here is from genome assembly GCF_028023285.1 of Balaenoptera ricei. NCBI lineage: Eukaryota > Metazoa > Chordata > Mammalia > Artiodactyla > Balaenopteridae > Balaenoptera > Balaenoptera ricei. The sequence goes on along the minus strand of NC_082648.1, from coordinate 58,269,415 downwards.
GTGCCACCAGGGAAGTCCTCTTTTCACATTCTGAAACCTAAAATGAAAGCCACAATGGTTTGTCTTTTCAGAAAGTGACCTATTTCAAAAAAAGAGTATCAAATATTTTGCATGAGTGCTTTTCAAAAGCAATATATCTTCTCTGCCTTTATATACATTAACAAAGCTCTTATAACAGTTTCACCACGATAAAAATAATTCAGCAAAACTGGTCATTAATATATCAAGATGAGGATGTATAATTCCCCTGTTTTCCAGAAGTTTCTAGTGCTGGAACTAGGGGCTTTCAATGAAAGTGTCTCTTCAATAATAGCTAGAGGAGAGTTGCCCCTGTATCTTGGGAACCAGTGGGACTCAGTAAGGGTCTAACCTGGAGAAGGTCTAGCATTTGGCACAGAAACCCTCACTGGGGTGGGTCAGGTGCTGGGGATGAACTCACTGATGGTTGATGTCCTGATTGACAAGCTTGGGTGTTCAGAGGGCTCTAGTCTGGGCTTGGGGTTGGAAAAGAGAGAACTAAGATACAGAGATTGGAACCTGATTGATGCTTAGCAGGTACCCACTTTTTCAAACAGATAAAATTTAAAAAGAGTCAGAAATCCAGGCAAGAAGTCACCATCTAACTGACTTATAAATGAGCCATCAACTTGGGGTTCAAGGAGCAGGGTTTATTCTTGGAAGGACTGTCTCAAGGCCAGGCTCCAGGCTCAGGAAGGGAGAGAGTAGCAGCAGGGTATTCTAGAACCTCTGCTCCGTGCACTCATAGGACTCAGTGCTCAGCTGTGAACACTAGTTTAACATCTTCTCCAGAAGCTCCATGAAGGCAGAGGCCCAGCCTGCCTTGTTCAGCCCTGGCTGTGCACTGTCACACTCTAGGCCAGGCCATTAGCAGCTCTTACCTAGATCATGGCGAGAGCCTCCAGACTAGTCTCCCCACTTCTACTCTTTCATCTGTCCAATATATTATTCACATAGTATCCAGTGGAGTTTTTAAAATGCAAATCTCACCCTGCTTATAGCCCTTCAGTGATTTCCCATTGTTCTTAGGAAATAGCCCAATTTCCAAACATGGACTTCAAGCCAAGCCAGCTACTTGGGCTTCTTTCAGTTCCTCATGCCACACTCTTTGCCGCTTCCTCCCCAGCCTTCCCTTCATCCAGCTAATTCCTTCTCATCCTTCAGCTCTCTGCTTGTGGGTCATTTCCGTGGGAAATCCTTCCCTGAAACCCTGGTCTCCCTGATATTGACTCTGAGAACATCCTGTGCTGCTTTTCCACAACACTTTCCCTCCCTTGTTATTCCTTCATTAGTATCATTATTTGATTAATGTTTGTTTCTCTAATCTGACTTGTAAATTCTATATATGCAGGAAATGTACCCATTTTGCTCAGTGCCTGCAACAAAATAGGAGCCTAAATATATGTTGAGTTAGCTCAGGAATACTCCAGTTACTAGGTTCAGTTGTGAGAATTGGAGACTTGAGGCTTGTGAATTGGGCAAGAGGCCAGTTATGAGAACTGGGGAAGGATGGGATTAGAGCAGTTTGACCCATAGCTCCTGAAAGGTGGTCTGGGAGGGCGTAAGCACCTCTTGCCTCAGCTCTGGAGGGGCCTCATCAAACTCTCCCAGTAACCCTGAAATTAGGTACAAATGAAGAAATTATACCTTGCCCAAGATCACACAGTTGGTCAATGGAAGACCCAAGATTCAAACTAGCATTACATCCAGGTGTCCCCTTTCACACCAAGGAGCTACTTTTCTTCTGTGTAAGAACAATCAGGTAACAGATAAATAATTACTGAGGTGTTTGCCTGGGACTTCTCCTGTCCTGCTTCTGCCTGGCTCACTCTAAGTAACAGCAGCATTTGTGTTACTCATGCGTTCTTCAGTCGTATCCAGCTTGGGGACTGGATTATGATGGATGTCACCTAGAGGTGCATGCCGAACATCTGCGTTCCAAGCTTTGCTGTTGCAATTGTCTTCTGCCGGTCCCTGTGGGCTCTTGTCACAGCCAGCATGCTGATGGAGCTGATCGGGAAGCCAGGCGGGAGCTCAGGCACACTGCAGAGAGGCTGGTGGCAGACACAGTGGCAGAGCAGGCAGCAAGCAAGCAATCTGGAGGTTCCTGTCTTGGGAAAGGCTTTGGACAGAGCAAAGAAGCAGGCTCAGAAGGAAGTGCCAGTGGCGGGATGTGCAACTACAGGTCAAATGACATCCCGGGTGCCAGGTGCAAAACATCAGCCACGTTCTCACCCAGACTGCGGACTGTAGCAGAAGAAAGACACTCCATTTTGTCACTTGCTTCAGTATGAAAGCTTTTTGTGAGTGAGGACATCTGTGGTATTGGGGGAACGCTTTTCTGTGTGTACTGTATCCTACTAACGGTGTTTTAAGGAATTGGTAACTTAGTGCCTACCCACCCTTTGTTCTATTATTGTGTTCTATTGATTAAAGGAATTGCCCCGGTATCCTATTTGGTTTGCTTCATTGATCCACATCCTTGATTTTAAGTCAAGAAACCAGAATTTGCACCTAATGAGAAAACCTTTCATTTTGGAAGTAATTTCTCTTGAGCCAGTTAGAAATTATAAAATCCTCTTCCTGCTTCAATTCCACATTAAAAATACACTCTATGCAATTAGGGTCTCAGAAAATACTTTTTGCCTTTTAAAAATGTACTGTAGAATTCTCATGTCTAGATGTGTATGCAAAAAATGAATTTTTATACTTTTGTCCCTTCTCGAACAATTCTAAAAGCTTTATTTCAAACGTCTTTGCTAATTTCTTTTTTAATTTATAAGGTTTAGTACCAAATGACGCAACTCAGACAAATGCCTTAAATGAAAAAAGTAAGTGGCTATAGGAAGATAAAGACAAACTGTCCCTTAATCTACAGGCCGTGGAATGTTCTTCATGTGTCCTTGGCATTCTTTAGTGAGTTCTTTTTTTTTTTCCTTTTTTTAAAAAAATTATTTATTTGGCTGCGTTGGGTCTTCGTTGCTGCACACGGGCTTTCTCTGTTTGCGGCAAGCGGGGCGTACTCTTTTTTTTTTTTAAATTTATTTATTTTTGGCTGTGTTGGGTCTTCGTTGCTTCGCGCGGGCTTTCTCTAGTTGCGGAGAGCGGGTGCTACTTTTCGTTGCAATGCGTGGGCTTCTCATTGCGGTGGCTTCTCTCGTCGCGGAGCACAGGCTCTAGGCACGTGGGCTTCAGTAGTTGTGGCACACGGGCTCAGTAGTTGTGGCTCGCGGGCTCTAGAGTGCAGGCTCAGTAGTGGTAGCGCATGGGCTTAGTTGCTCCACGCCATGTGGGATCTTCCCGGACCAGGGCTCGAACCCGTGTTCCCTGCGTTGGCAGGCGGATTCTTAACCACTGCGCCACCAGGAAAGCCCCGGGGGTGTACTCTTTATAGCGGTGCACAGGTTTCTCATTGTGGTGGCTTCTTTTGTTGCGGAGCATGGGCTCTGGACGCGCGGGTTTCAGTAGTTGTGGCTCACAGGATCTAGAGCGCAGGCTCAGTAGTTGTGGAGCACGGGCTTAGTTGCTCCGCAGTATGCGGGATCTTCCCAGACCAGGGATCAAACCTGTGTCCCCTGCATTGGCAGGCGGATTCTTAACCACTGTGCCACCAGGGAAGCCCATAAATTGTATTTTTGAACTGAGAAAAATTCTTGAATTCTGTGACCACTGCCCCACAACCCGCAATCCCCTATCCACCCCCAGGCAGCTCAACACAGATTCCTATTCTCACCTCTCAGTCAAGCATTGCTCTCTGGCTTAAAGGAATAAAACTTGGCTTGGCCAAGGTCACCTTCTAACTGCCAGGCTCACCAGACTCCTCAGCCCTTATGCTCTCTGTAGCATTTGGCCCAGTGGAACACTCTTCCCTACTTGAAACCTTTGTTCCTCGACTTCCAGAACACCATTTCCTCCCCATATTTTTCTTCTTATTTCTCTGAAAACTCTTCCTAGTTCCCTTTTCATTTCCTCTTTCTGGTCTTAGATGGTGGGGTTTCCCAGGGTTCCACCTCTGGCCCTTTCTTTGCTCACTCTACCTACTCTTCCTATGGGATTTCATCCAAGCCCAAAGCCTGAATTACTATCTGTATGCTAATAACTCCCTGGGGGAAGCCTGATATACTGAAACCTCCAATAGGCCAATAGTACGGCAAGAAATAAAATGCAGAAGTCTGTTGCTAGAGTGCAGCAGGAGATTCCTTGTATGGGGACAAGTTGGACATTTGAATGCTGACCTGTTTTCCCCTCTCTTCACCATCCCCAACCCCAAGCCCTGCCTAAAATAGAATAAAAGACAGCAGACTGAGCCCCACTATTCTGCTTCTCCTGATCTACAGATTCCTCATATCTAGGGACTGTTGAGACCAGAACTTGGACCTAGGGGCCCATGTCCATTCACAGGTCCAGGTAACATCAGTTGGTGTATATCTTTTGCAACCTTTGTTTGGAAGTAAAACAGAGTAAAAAGTAGTCTTTGCTGAGTCCCCAGTCGTCATTCTCACCAATCCTTGAACCTGGACCAGCTTCTGTGGCGGGCCTAGCTCACTGCCAAATCTCTAGTTGCAATTCAAGCCTCTCATGTGACCTGCTCATACAATACTGACCTCTGCCCAACTGGGCCACATGCCCCAAGGGAGATCTCCATCTTCTTGCACCATCCTTCCTGGGTTAGATCCCTAACTCAATGGTTGGCCGCTCCAAGCCACTACTCTGCCCACTCACTCATGTTGGAAATCTGAGAATCAACCTAATTTTTCTTTCCTCTCCACCCTTGTATTCAGTCATGAATGGATTCCATCTCATCAATACCTTTCAAGTCTGCATTCCTTCCCTGCTAATGTCCACTATCACTGGCTTGATCCAGGCGTCCAGGATCTGTTAAGCCTTAGAGTTAAGGCTTAAGTGTGGAGCCAGTAGCCCTCTTTGATCTGAAAAATACAGATACAACCAGAAAATGAGATAAATTTATTCCATTATTAAGAAAATTAACCTAGTTATAAAGGTAATTATGTTTCTGAAAATAGAAAGGGTTATACAAAGAGGGTCACCATTTATTTTAATTACCTGAGCTACTACAGATTTATTATTTTTTAAGTGATGATTATCTTACTTTTCTCAAATAATCAAGAAATCGGAGAATGTTTTGTTAACTCATTTTCTTTTTAATGACTAGGCCTTTTCTTCCCACAACTTAAACTATATCAATCGTATATTCTCCAACACCTTTTTTCTTTGGTTGAGTCTCCTAAGGGACTTGAGACCAAGGAAGCAAGTTCAGTTATCTTACATTGGAACACGAACATGACTGAAAGGTAGAGGTATATTGTGGGGCAGGAGAGTGCATTTGGGGGGCTGAGAAAGTAAAGATAGTGTTCCCACAACATGCAAAGCCAGTACCAATACTTAAAACAGCATTAGGTGGATTGAAAAGCCCTTTTAAATACCTTACTTTTTCTATATTCTCTTAAAATCTAAATATAAATTATCATTAGCAAATAATTATGATGAATAATAACAGTGTCACTTAATTTCCTGCTGGCTGAGGCCTGGCAGAGTTGAAGCATGCTGAACTCAAGAGCATGCAATTTTAGAATTGAACAATTAAACTCAGAGAAGATGAGAGCAGAGGTTACCATGGCAACCTGATCCCAGGACCCTGTGTGCGACCATATTGTTTCAGTGTTTGAGTCACAGAGGCTGGTTATTGTGATTTAAAATCCAGGCAATGTTTGGGTACAGATAGTGAGTTTCCCCTGTGCAACTTTAGAAAGAACAGGTAGTCTGGAGTCTGCTGAAGAGCATTATATAATCTTCAGTGAAGTGATGATCAGTTAATGGAAATAATTAGTTGTAGCTAATAACGATGATTAGTTTTAAGCTATGTCATAAACATATTAGAATTATGGGTTCTGTAAAAATAATTGCATTAAAATTTAATAGTTAAGTATAATTGTATAATTAGTTTTCATTCATTCAACAATACTGATTAAATCCTAGTATGTGCCAGACCTTGCTGTAGGTATGGGATTCAGTGAACAAAATAGGGTAGACAAACAACATAAATAACTTATGGTATCTGGTGTGTTCAAATATGATAAGGACTATAAAGACAAAATAAAGTAGGGCAGGGGGATTGGGGGTGTGTGGGACAGTGGGAGTGTGGTATGGCAGTTTTAAATTGGGTTGTCAGAGAAGGTCTCATAGAGAAGATGACATTTGAACAGACTCAGAAACGTTGAGGGGTGAGCCATGCAGGCATTTGGGGAAGAACATTCCAGGCAGAGGAAATGCCAGTGCAAAGGCCCTGAGGTAGAGGCATGCTTGTCATGTTCAAGGAACAGCAAGAGAACTGGAGTAAAGGGGAGAATAGTAACAGAAGAGATCAAAGTAGAAACAGAAGGCAGGACCATATAGGGCTTTGTAGGTCACTGAAAGTATTTTTGGCCTTTATTCTGGGAGAAATAGGCAGCTACTAAAAGATTTTGAGCAGAAGGGTGACATGACCAGTTAGGAGGCAATAGCCTCCTTAATTGTTACTAAGGGGGAAAATTATGGTCACTGGGGGTTAGTAATGGAAGTGGGGAGAAGTGTTCAGATTCTGGATATATTTTGAAAGTACATAGATACAATGGGATTTCCTGATGGATTGGATATGGAGTATGAAAGAAAGAGAGGGGTTAAAGATGACTACAAGGTTTGGGGCCTAAGCAACTGGAATAATGTAATTACCATCATTTGGGAAGGGGAAAACTGGATGGAGGGGGTTTGGTGGTGGAGATGGGATGGAATGAGAGAGCAGAATAAAGTTTGAGTTATCTATTAGAAATACATGGTGGGGGGACTTCCCTGGTGGCACAGTGGTTAAGAATCTGCCTGCCAATGCTAGGGGACACGGGTTCAAGCCCCGGTCTGGGAAGATCCCACATGCCGCAGAGCAACGAAGCCGGTGTGCCACAACTACTGAGCCTGCACTCTGGAGCCCCCGAGCCACAACTACTGAGCCCGCATGCCACAACTACTGAAGCCTGAGCACCTAGAGCCCGTGCTCTGCAACAAGAGAAGCCACCGCTCACTGCAACTAGAGAAAGCCCGTGCACAGCAACGAAGACCCAACGCAGCCAAAAATAATAAATAAATTAATTAATTAAAAAGAAAGCATCACACAGGGAGAATAGCTCCGTGCTTCGTGACCACCTAGAGGGGTGAGATAGGGAGGGTGGGAGGGAGATGCAAGAAGGAGGGGATATGGGGATATATGTATACATATATATAGCTGATTCACTTTGTTATACAGCAGAAACTAACACAACATTGTAAAGCAATTATACTCCAATAAAGATGTTAAAAAAAAAAAGAATCAGTGTAGAAGAAAAATATATGTGTGTGTGTGTTTCATATATATGTGGTAAAATATTTGAAGATGAATTCTTTAAGAAGGGCATATGTTTGAAATTAAACTGTTTTAGTTAACGAAAAAAAAAAAAAAGAAAGAAATACATAGGGGAATTCCCTGGTGGTTCAGTGGTTAAAACTCCGAGCTTCCACTGCAGGGGGCACGGGTTCGATCCCTGGTCAGGGAACTAAGATCCCGCATACCATGTGGTGTGGCCAAAAAGAAAAAGAAAAAAAGAAATACATAGGGAAAGAAAAGACAGTTGGAGATACAAGTCCAGAGCTTGCGGGGAGTTTAGGCTGGAGGTATAAAGTCGGGGGTCACAGGGCAAATGGATGGTATTTAGAGCCACAAGAATAGGTGAGACAACCAGGGGACAGAGAAGAGGCCAGACTGAGCTCTAGGACACTGTAATAGTAAGATGTTGAGAAGAAAAGATGGGACCAGCAAAAGACTAAGGAGCCAGAGAGATAAAAGCAAAACCAAGTAAGCATGGAGTCTTAGAAACCAAATGAGGAAAGCATTTCCAGGAGGAGGGAATGATCAAAGATGTTAAAGGCTGCTGATGGGGTAACTGCCATTGATTTAAGCCACGTGGAGGTCATTGGTGCCCTTGACACTCATCAGAGTGATGAGAGTGGAGGTTGATTGGAGTGGTTGCCAGAAAATATCAGGTGAGGAGTTGGAGACAGCCTGTAGACAGATCTTTTAAGGCCTGTTCTTTTGGGGTGTCAGCTAGAGGGAAAGTGGGGTAGAGAAGGTTTTTCTTTAGAGAGGAGATTTAATAGCATGTTTTTATGCTATATATATATGAAATTATTACTATTTTATATTTGATTATTTTATATTGAAATTTATCTTCCAGATACTATATTCCTTATTCCCTAGGACCTCCAATTAGTCAAACCTTCATCTTTCACCTGGGATATTGACACTTTCCTGGCTACATTAATGTCTTTATTCAGTTGGATAACATGGTCAGTCTTTCAACTTGGAATTTCTCACTCACGTGGATTCTGAATGTCCCTTGCCCTTCTGACATGCCCAATGAGCCACACCAACACTAGTTCATCCATAGCATTCTTGGTCTCTGTTCCTAGTCTCAGGTTCCACAGTGATGCTGGAGAAACATGCAGAACATGCAGATGTAATCTGCCACTCACCCATAATATCCTGCCTGATCCAGGCCCTTGGCACTGTGCTGTATTTCCTGTATCTCTTGTTCCTTACCTATTGAATTGATCCCACTGACTGAGTCTAGGTTAAATAGGAGCATTTGCAGGTCATGTGCCGCCTGTAATGTCTACCCTGCTGGCCAAAGGGCCGGATGGTTGTAAAGCCCTGCGGCATCTCTGCAGCCCAGCACAGGCAGAGCTCACAGGCAAGCAAGAGGGGTTGTGCCTTCTGTATAACAGCAGCAGCAGCTGGCTTTTGCAGGAAGACCCAGGGGAGCAATGCAAATCTCTTTAGAAATATAGTGGGACGATGCCCTTGAGGGGTGAGCTCTGAGAAATCACAGGCAGACACTGAGAATCCCCTTCTCTGTGTATAAAATCCCTGTTGCTGGAGATGGCTGTTCAGAAGCCGACAAGGAGGGAGTGAGGCCCAGGGGTGTGAATATATGGCACCCAGCTGAGCTGAACAGAGAAGAGGATCCACACTACATAGGGACTGAGAAATTTTCCCTTTGCTGCTTATAGGCCTCAGGTGTAGAGCTGAGTTAATCATGCTCCTTGGTTTGCTTGCTATCTCCCTTCCCAGCCCCACGGAACCATCTCCCCAATGCCTCCTAAGTCAGGTTATTTACAGTTGCAACAAAACACACACACATTTTAAAGTTAGCTCATATTTGTAAAACTGCCAGAATATAGCTCTTATTCCATTGTGAGGGTTCAGTCTTTAATCTTGTCTACCTACATAAAGAGGCAAGCTCAACTTACCAGAAACTGCATTTATTCTGCAATAGCAGAGGAATTGCAATTCAGGAAACGCTCACTGTAGCAAGCTGCAGGTGAGTCTGATGACAGTTTGGAGTGGGCTGTATTTAAGGGCAAGGACTGCAGAGGGGCGGTCCAGCCAGAGTCCAAGCAATAAGTTGACTGGCTTGAAGTTGGGGAGAAACTCTTGGAAGGTGTTCATTGGTCAAGAGGTAAGTCTTGGTCGTCTGTAAAACAGGCATTTATGGGGAAATCAGTCACTAAGTTCTTTAAGTTTGGTTCTTCTGAGGGCGTGTGTGTGAGATTCTCCATTTTGTAGCCTCTGGTTCCATTTTAGATTGGAATGCTTTCACATCATTTTGATATTTTCATCAGGTCGTGAGTTAATCCCACTCAGGTACAGTTAAAGGTATATCAAAAGTGGGTAGAATTGGACTTCCCTGGAACTCCAGGGGTTAAGACTCCGTGCTTCCACTGTAGGGGGCGAGGTGTTTGATCCCTGGTCCCAGAACTAAGATCCTGCATGCTGTGGCAAAACCAAAAACAAACAAAAAAAACCCAACTGGGTAGAGGCAACTAACAAGTGTAGTCGAGATTTTTGTGCCCAGAGTGAGCATTTATTATATCATTCAGTAAATACTTACCAAATGTCCACTACATGTTAGCATTGTTTTTATTTTTCTTTCAATTTATAGAATTACTACATATATCAAGTACCCACCTGGGGTGATTTTGACACAATGAATTCTCCTACCCCAATGGGGTGTCCTACAATTCAATTCAATACTGATACTAAGTACTCAAGAGTTAGTGCAGACCCCACAGGTTAAGGGCTCAGTCGCACAAGACTACACCCACTTCAAACTCCAGGTTTAAGTCCTGAGCCGTCCGTACATCTGACCAACTGGCTATAAATCAGAGGTTCTCAGGACCTTCTTCCTAGATTCCATAATTTACTGGATGGCTTGCAGAACTCAGGAACACTCTTTGTTTACGTTTACCACTTTATTATGGAGGATACAGCTCAGGAACAGCCAAGTGGAAGAGATGCATATTGGGGGGGGTGGCCAGGGGGTGCTGTGAGGACACAGAGCTTCTATGCCCTCTCCAGGCATGCCAGCCTCCCAGCACTTCAATGTTGTTCCAAACCCAGAAGCTCTCTGAATATCATGCAAGAGTTTTTACAGAACTCAATCTCCCTCACCTTCCCCCAGCCCCTCACCTTGCTCTTCCTTCCCAGAGTTGGTGGGTGGGGCTCAAAGTTCCAGCTCTACTTGGTCTTCCTGGAACCAGTCCAATCTAAGCCATCTAGGGGACCCGCCCTAAGTCACCAGATTAACATAAGCTCAGGTGTGATCAAAGGGGCTTGTTAGGAATAATAAAAGATACTCTTATCACTCAGGAAATTCCAAGGCTTAAAAGCTGCTAAAGGAGCTCTGTGCCCCAAACCAGGGACAAAGAACCAAGTATATTTTTGTATCCTACCACACCATTTGTCAGTGTCTCTGATGTACTGCCGAGATGCCCGCCTCGGATCTGAGCCTTATTCTCGCAACTGCTGGGAAGTGTCGGCAGCTGACAGCTCTCAGCTGAGCTGCTCTCTGGGAATTGCTCTCAGTTGAGGACCCTCAGCTCTTCCAAGGTTACAGAAGGTTCTCTCCCTGGGGAAAGTCAGCATTCAATGCCTTGGCTTACAGGGGGGGATGGGGGCAGGGCAGAGCTAGTCTGAAGGAACTTCCTAGCTTTAGGTCTTATTGTGACTGCTTTACAGTCATTTCCTCTCTGCTCATTCCCATTTCTTCCTTCCCCATGATGTTGACCCTAAGGGCATTCCTTAATAAAACCTCTGCATGCAAATCTCCCTCTCAGAGTCAGTTTCTAGGAACCCACCTAAGACACCAGGCATGATGCTTGGAAGTTTACATGTAACGTAATCTAATTTTCTTAACAACCCCAAGAGGTAGACATTATCAACCACTTTAGAGAAGAGGATACCGAAAACTAGTAAAGTTGAATAACTTTCCCAAAGTCACAGAGCTAAGGTGTGATTGACTCTAGTCTGTTTAATTTCAAAACTACACTGTTTTCGCTGTGACACCTCAACCTACTGGCCATTTCTGGTGGAAGCAGGGGAAAGGGAGGTGCTAGGGTTCAAGTCCTGAGGGTGTTAAGAATTGCTGAGCTGTGAGGAAGAAATGAAAGAAAGTCAAGGTGGGAGGCTGGAGAAATCAACTCTTCCACTTGACTAGGGAGCCCTAGATTGAGATTCTGCAGGTGGGAAGAGTCAGAAATAAAGGAGAGAAGGAGGAATGAGTTCAGGAATTGAACAAGTAGAGCAGTTAAGAGTCTTACTCTGTAACCCAGAATTACTACTGTGTGGGTCCTGGAGTATGTCAGTGGGGTGGACACATCTTTCAAGGAGCTAAATTAAGTGTAACGTTGGCCACATCCCATAATTTTTATGTATATTTGTCATTTATGTATATATTTGTCACCTGAGAAATTATTGTGAGTCTAGGAGGTGTAGGTTAACAAGTACATTGATATTTTGATTTCTTCTTGCCTTCCTGTTCATTTACCCTTCCAGTAAGCCTTTAAGAAACACATTACATTAGACTGCGGGCAGCCAAAAATCAATGAAACACAATTCCTGTCGAGGCATTAACAGTCTAGTGGGAGAAACAGACATTCAAACAACAACGACAAAGACAAAAAGGCCCATAAGGAAGCTCTGAGCACCCACTGGAGGGAAGCACTAACTCCGACTGGGATAATAGTCCTGGAGGGGTTTAAGGGAAATGTCCCCTGGATTGGAAATCAGGTTATACTGAGAGCAAAACCGGAAGAATCGATTCATAATGGATAAGATTAGCCATCAGGAAAAATTATCCAATATATTGTCTATAAGTGTGTACTTCCTTTGCTTAAACCCTTCAATGGCTCTCTATTTTCCTTAGGAATAAATTCAAACCACTTACCATGACCTTTCTTTATTCCTTGCTTTTCCAATTTCATCTCAGATCCCCAGTGATTAGTAAACACAAGAAGTTGGAGAATCACACGGGATAACACATGAGAGATTTAGTACAGAGCTTGGCGCTTGTGCCAGCTCTTTCAGCTCCAAACCACCTTCTCTGTCAAGGTGATAGACCTTCTGTGACCCTGGGGCTGGGACTCTGCAAACCACGTTTCTGCTTTGCCGGCTGGCTCGCTGCTAGGCTCTGCCTTCAGGGGGCGCTAGAGGGAGGCTGAAAGGCTGGAGGAGGAAAAGCGACTCACTCCTCCCAGGGTCCCTCCTGTTCCAGAGAGCCTCATTCCCACAAAGTTCACCGCCGCAGCTGCAGGTCCTCTTCTGGAAGCAGTGGAATCCAGTTTTCCGTTTTTCTAACAAACACCTGCAGCCCCAGCTTCCTAGTGCTCCCTCAGAGCAGCACCAGCAGAGGTCTGGGGAGATTTCTGATTGTCACAGTTCAGAGGATGTATGTCGGGGGTTGCTATTGGCATCTAATGAAGAGAGGCCAGAGATGCTGCTAAACATCCTGCAATTCACCGACAGCCCCCTCTGCAAAAAATTATTCGGTCCAAAATGTCAACCGTGTCGTGCTTCAGAAACTGAGTTTTCTCTTTGCCCTTTTCAGTTAATTTTATACATAAACAATTCTTTATAGTGAATTCTTTCTGATCAAATAATTGTCATGGTTTTTGGCTGAATCCTGACTGATTCAGCTCTCAATAGTGTTAAAAGAAATTGGATGACTTAGGGGAAAGCTGAAGATATCCATGGTTGAATCTAAAAAATATGATTAATTGTAAATGAGTTCATTCTTCATGTATCATGATATGAATTAAAAATATAAAGTCTACAAGGGATTATAAATCAAGAGGCAGTGATATTATTTAGGAAAAGATAACTTTTCTCTTGGAGTGGGGCCTGAGAGAACGGGGGCAGAGGATTGCTGATTTTAATTTTAAGCGCTTCTGTACTATTTTGTAAAACTCATGTTCAGGTATTATTTATTTATTTATTTATTTTAGAAATTCACGTTCTTTTATTTATTTATTTATGACTGTGTTGAGTCTTCGTTTCTGTGCGAGGGCTTTCTCTAGTTGCGGCAAGTGGGGACCACTCTTCATCGCGGTGCGCGGACCTCTCACCATCGCGGCCTCTCTTGTTGTGGAGCACAGGCTCCAGACGCGCAGGCTCAGTAATTGTGGCTCACGGGCCCAGTTGCTCCGTGGCATGTGGGATCTTCCCAGACCAGGGCTCGAACGCGTGTCCCCTGCATTGGCAGGCAGATTCTCAACCACCGCGCCACCAGGGAAGCCCTCAGGTATTATTTTGATTAAAAATTTTAAGGGACTTCCCTGGTGGCGCGGTGGTTAAGAATCCGCCTGCCAATGCAGGGGACACAGGTTTGATCCCTGCTCTGGGAAGATCCCGCATACTGTGGAGCAACTAAGCCCGTGCTCCACAACTACTGAGCCTGCGCTCTAGATCCTGTGAGCCACAACTACTGAGCCCACATGCCACAATTACTGAAGCCCACATGCCTAGAGCCCATGCTCCGCAACAAGAGAAGCTACCGCAATGAAAAGCGCACGCACTGCAAAGAAGAGTAGCCCCTGCTCGCTGCAACTAGAGGAAGCCCACGCGCATCAAGGAAGACCCAACGTAGCCAAAAATAATAAAATTTTTTTAAAAAGTAAGAAAAAAATCCACTACATATGTACCACTCAATAAATATTATACAACGGAAGCCTCAAGCCAGTGGCTGACAGATATGTTTTGTTTGGCCTTCACTGTATTGTTTAAATGGCCAATATTGCAAAAATATAAGAATTTACATAAAAGTACAGTTTTAAAAAATTTCCCCCCAAAATTAAAAATTTGGCAGTGACAAGCCTTCATTTGCACATGGTAACTGTCAGCTGTGCTTGAGCCGCTGCCCACTTTCGACAAAGTATATGCTTTCCATTTTGCCATGGTCCTCACCACTCCCTGCTTCCTTCATTTGGGCTACTGGCTTGCTCCCATATGTATTGGAGTTTGCAAGCCAGATTAAATAATCTTTAGTGTCTTATACCGTGGTGCCATCAACATACAAAGCAACAAAAGGAATTTACATAAGAGTCACTGATCAAGATTGGCACAAGCCCGGTAACATTGATATATATATATATTTTTTGGCTGTGCTGTGGCATGCGGGATCTTAGTTCCCCAACTAGGGTTCAAACCTGGGCCCCCTGCATTGGAAGCGTTGGAGTCTTAACCACTGGACCACTGGGGAAGTACCCCATTGATTTTTTTTTTTTAATTATTAGCACCTTTAATTATTATTTATTTATTTATTTATTTATTTATTTATTTTTGGCTGTGTTGGGTCTTCGTTTCTGTGCGAGGGCTTCCTCTAGATGCGGCAAGCGGGGGCCACTCTTCATTGCGGTGTGTGGGCCTCTCACTATTGTGGCCTCTCTTGTTGCGAAGCACAGGCTCCAGACGTGCAGGCTCAGTAGTTGTGGCTCACGGGCCTAGTTGCTCCTCGGCATGTGGGATCTTCCCAGACCAGAGCTCGAACCCGTGTCCCCTGCATTGGCAGGCAGATTCTCAACCACTGCGCCACCAGGGAAGCCCTACCCCATTGATTTTTTTTTTTTTTTTTTTATTTCTGGCTGTGTTGGGTCTTCGTTTCTGTGCGAGGGCTTTCTCCAGTTGCGGCGAGTGGGGGCCACTCTTCATCGCGGTGCGCGGGCCTCACTATCGCGGCCTCTCGTTGCGGAGCACAGGCTCCAGACGCGCAGGCTCAGCCGTTGTGGCGCACGGGCTTAGTTGCTCCGCGGCATGTGGGATCCTCCCAGACCAGGGCCCGAACCCGTGTACCCTGCATCGGCAGGCAGACTCTCAACCACTGCACCACCAGGGAAGCCCTACCCCATTGATTTTTAAATGAAGTAAGAGAATGACTCCTCTTGTACCAACTTATGATAAGTTATGTGCCCGGTACAGTACTGTTCTAACTGAATTAATTCAGTTAATCCTCACAACGGTACAATGAAATAAGTCATGGTATCCATTTTACAGATG
Organism: Balaenoptera ricei; assembly: GCF_028023285.1. Classification (NCBI taxonomy): domain Eukaryota; kingdom Metazoa; phylum Chordata; class Mammalia; order Artiodactyla; family Balaenopteridae; genus Balaenoptera; species Balaenoptera ricei. The sequence continues at coordinate 58,253,985 of NC_082648.1, read as the reverse complement.
CAAAAAATCAAGGCACAGAGAGGTTAATAAATGACACAATATCACACAAATACCCTCCACACGTCATCTATGTTTAACAAATATTTAAAAATAAAAAACAAACATTCCATGCAGTTTGTTCAGGTGGTTACTGTATTCACTAGGACACAAATATCAGAAAGCCAGTTCAAACCAGCTCTAAAACAAAACGTCTCAAATGTGGATTAATTGGCTCACACAATCAAACCACAGGATGCCAAGATTGGAGCAGGCCCCTGTGTGATTGCACACAGCCGGTTCTCTTGTTCTCTCTCTCTCCCTCTCTAATTCATATTCTCTTTGTGTGTTGACTTCATTCTTTCAGGTTCCTCTTTGCGGTGGATATTGCAGGCTGGAAAGAAGACCCCGACATAGAATTTAATGCTCAGGCTGGTTTTTTCTGTTTTTTAAAAAATTTATTTATTTATTTTTATTTTTGGCTGCGTTAGGTCTTTGTTGCTGTGTGCGGGCTTTCTCTAGTTGCGGCAAGCGGGGGCTACTCTTCATTGCGGTGCGCAGGCTTCTCATTGCGGTGGTTTCTCTTGTTGCGGGGCTCGGGCTTTAGGCATGCAGGCTTCAGTAGTTGTGGCACGCGGGCTCAGTAGTTGTGGCACACGGGCTCTAGAGCACAGCCTCAGAAGTTGTAACGCACGGGCTTAGTTGCTCCGCGGCATGTGGGATCTTCCTGGACCAGGGCTTGAACCTGTGTCCCCTGCATTGGCAGGCAGATTCTTAACCACTGTGCCACCAGGGAAGCCCCTCAGGATGTTTACTGAGGAGTACCCTCAGGATTAACACCTGTGGAAGGGAAAAGCCGGCTGCAGGACTGGGCAGAGGGAAAAGCTGAGCTGTGATGCAGGCCCAGCGCTGGCCTAGGCTGACCCCATCAGGAACTGTGGAGTTAGAATAGCCCTTCAGAGTTGTCCCAAGTTGGATGGAGATGGCCTGGCCGCTGCATCCATCAGTCTTTGCATGTGGGCTGCTCAGGGCAGGGGTGACTTTGGGTGAGGAAGCTCTCTGTAGCTGAGGCAGTCCCTGAAGGCTGACAGCCAAAAGCTGTGGGCCAGCAATACTCCCAGCTGCTGGGCCAAGTCCTCGACTGAAGCGGGATCTTGGCCCTGCATCCCCTGGGGGATGTGACTGACAGCCATTCTAGGGTCACATTCTTATAATTTTCCCTCTAAGGAAAAAGAAAGATCTTCCTTGAACTCCAACAAATTCCAGGGAAGGACTCTGGTCTATCTTGAATCACATGCCCATTCCTTGGGCCAGTGATTTAGCCAGGGGGTGAGAACTATGATAGGTGCATTCTTGGTCATGCCCACCCTTGTAAGCAGCTGGGTGCTCCGCAGAGGACTGGGGTTGGCAGCCCCACAAAACCCTATAGAGTCTGGGAAGAGCATTTCCCCATCGAAACGGGGGGTGGTGCTGTAATCCCAAGAAGAGGAAGGGAGTGTATTATTCCGACTAAAACAATAACTCTCACAACAGTTTTCCTTTCATTGTTTCTCAGTCAGCCTTTCAACTTTGACCTGCTCCTCAATGATACTGGCAGCTGAACCCTTTATATGGCTGGAAACCTGAGAAGGGCACATGGCTGTATACTTGGGGTGAATAAAAGTCAGCTGGCCCTTCCAAGCCTGCAAGAATAAAGGAGCAGTGACATCCATCAATTTCTGACCTCAACCTAGCCTCATGATAGAGGCTTTACATTAGTTCCCAGCTTTTGCACAATGTCCCCCCCTCTCCCCAATCAACCAATGAGAACTTGATGAGTCAGAAACTTAATAGTCTGTCTTGATCCTAGAGCTTCAACCCCTCTTGATACATACTCCAAACACCTGCCAGCTCAGCCAGGTAAGGTGCAAAATCCCACTGCATTAGTGGAATATTATCCTCTGCTTCCTCTCCATGCTTGTCTCTGTTCCATTCCCCAGTTTTGTCTTCATCTTTCATTTGAGATCCTCCAGTTCCTTGACCTTGCTGTTTGCTTTGAATCTTTCTGATCCTGACTTTTGGCTCCTAGTCAACAGCCCTCTCTTGGATTCATTGCCCACACCTGTCCTAGTCAACCCTGTGGTCCTCACTAACTTGACAGCCACTCTCCTGCTTGATCCCCCATGAGTGAGGCACAAAGGACCTCAAAATGCTGCACTCTGTACATCCATGTGGTTTCGATTCTTTGGAAGAAATTCAAATGGAAAAGCGTACAGTGAATAAAAATGAGAGTCATGCAAATAGGAGAAACCAGAAATCTGCCAAGAGACTCACAAAGTAATAGCTGCCTGATGGGCTTCCCACGGTCCAGAGTCTGACCTTGCAGGCAACCGCATGTGATCTTGTCAATTGGTTGTAGCTAGGGATGTTGACTGATCCTGCTGAAACTCTGCAAGAGATTGAAAATTATGCATAAGAATGACAATCTATTATTTTACAGAGGAAATGTAACTATGAGAGGCACTAGACACTTGATGCTTCTTGTCAGCATATTCTCTCCTTTATGGCAACTTCCAACTTTTGCTCATTTTATAAGGTGTTAAGGACAAAGGTTATAAAATACATAAATGATTTTCTGTAATGGGTAGAGCAAGGGTGACATTGATGAACTGAACTATTGGCTGGCAGGCAGTGCCACCTTGTGGCAGTTCCGAGTGTCCACTGGTCAGCAGAGGTGGGAAAGGGCACATTCGGTGAGTGAAATGGTGGCTTGAGTGTCTTTGTGAAATGTAAAAGTGTCATTTGTGTAACAGACACAGGAAAGTCAAGGACTGCCTCTACTTTTTGCATTGTGTTCACAATTGTTTAGATCTCTTAATGTTCTCCCTTGGGTCAAGTCTTGCTGGCCTCAGAAGCATTTTGTCTCTCTGAGCTGACTGCATACCTCTGAGCAGTTAATGTAATGTGTTTACATCTCCAGGTGAACATTTATTCCCAAGTGCTCGGGGGACAATTTACCATGTCTCTTGTGTACAGGCCATGTGGCTTCCTGCTGTTACAAGAGTCCAGGAAGTAGGGCCAGGCCAGCACTCTTGTGATGCTATTGGAGGCTGTACCATGCCAAGCCTGCTTCTTCCTGGGTCTCTTGAATCATCTATGTGGTTCTGCTCTGTCATCTTCCAGCCTCACACCCAACTACCCCAGGGGTTGCCAGAGACCTGCTCCTCTCTAGAGGATGTCTCCAGTTCTTGTTTTCCTTGCTTCATATGGAATAGTTGAATTACCTGGCTCATCCTCATCATGATTTCTCAACAGGTGCCTAGCTACCTGCTGCATGTCCGCATGCCCTGCACTTGGGGATCCAGTTTCTGTTCAGACCTTGGGTGGCAGGTTGAAAACTGGACTGAACCTCTTGGCCCGTGTTTGGCCTTTGATCATCTGTCCTGGGAAGAGTGCCCGGCTCTGACCTTCTCCCCCTGTCCCTTCTTATTCCTCTCCAATTCCCTTTCCCCACTTCTCCAGACGTGCTATTGGGCTGATATTCCAAGTGGAGCACTCCAAATGCTTGCTGGGGCAAACTCTGCACCGTCCCAGGAAAAAAAAATTGTCCTTTAAGGCAGTCTGACCTAGGACCCCTGTACAGATGCAACCTCAGCTCACAGCATGGATGGTTCTCCAGTGTCACGGAGAAGGTCACGTGCATTTTCCTGTCACAATAAAATGGGACACGAGAGTGCCATTCTTGCATGAGTCATTAGATGTAATGCACTCAATTTATTCTTTAGTTGAATAATTTTGCTCCATTACTGAATAAATGATGAACAAGGTAAGTGATGAACAGGGTGAATGAAGAATATGATGCATTTTTGGCATTGTAGAGGAAAATTATGCTGAGAGTTTTAATACATTTAAATTCTCCATTAATTTATTACATCTATCCACTGAGCACTTTTGCATACTCCATTTATTTTCCATAAATGTATTCTGTAGTGTAGGACATTCTGATAGAGGTTCTCCTGTGTTTCTTGGCTTCTCTAGCTTATATGTTGTCACTTCCCACCTCAAATTCTATGCCCCAGCAACAGTAAGTGCCATTTATTGTCTCAAATATGCCATGCTCTTTTTCACTCTGATTCTCCTCTCATTATGCCTGAAATAGTGTCTTTACCAGACCAACAGAAGTGGGAAGGAGTAATTTCTACCAATCCATTACATTTTTATCCAACAGTATGGGAAAATATCCCTAAACCTACGTCCAGGTAGGGTGCCCTCCTTATGTGCTCTGCTTGTCAAGCTTCCCAGGGTGCCCACCCCTGAGTGTGCTCAAATGCCACTGCAAACCCAACGCCTTACATACCTGAGGAGATTGGTCCCATGCTCACTGTAGCAACCAGTACTCTTGAGTGGAACATTTTAAAAAAGTTAAGTAACTGTCCTCTTTAACGCAGACCTATCATTGTTGAGTATTTTTACAGTATGCATATGCTGTCAAGGCAGCAGAAATTCTGAAACTGAATTATTAGAGTATAGTGATATTTACAGTGAATGGGTGATTTTTTTTTTCTATTTTCTAAATTTTAAAAAATGTCAATATTGCTCCCAAGAATGTGTGGGGTTCAGAAACCCAAAGGCAAACTTGGGGAATCATTATAAAAAAATGAAAAATAAAAATCTTTACAAAAATTTTCAGAACTTTGATTTGCTTTGATGTTCAGCTAGTAGAAGTGAATTAAATGTCTTTAAACAATGTTTTTTTAGTAGAATATTTATTTCTCTAAAAAATTCTATAACTTACATGGCATACATACACACCTATGTGGTAAAAGTGTAAAGATATGAATGGGAGAGGAAGGAAAACATGGGAGGTTTCGACTGTATTTGTAGTGGGTTTTTTCCTAGTTTTACTGAGATATGGCTGACGCATAACATTGTATAGTTTAAGATGTACAGCATAACGATTTGATATATGTATATATTGTGAAATGATCACCACAGTAAGTTTAGTTAACATCTATCACCTCACAGAGTTACATTTTCTTTTCTTATAATGAGAGAACTTTTAAGCTCTACTCTCAGCAATTCTCAAGACAGTATTGTTAACTATTGTCACCATGCTGTACATTACATCCCCAGGACTTACTCATCTTGTAACTGGAAGTTTGTACCTTTTGACCACCTTCACCCATTTCCCTATTTCTCTGTAGTGTTTTATTTCTTAGGTGGTGTAATGGACGAACCAGTGTTTATTATATTATTCTTTAAAAAAAATGGATTTAAAATCCATTTTTCCGGGCTTCCCTGGTGGCGCAGTGGTTGAGAGTCTGCCTGCTAATGCAGGGGACACGGGTTCGAGCCCTGGTCTGGGAGGATCCCACATGCCACGGAGCAGCTGGGCCCGTGAGCCACAGCTGCTGAGCCTGCGCGTCTGGAGCCTGTGCCCCGCAGCGGGAGGGGCCGTGATGGTGAGAGGCCCGCGCACCGCGATGAAGAGTGGCCCCCGCTTGCCGCAACTAGAGAAGGCCCTCGCATGAACCGAAGACCCAACACAGCCAAAAATAAATAAATAAAGTAGCTATTAAAAAAAAAAATTAAAAAAAAAATTAAAAAAAATAAAATAAAATCCATTTTTCCCTACTCCTCACTGAATAAGTTGAAAGTAGTCTCCAGTTAATAGCCTCCCCAGGAAGCATGTGTCTTGCTCTTGCCATGCCCACGGCATCTTGTACTTCCCCCCTCTTGATGCTGATCACATTAGACTGTGTTTTGATTGAGAAGTGCGCTTCTCTTTCTCTGTCTCTCCCAGTGGGCTGTGAACTCTTTGCTTGTTTGTTTTATTTTTGGCCATGCCACACGGCTCGTGGGATCTTGGTTCCCCAACCAGGGATTGAACCCGAGTCCTGGGGATTGAAAGTGTGGAGTCCTAACCACTGGACCTCCGAGGAATTCCCTGGACTGTGAACTCTTAAGGGCAGGGGTCGTTGATTCCTCACTATCTCCCTAACCCTAAGTGCAGTGCTCACACAGAAATGGTGCTCAGTAAGTTTGTGGAATCAGCAGGTGGCTGGACGGATGTAGGGTAGGATGATGTCCTCTGAGCAGCCAGTTAAGCAGTGCCAAGATTCCAGCCTATAGGTTTCTGCCATTGACTCCTTCTCTCGTCTCCCTTCCTCCTAAAAAAAAATTCTCAAGGGGCTGTTTAAGTAATAGGTCTCATAGAGAACATACATACATGGCAAAACCTCATCCACAGCTACAATTCCCTAAGAAAGAGCTCTCCTGGGGGGATTCAGAGAGACTCAGGTCGCTCTCTGGGTGATTTGGAAAAGGAAGGTAGAGGTACTCCCATTTATTCATTATCTACCATGTGACACTTTGACATATAATACTCTCATTTAGTTCTCACAACCACACTGTAAGGTAGGTTTCACTATCCCTCTGTGCACAGATGAACGAGAGATGATGGACCTTGACCAGGTTACATGCTGTAGGAGGTGGAGCCCAGGCTTACCTTCAGGTCTACCTGGCACCAAAGCCCAAGTACGTTCCTTTTACCACGTACTCTAGGCTGTTAGAGACACGGAAGGCTTTGACCTGAAACGCACCTTGGAAGTTATCCATGTAATCCACTTTTTGCTATTAAAATAATTTTCTTTAAAAATAAAGAGCTTTGGAACATTTCTCTTACCAAATAGGATTTTGCAAATCATGATTTTGCCAAGAGAAACAAAGGATGCTCAACTATCCCTTAAGTCTGTAATTGACTGAGCAACTCAAAATTAGTCACGAACCTTTTTGGCCGTATTGGATGAGTGAGGCATGTCTTGCTTTTTTACATGTCTGGGGCATGAATTCTGGCTTAGGTTCCCCTAGCAGAAGGATTACTTTCATTCATCTCCAAAGGTAGCCCACTGGCCTGCTTCACCACTACTTCTGCTGCCAGGTCAACTCATTTACTTATTAACCAATGTTTATTGCACACCAGCTATTTGTCAGGGTCAGGGCTAGGCATTTTACCTGAATCATCTCAGTTAATCCTAACTGTGACCCTATGAAGAAGGAAATATAATTAACCCTATTTTATCGTTAGAAAAAAAATTTCTTGCTCACAAGACTATAATTGGTGGACCTGGATTGGGATCCAGATCGGTGTGAATCCAGAACCAGTGTTTTCACCAGTTTATGAGCTTGCCCCATAGGCAACAATGCAGTCATGATGTTATGACGTTGATGCATTGCTCTCTGAACAGCTTGCATTATTGCCTCTCGTTGGTCAGCATTTCCCAGCGGCCTGAGTTGCACGTGACAGGTTGACTTTCTTTTTTCTTTCTCAGTAACTGAGCTATGGTTTGTGGAACTATCAGGCACATCTCCAGAATCACAAATCCTTTTCATGAGTAGAAAGGATTTCCTTTGTCTGGATTTTTAAAGAAGCTTTCCTTAGAAAGACCCCTTTTGTTGAGCAAATGCAGAGAATTCTGTTTTCAACATGGACGCTTGAAAAAAGGGAATGCAAATCCTTTAATGTTAGTGGCTGTTTCCAGATGGCTCTATAATATAAGCAGAATGGTCGAGGTTGAAGCCATTTGTCGAAGATCTTTGTGAACAGGATTAATTTGGTGAGATTTTTTGTCCTGCCTAGGACTTTGCCATCACACATTGTTTGTTTTTCAATTAAGAGGATTTATTTCTTAGGTAACACAAATATAAACAGATGGTAGGAAACACCTGAAAGACTGAAACTGGAGAAGTAGGGGTGTAATGGAAACAGCTGTAGAAGAAATTTCTTGAAGCTCTGTTTATGATCACCTCCTTTGGGGAGGTGAGGAAAGGAAAGCAGATGTCAGCCTGTGGGGTATTTTACAGAGAATCGTTTATGATTATGTTATCCTGAGTAGAAGGAGAAGGAAAAGAGATACTTAATGTTTAGTTTGGAACGTGGGATCAATTGGGGATAATTTGGCATTGGTGAGCAAGACCTGGCCACATGCACTGTTGGGCCAATACCAGTTAGGGGAGGGGGATTCATGAGAAACTGGCCCACACAGGAGAGTGTGTGTGTGTGTGTTTGTTGGTGTGTTAAGGCCTAAACAAGTTGGAGGCAGTTGGAGGTTTTTTTGTAGTGACATCTATCAAGTTCAAGTTACAACTTCCCACATAGAAAAAGCAACCATGAATAAGGACTCAATATCAGTCCAGGCTGGTCTGAGAGGGTCACTAATAGCACATCCATCCTGAGGAAGCATACCCAGCCTGTAAGGGTACCGTTGAACCCAAGGGTCATGGAATGTGTGTGTGTTGGCGGGGTGAGGGGTGATGCAGGGAGAATAGGGCATGGTGCCAAAGACTTCTATTACATCTCTTTTAGCCTGTCACTTTTCTCTTTTTAAACAGTCTGTTGTTCTTGATTAGATCTTATTCTATGGGTGGGCTGATAAGGATTTTTTGATATCTATTTCCTCCTACAGAAATATCTCCAGCTAATTCAGAGATGCAGCTGCAAAATAGCACTAGAGAAATCAGGAGACAACAGACTTTCTGCCTCTGCCACTAACTAGCTGTGTGACCCTGAGTAAGTCACTTAAACTCTCTGGGCTTCAGATGTGTTGTCGGTAAAAGGAGCGGATTGATCAAAGAATGATTTCTAAGGTCCTTGTCAATGCTGAAATTTACAGGGCTGACTTTCCTATAAAATTCATTTGGGGTTTTCTGTGCCTGTTCATATGTTGTACTTCAATGGCCATTCATGAAACTTGGTAAAGGATGGAAATTCAGTTATGGTGGCAAACATGTGTCTACAATGGATGATTTCTGTTTGGAAGATTTCCCCATGTCATTTCACCTTGTCTAGCAATGAAGATGTTTCTACATTTGCTAAACTGAGCCTTGACAAATATATACCTAGCTCCTTAAAAGAAACATTTGTGGAGAACTCCTGAGGATTTGAAACATTTTTGGAGGATCCTTAAAGTTATTCATTATAACTTTAAATGCAGCATTTATTAAATAGTCTCATAACCTTAGATAATCATTTAGATCTTACTGCATTTTAAGGAAATATGATACTCAGTGGAACCTAAGTCTTTATATAATCACCTATTTCACTTCATTATAACTTCTCTGTTTTTAAATCTGCCCTGCCTACTAAATTGTGAGCCCCTTGTAGGTAGAAATCATATTTTATTTATCTTTCTATTCCCTACTGCTGAGTATAGTATTCTGACTCAATAATTGTCTTTTGAATAAAAGATAATTAACTCGTCACCGTCCATCCATAGTTACACTTCAGACTTGATTCATACCTTCTTCATGCATTGTGTTAAGAAGAGCACAGTGGTCTGGGATTCATGAGGTTCACCTGGAAGTCTTCTCAGTGTCCTCCCCCCTCCCCGTTCACACGCCTAGTGGTGATGGAAGGGATGTAGTTCAAAAAGGCTTCCCAGATGATTATAATATACATGTTTCCTATCTTCCGGAGGGAAAAAAGAAAAACACACTCAAAAGTTGCACATTTCCCAGCCTCCTACGGCGGGCTCTGGGCTGTGTATTTCCTAGGCTGCTGGAGGGGACACTCAAGGCAGCACAATAAGTTGGGTTGGAGTGGAGACAGATTTTTTTAAAAAATTTTATTTATTTTTGGCTGCGTTGGGTCTTTGTTGCTGTGTGTGGGTTTTCTCTAGTTGTGGCAATGGTGGCTTCTCTTGTTGTGGAGCACGGGCTCTAGGTGCACGAGCTTCAGTAGTTGCAGCACGTGGGCTCAGTAGTTGTGGTGTGCTGGCTTTAGTAGTTGTGGTGTGTGGGCTCAGTAGTTGTGGCTCACGGGCTCTAGAGTGCAGGCTCAGTAGTTGTGGTGCACGGGCTTAGTTGCTCCACGGCATATGGGATCTTCCCGGACCAGGGCTTGAACCCGTGTCCCTTGCATTGGCAGGCGGATTCTTAACCACTGTGCCACCAGGGAAGTCCGAAGACAGATTTTTTTTTCCCACTGTGCAAGCCTGCAAAGGGGCAGAGAGAGGAAGAATAACATGCCCTTCTCTGAATGCCTGCTCTCCTTCTCACCAGGCAAGGAAACCATACACACCCAAAGTCTCATGCACTAAGAATAAGCATGTTTTTAAGGCCAACTTGTTGATGCAGCTGATACAGACACACTGAGAAGAAAAAAGGGAGAAGACAACTAGTTCATATCAAAATAAATCTTAGCAACCTGTCTTTCAGGCATCAGATTAATAGGGAACTCTTCACAAAGCAACCTTGCCGAAAGGAGAAAATATCAAATCTTTGGAAATATTCAACCAAAGCAACGAAACTGCATGAAGTAGAAACATTTGGATTGAGTGTTAATTGGAAACAAGCCAGGGCAATCATGAGCTTTATGGAAGTTTAAGGTCTTCAGCTCAAAGACCGCTCCTCCGAGGGCTTTCCCCGACCACCTGAAATAAAGCAGCCTCCTGGTTCTCAGTCACTCTATCTCATCATATTGCCCTGTTTTATTTTTTTCACAGCACATATCATCTGAAATTATCTTGTTTATTTATTTGTTTTCTGTAGCATGTCCTCGAGCACGGGCATCCTCTCTGTCCTATTTCCCACTGTGCCCCAGCTCCTTGGCAGCAGGAGATGTTCAGTCAATATTTATTGACTAACGGGATGAATATTTTGCATGGCTTATTGGAGAGAGTTCCTTAAAACCATTTTTCAAGATGGAAAAACTGTCAGAAAAAAAATTCAGTCTGTTCAGGATTTGCCTCAAAAGAATGACTGGAGAGTCTCCACAGCAGAATGGCTAACAGCACAGAACAGTCAGAATACCTGAATCTGCCTCTTGTAGAAGCCGGAAGAGCACCCACTAAAGATCTATGGAGTGAATGTTTCAGGATTTAGTTCAAGTTTGTGCTCACAGCATTAAGAACACACTATTTATTTTGAAACACTCAGGCAGTGGGGCCCAGAATGCAGCAGAAGAATGAGAGATGAGATTTAAAAAAAAATAAATTCCGTGCTTAAAGAATGCCTATACTTACTAACCTCAAAAAATATTTTCTTCTGTCTCCCATGAAAACATAAAGCTATTAAAGATCTTTAAAATCAAACATTGCACATAATTTGTCCTCTTGGCTGCTTTATGCAACAGCACAGAAGGTGCAGTCAAAGATGTTAGTTCTGATTCAAACTCTGCCACTCACTAGCTTGAGTAAGTCACTTAATATCTGTTCAAAATTAAAAAGGCAATAACACCCACCAACATTCTTGCCCTTCCCAGGGTGGCTGTTACATTCCAGGGATATAAGCTATGTGAAAGGGCTGAGTTTTAGTGCTAAGTATTAAGGGTTGTAAGGATAGTAGCTATTTTTTTTACATTGATGATGAAAGGATGTGTCAACCTAAATAAAGAGGTAAACTGAGGCAAGCTCAAATGACCAGAAATTGTGTTTATTCGGGAATAGCGGAAAAAATGGCAATGGGAAGTGCATGTTGTAGGAAGCTCAGGTGAATCTGTTGAGAGTTTGGGGTGGGCTGTACTTAAGGGAAAGGAATACAAAGAGGGGAGGTCCAGCTACAGTCGTAAGTTGACTGGCTTGAGGATGGGGATAGATTCTTGGCAGGTGTTCATTGGTCAGGAAGTGAGTCTCAGCCTTCTGTAGATCAGGCTTTCGGTTCTTAAGTTCAGTTCTTCTGAGGGCGAATGCATGAGATTCTCCATTTCATATCCTCCAGTTCCATTTTAGATCGAGATCCTTTCACAGATGTGATATTATGACTTTGTGACTGGTGGAGAATATAATTCTTTTTCAGTGGTTATAGCGAAACATTCAACTGCCAGAACTAGCAATACTGTTTGCCCTCAAGACCAAATGAAGTGGTACATGCAAGAAATAATGACAGAGTAGAAGCTGAAGTTATGGAGTCATTGGTGTGCTCACTGGGCCAGATCTCAGCAGTGTGTTTATCAGAAATGTAGCAACTGGAAGAGATACCTAGAAATCTAATTATAAGGTCTCTTAGCTACAGTAAGAGAGCTAAATTGGAAAATTATCTCCTGATCCCTCCTACTTATTCCATTACCATTCAAATAGTTAAATCTTTTCCTACTCCACTCTTTCTCTTCCAGCCCATTAAGACTTCCTTCTCACATTCAAAAATCCTATTTTCCTCATGAAAACTTATTTCCTGAGCCATCAGCTTCATGGTTTAGAAGGAAATAGGCTAAAATGTTAACAGTGGTTATCTCTGGAGCATAAGATTGTAATATTTTCTCATTATATTTTTCTGTACCTACCAAATTATCCATAATGAGCATTTATTTTTTTCATACTAAGAAGAAAAACAAGGAAGCAGATTGATTTAGGCAGCATTACTCAAAGAGTATTTTATTTCATTTATTTATTTTTTGGCTGTGTTGGGTCTTTGTTGCTGTGTGCAGTCTTTCTCTAGTTGCGGTGAGCAGAGGCTTCTCACTGCAGTGGTTTCTCTTGTTGCGGACCACGGGCTCTAGGTGCGTGGGCTTCAGTAGTTGCAGCACGTGGGCTCAGTAGTTGTGGTGTGCTGGCTCTAGTAGTTGTGGTGTGTGGGCTCAGTAGTTGTGGCTTGTGGGCTCTAGAGCGCTGGCTCAGTAGTTGTGGCACACAGGCTTAGTTGCTCCGCGGCATGTGGGAGCTTCCTGGACCAGGGCTTGAACGCGTGTCCCCTGCATTGGCAGGCAAGTTCGTAACCACTGTGCCACGAGGGAATTCCCAAGAGTATTTCATTTTAGATAATACTAATCCTAGGAGATATCCTGCAAGAAATAAGGTACCTGACCAAATACTTTTGGGAAATACTAGACACTATCTCTTTTTGGGAGAGTCCCAAACACATAGTATATTGAACGCTTGCAAGATCCTGCAATGGAGAAACCTGCTTAACTTTGTTTAATCCAGCATTTTTCCATATTTTCCCATAAATCATGTTTTTCATGCAAAATCTATAAATATTTTGTGAAGCTAGTGACCCACAGAATATCTTTCTGGGAAACATAGGTGATTGGGAAAGATTTTCTTTTGCTGAGCAAGAGGAAGACGTGGCTTTCTCACCCAGGGTCCATGGATCACTTGAGGGTCCAAGGATGGGCTTCAGGCAGGGACCACAAACCCTGGAAACTATATGCACAATATTGAGTATGTGTACATATTTGTGCTTTCTTCCTGGAGAGAGGGTCCATACTCATTATATTCTCAGGCATCCACATCCTGAAAAGATAAAGGACCACAGACATAAAGTAAAATCAGCTTCTCAACATCCGTCACTTTTGCCTAAGCCACACTTTGCCATCAAAACAAAGCAGAAAGAGCAAGAAATCTGTTGCCATATTTAGCAAAAACAAAACAAATAGGATGTCCAGTTAAATTTTAGTAATTTGAGATCAACAGTGGACAGTTTTTTAGTACAAGGATGCAGTATCTGGGACATCCTAATGCTAAAGTTATTTGTTGCTTATCTGAAATTAAAATAAACTGGGCATCCTGTATTTTATCTCGCAGCCTTAGTTAACTAAAATTTATTAACACTGGGGCTGTGGAACGCACTATGAGAAATGCCTTTCTACTCAGTGTGACCCATGAACCATTAACATCACTTGGAAGTTTGCTAGAAGTGCAGAATCTCGGGCTCCACCTGCAGACCCGCTGAGTCAGAGTCTGCCTTGTATCAAGATCTCCAGGTGAAGTGTTCACATGTTAAAGTTTGAGAAGTCCTGATGTAAAGAATTCCTGACTTGATGGTTTTCAACTGTGGTTGCACATTGGAATCACCTGGAAGCTTTAAAAAATATGTCTGTCAGGGCTCACTCCCAGAGCATCGATTTAGTTGGTCTGAGGCACAATCCAGACATTACTATTTTATTGAAGTATACTTGATTTACAATGTTGTGTTAGTTTCTGGTGTACCACAAAGTGATTCAGTTATAAATGTATTCTTTTTTATATTCTTTTCCATTATGGTTTATCACAGGGTGTTGAATACAATTCTCTGTGCTATATAGTAGGACCTTGTTGTTTATCTATTTTATGTATAGTAGTTTGTCTCTGCTAATCCCAAACTCCTAATTTATCCCTCCCCCACCCCCTTTCCCCTTTGGTTACCATAAGTTTGTTTTCTACAGACATTAATATTTTTTAACAACCCCTTACCTCCACCTCAAATGATTCTAATGTGTAGCTGCAATACTGTGATTTATAAGAAATATATATTTGGTCCTTGTCCATGGTTCCTGGCTCACAGCTCCCAAAACTCCTAGAATCTCCTGAGCAATGGGAGCATCTTTTGTTTTACTATTTGGCCTCCTGGCCTCAGTTCCTGAAATTGCTTCAGAGCCATAAAGGTGGCTTGGGTGTTATTTGTAACTAGCCCCGTTCCACCACAATTGGGCTTATGTTAATGTGGTGATTTTTGGAACCCATCTGAGCATGGGGGCTGTTTGCCAGGAGAACGAACCATTTGATTAGAGGGTTGGAAATTTCAGTCCCTCCTCTGACCTCCCTGACTTCCACAGGAAGGGGAGGGGCGCTGGAGGTTGAATCAATCTCCGGTGGTCAAAGATTTAATCAATTATGCCTATGTAATGAAGCCTCCATGAAAACCCAAAAGGAGAAGGTTTGGAGAGCTGCTGGGTTGGTGAATGTGTGGAGATGTGGGGAGAGTGGCATTGCTCAGAGAGTGTGAGCTTTGAGCCCCTTCCCACACACTTTGCCCTGGGCTTCTCTTCCATCTGGCTGTTCCTGAGTTATATTCTTTTATAATAAACTGGTAATATGGTAAGTAAAATGTTTCTCTGAGTTCTGTGAGCTGCTCTAGCAAATTAATTGAACATGGGAAGGGGGTTGTAGGACTGTAATTTATAGCCAGTGAGTCAGTAATGCAGGTAACAATCAGGACTTTCGACTGGCATCTGGCCTTGGGGGTGGAGTGCAGTCTTGTAGGACGGAGCCCTTACCCTGTGGGACCTGACGCTCTCTCCAGGTAGATAGTGTCAGAATTGAGTTGACTTGTAAGACACCCCCAACTGGTGTCGAAGAATTACTCATTGGCGTGAGGAGTCTTCCCGCCCCCTCCATGGGCACTAGGTGTGGAAACTTTAGTAGTCAAGGCAGCACCTTTATAGAAAGTTGGGGACCCAACCAAGGTGAGGGCTTTATCAGGAACCACCTGTGGAGAGTTTCCCACCATTTCTGTGCCCAACCCAGGTCAAGTGAACCAAAATCTCCAGGTGTGGCTGCAATTTCAAAAAGCATCTGGTGCAATGTTGCTGTATACTCTCTCTGCAGTTGAGAACCATTCATGTTTAGGGCACCCTAAAGTGGAGTTATAGGGCTGCTATCTGGCCACTAGGATACTGAGGGAAGATGGTCCAACCACGGGAACTCAGCATTCAACTTAGGTTAGGTTTGGTTTTCCTCCTATTCTCCTGGAACCCACAGAACCGCAAGTGGGAGGACACAAAAGACAAGGCAGGATGCCCTTTGCCCACCAGAGGGAACATCATGGGTGTTCTAATTTCTACGAAGAATTGCTGTGATGCCTGAGGATGAAGGTGTTCACTGTCTCCTGCCAGATTAAGTCATTCATTTTGACTCTTGGGATGTGGAATGGCATCCCAAAAATCTGTTTAGAATACTAAATGAAGTATGAAAATGGTTCTAGCAGAAGTGGGGAATGATTTAAATAATTCTGAGTCATACTATCCAGGGCAGGCAGTGATTTGTTTGTCTGCAGATAATGTAAAACACAGCTGCAGAGAATGACAAAGTGATTGTCAGGTGTGTTGATCCCTGGGTTGACAAATAGGCTAAGCAGGAACAGTTAACGAAATCTCAGTCTTCTCTCTCTTCAGCAGCACATGGTAAATGAGTGCAAAGCTTGATAAGAGGCACGCAGAAATTTAGTCAAAGAAATCTCCAAATCTTATCGAACCTTATGCATTTCATCTGAAGTTGAGCCTGCAAGAGGTCTTTGTCTTTTAGATGGTTATTTTGCAGCTTCTTTTAGAAGAAATTGAATATCAATTAACATTTTTCTCAGCCTTGGATTTATTTTCCTACTGGTTTAAAAATAAAGAAATGCTTGATTTTTCTTGAAGAAGGATGAGAAATGGGGTGTAAATGCAGTAAGAGCTGAGAAGGTATCTGATAGAAACAAATAGACCTACTTCTTGGCTTATGACCACTTTGGGGGCCTGGAGGCTTAAAGGCAAGTTCATTGGGTTGATGACATTGACACAAGGCAGCGAATGGGCATCCGGTTCAAAGGAGGCAAGCTGATGTTTTTATTCTTTTTCAGAAGTTCCAGAGTGGATCTCCCTCAAGGCTGAAATGTTGGAGAACTTTATTCAGGTAAAATGCATTGTGGTTCACTATCTTTGCATTCTACTAAACCCTCCGGTTTTAATGTGCTTAGGGATCAGCTGGGGATCTTACTAAAATGCAGTTTCTGACTGAGTAAATTTGGTGTGTGGCCTGAGAGTGTGCATTTCTAACAAGCTCCCAGCTGAGGTTGATGCTGGGGCCTGCGGACCACCCTGTGAGTAGCAAGGCTAGAGAACTTCTGTTTAAGCCGTGTGTGTCAGGGTTTTCCAGAGACAGAACTGGTGCTGAAAGCTTGGCCTCTCTGTGCATTGGTGCCGAATCGAATCTCGGAGACAGAGTTTTGAGTGAAGTAGAAAAGGAGAGCTTTATTACTTTGCCAGGCAAAGGGGGACAATGCAGGCTCCTGCCTCCAAAAAACTATGTGTCCCAACCTGGGAGGATCTGATGAGGGGCTTCATAACAATGGTTCAAAATGAGGTCTCTGACGAGTTTAGGGTCTTGGGAGCAGGGCTCGCACTACCTTAATCACGGCTCAGGTGGTCAGTCTCTTAATGTTGATGAGCTTCTCTGGCCCCTTGAATCTCGCCTCAGGTGGTTTCTTGACTGCTGCTCCCTTGCTTAGCAACTGTTCTAATCCGCCCTTTGGAACTCAGGGAAGGTCATGGAGGCTGTAGTCTTGCCTACAAGAACCGGGGCCGGGGGAACGATGACAGAAGGGCCTCTGTGCCCGGGAGCCCCACAGGACCTTACTCGTTTTCAGAACCAACAAGATTGAGATATGTACACATATCCAGTCATACCTGGTTTTATTACAGTTTGCTTTATTGCGCTTCACAGATACTGCCTTTTTTACAAATTGAAGGTTTGTGGCAACCCTGCGTTGAGCAAGTCTGTTGGCACCATTTTTCCAGCACAGGATTTGCTCACTTCGTGTCTCTGTTGCATTCTGGTATTTCTCACAATATTTTAAGCCCTCCGCCCACAAAAAGATTAACACTCATTGAAGGCTCAGATGATGGTTAGCATTTTTTTAGCAATAAAGTATTTTTAGATTAGGTATGTTACATATTCTTAGACATAATGCTATTGCACACTTAATAGACCACAGTATAATGTAAACATAACTTTTATATGCACTGGGAAACCAAAAAAATTGCGTGACTTGCTTTCTTGCGATATTCACTTGACTGCAGTGGTCTGGAATGGAAACCGCGGTACCCCTGAGGTATGCTTGTATACATGTGTATTGAGAGAGTGATATTTATTTTAAGGAATTGGCCCATGCGATTGCGGGGGCCAGCAAGCCCAAAGTCTGTAGGACAGGCAGGCTGGGAACTCAGGCAGAAATTAATGCTGCAGCCTTGAGGCAGAATTTCTTCTCCAGGGAACCTCAGTTTTTGCTCTTAAGGCCTTTCGACTGGTTGTATGAGACCCACCCACATTACTGAAGGTAATCCACTTAAGGCTACCCAATTATAGATGTTAATCACATCTACAAAATACCTTCACAGCCACACCTAGATTAGTATTTGATTAAGTAACTACAGCCTAGCCAAGTTGGCCCATAAAACTGACTGTCATACCTTGAAACTCTTTAAAGGACGGTTTCCATTTATGCCTGATAGGCAAAATAGATAAAGCAGAACGGCTTGGTTCAATTAGGAATGGGAATCTGGAGGCTGGCCTCTCACTCATCAGGCTCCTGTCCCTTCCCAGTTCCTGCCTCCTCCCCCGAGGGAGCTTTAAGGGACATGGTTTCAAAATCATTGCCTTTTATTTCTTCACTTGTAAAATGAAGATAGTAGTACGTGACTCGGGATTAAATTAGGTTACCTGAGGAAAACCGTGTAGTGCAACGTCTGGCACATTTGTGGGAATTTTATACCTGTTAGCAACTTCTAGTATTATTATCAATAAGAACAACTGAAAAATAACCTTTCTTGCAAAGAAAGGAGAACTTGAAATATTTGGGTATAAGGCCTGGTGTTTGACAGTGAACTCAAGGCATATTTCTGCCTCTTTCCTTTTGCTGCTCACCTGGTAGCCAGGTGAAACAGCTCCCTTATCCTCGGCCCCAGCTGAGCTCCCAAATGTAAGATGTCTTTGTGGGCCCAGTACTGGGACAAGCTATCAGACCTGAGGGAGAGAAGGTCGAAGGTTACTGCTTTGTTCTCTTTACTGCCTCTTGACGAAGAACATAACTGGTTTGTCTCCCCTGGTGGCTGGAGAAAGTAAACATTAGGTCTTCCTTCACTTCAAGGGCAAAGAAATGTCATGGCTGCAACCTTGCAATTTCCTGTTATGTGGAAGCAGACACAGTTCTCTCAGTAGTTTCCTTAGAAATTAGAATCTGAAAAGCAAAAGAAGTTACTTTCTAGAAGGCTCATTTTGCCTAGAAATAACTTAATAGAGGAGAGAACACAAATGTGTTTAAGGAAAGGAAAAAAAGCCTAAGTTTATATGGGGCCTGAGCACCATGACTTTAAAAAGCGGTGAGGAACAACAAATAATTTTCCTTCTTAAAACACGGGGCTAATAAAGTTACAAGATTGTATTTCAACTGTATATTTTATAAAATCATCCTGGAACTTGGAAACGAAGTTATATACTTTCTGCTTGTTTCAACAACAAATGAAAACAATATATTTTCTTTGATTTCTTTGACGATTGGTGTTTATGATGCATAGGGTAGAAGAGCCTCCAGCTCATTGCACCACAGCTATATTGACTCTTTTTTTAAAAAAATTAATTAATTAATTAATTTTTGGCTGTGTTGGGTCTTCGTTTCTGTGTGAGGGCTTTTCTCTAGTTGCGGCGAGCGGGGGCCACTCTTCATCGCGGTGTGCGGGCCTCTCACTGTCGCGGCCTCTCTTGTTGCGGAGCACAGGCTCCAGACGCGCAGGCTCAGTAGTTGTGGCTCACGGGCCCAGTTGCTCCGCGGCATGTGGGATGTTCCCAGACCAGAGCTCGAACCCGTGTCCCCTGCATTGGCAGGCAGATTCTCAACCACTGCGCCACCAGGGAAGCCGGCTATATTGACTCTTACAGTAAGATAGTGAAACAAAACCTCAGCTCTGCTAGTAAAGTGGCAAATATAACTTGTAGACATGCTAGGAATAGTTTCTTTGAGTATAATGTTACTAGTTTCCTGATGACAGCCATAGCTTACGAGAAGTGGCTTAAGAAAGTTTCTATCAATGTAACAGACATTTCTTATCTGTATTTCATATTAATTATTGCTCTAGTTAAGGCCAAAAAAGAAAGAAAGAAAGAAAGAAAGAAAGAAAGAAAGAAAGAAAGAAAGAAAATCACATGGAGAGGCAGGGTGGAGTGAGTGAGTAGTTAGTGATTATGCTAACACTTTGGTTTTAGACAGACTTGGGTTCAAGCAGTTCTGATTAGTTGCTGTGTGACCTTGGGCAAGTTCCTGAACCTCTCTAAGCTTTATTTTCCTTGTCTATAAAATGTAGTTATACTTCATAAGGTTGTTTTGAGGATTAAAGAAAATAAAGCGTATAAGCATTTGATAAATGTACGATACAACTACTGGGTTAAGGGGAAGAGAAAAGGGACACAGCCAGGCCAGGCCCTCTCAGGGATCATCAGACTACGGTGCCCCTAGGATACCACAAAAAAGTTCTAAGAGATAAAGTGAATCACATGGAATCCTGTTTAAATCATTCTAGGGGCCTATTGGGATGAATCCTCCTACAACTGTGATACTATGGGCAAGGTATCTTCTCTAAGTTGAAGTTCTCTGTAAAAATAGAGTCATAGCATCTACCTCATAGGGATTTTTCCTTAATAAACTTTTTATTTTAGAGGAATTTTAGATTTACAGAAAAGTTGCAAAGACAGTATGGAGTTTTCCCTTAGACTTCTCGCCCAGTTTTCTCCATCGTTTACTTCTTACATTATCATGGAACATCTGTCAAAACTAACAAATGGATGTTGGTAAATTACTATTAATTAAACTCCAGGCTTTATTTTGATTTGCCCAGTTTTTCCATTGATGGCCTCATCACGTTCCAGGATCCAATCCAGGAAGCCACGTTGCATTTTGTTGTCTTGCCCCCAGTCTCCTCTGGTCTGTGACAGTTTCTCGATCTTCCCTTATTTTCCATGACCTTGACAGTCTTGAGGAGTAGGGTATACTGTAGAATGTTCCCTAGTCTAGGTTTATCTGATGTTTCTTTCAGGGTTGGACTGGGATTACCTCATAGGGTTTTTGTGGGGATTTAACAAGAGAATCTGTAAGTACTCGGGACGCTACTTGGCAGGTATTTTTCATTATCAATGTGCATTTTTTTTTAACAGATTAGTTTTAAAATTTATTCATTTATTTTTGGCTGTGTTGGGTCTTCGTTTCTGTGCGAGGGCTTTCTCTAGTTGCGGCGACCGGGGGCCACTCTTCATCGCGGTGTGCGGGCCTCTCACTGTCGCGGCCTCTCTTGTTGCGGAGCACAGGCTCCAGACGCGCAGGCTCAGTAGTTGTGGCTCACGGGCCCAGTTGCTCCGCGGCATGTGGGATCTTCCCAGACCAGGGCTCGAACCCGTGTCCCCTGCATTGGCAGGTGGATTCTCAACCACTGCGCCACCAGGGAAGCCCCAATGTGCATTTTTTAATGCAAAGTTGAGTTGTGGTGGAGAAAGGAGACTCTGCAGCCTACAGCCTGGGTCCAGGTCCTGCTGCCGCTGCTGCTGTCTGGCTCTGTGACCCTGGACACGTTTTTAACCCCTCAGTTTTCCTCACCTATAAGTAAGGATAATAGCACTTTCCTCGTAGGCTTGTTGTGAGGATTGAATTGATATACATGTGAGTTTATAGATGTAAAGTGGTTATTACATTCTGGTCACCTCATGAGCTCCCTTGACTTTTTGCTCTTAGTATTATTTATAAAAATAGTGTGAGGCTCTCTCTCTCTCTCTCTCTCTCTCTCTCTCTCTCTCGTTCACCTTCGGGGTAATTCTGAATCTTCATGGAGCCATTTATCTACGGTGGCTAAGCCTGTGTGTGACACCATGTGCCCTGAGGATGCCTGATCCCAAGCGTCATTGTGAGCGAGCACAGGTCCTTGGGCAGGTTGCAGAATCACAAGAAACATTCTTCGGTAGCAGCCCTCACATCCTCCCTGCAGAATCCTCTGCTCCCCTGTCAGCCCCATCCACAGGTAGGACCAGGTGAAAAGGTGGAGACCTCACCTTGCAGGGAGGGTCCCGAATCAGGCGAACAACAGAAGGAGCCAGGGGTGGGGTGGGGGGGTGGGGGGGTGAGCAGCGGTGAAGAGCAGGGCCTCCTGCTGCAGGACCGGGAGCCTGGGCTCCATGGGGTTACCTCACATCCTCTGATATCATTAAGGTCGGATTTCATGGAGGGATCCCTTATTCCACACACACAGAGGATGACTCAGTTACACCACAGGGTGCTTTAGCTAATCCTGGAGCAATCTTCTAAAATTATGTAAGTAAAGACTTCACTAGAATGAAGTGTCTGAGTGCATGATTTAACAAAGTGGATCAAAAGGGATATTAAAAAAAAAGAAAAGAAAGGAAGACAGAAAGTAGGGGGAAAGAGTGAAACAATAAGCCTGGGAAGAAAAAGAAAATTGAAACCAATAACCTCCCTTTTCCCACTTCCTGCTGTCTCATTCCTGTGGTGCCTTTTTGTCTAGTCTTATTTGTCTTACTTACATGATAATCCCCTTGGGCAAGAAGGGTATCACCTCGGTTTCAGTGCAGCTCTAACACACTGAGCGATTCCTTGGATGTTAAAAACAGCAATAACAATCGCATTGCACTGGGTTACATCCGACGGAGTCTTCTTTACCTCTTAATACTTTAACCAATCATGAAACATAATTTTGAAGTGTTATAAATCTGAAGATTTTAATCTTCCCAGATATCTCACTGGGTGGGTGGGTGGCAGGTATTATATTCATTTATTTAACAAATACTGAGTGCCTACCATGGGTCAGGCACTGTTCTACACACTTTGGATACCTAAGATACAAAACAGACCAAGATATACACTCTTTATGTGCTTACATCTTAGTGGGTGGGGCAGAGATAGACAGCATTCATAAGCAAGGTAAACAAATATATTGTATGGTTAGAAGGTGAGAAGTGCGATTGGACAAAAGAACAAGAAGAGGGGAATTAGGAGTGGGGGGCTTGGAGGGATGGGTTTTCAATTCTCCCCATTTGGCACCGTAGGGGAAAAGCACTCCCCTCTTTCCCTCTTTCCCAAAGCCCTGCTCTAAGTTTTGTCTAGCAGTCTCTGACCCTTTTCTATATCTCTTTTTTTTTTTTTTTAAATGGAAGGAGACTTAAATGCAGTTAAGCTCTCTGCTCTGGAGCCAGAGTGTCTGGAGTTGATTCCCAACTCAGTGGCATGCTTCTCTCTGGGACCTTAGGCAAATTAACTTCTCTCTGCTTTGAATTCCCCATCTTCAAAACGTATCTACCTCACAGGGTTGTAGAGAGTGTTACATGCGTTACTGTAAGGTGCTTAGAGCAGTGTCTGGCACAGAGTAAGCACTCAAATGTTGGCTTAAAAAGTGGTGTCTGTGTGTTGTGGAGTAGGGGAGGGTCATGAGTAGGAGAGTCTCTGCTACTCGGAAAATGATAGGCCGTATGAAGTGCAAGATCCATTGCTATCCCTAAACACCTGTCAACCCAGCTATGTGGGGCTCCCTCCTTCAGGAACCCAAAGTATGAACTTGGTCTCTTCCGCCTTGTGCATTCAACAACTTTATTAAGACTGTTAATATCACCTTCAAGGCCAGAGGCTGCTTCAAAAATGAGTAAGGATGGCTCTTCCCATACCCCTTGGTTCATTCCCAAGAAACACTTTTCTTTTCTGATAGTTTTTTTGTATTTTGTTTTTTTAATTTTCAAATTATTCTTCCATTTAAAAAAAAATTATTTATTTGGCTGCACCAGGTCTTAATTGCAGCATGCGGACTCTTGGTTGAGGCATGTATGTGGGAGCTAGTTCCCTGACCAGGGATTGAACCCGTGCCCCCTGCATTGGGAGAACAGAGTCTTAACCACTGGACCACCAGGGAAGTCCCTATTCTTTCACTTTAACTTAAGTTTAATCACACCAAAAATTAGGCTTTTACTTTGTGGTATGGCTGCCTGAAACACTCATTGCTTTGGTCCTTTTTTAGGCCATCGTATTCTGATGTTGTTTGGCCTGTACTTTGTTCCTGTTAATAACCACACCACATACCCTACTTTCATAAAATAAAACAAGTAGCAAAACTTAAAATATTGAAGAGGGATGAAACAGGCCAAACCATTTTAGGCTGGAGAAAACAGTTTCGCCTATTCTTTGGGATTTCTACAAATCTAGTCTCCTCTAAAACAGAGAAGGCAATGCACTGAAGGCAAAATTCAAAGGAGTGGCTGGAGAATTAGTGCAAATACTGCCAGACAAACTCAGTATATCTAGGCGACTTCCCTGGGGTAACTTATTTCCTGAGCGTTGACTCTCAAGGTCTCTCTCACAGTAAATTATTAAGCTTAGTGAAAGGTCTAAGATTGGGATAAAAGAAAAAGAATGTTATTTAAAGTGGAAGGTCAAACACATGTAATGCATCTCCATGATATGGAAATCTATTCTATCCTTTATCAAAATGACAAGAACAAGGAGTTGGACAAATGAAATGTAAGCCTCTAGTACTTTTGTAGCCCCCAGTACTCACACAGGTGCTACTTTAACCTTGTCTCAAGTGCAGGAAGTCCTCTTTGTCAAGGGAGAATTAAGGAGCTCCAAGTTTTCAGACCAGGCTGTATAGCATCTGGTCAGACTTGCTTGAGGCTTCACTGAGCTTGTACTTCATTTTCCAATAACTGGATCCCTACCTTGGTTTCTAACTTGAGACCCCAGGTCCTCCCACACCCTTCCAGAGGCTGGTGTCCTAACAGTCTTGGGGGGAGGCCTTTGGGACTCAGGCTGCCTAGATCTACATACGATGCAGATCTCCATCACTCTTCTGTCCACCTGTCAGGACTTCTTATCCTGGACCTCTCCAGCCAACACTCTGCCATCTTAGACCACCTCCTGCCACCTAAATCTCCAGATAACACTCTGTCTGGACTTCCTCTATTACACCTGTGTCTCAGCTCCTCCTGCTCTGGCTGATTCCACTGTCACTAGGTTCCCATCCTGACTACATGTGTTAGAAGTTCAATCCTGATCCAGAGTATCAGTACATCTTTCTCATGAGGGTGTCATGAGGATTAAATGAGTATATGCCTCTAGATGACAACTTAGATGAAATCTGAAGCATTACATATGAAATCTGAGGGCTTACCTAGATGTAGAGGAGGAATGGAGACATTCCGACTGAGGGAACAGCCAAGTAAAGCCCAGACACCAGTGTCCACACTGCCGGGAGGCTGCTGGGTGCCCCACTGGACCAAGGAAGGTGTCTATCACTGTGGATATCAGGGTCCTGAAATTCAAAGCCTCCTCAGAAGGATCCCAGCTCAGGATACTGGTCACCCATGTTTCATCTCACCTCCTTCCCAGCCAAACCTAGACATTTTGATTAGATTGTAAGGTGCTAATTAAAATCACTAAGTGAAGCACTTCTCATTTACTCTTAATTTTCAAGCACCACCATAATGATGCACATTATTAAATGTGTCAGATTAGCTTGGCTCTAAAGTTTAATTTATTGCAGCACTGAACTCCATTTATGTAAGTTCTTCTTTCCAGTGGGTTGTTCACGTAGCAAGGTGATGTTTTGCTACGTTGCGAGCATTGGTTAAACATCATGAGTCCTGTATTCAGCTACTCACTGTCTTGTCTACTTACAAGTTTAAGTAATTCTTTATGTAATCAAAAGTTCCCTAAAATGCAGATTGATGCTTCTTCAATCCATATCTAATCCATATGCTTGTTATTTGCCTTTTTCCCCAGGAGCATCTTAAATGATTTACTTTCACCTTGTTTGTTCTTATGCTTTATTTAATTTATTTACTTACTTACTTACTTATTTATTTTTTTTGCCACTGTCCTGCGGCATGCAGGATCTTAATTCCCCAACCAGGGATCGAACGCATGCCCCCTGCAGTGGAAGTGCAGAGTCTTAACCACTGGACCGCCAGGGAAGCCCTGCATATGCTTTAGAATCTAATAAAGGGAGGAGGAACGTTCAGCAGGAGAAAGTTGATGGTATTTGATTATTTTCTAACTAATTTAGTTCACACATCTAGTAGCCTTTTCACCATTATATCCAAGGATTAATAAACAAAAGACTGATCTGCATTTTTCAACTTGCTTCTTTATCTTTTCTCTCTATGCTTTATCCCCTAGTGTATATTTGTGTTGCTGCAGGATAAAAACTCACTTCTGATTAATTCACACAGGGATCCAAGGGCTCTTGTCAACAATATGCAGCATGGAACCCCTTGATAAAGCTGACACTAGCCATCTCTTAGGATGAATGAGTTATATCACCCTTGGAATATGTGGAGTTAGTATGCTTTTGAGAATGTGATTGGATTTGTATAATAAACCATGCTCTAGTGGGACATCAAAAGTTAAAAGATGAACAATAAATTGGGGAAAAGAATTAAATGTTGTACTGAGTGGCAAGGATTAATATCCTTAGTACATAAAGAACTGTTTTTGAGGATTCATTTATCCAGTCAGTCAGTCTTCATGCATTCATTAATTCAACAAAAATTTATTAAGCACTTTATGTATCGAATTATGTCCTCCCCAAATTCATACATTGAAATGCTATGAAATACATTCCTCAGTGTCTCAGAATGTGACCTTATTTTGAGATAGGATCTTTAGAGAGGTAATCAAGTTAAAGTGAAGTCATTAGGGTGGGAACGAACCTAATACAACTGGTGTCCTTATAAAAAGGGGAAATTTGGACACAGAGATACCTATTGAGGGAAGACAATGTGAAGAGACAGGGGGAAGATGGCCATCTACAAGCCAAGGAGAGAGCCTGGAACAGGTTCCTGCCACACGGCCTTCAGGAGGAACCAACCCTGTAGATACCTTGATTTTGGACTTCTGGTCTCCAGAACTGGGAGAAAAGTCATTTTCTGTTGTTTAAACCACCAGTGTGTGGTCCTTTGTTAAGGCAGCCCTTGTAAACTAATATAAGCACTCACTACGTGCCAGCCTGTCCTAGGTGCCAGGAATATGGCAGTGAACAAAACTGACAGTGTCTGCCTTTCTGGAACTCACATTCTGACATGAGAAACAATAATCTAGAACATAAATAGGTATAAAATAACATGTCAAATCAAGATCTGTGCTGTGAGGAAGTATAAAGCAAGTTAAAGAGACAGAGAGTGATGGAGTATGTTATTTAGACCGGAGGGAGGCTGTTCAAAGAAAATTTCTCTAAGGAGGTAATATTTGAGCAGAGACCTGATGAAGGGAAAACTATGTGGTTATCTGGGGAAAGAGGGTTCCTGGCAGAGGAAACAGCAAGTGCAAAGTCCCTGAAGCAAACATGTATTTGACCTTTTTGCTCTTCCTTGAACATGTCAGTGTTTTGGAGCACAGCAAGAGAGGAGGAGGAGTGACAGACAATAGGGTCAGAGAAGAAGGGCACTGTCAGATGCTAAAGAACCAGGCCTTGTAAGGGCTTTAGGTCTTATTCTGTGTGATGAGAGCCATCAGAATGTGTTAAGCAGGGGAAAGATAAGATCTGATTACTTTTTAAAGGCTCACTCTGGCTGCTGTGTGAAGAATAGAAGGTAATAATGCAAGAATGGAAGTAGGGAGACAAGTTGTATAGTAAGAGTCTGTTGCAATAATTCAAGAGAGAAGTCCTCATGGCAAGGACCCAGTTGGCAGCAGGAGAGAGGATAGGAACTGGTAAATCTTTGATCTCTTTCCTAGTTCGACTCTACATGATTTGCTGGTAGATTGGATATGAGACGTTAAAGAGTCAAGAATGATGTCAAGTTTTGGGGCCTGAAAAACTATGTGAATCATGATGCAATTTATTACGATGGGGAGCACTAAAGGAAGGACAATTTTGGGAAAGAAAACTAAGAGTTCTGTTCTGGATATGTTGATTTGGAGGGGTCTGTTGAACATGCAAGAGGAGTTTAGGAGAGAGGTGTCTGGGCTAGAGCTGGAAACTGGTGAGTCTTTAGGATAAAGATGATAGTTAATGCCAAGATCCTGGCATCTAGAGAGTGACTGTAGAGAAGAAAGATGTCTGAGGCCAGAGCCCTGAGGCTTCATACAATAGAGGAATGAAAGAGGGGAGATCCAGCAAATGAGTCTGAGAATGGGGTCCACTAAGAGCAGAGGAGCAAGTTGTCCTGGAAATCAAGGGTGACAGCATTTCAAGAAGGAGGGAGTGATAAACCCTGTCAATGGCTGCTCATGGGTTGAGTAAGATGAAGACTGAGAACTGCTCTTTGGTTTAACAACTGGGAGGCCATTGGTGACCTCAAGGAAAATGTTTCTGGGAAAGTGGGGAGATGGCCACCTCATTGGTGTGGGTTCCAGAGAGAATGGGTGGTGAAGAAGGGGAGACAGAAAGTCCCATCATCATTCTTTCAAGGAATTTTTCTACAAAGCAAAATGAAGCAGCAGCCAGAAAAGGTGGGCTCTAGGAAGGTTTCTGTTGTTGTCCTTACTGTTGTCTTCAGCTGGGGGATATTGTGTCTTTGTCATATGCTTCAAATTTTCTGCTGAAGGAAGTTATCGAATGGAAAGGGAGACATTGATGTGGTAGGAAACAGGATTCTTACAGAGCTGCTGAGGGAGATGAAATCCATGCACAACTGAGAGGTTGGTCTCAGTGTGGCATCCTGGTCCTTCACATTCAGGATGATTCACCCAGTGTTGTAGGAAGAAAGGCAGGCCTACAGGAACAGATGCAGAAAGGTGGGGAGATGAATGCTTGAGTTTCTCAGTGAAATGGGAAGCAGGTGGGGAGATGAATGCTTGAGTTTCTCAGTGAAATGGGAAGCAGGGTTAGGAGGGTGAGGACACAGGAGGACATGTTGGATTTGAAGACAGAGGAGAAGGTATGAAATAGTCCTCTTAGGGAGTGGGTGTGTGGATGGACAAAGAATGTGTGTAGACTTGTCAGATGGGCTCACTCTAGGTATGAGAGTCTGAATTGAAAGTGAGACTAACTGGCATTTTTTTAAAAATTAATTTATTTATTTTTGGCTGTGTTGGGTCTTCATTGCTGCATGCGGGCTTTCTCTAGTTGCGGTGAGCAGGGGCTACTCTTCTTTGCAGTGGGTGGGCTTCTCATTGCGGTGGCTTCTTTTGTTGCGGAGCACGGGCTCTAGGCACGCGGGCTTCAGTAGTTGTGGCACGTGGGTTCAGTAGTTGTGGCTCACGGGCCCTAGAGTGCAGGCTCAGTAGTTGTGACACACAGGCTTAGTTGCTCCGCGGCATGTGGGATCTTCCTGGACCAGGGCTTGAACCCGTGTCCCCTGCATTGGCAGGTGGATTCTTAACCACTGTGCCACCAGGGCAGTCCCTAACTGGCATTGTTGTATGGTTTTTCTTCACCTGTGTGACTGCTTGGCTGCAAGCATGAGTAGGGAGTAAGTTCGATTTAACCAGTGTTATGGACTGAACTGTGTCCCTCTCAAGTTTATATGTTGAAGCCCTTACCCCCAAGGTAACCGTATTTGGAGACAGAACCTATAAGGAGGTAATACACATTAAATAAGGTCATAAGGGTGGGGCCTTAATCCCATAGAGCTGGTGTCCTCATAAGAGGAGAAAGAGAGACCAGAAAGCTCTCAGTTTCCACATGTGCACAGAAGAAAGGCCCTGTGAGGATACAGGGAGAAGGTGGCTGTCTGCAAACCAGAAGGAGAGCTCTCACCAGACACCAACCCTGATGGCACTTTGATCATGGACGTCTGGTCTCCAGAACTCTGAGGAAAATAAAATTTCTGGTGCTCAAGCCCCCAAGTCTGCGGAATTTTGTTGCGGCAGCCCCAGCAAGCTAATTCTACCAGAGATGGAGATTTCTCAGGCAAATATTACAGAAGATGGAACAAGGAATGATTATAAAGGTGGACTGAATGAAGCAATAGCTGTAGGATGCTCAGCCTAGTGTGTGGAGCTTGGCAATTCCTCCACCAGTGGCAGCTGCTGCTGGCCGCCTTCTCAGTGCCCGCCTACCTTCTGTTCCTACTATGACAGGTATGGAGCTAGGAACACAATATGCAAGCAGTAAGATGCTCGCCCTCAGGGGGCTCACAGTCAAGTGAAGGAGACAGACACAGATAGTGTCAGTACAATATGATCAGCACTGTCATAAGAAATTGATAGTGTTCTCATCCAGAGGAGATGTCACAGCTGAAGGGAAGTTTGAGCTGAGTCCTGAAGCTGGGTAGGAGTTTGCCAGGAGAGTGTGTAGGCCAAGGGAACAGAAGGCTCAGATGAGTGCAGGACACTTGAGAGAGAGCAAAGCATTTATCGCATCCTCAGTGCAGGAGGTACGATGTCCCTCCCTGTGGTGGCAGGGGAGTGAGGAGGTGAGCTGTAGCCAGGATGTGAAAGGCCTGGAGTTGATCACATGATAACTGGACAAGTGATGACATAGATTATTATTATTATTTTTAAAATAAATTTATTTATTTATTTTTGGCTGTGTTGGGTCTTCGTTTCTGTGCGAGGGCTTTCTCTAGATGCGGCGAGCAGGGGCCACTCTTCATCGCGGTGCGCGGGCCTCTCACTGTCGCGGCCTCTCTTGTTGCGGAGCACAGGCTCCAGACGCGCAGGCTCAGTAGTTGTGGCTCACGGGCCCAGTTGCTCCATGGCATGTGGGATGTTCCCAGACCAGGGCTCGAACCCGTGTCCCCTGCATTGGCAGGCAGACTCTCAACCACTGTGCCACCAGGGAAGCCCGACATAGATTATTTTTAAAAGAAAGATAAATCTCTATAGCATTGTGGAAGATAAATTAGAATGGAAAAGAACTTAGCAGGCAGTTAAAATATCAGTTTGGTGCTTGGGAGAAAGCTCAAGGCTGGAAGCCATGGATGTGGCTGAGAAAAAGGTGTCTATCACTTCCTGAGTGTTCATCACACACCAAGCACTACACTTTACATGGATTATCTCATTTGAAGCTGACAGCAGGGAGTTCCCTGGTGGTCCAGTATTAGGACTCGGTGCTTTCACTGCCATGGGCCTGGGTTCAATCCCTGGTCGGGGAACTAAGATCCCACCAGCCAACTGGTGCAACCAAAAAAAAAAAAAAAAAAAGCTGACAGCAAATTTTATTTAGAAGATACTATTGTTATTATTGTTTTTCAGATGAATAATCTGAGTTTAGAGAGATTTAGAGTGATTTGCTTAAATTCACATAATTGATAAGTAGATTAGAACTCAAGTGGCTCAAGTGGTCTGACCCCAGTCCCCTGCTCATTGCCTTGGAGATATCCATGTTTAAGGGGCAAGCAAAAGTGGGGTCTGGGCGGGAAATAGTTTTTATTTTTTTAATTTATTTTATTTAAAAAAATTTTTATTGGAGTATAGTTGGTTTACAATATTGTATTAGTTTCAGGTGCATAGCAAAATGAATCTGTTATACATATACATATATCCACTCATTTTAGATTCTTTTCCCATATAGGTCATTGCAGAGTATTGAGTAGAGTTCCCTGTGCTATACAGTAGGGCCTTATTAGTTATCTATTTTATGTATAGTAGTGTGTATATGTCAATCCCAGTCTCCCAATTTATCCCTCCCCCACTTTTCCCCCCTGGTGACCATAAGTTTGTTTTCTACATCTGTGACTCTAAGGAAATAGTTTTTAAAAAATTTGACAGTGAACCATGAAACTAGATGATGGACAGTGAAGGCTCAAAAGCATTCAAAGGGAGGCCAATGAAGATGCACTCTAAATTGAAGCCCAAATCAGATAAGAAGGCCATGGATGTACTTCCTGAGGGCAGACTAGGTGAACAGCAGGGCCAGAGGCTGACTGTAAATGCTGAGGAGCAAATGAGGCAGCAGTTTGATATAAAAGCCGTGCAGCAGGTCAGCTGACACTGGAGGAAGGAGCTGGGGGGGCTGGCCATCTAGACAAGTATACAGGTGACATCACCTTGACCAACTTATCTCCAGTCCTCAGTCTTGCAGGCTCAGAAGCAGAGTTAGCCAACACAGGGCTCCAAGTCCATGAGAGCTTATGTTTGAAAACCGAATGTTGATTGATTAATTGGTACTGAGTAATAGACTACTGAGAAATCCAGATGTTCATAGTTTACAGATGAGAGCGCCATAGCTTGCTGGCAAAGCCTAATTATAATCAAAATGTTACCAGGAAGCGTGAACTCAGACTGAGAGGACTCATCTAGATAATATGATAGATGTCCTCAATCTGTGATACCTGGTGCATCCATCTCCACCAGGGATGTACCAACAGGTGCTCGTGTTTACTGGTTGTGGTTCTGTCTCCTTTGAGCAGCAGCAGAATCATGGACAGATTTTATTTCTCTGGATTTTTCTCTTAGAGAAACCATCCCATTCCTTTTGCTTCAGTGTTTCCCAAACATGATCATTCTCATACTATTTTCATAACATTTGCCATATCCATGTGCCTCCAGTGTGTACTATCTTTAGCTTAATTTCAAAAAATTAACTTACTTAAAAATTAAGAATATTTATTTTATTTTTTTATTTTTTTTAAAATTTTTTTAAATATTTTATTTATTTTTGGCTGTGTTGGGTCTTCGTTTCTGTGCGAGGGCTTTCTCTAGTTGTGGCAAGCGGGGGCCACTCTTCATCATGGTGCGCGGGCCCCTCACTCTCATGGCCTCTTTTGTTGCAGAGCACAGGCTCCAGACGCGCAGGCTCAGTAGTTGTGGCTCACGGACCTAGTTGCTCCGCAGCATGTGGGATTTTCTCAGACCAGGGCTCGAAACTGTGTCCCCTGCATTAGAAGGCAGATTCTCAACCACTGCGCCACCAGGGAAGCCCAAGAATATTTATTTTAAAAGAAAATGTTATGTTATGAGCATAAATGGAAAGCCAGTATCCCTTGCCACAAATAGAAGGCAACTGTAAAGCTAAAGACATAGCTTTGAAAAAAAAATTGATTATCTGTTATCCCCCCAAATCTTGAATACTAGCAATGATATGCTTTCTAACCTCTGGGAAGCACTTTTCTCAAAGAGCATAATGCAGTTGCTAGATGTGTGCTTTCTCAGCGACATTCTCAATTACTGGAGTGGCTCCACACTGTCCCCTGGGCGGGGGCAGATCTGCTGTGAAACTTATAAGATTTGAGCTTCAAGACCCATTACTTTTACCTGTCCCTTCCAAGGCCTTGTATGTTTGTACCTAATTTTGTGTTCTTTTTGCAAGGACAACCCCACTACTATCCTGTATAAGGTTTAGGCCCCAACCCTATATCCTCTCCTACTTTTGGATCATTCTAGAGGTGGCTGAGTTCACCTCATTCCATACTGAAGGGGTAAGGTGTTTTCAGGCTCGGTGATGTCCTGCAGTTTATCCCTGTACCAACTTTGTAGGGAAAGAGAGATTTGATGAGTCACTTGAGGGTAGGCGAGTGTGAAGGGAAGGATGATGGGAAGAAAAATGTGAATGTGTTTATGAAGAAGAAGAGTGATTGGAGGAAGACTAAGTGTGTCTAACAGAGGAGGAAATTGATGGAGAGGGGATTTAGCACACAGGAGAGGGCTTGGCCTTTGAAAGAAGAAGGACCCCTTTCCCTCTAACTGAAAGAGGTGAGAAGAGATGCATTTTAGGTGGATCAACAAAGACAAGAGGCGCTGACTCGTGTGGCCTCTATTTTCTCTTTGGATTCTGAGAACGCATCCCATGCCAAGGGTGAGGGATGTGGAGGTTGTGTGGGAGGTTTGAGGAGAAGTCTGTGTTTGGAGTTTTCAACATGGAGCCTGTGAGAGGGAGCTCACCAGAGGCAGGAGAAAGCCCTGTGGAGCATCTTGGATGGACCAGCTTGTAGGGACACCGGGCAGTGCAACGATAGGATTCTTTCCCACATGACTCTGAAACCCTCGTGGTCAGATTCTGCCAGGGCCTGGGTCACTAAGGAAGGATGGAAAGGCCGCCAAAGAGGCACAGGAAATGGAGTTGCTGAAGAACATGTCACGGAAGGGATTAACTAGAGAGTGGGTTGTTTACAGATCAGAATTTGGGGACTCAGGTCTTAGTGAAGTCAAAGAGCACGTTTAGAGGGAAGAAGTGGAGACCTTGGTCTGAGTAGGATTTCTTTCTTTTTTTAAAAAAAATTTTATTTTATTTATTTATTTTTGGCTGTGTTGGGTCTTCTTTGCTGCGTGCAGGCTTTCTGTAGTTGCGGCGAGCGGGGGCTACTCTTCGTTGCGGTGCGTGGGCTTCTCATTGCGGTGGCTTCTCTTGTTGTGGAGCAGGGGCTCTAGGCGTGCCGGCTTCAGTATTTGTAGCACGCGGGCTTTGGTAGTTGTGGCTCACAGGCTGTAGAGCGCAGGCTCAGTAGTTGTGGCTCACGGGCTTAGTTGCTCCACAGCAAGTGGGATCTTCCCAGACCAGGGATCGAACCCATGTCCCCTGCATTGGCAGGCGGATTCTCAACCACTGAGCCACCAGGGAAGCCCCTAAGTAGGATTTCTGAAGCGCTTGAGGAGGTACAAATATGAGTGATGACAAGGCCCAGGGTTGCCAAAAAAAAGAAACCTAGAGGGATAAGGTGAAGGGCACAAAGAGATCAAGGAACCAAGAGATCAAGGCTAGACATCATTGAGGACGATGGGAGGGCTGAAGAGAGAGATCTCTGCATTAGAGGAGCTGATATAAGGGGAATAGGGGAATGCCTGGGCTTTCTGGGGATGGTAATTATAGGGGTGGAGAGAAGGGGAATAACATGTCTATGTCTTCATCCTCAGAACGTATAAATCTGTTACCTTACATAGCAAAAGGGATTTTGCAGATGTGATTAAGTTAAGGATTTTGAGATGGGGAGAGCATCGTGAATTATCCAGATAGGATCAGTGTAATTGCAAGTGTCCTTAAAAGAGAAAAAGGAGGCCGGGGTCAGCAGAAGAGATGTGAAGACTGTGGAAGCAGAGGTTTGAGTGATGCGGTTGCCAGCTTTGAGGATGGAGGAAGGGGGTCACAAACCAAGAAATGCAAGCAGCCAATAGAAGGTGGAAAAGGCAAGGGAATAGATTCTCTCCTGGAGCCTCCAGAGGGAATGCAGACCTGCTGACACCTTGATTCAGCCTGGTGAAATCCATTTTGGAGCTCTGTTTATGCTAAGACAATAAATTTGTGATGTTTTATGCCCCTTATTTTGTGGTAGTTTGTTACAGCAGTCATAGGAAACCAATAGAGCTGGGAAGCTGATTGATATGAATTTTTTCAAAGGGAGGGCTTTTGAAAAAATGTGCAAGAGCAATGTGGCAGAAGCCTAAAGCCGGGAGAAGCTACCTCTGGCCATCAGATAGAGCATGTGTGCACAGGTGAGCTGTCTCCACTTGCGAGGGCTGCAAGACACAAGAGTCCTCCAGGGAAATCCAAGTTTTCAGTTGCAGCCAGGAAGGAGAGGAGGTAGTGAGTGAAAAGGTTAAGAGTGTAGAGGATTATTTTAAGTTTTGGCAATAGATCAAGACTTTCAAAGTGTACGATGTAAATAGTTAGGGGTCAGGTCCTGGGAGAAGACTGAACTGAATAGGAATAAAAATGCTTAACAGGATCTGTGGCCTCCATGGGTAGCACGCTGTGCACATACCACGGGCCGTTGCTGAGAATCACAGGGAAGAGGAAGGCAGGGCCTTGAGTGAGGGCTAGGAAGGCCAGAGAGGGAACTTTGTTCAGCAGTTTTAATCAAAAGCTTTTTGACTCCCCCTTCAACTTAGCTGGCCAGTTTTGATGCAGACTGCCTGCCTCTGGTGGTCTTAGTCAAATTCCAAAATTAAACGTTTGCTTTTTAAAAATTTATTTATTTATTTGTTTTGGCTGCATTGGGTCTTCGTCGCTGCACACAGGCTTTCTCTAGTTGCGGCGAGCGGGGGCTACTCTTCATTGCAGTGCGAGGGCTTCTCATTGCGGTGGCTTCCCTTGTTGCAGAGCACAGGCTCTAGGCACATGGGCTTCAGTAGCTGTGGCATGTGGGCTCAGTAGTTGTGGCTTGCGGGCCCTAAAGCACAGGCTCAGTAGTTGTGGTGCACGGGCTTAGTTGCTCCGCGGCATGTGGGATCTTCCCAGACCAGGGATTGAACCCGTGTCCCCTGCATTGGCAGGCAGATTCTTAACCACTGCGCCATCAGGGAAGCCCTAAACATTTGCTTTTTAAAGGACTGGGACCAACTTTGTGAGGACCACATCACGTGCAATGCCAAGTCATCAATAACTGTCATAAACATGTCAAAATAAACTCGTTTCTTCACAAGCTATAATAAAAATTTGTTTCTGATTTTGAGAGAGTCTTGCCCATATTAGGCTCGTAAGTGCTCATTGGATTTAATTGAATTAAGATAAGTCATAAAGTGCTAGAAATCTTGGATTTGCTCCATGTGAGAGCTAAATCAGAGAATCATGAAGGAGCTATGTGGAAGGGACCTTCTATGCAAATGTCAGATTTACGACCTCCAACCCTTTAGCCCTGTTAGCTGGGCTCAACCACATGTGGGTCAAGGCTGTCCTTCTATACCTCTGGCAAAGACCTAGAACAAAAGCAGGTTTAGTGTCTTTCCACTAGGCCTACCCCCTGCATCCTGGCTTTTAGATATTACCACATCCATCAGGAGGAGAGGCCGGAAGGGCACCCCCAAAGGAAAGAACAAAGGAAAGAGAGCATTTCTCTAGGGGAAGTGGAGCAGAGCTGACCTTGGCCACCCACCCTCTGGTCCTCACCAGGATGGGCATCCCTCCCAAGCAAATGGTCGCTCCCAAGTCTCTTTTACCACACTGGCAGCAAAGATAAGAAGGAGAATCCAAGAGAGACAACAATAAAAAGAGATAGAAATCCAAGAGACCAGCCATTGGCAAGGCAGAGTTTTTTGTTTTGTTTTTCATATCCTTTTCTATTATGGTTTATTACAAGATATTGAATATAGTTCCCTGTGCTACACAGTAGAACCTTGTTGTTTATATATATATAGTAGTTTGTCTCTGCTGATCCCAAACTCCTAATTTATCTCTCCCCCACCCCCTTTTCCCTTTCGTAACCATAAGTTTGTTTTCTGTCTGTGAGTCTGTTTTGTAAATAAGTTCATTTATATCATGTTTTAGATTTCACATATAAGCGATATCATATGATATTTGTCTTTGACTTACTTCACTTAGTTTGATAATCTTTAGGTCCATCCATGTTGCTGCAAAATACTTATTTATTTATTTGGCTGCGTTGGGTCTTAGTTGTGGCGCGCGGGCTTCTCTCTAGTGGCGCGTGGGCTTAGTTGCCCCATAACGTGTGGGATCTTAGTTCCCTGACCAGGGATCGAACTCACGTTCCCTGCATTGGAAGGCGGATTCTCAACCACTGGACCACGAGGGAAGTTCCTGTATTGCATCTTGTTTATCCATTCATCTCTTGATGGACATTTGGGTTGCTTCCCAAATGTAAATAGTGCTGCTATGACCATTGCTGTGCATGTATCTTTTCTAATTAGAATTTTCTCTGGATGCATGCCCAGGGATTGCTGGATCATATGGTAGCTCTATTTTTAGTTTTTTAAGGAACCTCCATACTGTTTTCCACAGTGGCTGTACCAATTTACATTCCCACCAACAGTGTAGGAGGGTTCCCTTTTCTTCACACCCTCTGTAGCATTTATTATTTCTAGACTTAAAAAATATATATAGGGCTTCCCTGGTGGCGCAGTGGTTGAGAGTCTGCCTGCTAATGCAGGGGACACGGGTTCGAGCCCTGGTCTGGGAAGATCCCACATGCCGCGGAGCAGCTGGGCCCGTGAGCCACAATTACCGAGCCTGCACGTCTGGAGCCTGTGCTCCGCAATAAGAGAGGTCGCGATAGTGAGAGGCCCTCGCACCGCGATGAAGAGTGGCCCCCACTTGCCACAACTAGAGAAAGCCCTTGCACAGAAACGAAGAACCAACACAGCCATAAATAAATAAAAATTTTTAAAAAAATGTATATATTTATTTGGCTGTGCTGGGTCTCAGTTGCGGCATGCAGGATCTTCGTTGCTGTGTGCGGGATCTTTGTTGCAGCATACGGGATTTTTAGTTGTGGCATGCAAGAGCTTTAGTTGCGGCATGCGGGATCTAATTCCCTGACCAGGAATCGAGCCTGGGCCCCATGCATTGGGAGCGCAGAGTCTTAACCACTCTGTCTTAACCACCAGGGAAGTCCCATCCCTAGACTTTTTAATGATGGGGCAAGGCAGAGTTTTTAACCTTTGTTGATTATATCAAAAGTTCCACCCCTTTGCACCATGGCCCAATTATGTCCTTGACTTTCACTCACAGCAAACTCTCTATCCCTCTTGGGGTGGGTAAGAAGGTGGGGAACATTGAGTTTCTCCCTACAAACCAGCAAATACCATTCCCTTTCAAACTCCAAGTTCCTAAGTTAAAAGTTACTGATATCTATGTGTGTTGTGTATACTTTCATCCGTTTGTTCCTTCTTGTGTACAAAGCTAATTGCTTCTTTAATTAAGCACTCTTCACTGTTATTAGAGGTGTTAGCATATTCAAGAACATTTTCTGCTCTTGGTTTCCCAGTAGACCAAGTCATGCATTTTCAGGAACCAGCTGGTATTGTTTATTTGTACAGTGTGTATCAGGTGCGAGAAGGATAATTTACTGCCTCTCAAATACTTATTTCTCCCCCTCCAAATGGGCGCACCTGCACCGGAACCCGGAGTGTCTGCACTCAATTATCACTAAAGACCGATCTCAGCTAGCTAACAGTCTCCAAAGCCAGACACAGAATCAGCTGTCTTGGAAATGCTTGTCTGTGCATCCTGAGGAGCTGTGCAGGCAGATGTGGGTGAGGACCCACCACATCTATAGATGTGCTATAGAAATGTGCTATAGAAATAGGATTGAGACACACAGAGTCTCTGCAGTCTGCCTGCCGGATCACCATGATGCTCAGTCCCATGGTAATAGTTATTCTCAGTGCAGGAAAAGCAAAAGGGTTATTCTGAATTATCTGACCACTTCTCCTTTCATAAATATTGAGCTGGGTATTCTCAGGGCTGGTCCTTATCTTTCTGAGACCAGAAACTGCAACAGGGCCAATCGGATGAACATGCAATCTGTATAGTTACACAGGATCCTTCACTTAGAAAGGCCCCATACTTGGTTGCTGCTGTCTTGAAATTCTTAACAACTTTTAAATAAGGAACTCAGCATTTTTATTTTGCACTGAGCTCTGCAAATGATGTAGCCTATCCTGGTCTCCAATACGGTTCCTTTGGTTGAAAATTTCTAGTTTCAGAGTTACTTCTCTAATAGTCTGAAACCCTATTCTGTGTGCTTTTATTTATTGTGTCTCTATCCAGATTTCAGACTGCAGGTTTCGCAAGGGCATGAACTTTCTTATATCTTTTTCTCCAGGGCTTAGAAGAGGGCCTGACATATCATAAGTAGTCAGACAGTGTTTGTTGAATGACTGAATGCTTGAAAGAGGCCTCAGGGATAGTCCCATAGCCAAGGTAACAAGCAGACTATTGGGATAGTGTCACATTTAGTAGCAAGCTCACCATAAAATGGTCATTAATTCTGGACACTCCTTCCCTACCTCCTCCTGAGCCACTTTTCTCTGTCTGAGTTGTAAGCTGCTTTAATGCTTGATTGCCCACACTGATTCTTTGTTCACCTGATTTCTGATTCCATAAGCTGAGCAGGGAACATTGTAATGACCCAGACAACCGTGTTAATGGGCAAGCTGAGTTGCTGTCGTCTGGGTTCAGGGGGACAGAGTTTTGACCTGGGGTGTGGGCACACCTTCACCCTGGCCAACTGAGCTGTGGGGTCTTAGAGAAGTAAATGTGAGAGCAAACATCGTGGCTTCTAAGATGGTTATATAAAGAGGTGCCATCCTGCCCACTCATGGCAGTCGGACCATGGATGTGAGCACCGGCAGCCCCATAAGAGCTACATCTGTGCTGTGGGTCATTGTGGAGGTACTTCCCTTGGAATAGTTAAGGTGCCCGGTCCAACAATTTTTATTTCATTTTAAACAAATTAGATGAGAACAATTTTTTTTAGTTTTTTAAATTAATTTATTTATTTTATTTTTAGCTGTGTTGGGTCTTTGTTGCTGTGCTCAGGCTTTCTTTAGTTGTGGCGAGTGAGGGCTACTCCTCGTTGCGGTGTGTGTGCTTCTCATTGCGGTGGCTTCCCTTGTTGCGGAGCAGGGGCTCTAGGCTCACAGGCTTCAGTAGTTGTGGCACATGGGCTCAGTAGCTGTGGCTCACAGGCTCTAGAGCGCAGGCTCAGTAGTTGTGGCGCACAGGCTTAGTTGCTCCACAGCATGTGGGATCTTATCTTCCCAGACCAGGGCTTGAACCCGTGTCCCCTGCATTGGCAGGAGGATTCTTAACCACTGCGCCACCAGGGAAGCCCTAGAGGAGAACGATTTAAAACAAACACCTATGTCTGGGGACCACAAATAGGATTCGTTTCCAAAGACAGCCTGGAACACTGTGTTGAATAGAGTTTTAAGACAAAAAAGTGTGGGGATGAATTAGGAATGCCTGCATGGGCACTTACGCTTGCATTTATTGAGAGTCTAGCACAGTATTGGATACACGGTAAATGCTCCATGTGCATTTATTGACTGAATAAATAAATCGATGAAGATTTGCCATTGAAGGGGTGCTTCAGAACATGTCACCCAAAATATGCCCGTTGGCGTATTGATTACTGTTCTGAGCCGAAGGCATCTGAGAAACGGTAGATGCAGGAAGGCCTCTGTGACCTCCCCCTTTCTACCTAAAAGCCGGTCATAAAATTTCCCATGAGAAAGATGCCCTCCATGCACTAGGAAGAGAAGAACATTCTTATCGCCAGAGACTGGGAGTCAGTGCCTAAAAGGACCTGTACAAACAAACCTACTAAAATAACCCTGATCTTCCATTAGTTTCCCCCATATGTTTCCTAGTCACTGTCTCACACTCTGTCTTGTCAGATT
The DNA here is from genome assembly GCF_028023285.1 of Balaenoptera ricei. Taxonomy (NCBI): domain Eukaryota; kingdom Metazoa; phylum Chordata; class Mammalia; order Artiodactyla; family Balaenopteridae; genus Balaenoptera; species Balaenoptera ricei. The sequence continues at coordinate 58,213,584 of NC_082648.1, read as the reverse complement.
CGCAAAATTTATAGTTCTTCACATAAAATGGTATATAAGCTTTTTGGCCTAATGAGTTTTTGGCCTTCTTCGTGTCTTTATTTTTGTTCTGAAGACGACTGCATACATGTAAAAATGTTCAACAAAATCTGTATGCTTTTCTCCTGTTAATCTGTCTTATGTTGGTTCAATTCTTAGTCCCTGCTACAAAACCTAAGAGGGTAGAAGGACGTTTTTCCTCCCTTGATATCGTCAATGCTCTGAGTCTGTCCTTGGAAATAACTAGGTAATTTTAACGAGTTCTTCAGCCTGAGCTTCAGTTTCCTTAGCTGTGAAAAAGACTTGAAATATCTTCTAGTCCTCTTATTCTGTAGTATCCTGTAATCATATCAATCTCTTTGTAAAATGAAGACAGCTTGTGTTAGACAATATCCCCCTCCAACTCCATTTTGTCTGTGTATGCTTAAGGCTCCATTTCTTTAAAGCCCTGCTGTGGGAGCCTGTCTTAATTTCTTTTTTCTTTCTTTCTTTTCTTTTTTTAGTTTTTAAAAAAAAAACATTTATTATAGAAAATTTCATATATATATACATATATGTATATATGTACATACATATATATGTGTATATAAATAAATAAATAAATATATATATATATACACACACATACACAAGTAAACAGAATAGAACAATTAACCTCCATGTACCCATCTTTCAACTTCAACAATTATCTTCTCATGGACAAGCTTGTTTCATTTTTACTTCCATTGCCACCCTCTCCCACAAACTGCATTGCTTAAAAGCAAACTCTAGATAGCAGATCATTTAATACGTTAAAATTTCAGTATAATGCTTCAAAAGATAAGGATTCCTTTTTAAAAATATAATCACAATTTTTTTCTGCCTTAATTTCCAGTGCAGCAAAATATATAGTATATTTGTCATAGAATTGTCAGAATACATTTCTTTTGAATCTGGATTGAGGCAAGTCTCGACTGTGGCTAATGCTGAGAGATGGGGATTTTAAGAATTACATCTTGAAGTGACCACTGTGACTTACGACCCAAACTCACAACCTTGTTTCTTTAATGTTTTGTAAATCTAAGAGATGTACATCCTCTCCAGAGATTTGGGACTCTTCACAGTAAAAACTGGAAACAGAGACATTTGCTTTTGACTATGGCTTCTATAGAGGGGGCCAAACCAAGAATATAATTAATTGCTTACTACAGTTTTCTCTTTTGTCTTCCCAGCACCTCCCCTCAACTCATATCCAAACAATATTCTCCCTCCTAACTTCAAAAGAGGCTGCCCAGGGAACTTCTTTAGAAGATGACCCACAAAGTCAGATAACCAGAGAGGGTATCTGGGGGGAACTGGGATATGATGGATTTGCCATTATTTTGTTTGTTTATTTTGAATCATTAAGGAATCAGGAAGTCGCAAGGATTCTGTTATGGAGCTGGTCCTCCTGCATCAGAGGAATTGTCTAACTTAATTTATGGAAAGCATCAGACATCAGGAAAGCTTATTGACCACACAGTTGTTCACGTGCAGAACTGACAACTGCCCTTATGGGGAAGCTTCCAGAACCCTGGGAATCCCTCCTGATCCACATGGTTTCTCCTTTAACCTACTTTGATCTCTGAACAGCTTCATTAGAGATTCGTTCTTTGGAGTTACGGTCTTGTCCCCTAATAAAAATAAAATGCTCAGGGGAGAGAGAACACATTGAATGACAGTGAGCCATCATTTTTTAAAGTTTATTTTTATTGCAAAAGCAATATGCTTTTGTTGTTATAAAAAACAAAACAAAAAAACAGTACAGAGAAGGCTAAGCGTCCCTTGACCAGGACCACAGTGTTGCACAAATTCACATTGACTTTTTTTTTTAATTTTTATTGGGGTAGAGTTGATTTACAATGTTGTGTTAGTTGCAGGTGTACAGCAAAGTGAATCTGTTATACATATACATATAGCCACTCTTTTTTAGATTCTTTTCCCATATAGGCCATTACAGAGTATTGAGTAGGATTCCCTGTGCTATACAATGATATACACACTGACTTTTCACACATGGGTTATGCAGCGTTTTTTATTTATTTATTTTATTTTTGGCTGTGTTGGGTCTTCCTTGCTGTGCGGGGGCTTTCTCTAGTTGTGGCGAGCAGGGGCTACTCTTTGTTGCGGTGTGCGGGCTTCTCCTTGCGGTGGCCTCTCTTGTTGTGGAGCATGGGCTCTAGGCACGCGGGCTTCAGTAGTTGCGGCAACAGGCTCAGTAGTTGTGGTGTGCGGGCTTGGTTGCTCTGTGGCATGTGGGATCTTCCCGGACCAGGGCTCGAACCCATGTCCCCTGCATTGGCAGGCAGATTCTTAACCACTGTGCCACTAGGGGAGCCCCAGTTATGCAGGGCAGCCCCTGAGATCCTGCCCCTCTGGGACCACCCGCTCCCTTATCCCAACTCTATCCTCCTGCTAGAGGGAAACATTTCTATTAGTTCAGTAGAAATCCTCTAGACCTTTTTCTGTGCATTTGCATACAAGGATATGTACCCACAGAACACAAGGAACTATTTTGTGTTGTGTTCCTTGTTATTTAAATGATAACGTAATGAATATATCATTCAGAGACGTACTTTTTAAAACTTTACTTGGAGATCTTCCCATATCAGTGTAGATATTTTTATTATGAAAACATTCAACCAATTTCACACGTGGTTGAAAAGATCAAATAACACAGAAAACATAAAAGCAGCTTTCGTCCTTCTTAATACTCTTTTTTCTTGGTCCCATGTCTTGAAAACCACGTGGAAAACTTGCGCTTTAAATTCTCCTAACAGTTACTTTTATTTCCGTAAAAAATATTTCTTGATTTAACAACTTGTAACATTGTGCATTAACTTCCTGTTATGATGGGTGAGGATTTAACTTCCTCTCACTACCCTGCGTACCTGCTTCCCCTCCAGACACAGCTATAGTACCACTACCTCCACCGCTCACACCGGTACCTTCAAACCACCAACTCAACCTACACTCTTTTTTCCGTCAACGTAGACTGTGCCTCGCAAATTTCTGTTTTGAAAGACAGTGATAAGGTAATTGAGTGTGTCCCCTCTTCCACAGCAGACCTCCATCAAATTTTTTCTTGCCAAGACTGGTATCGTTACATTTTATTGTGTCACCATATTCAATTTTCCATGATTGATCTATGGGTTGGTTTTAAGCTGAAAAACAACCAACAGCATGTGCATTATAAAACCCAGGGAAGCAGTGCTCCTGGCCCAACTCAGCAGTGCTGCCCATTGTATTTCTGTTCTTGAGATCTGTGGTCAGAGCTCCTGTACATTCAGGAGACACTCAGGAGCTTCAATTAGAAATGAATTCTCTTGGGGCTTCCCTGGTGGCGTAGTGGTTAAGAATCTGCCTGCCAACGCAGGGGACACGGGTTCAAGCCCTGATCTGGGAAGATCCCACATGCCGCGGAACAACTAAGCCCTTGTGCCACAACTACTGAGCCTGCGCTCTAGAGCACGTGAGCCACAACTACTGAGCCCGCGTGCCACAACTACTGAAGCCTGAGCACCTAGAGCCCGTGCTCTGCAACAAGAGAAGCCACTGCAAGGAGAAGCCCCCACTCACCGCAACTAGAGAAAGCCTGCGTGCAGCAACAAACACCCAATGCAGCCAAAAATGAATAAATAAATAAATAAAAAGAAATAGAAATGAATTCTCCTCCTCCTCCCTCACCTCCTCCTCCTTTAGACTCACCTTTCATACTCACATTTTCCTCTTCCACTGTCTGTCTTTTATTCACACTTCCTGTTTTAGGCCCCTGTCTTCTCTCCCACTCTTCCTTTCCTTTGCTTCACCCAGCTGGGAACCTCTTCTGGATTCAGGCAGGCTGTATTAGTTTTGGCTTCCTTTGCTCTGTATCAACAGTCCTCTCTCCACTCTCTGTTTTCTAGAAATAGTTTTGAAGACTCTCTTATTCTCTCTGTTGTGGGTTTATATGCTTTTGTTTATTCCTTTGCTGCCATTTTAATGGTATCTTAGGTGAGAAAGAAGATAAATACTTGTGCTTAATCTACCATCTTGAACCCAGATGTTCATATCTTACAGTAAACTGTTTGATCTCCTTTTCCAAAAGGAGAACAATCTGAGAGAGGATTTTTGAATGTAGAAGACAAAAAATAATAACTAAATGCAAATAATATTTTCCAAATTCTCTTCATCTTTCTATGCATATGACACTATTGACCACTCCCTTTTTTGAAACCCTCTCCTCCCTTAACATTTGAGATCCTGTCCTTTTTGCTTTCTTCTCAACCTAAAACACTCTCTTTCTTTAAAGATTCATCCTCTTTCTTCTCTCTCACTTTCTTGTTATAATACCCACAAGCCTAAGACTCTCCAAATCTTGATCTTCAGTGCCAACCTCTTCCCTGATCTCCAGACCTTCCTTTCAGGCTGCCAACAGAACATCTTCACTTGAATATTCCACAGGCATTGAAGACTCTACATGCTAAAAACTGGGATTAGTATCTTTCCATCACATCTTCTCTTCTGTGTGCTTATCTTGGTTAACAGAACTACCATCCAATGAGTCCCTGAAGCTGGAAATTTTGACTCTGTGGCAGACACTGGACACAAACTTATTTCTCATTTTTCCATAGCACTGCTAAACTACGTTCCCCAGGTTCAGTGCTATGAGGTATGGCCAATGGAATGTGGGAGGAAGTGATGGGTAAGCTCCAGGCCTAGCCCAAACGAAGTCTTCCTTGAGATCTTCTACTGTCTCCTTCTATGCCTCTTTGCTGGCTAGAGGTTGTCACGGCTGGTTTTTTCCTCTGTGCATTCTGGAAAGGGCAATATCTCATTCTCCTTGACTCAGGAAGAGAAGTCACAGCTTCTGGAGGGATTGTTACTGAGAACGCAGTGTGATGGATAATTACATGTGTTGATTTCGCTAGGCTACAATACCTAGTCGTTTAGTCAAATATTAGTCTATGTGTTGCTGTGAAGGTATTTTTGTAGATGTGATTAACATTTAACAGTCAGTAGACTTTAAGTAAAGCAGATTACCCTCCATAATGTGGATGGGCCTCATGTGATCCATTGAACACCTTAAGAGCAAAGGCTGAGGTTTACTGAAGAAGAAATTGTGCCTCAGGCAGCATAGACACCTTGCCTGAGCTCCCAGCCTGCTCGTCTGCCTGACACACTTTGGACTTGTCAGCCTCACAACCGCATGAAGGGATTCTTTAAAATAAATCCCTCTCAATCTCCCTATTTTCCTGTGTATCTATCTAGCTATTGATCACATTGGTTTCATTTCTCTGGTGAACACTAACTAGTACACCAAAGAGCAAGCCACTTCCTTCCCATAGGATTCTTTTAACATTCCTATCACCATGTCAGTCTGGGACTGGATGTAAGCTGTGTCTGTACATACACCAGATACTGCCCAAGGAGAGAGATAAGCCACAAAGCTTTTTAAAGAAGTGAACCATAATGGCCCCTTCCCTACCACATATTCTGAGGATAGGACTCTGGAAAAATGTGCATCCGGAAGTTTGGAATATCTTCTCAAAAAGATCCCATTTCTCAAGGCTTCTCTCATCCCATATGTGTGCAAGAACCCAGAATGAGGATTGAGCTGAAGAACAGCAGGGATCCTAATGTAACTTGTAGAAGTCACTTTTGTCTTGACTAGGGCCCACGATACGATATATGGCTCTTCCTGAGAAGGAGCTGAAGGAAGGAAAGGAAGGAAAGAAAAACACTGAAAATGTTGCCTGAGGCAGGAGTCTCCAACCCCCGGGCCACAGACTGTTATCGGGGCCCGGACCGTACTACAAAGAAAGCAAAATTAAAATTAGTTTTCAGGACTTCCCTGGCGGCACAGTGGTTAAGAATCTGCCTGCCAATGCAGGGGACACGGGTTCGAGCCCTGATCCGGGAAGATCCCACATGCTGTGGAGCAACTAAGCCTGTGCGCCACAACTACTGAGCCTGTGCTCTAGAGCCCATGAGCCACAATTACTGAAGCCTGTGAGCCTAGAGCCCATGCTCTGCAACAAGAGAAGCCACCGCAATGAGAAGCCTGCTCACCACAATGAAGAGTAGCCCCCACTCGATGCAACTAGAGAAAACCTGCATGCAGCAATGGAGACCCAATGCAGCCAAAAATAAATAAATAAATAAAATTTATTAAAAATAAATAAATAAAAAATTTTAAATACACTTTATTATTTTTTTTAATCTATTTATTTGGCTGCTCCGGGTCTTAGTTGCGGCATGTGGGATCTTTGTTGCAGCACGAGGAATCTTTAGTTGTGGCATGCAGTATCTTTAGTTGCAGCATGCAGGATCTAGTTCCCTGACCAGGGACCAAACCTGGGCCCCCTGCATTGGGAGCATGGAGTCTTAGCCACTGGACCACCAGGAAAGTCCCAGCTCCACTTCTCACTCTAATTCTAGTCCCCTTGCTCCTGCTCCCTAAAGGGCATCCACCCTTGATCCATTCCAAACTGGCTCCTTTCTGTGGTCCTAGCTTGTCTCACTCCAAATGGATGCAAAATGCTAGCTGTTGGACCTGCTTTCAAAGATTGCATAAATCACCTTCTGTTTCCTGCCTCCAAACCACTGCTGTCTACCTTCACTGACCCCTATTTTGCTCCACTCTTCCATATCCTCCTCTGCTCCTGCCTCTTCTTATTTTTTAACCACAACTCAAATTTTAGATATACATCCCATGGGTTAAATTATGGTTCCTGCCCTCTTGGCGCCATCACCACAGCCTCCATAAAAGACATTCTCATCTTTCTCCCTGGACCACCTCTCTAGTTGGGGTTATTTCTTACCCAGTCTCCCCACAAAGGTAAGAAGTTCAGATATACTCATAGGTCTCACATTCTCGTTTCCCAATGTCAAAATCAAAGTCATCTGCTCCCTCCGGTACTCCTCCCATTCCCAGTTCTCTGCTTCTAACTACCATGGTTTGAAGCTTTAAAGACATTTTAAAATCAGCCTTTTCTTTCATGCTCTAATTTCATTTAGCATCAAACCCCGATGCCTCTGTATTTCTACTTCATCTCTCTAAACCAGGGCCTCATCACCACTCACACAGTGGTTTCTACATGGTCTCCCAACCTCAGTTCTTCCCCCATCCATCCTGCATATCACAGCCATATTAATCTTCCTTAAATACCTCTTCCATCCTGCTATCCACTTACTCTAAAGACTTCAGGGCTCATTGTTTCCTAGAGCCTCATGTCTCTACTTGATGCCCTGTTGCAGAGGAGGGATGATGCTGAGTTGGGATATAGTTAGAATTCTACCATATATTAATATTAGCCCTAGAAGTTGGGCAAGTTAGCTAGCTTCCTTGAACCCTAGTTTTCTTATCTGTACCATGGTGATAATGTAAGAGCACTTTTTAAAAAATACTGTAAGCTCCTATATAAATATGAGATATAATTGGGGTGTTAACATACTCTTTTTTCTAGGCTATAAGATTCCCCATAAACTGGTCCCCAGTCAGCTGGAAGATTTCCCTTAAATCCTGGTCTTGAAATTCCCAAGGCAGACGCTCCCAGGACATAGCTGGAGTCCATTGGATTGCCTCCAGATATTGAGTTTACTAAATTGTGACATTCCCTATTGGTCTTATTCTGGGTTAATAAAGTGGCTATAATCTGAGAAGAGGTGTCTTTGGGATCAGAAATAGGATTTTTGTGATCCTCACATTCAAAGGTGGTAATTAAAGCCTCTGTAAAGTGCCCAGAAAGAGTGAGGCAATGAGAAGAGGACAGAGGGCAGAGCCTAGGCCAACACCAGCAGAGTCGAATCATTTATGAGATTTCCTAGAGCCTAGCTCAGTGCCTACAGTGTAGTAAGTACTTGATAAACATTTTTTTAAATTCCTCTTATTTACTTCACATCATTTTTTTAAATTTATTTATTTTATTTTTATTTTTGGCTGCGTTGGGTCTTTGTTGCTGCGCACAGGCTTTCTCTAGTTGCAGCGAGCGGGGGCTACTCTTAGTTGTGGTGCACTGGCTTCTTACTGCAGTGACTTCTCTTGTTGCAGAGCACTGGCTCTAGGCGTGCAGGCTTCAGTAGTTGTGGCTCGCGGGCTTTAGAGCGCAGGCTCAGTAGTTGTGACACACGGGCTTAGTTACTCCACGGCATGTGGGATCTTCCCAGACCAGGGCTCGAACCTGTGTCCCCTGCATTGGCAGGCAGATTCTTAACCACTGCACCACCAGGGAAGTCCCTACTTCACATCATTTTTTAACAACCATAATGCTGTTATTATCCATAAGAAGTGAACAATAATTTCCTAATATTATCACATATTCATTTAGTAGTTTTGATAATTCATGGGAATCAAAAGTTCTGCTTTAGGCATATTTTAAGATGCTTATTGGAAAACTAAAAAGATATGTTGTCTACTAAGGAGGTGATGATATGAATTTAGAGTTGGGGGAGAAACTGGAGTGAGAGATGTGAACTTTGGAGTCAACACCTATATGCAGAAGATGGTATTCAAAATTATGATTTATGGATGAGATTCCAAAGGCAGAGTGTTCAGGGATTGGGCCTGGAGCCATGCCAACAGAAAAAAAATTTTAATTGCAGGCCATTAAATAGTATGTATATATTTCATTCATTCATTGATCCAGTCACTCATTAGGTATTTATTAAACACCTAGAAAGGATTGGGTTATGTGCTGGTTATTGAGAACACTTTGATAATCAAAATAAACACTGTTCTGGGGGCTTAAAGCTGGGGGGGGGAGGTTGGAAACTGACTTTAATCAAATAATCCTAACAGTACAATCACCAACATGATAATGCATAAACTAATCTGGAGTGTCAGGGAATGTGTTTCTAAGAAAGTGATATTTAAGTTAAGATCTAAAGACTGGCCAAGTCGTGGGATGTTCAGTAAATTCTTATCAGCAGTGACTGATGTCCTCTGCTAGCTGGCCCAGTGAAGAGACTCTGACATGGAACTTCTGGGAAAGAGGAAGCAAGGGCTGTGCCAGATGCAGGATGCTAGGCAACTGCGTCCTTTTCTGCAAGTGAAGCCTGGTAGGGTATGTCAAATCACTCTGTGGAGGTTGTTCCCCCCCTGGGTACATAAAGTTGCCTTACTTAATATTAAAAACCTGAGTTTGAAAATTACTTGGAAAAATATTGCAAAGGCACACACAAAGTTTAAGGCCCGTTTACACAATTACAAAGTTGTCCTCCTCAGTCACATACTTGGGCATATCTTTGGGATAATCTCAGTGGAGACCTCTGTGTTTAGAACCTGGCTAACAGCATCCAGCGCCATCCTACCTGGGGAGAATAGTGCACACTTTTGGCATCAGGCAAGAGACTTGGGCCTGGAGCTAATACCTCCCCTTTATATAAAACCCAGCCATGGGTTTTTACACCCTACAATGTTATTAATTCTCTTTGCCATTTGAAGGACACAAAGCTAAGTAGGTTAAGGATTAAAAGGAGTACGTGAGAAAAGCAATTTTTCTTGTTTCACTTTTGTAATTTTAAAAGAAAATAAAGCTTAGAAAGACAGGATGGAATTTCCCAGTAGAAACCACAGGACCAGGTTGCTATGTAATTGTCATGGTAAACAATATGCCTTAGTAGGAGCTCACTGAGTTCAACCATTAAAAGGGTGCTTCTAGTGGTTGCTAGAACTTTCCAAGGCTTTCCTCAGGCTAACCATGAGGCTATGCCCTCTAGCTATCTTTTTCCTCTCCTCCTTTTTACACCTTGCATAAAAGAATGTTCTAATCATAAAGCAGTATGTACATGCAGGGATTAAAAATGAATTATGGAAGCAAATATGATACATGTGAGAAAAACAGACCATGCTGCTTCTGTTTATCAGCTATATTTTCATCTTGCTTTTTTTTTTTTCTTTAATTCGTGTTTTCTTCTCATCTGTCTTTGAGCACATCACAAACCTTTTGGGAAGCTGTCTCTTCATTAATCTTTCATGCTGTTTCTCAGAGCAATTTTGTATTTGATGTTTTTACATTTTATAAATGTTGAGGGGGACCATTGCAGAAAATATTAATGACTTCATATAATACAGTACTATGATGTCTTCTAAATAAATACCTGCATCACAGCTAGACTGCAAAACTAGTTATATAGTTTGAAAGGACACTTTTCTTAACATTTGAAGTTATTATTCTATTTTTTTTTTTTTTTTTTTGCTTTCATTTCCTGCTCTTTTAATCAATAGATTCTTCCTTTTATTTAGCAAAGAGATTTGATCCTCCAGTCTTTTTGAGTTTGCAAGTCTATGGAATCTCTATCAAGTTGGAATGCACACAGCTCTGAAAACTGGTCTGGACCCACACAGGGCCTGCTTTGTCCTTGATCACCACAATTTATAAACCTCATCCCAGACACTGTTTTTCTTTAGTCAGTAGTTTGTGTGTGTGTGTGTGTGTGTGTGTGTGTGTGTCCCTAAATCTCATACAAAAGTACAGCACCTCAGGGTTTAGAGAACATATTCCCAAACCAGAATGCTTTTACTTTATGACTGTCCTTGTTCTGAAAACAGCATGTTTTCAAAAGGCATGAGGTTGAAGCAAAGGAATAAAAGAAGGCACAAAGTAAAGTAGAAAGAAGATAACATTGGCCATGATCAGAGAAGAAAGCAGGAAAAGGAAAAAGGCAACTGAGACTAAAATTAAACAGGAGATCCCATGGTCTCTTATTTTTAGAACTTCCCCAATTTGGTTCTCTTCCCAATATTTGCTGGATTTGGTATAAAAAGTTTTAGCATTTGCAGAAACAGCCTGGATGGAGAGTGCTTGGATGGAGCAGGTACAGGCCACATGGGGTTAGCCTCCTTTCAGGAGCTGGACATGAATTCCTTTATTCCATGACTTCTGTGGACACGTAACAAAAATATATTCAAACTAGCTTCACCAAAAATGGGAAATTCACCTGAATAGCTATTAAGGTATCTCCCAGCACCCAAGGCAGGAAGTCTGCTGAGGGTTCACAGGGATGGAACCAGAAATCAAGGACCACAGCAGTTGCTCTATATTGGGATCCGTGTGGGTTTTTTCTAGTTTCTGCACATCTCAGTTTTATTCCTCTTACTCTCTCTGTAGACTAGCTTTCTCTGCTTCTCTATGCACTGGGCCCCTCTCTTTCTTTGTCTGTTCTCTCAGTTCCAAAGTCCCTGGTAAACTGATTAGCAACACAATACCCAAACTAAAAATGCTGGGGATAGAAAAGCTTTTAGGCTCATGCCAACCAATGAATGGCTTCCCTCTGGATCAGGTGTCCCCTCTTATCCAATCAACTGAAGCCAGTGGAAGGGGCAGGGTTACATTATACAAACTTGACTTTACCATTGGGAATCCTTCTCAGAGAAGAGGGATTTGGTGAAGCAGAATTTCCAAAAGCTGTCCATTACACTCTCATGCCTTAATTTTCACTGACTGTTTCAGCTCTGAGAACTCTAGAGGGGAGAGAGGAAGTGAGGAAGTCCTGGCTTGTCCACCGAAATTCTGACACAAAGTATCCAGACACTGGCAAATATTTATTGAACAAAATAGAAAGGTGACAATGTAATGTAGGAGAGGAAAAGCAGAAGGGTGGTAAGCATGGATGATAGTATTTAATTTCATAGTCATTTTCTTGCAATGGTCTTTTAAAATTATTCTCATTTGGAAATGACTCCAAAGTGACTGCTGTACCCATACACAAATGTATACATACTCAACATTATTAGACTTCGGGGAAATGCATATTAAAGCCACCTTGAATATAATTTCACACCCAGTAGAATGGCTAAAATGAAAAGGATTGACAATTCTAAGTGAGGGTGAGAGTGTGGAGAAAATGGGAACTCTCATACGTTGTTGGTGGGAGTGTAGAATGGTACAACTTTGAGAAACTCTTTGGTTACATATAAACCTACCCTATGATCCAGCAATTTCATTCCTAGGTATATACCCAAGAAAAATGAGTGCCTATATCTGCTGAAAGACATGTGTAAGAATGTTTATAGAAGCTTTCTTCTCCTCCTACCCCTTCTCCTCCTCTTCTCCCTCCCCCTTCCTCTCCCTCCCCCCATCCCCCTCCTCTCCGTCCTCCTCCTCCTCTTGGGGACTGCCCAGTCTGTGGGCTGAAATGTTGATGGCCAGCACCCTCATGACATCATATCAATAGATGACATCAACAGTGGTGTGGTGGAATGCCCAGCTAGTTAAGAACTACCAAAAAATTTTTTTTAATAAAGGGTTATTTGACAACCAATGGAAAAAAACTTTCATTTCCCTTCCCCACCCCTCCCCACCCACTTCCTCTCCTTCTATCTTTCTGTTCTTTATATGAAAAATGACATTACAAAATCATTGTTATATGAGGAGTATAGTACATTTTCTATTGCTACAGTAATAATACCATAAACTTGGTGGCTTAAACAATACAAAATTTATTATCTTACAGCTTTGGATGTCCAGAGTCCAAAATCAGTATCACTGCATTAAAATCAAAGTGTTGCCAGGCTAGTTCCTCCAGTAGGCTCTAGAGGAAATTCAGCTTCCTTACTTTTTCCAGCTTCTAGCTGCCACTTGCATTCTTTTGCTCATGGGACCAACTTCTTCCAGCTTCAAAACCAACAATGTAACATCTGACTTTTTTCCATCATCACATCTGTTTCTCTGACCAAACCCAGGAAAGTTTCTCTGATTTTTAAGGATTCCTGTGATTAGATTGAGCTCACCTGGGTAATTCTGGGTAATCTCCCCATCTCAAGGTCTGTACCCTTAATCATATCTGCAAAGACCCTTTTGCCATTTAAGGAAACATTCACATATTCCAGGGATTAGGATGTGAATATCTTCGGAGGCCATTATTCTGTCTCCCACAAGGAGACAATCAAAAATATTATAGAGGTGTGTCAGGCAATTAATTAATTAAAATGTTAACACCATTATTCTGGATTTTGTGATGTTTGTTACTTGTCTTTATAATATTTGTAATTTATTATAATTTCCCTTCTCATTCTTTCTCACAAATATATATTCTCTTTTATACCTAATTATATATTTGAAATTTTATATTCTTTTTACTAAAGAAGACTCTCCCAATTGTATAAGCCTCAGACCCCACATAAGCTGACTGATGGCACCTCTACTCACCCACTGACTCAACTAAGACTTTGATGAAATTTCTCCCACTGCAAGCTGGGGAGAGTTTGCTGTTGGCTGGAGTGGGTGACCTGTGGGCTCAAGGACCAGCAAGGGAACTAGGGAAGTGCAGAAGTGTCTCACACAGTGACCCACTTTCCAGCTGTGACCTTGGAGAGTCGCTTCCCCATAGAAGCTTTATTTTTAATAACCCCTAACTATAAAACAATCCAACTGTTCAACCACAGTACAATGGATAAATAAACTGCAAATTTTATATAATGGAATACTACACAGCAATAAAAAGGAATGAAATTCTGCTGCATACAACATGGATGAAGCCCATAGTTATAGCCTTGATTAAAAGAAGCCTAAGACAAAAGAGTACATGCTTTAAGTACATAGTGCATGATTCTATTTATATGAGGTTCAAGAATTGATTATAGATGTCAGATTAATAGTAACTTTTGAGGGATTGTTGACTAATGAGGGCATGAGGGAACCTCATGAGGTGACAGAAATATTCTATATCTCGATCTGAGTGTAGACTTCTGTAAAAATTAATTGGACTGAACACTTTAAAAATGTTTTTTGTTTTTTACTGTGTGTAAGTTATACTTAAATTTTAAAAAGTATCCATTTTGTTCTCTTCATACAGAAAGACCTTGGTAGGATTTCTCCAGGGCCATAGAGAATGCTACCAGAACCATTTTGGTCCTTTCCCTTGCAGTACTCAAATATACCAATCTGACACCACAACTCTCTTCTGAATACTGCTTCTAAACATTTTGGCTTGATGAAATCAAATGAACAGATAATAGTAGGACTGTCCCTTGAGTCTTGTCTGGAGCGGTGGACTGGGCAGGGAGTAGTATTTTGGTGTTTGGCAACATGGCATGCAGGCGCGTTAGTTAGTTGGCGTGTTAGTTAGCTCAGAGTCTGTCTTGGCTAGAACTATACTGGCATCTCTACATTTCTCTTCCTCTGGTTTTTGACAGGAGAATGCTTTGTGCAAGGAGGTAATCAAGGGGTCCTGGAGGCCAGTAGGACTCTTCTTCATCTTCAGTGCCTTTCCCTAAGGAGCTAAGTTTGTGCAATAGCTAAGTGCACCCAGAGGTACATAATCTCCCCTCACATTCCATCTCTGCTGGGTCCTTCCTCCATGCCATGTCATGTCCTGGACAGGCGCTTGTTATGAGTTTCCAGGCCCTGGCAAGATTTAGCTTTTCTTTGTGAACCTTAGGGTGGGCCCTTTTAATTAATCTCCAAAGCATCTGGATCCTGTTTCTCAACACAGGTTAAATAACTAAGCTTCTTGAGCCCCTCTATCTAAGCTCCATGAGAATGAAAGAGTGAACTGCTTTCTGAGGGATTTGTCTCAACTCCATAATATCTTCCTTATATGAGTTGACAAGGTGCTGGGTTCCATTCCCAGGACTGGAAGTCACCACAGAGTGGGGGATTGTTTTAATTTCTGAAATGGGGTCAAGCAGAAGCTTGTGTGAAATATCTCTGAGAGGAAGTTGAAGATTTTCGCCTCTCTGTTTTTGATAGCCTTGTGTTTGCCACTCCCTGCACCCTCTCTGCCTTCTCACTCATTTCCTCTGTGTCCTTTCTCTGAGGCACACTTCCTACTTTTAAGCTGAACTTTGCTAATGATTCTCTCCCATCAGTTGTATCTCCTAACACCCTTTCCTGTGGCATCACTTTTCTCATAGGAGAGCTAGACCAGACCACCCCATACTCGGCAAACCTCTTTTATTTCCCCTCCTCTACTCTGCGTCCTTTTCACAGTTTGACTACAGAGAGTTTTGAGAGCCATTTACATTGACACCTTCATTTATTTAAATCAAGACATGTTTTGTGAGAAACACACAATCTGTTTTTCATTTTAACCAAAATTCACCAGCAAGATTTGTTAGATGACCTTTGTGTGCCTTCCAGTTTGTTTGAGTGTTTGATTGTTTGTTTGTTTATTTACTTATATTGAAGTATAGTTGAGTTACAATATTGTGTTAGTTTCAGGTGTATGGCAAAGTGATTCAGTTTTATATATATATACTTCAGATTATATATATATATATTTCAGATTATTTTCCATTGTAGGTTGTTACAAGATATTGAATATCTTGTATATATTCTTGTGCTATATAGTAAATCCTTGTTGCTTATCTATTTTATATATAGTAGTTTGTATCTGTTAATCCCATACCCCTAATTTATCTCTCCCCTCTCCCTTCCCCCTTTGGTAATCATAAGTTTGTTTTCTATATCTGTGAGTCTGTTTCTGTTTTGTATATAGATTCATTTGTATTACTTTTTAGACATAATATATAAGTGATATCATATAATATTTGTCTTTGACTTACTTCACTAAGTATAATATTCTCTAGGTCCATCCATATTGCTGCAAATGGCAATATATCATTCTTTTTTATGGCCAAGTAATATTCCATTCTCTCTGTCTATATATATATGCCACATCTCCTTAAGCCAATTGCCCATTGATGGGCACTTCGATTGCTTCCATATCTTGGCTGTTGTAACTAGTGCTGCTATGACCATTGGGGTGCATGTATGTTTTTGAATTAGAATTTTTTGTCTTTTCCAAATATATGCCAAGGAGTGGGATTGCTGGATAATATAGTAATTCTATTTTTAGTTTTTAAAGGAACCCCCATACTGTTTTCCATAGTGGCAGCACCAATTTACATTCCCACCAACAATGTAGGAGGGTTCCCTTCTCTCCACACTCTCTAAGGAGTGTTTTTATGTCAGTTCTTTATCACTGGAAAATTTCCATGTCATTGACTTTTTTTTTAATTTGGAAATTTCAAACAAATACAACAGTATGATGAACTCCCATGGACCCATCATCCAACTTTAACAATTATCTATAATTTGTCAATCTTGTTTTATTTATCCACATTTTCCTTTTCTGCAGCATTTTAAAGCAAATCCCAGATACCATTTCATTTCCTTGTCCATATTTCAATGAACTTTAACATTTACAACGAAACCCAAAGATAGAAGGTATAAGAAAACCATTAAAAATGTTCATAAAACTGTCCATTTTTATTGGTAAGTTTGTTTGGAAATGTAAAGAGCTGATTTATTTATAGGATAACAAAGTTTCATTGAGTTTCATACTCTTGCAGAGTCTCAGAGATAGGAATTCATGATAAAAGGCATCTATTTTTCAACTAGCATTTATTCTTATTGTTTCCCAGATATATCCACTTACCACATGTTCCTACCTTTCTTGAGGCCCATGGACGGGAACCAAAAATTGACACTTCAAATAATAAGTGGGAGGGAAATGGCCATCACACGCTGTAGTCTGTGGTTTACAACCAGTAGGGCAACTTATTTAGAAGTCTAAAATATCTTCGTTTTTGAAACGTCAAGCTCACCCAGTGCCAAATGGTTATTTGATGTTACTGCATTCAAACAAACCAGAGACAATGGGAGGCACCATGCATCAGTAGGTCAGAAACAAAGAATAATGATGGTAGCTTTTCTGTAGGGTATTTTCTCATTTCTCAGCTCTTCTGTGCTTCCTTTTCCAATTGAGGTGACTTGTTTATTAAGCAGGTCTGGGGTCCCAGAATGAAAGCCTTGTTAGCTTAGATTCTTCTGAGTTCTGTGAAGAGAGCCAGAGAGGTCTCTAAGGTTTCTACTGGAAAAAATGTTTTACTCTGTGTGAATTCTTTCCTCTTGGAATGAATTTGTTAGCTGGAAGCTGGGAGTTGGGCACTGGCTTGCCTCATTACAGCTCTTCCTTTGAGGCAGGGGTAGTAGAGAATGACCCTTATTCATAAGAAGTCTCAGGCCAATGGCGGAGGGTTGTGGATTCGGCTTACAATATGTAACAATGGCAGTCCCAATACGCATATATGGGAGGGGCTTCAAAGCCAGTCATCTGAGGGTTTGTCTCAAAATTGTGTTCGTCTAGTGCTTTATGTAAAGTGTTGGAAGTGTCAGCTGTTCATATCAGAGACTGGGGCACAGATAGATTTCTGGGGGGCAGTGGAGAGCTTGAAGGCTTCCTGCTTCCTGTCTACATGTGAGGGGAATCCCATCATCTCTTCTTTATATCTGGGTTTCAAACTTTCTCCCAGTTGTTCTCTCCCAGAAGTCTTAGATGAGCTTTGCCTATGAGTGAAGCCATAGAGAGGGATGACCACTATTACCATTACTTTTAATTTACATGTATACTGCTTATTTCCAATAGTTTGAGGCAGCCCAGAATAGCCAGTTGTCCTCAGCTGATGCTCTGGACATTGAATTGTAATCTATGTGCATAGGTGTCATTGATAGAGCTAATTCAGGATCACTCAGCACTCACAAGATGTATTTTCTTTGATTTAGGGTTCTTTGAAGGATCAGAAGGGTCTATCTTATTTGCCATTCTTCTTTCTAGATTCTCTACCAGGGAGGTCATCATCTGAAAGCAGAGGTTTTTATCCTGAGAATGGGCATCAGGAGGGTCTGTGGATCTCCTGAAACTGCAGGCAGAATTTATTGGGTAAGGAGTATTTCAGGAGAATTCACATTTTGTTTTTTCATTAGATTCTCAAATGATTCCATCCCAACAAAAGGTTAGGTTTTGCTCTTTGTTATCAAGGTTTCTAGGTGGAATTTAGGAAAAACTCAGAAATTCTGCCTTCTCTTCCTTCAGGATGGGTCTTCACTATTTAGTCAGCATTGTCCCATTACCCTGGACAATCTGAAAAGTGAGTCACCTGTGTTCGAACCCAGCTTTTCCATTTGGTTGTTAGAGTGATAGGAATCCTAAAAGGTCCTTCTTGTTAACTTTATCAGAAAAGCCACGTACCAGCTGTGAAAAGCTGAATTTGATTCTCTCCCAAGGTCTTGTCAAAAACTCTCGGTGAGCCCACTTTCAGAGGCACTGCACTTGAATTTAATGACAGAATGTCTACTTGATGTAGGTGAACTGCAAAAGTTGGTTCACTTCATCTCTTTTATGATCCATGGAAAACAAACATGTTGTATTTTTAGCAGTATGGTCAGGCGAACTCATTCCAACTGTCATTTTCTGTAAATGTTGAATTCTCTTTTACCAAATACAGACATAGTGAGTATGCCAGCAATGTCCTTGACCTACTTGGGCAGAAGGACAGCGTTTTAAAAATTATCCACGATAATGTTCACCTCCATGGATATAAATAATGGAGAAGTAAGTATTATTAGAGATGACAACTTTCAACTATAGAAAAGGCCTTTCATCTGAAAAGCTGAAATACAGGGATATGCTATTAGTGCCATTACAAAGTTATATAATTTGTCTTTAGAGTAGGTATTGTAAAACCTAGGCTTTCAGATTTCCAATTCTGCCTTGATGTGTTTTTGTTTTTGTTTTTTAATTTTCTCCTTCATATTTTTTGAGTTTTTGTTGTTGTTGAACTCTGAATACAAAAAGGACACTTGATTGCCATCCTTATGACCATCTTTTCAAAAAGTAACTTCAGCACTTGTAATCAAAAACCTCTAAAACCTTGGAAAACTGCTGTTCACAAACCTTTAGTGGGTCATGAACTCAATTTACAGTGTTGCAACATGGATTTATTTTTTAATGAAATAGTAGAATACAAAATATCAGAGGGCATCATATATAGTAAGTATAAGTATTATTTTATGAAATTTTCATTTAAGTTATTTATGTGTCTGTGTTTTGGTGGTGGTGTGATAAATGTTTAACAGCTGGCTCTCTGGGAAAACCTGTGTGTGTGTGTATGTTCATAAATCTATTATAAATTACTGATATAAAGTGTGTATCACTTGCAATTTACAAATAATAATATACATACTCTTTATTGTGAATTTCATGTAGCCAACTGATTTTCACAGAATGCTTTCATTGAGTTTTGCCTAACTTTTGTATCCATAGTCAACCTGCTGTTGCAATTTAATTAGACAAAATCAGCTATGAATAAATGCTTGATTTCTATCTGATTCAGCAAAGAAGTCACTCACATTACTGATGAATGAGTGTCTTCTACTATGGATGTTAATTGATATTTTCATTTACATTAATAAGATGAAACTGAAACTAGGAAGGTATGTCAGAACTTCACTAGTTCATTGATCGCATGAGTAAATCTTTATTAAATCAGATCATAATTTTCAAATACTTGTAAAATATTTCTTCAGTTGTTTTGGTGCTACTCACAATGTAGCAGCTGCAGACACTTTAAAATTTAATCTGCCTAATGAATGTTTTCTCTATCACTTTCATAAGTAGACTATCAACAAAACAATAAATCAAGCCATGATTTACAGTGTTTGCCAATTTCAGTGGTGTAAGTATTCCCTCCATGGCTATCTCAAGCCACCACAGTGACATCACAAGACACAGAGTTGGAAAGAAGTATTTAGCACATCATTATATGGTATTTCTACCACACACATGCTGGAGACATAACCTCATGGGCAGAGAGAATAGTAAAATTTAGTAAAACAATTAGAAAGTGATGAGTCTTGAGTATTTATTGCCTTTGTTTTTAATAGAAATTATTTAACTACATATTTATATAATTTAATTTTTTTTTAATTTTGCACATAGCTTTTTAATTATTTAGTGCTGGCATATTTCTCTATTTGCATGCAAGGACTCACCTCACGGATTTTAAGGTTGCCTGGAATGGCGCCGTGTGGGTGGCCCATCCATCATGTATTTAACTGGTCCCCATGAATGGGCATGAAGGTAATTTCCAAGTTTTTTGCAATCTTAGACAATGATACAAAGTCTATACATTTTTGCGCAATTGTATGGGCACGTTTGCACGGTAAATTCCTACAAGTGAAATCGATGACTGGATGCATCTAATGTTCTGATGGATATTTTCCAATTGACTTTCCCACCCACCAGGTATGAGAAGGCCTGCTTCTCACACGCCCACGACACTGGCTGGTATCACACTTTTTAATCTTTTTTTAAAAACATCTTTATTGGAGTATAATTGCTTTACAATGGTGTGTTAGTTTCTGCTTTATAACAAAGTGAATCAGCTATACATATACATATGTCCCCATGTCTCTTCCCTCTTGCATCTCCTTCCCTCCCACTCTCCCTATCCCATCCCTCTAGGTGGTCACAAAGCACCGAGCTGATCTCTCTCTGCTATGTGGCTGCTTCCCACTAGCTATCAGTTTTACATTTGGTAGTGTATATATGTCCATGCCACTCTCTCACTTCGTCCCAGCTTACCCTTCCCACTCCCCATATCCTCAAGTCCATGCTCTAGTAGGTCTGTGTCTTTATTCCTGTCTTGCCCCTAGGTTCTTCATGACCTTTTTTTTTTTTTTTTTTTTAGATTCCATATGTATGTGTTAGCATACAGTATTTGTTTTTCTCTTTCTGACTTGCTTCACTCTGTATGACAGACTCTAGGTCCATCCACCTCACTACAAATAACTCAATTTCGTTTCTTTTTATGGCTGGGTAATATTCCATTGTATATATGTGCCCATCTTCTTTATCCATTCATCTGTTGATAGACACTTAGGTTGCTTCCATGTGCTGGCTATTGTAAATAGAGCTGCAATGAACATTTTGGTACATGACTCTTTTTAAATTATGGTTTTCTCAGGGTATATGCCCAGTAGTGGGATTGCTGGCTCATATGGTAGTTCTATTTTTAGTTTTTTAAGGAACATCCATACTGTTCTCCATAGTGGCTGTATCAATTTACATTCCCACTAACAGTGCAAGAGGGTTCCCTTTTCTCCACACCCTCTCCAGCATTTATTGTTTGTAGATTTTTTGATGATGGCCATTCTAACTGGTGTGAGATGATATCTCATTGTAGTTTTGATTTGCATTTCTCTAATGATTAATGATGTTGAGCATTCTTTCATGTGTCTGTTGGCAATCTGTATATCTTCTTTGGAGAAATGTCTATTTAGGTCTTCTGCCCATTTTTGGATTGGGTTGTATGTTTTTTTGTTATTGAGCTGCATGAGCTGCTTGTAAATCTTGGAGATTAATCCTTTGTCAGTTGCTTCATTTGCAAATATTTTCTCCCATTCTGAGGATTGTCTTTTGGTCTTGTTTATGGTTTCCTTTGCTGTGCAAAAGCTTTGAAGTTTCATTAGGTCCCATTTGTTTATTTTTGTTTTTATTTCCATTACTCTAGGAGGTGGGTCAAAAAGGATCTTCCTGTGACTTATGTCATAGAGTGTTCTGCCTATGTTTTCCTCTAAGAGTTTGATAGCATCTGGCCTTACATTTAGGTCTTTAATCCATTTTGAGTTTATTTTTGTGTATGGTGTTAGGGAGTGTTCTAATTTCATTCTTTTACATGTAGCTGTCCCATTTTCCCAGCACCACTTATTGAAGAGGCTGTCTTTTCTCCATTGTATATTCTTGCCTCCTTTATCAAAAATAAGGTGACCATATGTGCGTGGGTTTATCTCTGGGCTTTCTATCCTGCTCCATTGATCTATATTTCTGGTTTTGTGCCAGTAGCATACTGTCTTGATTACTGTAGCTTTGTAGTATAGTCTGAAGTCAGGGAGCCTAATTCCTCCAGCTCTGTTTTTCTATCTCAAGATTGCTTTGGCTATTCGGGGTCTTTTGTGTTTCCATACAAATTATGAAATTTTTTGTTCTAGTTCTGTGAAAAATGCCAGTGGTAGTTTGATAGGGATTGTATTGAACCTGTAGATTGCTTTGGGTAGTATAGTCATTTTCACAATGTTGATTCTTCCAATGCAAGAACATGGTATATCTCTCCATCTATTTGTATCATCTTTAATTTCTTTCATCAGTGTCTTATAGTTTTCTGCATACAGGTCTTTTGTCTCCTTAGGTAGGTTTATTCCTAGGTATTTTATTCTTTTTGTTGCAGTGGTAAATGGGAGTGTTTCCTTAATTTCTCTTTCAGATTTTTCATCATTGGTGTATAGGAATGCAAGAGATTTCTGTGCATTAATTTTGTATCCTGCTACTCTACCAAATTCATTGGTTAGCTCTAGCAGTTTTCTGGTAGCATCTTTAGGATTCTCTCTATATAGTATCATGTCATCTGCAAACAGTGACAGCTTTACTTCTTCTTTTCCGATTTGGATTCCTTTTATTTCTTTTTCTTCTCTGATTGCTGTGGCTAAAACTTCCAAAACTATGTTGAATAATAGTGGTGAGAGTGGGCAACCTTGTCTTGTTCCTGATCTTAGTGGAAATGGTTTCAGCTTTTCACCATTGAGGATGATGTTGGCTGTGGGTTTGTCATATATGGCCTTTATTATGTTGAGGAAAGTTCCCTCTATGCCTACTTTCTGGAGGGTTTTTATCATAAATGGGTGTTGAATTTTGTCAAAAGCTTTCTCTGCATCTATTGAGATGATCATATGGTTTTTCTCCTTCAATTTGTTAATATGGTGTATCACATTGATTGATTTGCGTATATTGAAGAATCCTTGCATTCCTGGGATAAACCCCACTTAATCATGGTGTATGATCCTTTTAATGTGCTGTTAGATTCTGTTTGCTAGTATTTTGTTGAGGATTTTTGCATCTATGTTCATCAGTGATATTGGCCTATAGTTTTCTTTCTTTGTGACATCTTTGTCTCGTTTTGGAGTCAGGGTGATGGTGGCCTCGTAGAATGAGTTTGGGAGTGTTCCTCCTTCTGCTATATTTTGGAAGAGTTTGAAAAGGATAGGTGTCAGCTCTTCTCTAAATGTTTGATATAATTCACTTGTGAAGCCATCTGGTCCTGGACTTTTGTTTGTTGGAAGATTTTAAATCACAGTTTCAATTTCAGTGCTTGTGATTGGTCTGTTCATATTTTCTGTTTCTTCCTGGTTCAGTCTCGGAAGGTTGTGCATTTCTAAGAATCTGTCCATTTCTTCCAGGTTGTCCATTTTATTGGCATATAGTTGCCTGTAGTAATCTCTCATGAGCCTTTGTATTTCTGCAGTGTCAGTTGTTACTTCTCCTTTTTCATTTCTAATTCTATTAATTTGAGTCTTCTCCCTTTTCTTCTTGATGAGTCTGGCTAATGGTTTATCAATTTTGTTTATCTTCTCAAAGAACCAGCTTTTAGTTTTATTGATGTTTGCTATTGTTTCCTTCATTTCTTTCTCATTTATTTCTGATCTGATCTTTATGATTTCTTTCCTTCTGCTAACTTCGGGGGTTTTTTGTTCTTCTTTCTCTAATTGCTTTAGGTTTAAGGTTAGGTTGTTTATTTGAGATGTTTCTTGTTTCCTAAGGTAGGATTGCTATAAACTTCCCTCTTAGAACTGCTTTTGCTGCATCCCATAGGTTTTGGGTCGTCGTGTCTCCATTGTCATTTGTTTCTAGGCATTTTTTGATTTCCTCTTTGATTTCTTCAGTGATCACTTCGTTATTAAGTAGTGTATTGTGTAGCCTCCATGTGTTTGTATTTTTTACAGATCTTTTCCTGTAATTGATATCTAGTCTCATAGCGTTGTGGTCAGAAAAGATACTTGATACGATTTCAATTTTCTTAAATTTACCAAGGCTTGATTTGTGACCCAAGATATGATCTATCCTGGAGAATGTTCCATGCGCACTTGAGAAAAATGTGTATTCTGTTGTTTTTGGGTGGAATGTCCTATAAATATCAATTAAGTCCATCTTGTTTAATGTATCATTTAAAGCTTGTGTTTCCTTATTTATTTTCATTTTGGATGATCTGTCCATTGGTGAAAGTGGGGCTTTAAAGTCCCCTACTATGATTGTGTTACTGTCGATTTCCCCTTTTATGGCTGTTGGTATTTGCCTTATGTATTGAGGTGCTCCTATGTTGGGTGCATAAATATTTACAATTGTTATATCTTATTCTTGGATTGATCCCTTGGTCATTATGTAGTGTCTTTCTTTGTCTCTTGTAGTAGTCTTTGTTTTATTGTCTATTTTGTCTGATATGAGAATTGCTACTCCAGCTTTCTTTTGATTCCCATTTGCATGGAATACCTTTTTCCATCCCCTCAATTTCAGTCTGTATGTGTCCCTAGGTCTGAAGTGGGTCTCTTGTAGACAGCATATATATGGGTCTTGTTTCTGTATCCATTCAGCCAGTCTATGTCTTTTGGTTGGAGCATTTAATCCATTTACATTTAAGGTAATTATCGATATGTAGGTTCCTATTACCATTTTCTTAATTGTTTTGGATTTGTTATTGTAGGTCTTTTCCTTCTCTTGTGTTTCCTGCCTAGAGAAGTTCCTTTAGCATTTGTTGTAAAGCTGGTCTGGTGGTGCTGAATTCTCTTAGCTTTTGCTTATCTGTAAAGGTTTTAATTTCTCCATCAAATCTGATTGAGATCCTTGCTGGGTAGAGTAATCTTGGTTGTAGGTTTTTCTCCTTCATCACTTTAAATATGTCCTGTTACTCCTTTCTGGCTTGCAGAGTTTCTGCTGAAAGATCAGCTGTTAACCTTATGGGGAGTCCATGGTATGTTATTTGTTGCTTTTCCCTTGATGCTTTTAATACTTTTTCTTTGTATTTAATTTTTGATAGTTTGATTAATATGTGTCTTGGCGTGTTCCTCCTTGGATTTATCCTGTATGGGACTCTCTGTGCTTCCTGGACTTGATTAACTATTTCCTTTTCCATATTAGGGAAGTTTTCAACTATAATCTCTTCAAATATTTTCTCAGTCCCTTTCTTTTCATCTTCTTCTTCTGGGACCCCTATAATTCGAATGTTGGTGCCTTTAATGTTGTCCCAGAGGCCTCTGAGACTGTCCTCAATTCTTTTCATTCTTTTTTCTTTATTCTGCTCTGCAGTAGTTATTTCCACTATTTTATCTTCCAGGTCACTTATCCGTTCTTCTGCCTCAGTTATACTGCTATTGATCCCTTCTAGAGAACTTTTAATTTCATTTATTGTGTTGTTCATCACTGTTTGTTTGCTCTTTAGTTCTTCTAGGTCCTTGTTAAACTTTTCTTGTATTTTCTCCATTCTATTTCCAAGATTTGGATCATCTTTACTATCATTATTCTGAATTGTTTTTCAGGTAGACTGCCTGTTTCCTCTTCACTTGTTAGGTCTGGTGGGTTTTTGCCTTGCTCCTTCATCTGCTCTCTGTTTCTCTGCCTTCTCATTTTGCTTAACTTACTGTGTTTGGGGTCTCCTTTTCGCAGGCTGCAGGTTCGTAGTTCCCCTTGTTTTTGGTGTCTGTCCCCAGTGGCTAAGGTTAGTTCAGTGGGTTCTGTAGGCTTCCTGTTGGAGGGGACTGGTGCCTGTGTTCTGGTGGATGAGGCTGGATCTTGTCTTTCTGGTGGGCAGGTCCACGTCTGGTGGTGTGTTTTGGGGTGTCTGTGGCCTTATTATGATTTTAGGCAGCCTCTCTGCTAATGGATGGGGTTGTGTTCCTGTCTTGCTGGTTGTTTGGCATAGGATGTCCAGCACTGTAGCTTGCTGGTCTTTGAGTGGAGCTGGGTCTTGACATTGAGATGGAGATCTCTGGGAGATTTTTGCCATTTGATATTACGTGGAGCTGGGAGATGTCTTGTGGACCAGTGTCCTGAACTTGGTTATCCCACCTCAGAGGCACAGCCCTGATGCCTGGCTGGAGCACCAAGAGCCTGTCATCCACATGGCTCAGAATAAAAGGGAGAAAAGAAAGGAAGAAAATAAAATAAAATAAAGTAAAATAAAATAAAATAAAGTTATTAAAATAAAAGATAAAAAATAATTATTAAAAAAAATTTTTAAGGAATAAAAAAAAGAAAGAAAAAAAGAAGAGAGCAACCAAACCAAAAAACAAATCCACCAATGATAACAAGTGCTAAAAACTATACAAAAAAACCCCCCAAAAAAACAAAAAAACCGACAGACAGAACCCTAGGACAAATGGTAAAAGCAAAGCTATACAGACAAAATCACACACAGAAGCACACACATACACACTCACAAAAAGAGAAAAAGGGAAAAAATATATACGTATCGTTGCTCCCAAAGTCCACCTCCTCAATTTGGGATGATTCGTTTTCTATTCAGGTATTCCATAGATGCAGGTACATCAAGTTGATTGTGGAGATTTAATCCGCTGCTCCTGAGGCTGTTGGGAGAAATTTCCCTTTATCTTCCTTGTTTGCAGAGCTCCTGGGGTTCAGCTTTGGATTTGGCCCCGCCTGTGCGTGCAGGTCGCCTGAGGGTGTCTGTTCTTCGCTCAGACAGGACGGGGTTAAAGGAACAGCTGATTCGGGTGCTCGGGCTCACTCAGGCCAGTGGGAGGGAGGGGTACGGATGCGGGGCGAGTCTGCAGCGGCAGAGGCCGGCGTGACGTTGCAACAGCCTGAGGCGCGCCGTGTGTTCTCCCAGGGAAGTTGTCCCTGGATCACGGGACCCTGGCAGTGGCGGGCTGCACCGGCTCCCGGGAGGGGAGGTGTGGATAGTGACCTGTGCTTGCACACAGGCTTCTTCGTGGCGGCAGCAGCAGCTGCCTTAGCATCTCAGGCCCGTCTCTGGGGTCTGCGCTGATAGCCACGGCTCGCGCCCGTCTCTGGAGCTCCTTTAAGCGGCGCTCTGAATCCCCTCTCCTCGCGCACCAGGAAACAAAGAGGCAAGAAAAAGTCTCTTGCCGCTTAGGCAGTTCCAGACTTTTTCCCGGACTCCCTCCTGGCTAGCCGTGGTGCACTAGCCCCCTTCAGGCTGTGTTCACGCCGCCAACCCCAGTCCTCTCCCTGCCATCCCACCTCCGAAGCCCGAGCCTCAGCTCCCAGTCCCTGCCCGCCCCGGCGGGTGAGCAGACAAGCCTCTCGGGCTGGTGAGTGCTGGTTGGCACTGCTCCTCTGTGCGGGAATCTCTCCGCTTTGCCCTCCGCACCCCTGTTGCTGCGCTCTCCTCCGCGGCTCCGAAGCTTCCCCCCTCTGCCCCCCTCAGTCTACGCCTGCGAAAGGGCTTCCTAGTGTGTGGAAACCTTTCCTCCTTCACAGCTCCCTCCCACTGGTGCAGGTCCTGTTCCTATTCTTTTGTCTCTGTTTTTCCTTTTTTCTTTTGCTCTACCCAGGTATGTGGGGAGTTTCTTGCCTTTTGGGAGGTCTGAGGTCTTCTGCCAGCGTTCAGTAGGTGTTCTGTAGGAGTTTTTCCACATGTAGATGCATTTCTGATGTATTTGTGGGGAGGAAGGTGATCTCCACGTCTTACTCTTCTGCCATCTTGAAGCTCCTCTCTAATTTAATTTTAAATAATGACTCTGTTTAATAACCAGCTTACACAATTTCTGAAAATATAATAACTCTCATGAGCCCACATAAACTGGCTCCAGCACACCACTGGCAGTTGTAGTTAAAAACAAGTCTGGGGCTTCCCTGGTGGCGCTGTGGTTAAGAATCCGCCTGCCATTGCAGGGGATATGGGTTCGACCCCTAGTCCGGGAAAATCCAACATGCTGCGGAGCAACTGGGCCCATGCACCACAACTACTGAGCCTGCATGCCACAACTACTGAAGCCCATGCATCTAGAGCCCATGCTCTGCAACAAGAGAAGCTGCCGCAAAGAGAAGCCCACACACTGCAACGAAGAGTAGCCCCTGCTCATTGCAACTAGAGAAAGACCGCGCACAGTGATGAAGACCCAAAGCAGCCAAAGATAAATAAATAAAATAAATAAATTTATTGAAAAAAAAAAACACAAAACACAAGTCTGACAGGGACTTCCCTGGTGGTACAGTGCTTAAGAATCTACCTGCCAATGCAGGGGACACGGGTTCGAGCCCTGGTCCGGGAAGATCCCACATGCCGCTGAGCAACTGGGCCCATGCACCACAACTACTGAGCCTGCGTGCCACAACTACTGAAGCCCATGCGCTTAGAGCCCATGCTTCACAACAAGAGAAGCCACCACAATGAGAAGCCCGCGCACTGCAAGAAAGAGTAGCTCTCACTCTCTGTAACTAGAGAAAGCCTGCGCAGAGCAACGAAGACCCAATACAGCCAAAAATAAAAACAAAAACCAAAAACTAACAACAAAACCCAAGTCTGATGAACAGCGCTCTAAGAACCTACCACTGGTGCTATTGCTGACACTCTTGAGTGGCCAGGTGGTTTGACACTGAACTTCATGGAGTTATCTACATATTAGAAGAGAACTGTAAATTTGGCCATTTCCCACATTTTCCTGCATATTCTTTGGCATTTGATTCCTTAACACCTAAATTCAGATGTTTCCCTTTGTCTTGTTTTTAGTTCAGCAGAAGAATTTTACCCCAAAATTCTAGCTCAGACTACTTTTTAGGGTTTGTTTCCACAATAATTTTTTTTAAAGTAAACCCAAGAAATTGGAAAGCCCAGTGATCTTGGTCATTTATTTATTTATTTATGGCCACGCCACGTGGCTTGTGGGATCTTAGTTCCCCGACCAGGGACTGAACCCGGGCCCTCAGTAGCAGTGTCCTAACTACTGGACCACCAGGGAATTCCCACAGTGATTTTAAATCCAGAGGGGAACTACTAGAATTCCATAAGTTTGACTTCAAAGGGGCCCTCAGTTGTGCATGGCTATCCTATTTCCCCTCCTTTTCTCTGAGAGGACTCTTTCCTACCTTCTCCTCTTGTCCCAGACAGCCTCTCCTCTCCTCTCAAGCCAGAGGTATCAGAGGTTACCATAGTTAATATTTTGATATAGCCTTCCAGTTTTTTCTATATGGATGTATAGATGTTTAAAGGCGCTCATAATGTACAAGGATTGCTCCTATTAAAAAATAATATATTATTTGTAATTCTTTACTAAATAATAATAGCAAATATTCATTGAATATTTGCGTCTACCACTACCCTGTGTAAGTGTGTATGTTATAGAATCTCAATTTGAAATGACTGAATTTTGACTCACCTAACCTATAGTCCAGATGGTTGATGATGTCATGGAGGCACCAGATCCCCTCTGTTTTTATACGCTACTCGACACAAAGTTGGCTTCATTCTTTGAGTGGTTCTTCCCTTGCTCATGGCTGCAGCAGCAATTTGCTATGCTCCTCTGTTCATATTCAGCCATGGTCAGAGAGATTGATTATACGTAGCTTCTTTCCAGAAGATTCCAAGAAGGCTCTCCTCATGTCTCATGAGCCCAAATTGGCTGAGGTCTGTCTATCCTTGAACAACCAGTGGCGTGTGGGGTCTGGATACCACGACCAGCTCAGACTAGCAGCAAGAGGGGGCTGGATGAGGAGGAGTCACTACAGGCCTTCTCGATGGCACTCAGGTTATTTTTTAATCCTATTTTGTCACCCACTTTTCTTAATAATATCTTACGAAAATTTTCAATTTTCCTTCTAAATTGTGGCTTGAAATAACTGCATTATTTGTTTATTCAGTATTTAATTGGCATCTGACCAATTATCTCACTATTTCATGGAACCTAATAGATGCAGGACTATAGTGCATATTAAAAAATAAATAATTTTTAAAACAGTAATAGTGGCTAATATCTTATGAGCATTTACTATTTGCCAGGCATTATGCCAGCAACACTGCGTACATTATTGTCAGTAACTTCCTTACTTCCCAAATCCTGACTTCAATCCTCAAGTCCCTTGAACACTTCAACTCACTCCAGGCTAGCCTCCAGCCCCACAATTTCACAGTGCGGTGTTTGACAAGGTCAGGCTCCACATTGCTAAATCCAGTGGTCACTGCTCTGTCCCCGTTCTCCTCCATCTTTCAGTAGAATTCAGCAATCTACTCTTTCCTGCAAAACTGAACACTTGCATCTTTCAAGATCCCACACACTTCTGATTTTTCTCCTGTTCACTGGCTGCACCGTCTCAGCTTCATCTCAGGGCTTGTTGTTGCATCTCAGGGTTTGATCCAAGGCCCTTTTCTCTGTCTATCTATGGTCTCTCCCTAGGTGAATTTATCTATCATCTATTTGCTGATACTTCGCAAAGTTATATCTCCAGATGGGACATTTTTCCTCAGCTTCAGATTGTCTAATGGCCCTCCATGTCCTCATGTCTGCTGTGACACCTAGCAGACATCTCAAAGCGTTATGACCAAGGCAGAATTTTGGATTCCTCCCCCTCACTCTCCCAACTCTTCCTTCCCCAGTCTTCCTAATCTCAGTAAGTGACACCCCAAATGATCATTCAAAGTCCCATCAGAAGACAAAAATCACATCAGCTATCTGAACAGAGAATTAACTAGGTATAAAATTGTTAACTAGAAAGTTAGTATAAAGTTGCTAACTGAAAGGATAAAAAGAGGACTCTAAGGTATGGTGGAGATAGCAACTGCAGGAAACAGCTATGGCCCTGAGGGCTGAAAACAGAGGGAAGAGACTGGAGTTATTAACATTTAGAAATGTAAAGGAGGGGGCCCCCTGCAGAATGGAAAGTCTGACTTCTGAGAAGGGGCTCTACTTGGCTGGCGTTGCTGTCTCTCCACGGAGGGTACAATGAAGCTAGTTCTGAAGGGCTGGAAAAACTGTGACCTGGATTCAACTGCTGCTACTGGAAGGAAGAGCTGCGGCCGGTGGAAGAAGCTTTGTTCGGATGACTCATTCAGAAACAGGAAGCAGAGGGGAGGAGCAAGTCCTTTCTTCCTCCTCAGCCTTGCATCTCCCCGAGCACCTGCAATTGTCAGGGCCCAGTGGAGAGCCAACTGGCCAAGCAGAACAGTGATTTCCAGAGTTCCAGCCCCCAGTGTCATAAAGCAGAGTAGAGAAGGGGAAGTTTGGAGTGAAAGACAAGAAATAATCTCATAACTATCACAGCCGTCTGCCTGGTTGATCAAGCCAAAAGCCTAGGAGTGATCACTGTTTCCTCTTTCTGTTCCTTGTATCCAATGCCTCACCACATCCTGAAAGTTCTACCTCCAAAATGTCTCCTAAATCTGCTTGCTTCTCTCCATCCAGACACTGCCACCCTTTAACCCAAACCACCATTGTCAAGTGTAGATGAGTGCAGCGGTCATCCTGGTATTGCTGACTCCTGGCTTCCTGAAATGTATCTTCTCACAGCAACCTGAATGGTCTTTTCAAACATAAACACTCTAGTAGCTGCATGTAGAATAAACCCAAACTCCTCACCGTGGTCTGGGTTGTCTCTCTCTTGGTCTTCTATCACTCTAGCCACACTGGCCTTCTTTCTTTCTTTTTCTTTTTTAAATTATTATTTATTTACTTATTTATTTATTTTTGGCTGTGTTGGGTCTTCGTTTCTGTGCGTGGGCTTTCTCAAGTTGTGGCAAGTGGGGGCCCCTCTTCATCGCGGTGCACGGGCCTCTCACCGTCACGGCCCCTCCTGCCGCGGAGCACAAGCTCCAGATGCGCAGGCTCAGTAGTTGTGGCTCACGGGCCTAGTTGCTCTGCGGCATGTGGGATCCTCCCAGACTAGGGCTCGAACCCATGTCCCCTGCATTGGCAGGCAGATTCTCAACCACTGTGCCACCAGGGAAGCCTCTTCTTTCTTTTTTGAACCTGCCAAGCTGGATCCAACCTCAGACCTTGCTCTTGCTCTTCTCTCTGCCTGAACCTCCCCCACTCCCCTGCCGCACCCCCACACTCTTCACAGAACTGGCTCCTTATCATTCACACCTCAGCTCAAGTATCCCCTTCTCAGAGAGGGCTTCTCCTTTAAAGTAGTGCCCTTTCGGGGCAATTACAGTGATCTCGTTCATTTATTTGTTACAGTGGGCCCTTCTCCCCAAAGGAATGAAAGCTTGAGAGGACAGGGGCATTGCTCTATTTCTCCCTCTATCCTCAGCAGCTAGGACAAATGCCTGGCACGTAGAAGGAACTTAATAAATGTTTGTTAAATTATGAATTTCATTTAGTTCTCAGAACAATTTTCCCCCGTTATACAGATGATGAAATAAGGGTACAGAGAGGATAAATAAAATTACCCCATGGCAGGACCAAAAAAAAATTTAACCTATATAAGTCTAACTACAGTTTAAACTCTTAATTTTAAGACTACATTTTAGCCTTTAATTTGTACGTGTAACACCTAGATTGTATGCTCCTCCAAAGAAACTATAGTTTAGATACATTTTTCTCTTTATCTCCTAAGAAAAATGTCCATTAGCTTTTCACAGTCATCTGTTCTATTGTGGAGCAGATTTTTCATTGCAACTTCTAAAAGTCATGGAGGGAATTGACAGCCAGCTTTTTTGAATGAGCAAGGTGGATTATTTTAAGAAGATAAAATTTTTCTAGATGCTGCCGTCCACGAATAGGTTTTAGGAAAGAACACCATAGGTGACACAAATCTTCCTTTTTGAAAAGGAAAAACAAGTGTTGGATTCCAGTTAGTAAATGGAACACAATTGGTTCATCCAAGCTTTCACATCATATTTTTCTGCCGATCTAAGTTAGCTGCTCAGAGTCTAACTGATCCCCTTTCTCTGTCACAACTCTTTAGGTCACATTATGAAGTAAGAAAAAATTCTCAGATCTTGTATCACTTAAAAAAATTCAAGTTATTATGCTGGGAGAGTTTTCACAGCGGTAGAATCAGCATTATCTCAAATTTCGCATGAGTATGCCAACCATAATGAAAGGTTGCTGAGAAATACTTTATTTCCATCAAACAACCACTTTGGGGAAATGGAGCCATGGGTGTTTCCCACTGCCCCCGGTTCTAAAGCCCTTCTAAACAGGTTCATTTTAGTTCCTTAGGTATTAGCTAGAATCATACTGGAAAATCTCTACAAAATGAAATAGTAATGTGTTGCTAAATTATGGGATTATTTTCTGTGCTTTATGCATTTAAAGGATCTATATGAATTAGCCGTGAGCAAATATTTCCAGATAAGGTCTACACTCATTACCTTACCTCTTGTTAAAATGACAGTCCTTCTGATTGCTAAGATTTCCCACCAATAGATATCCAATTTACACAGCTCCTCACTTTCCAGTAATTTCTTCTACCAGAAATTGGCTTAAGAGAAGTGGCAGTCGAGGAAGCCTGGGATGCATTTAATGAGACACGTGACAAAATAAATTCTGTTTATGTTAGGAAGAAAATATAACATGCTGAAAACATGTTGCACACGTACTGATTTCCAAATCCTATTTAAAAGTTTCCTGGCCTTATGCCTAGCTGTGGCAAAAGGTATAGGATGGTAAAACTGTCTTATAATCTTCCTGCAGGACTATGCTTATCCTGAAGTTCAGTCATGGCTTGGTCTTAGTGCCAATTTTCTCATCACAACATGAAAAGTCAATAACTCTGGTATTCTTCTCATACCCCAATGCCAGGATTATAATAGGGTAGCCATTTTTACCTTGTTCTTATGTCTTCCTAGGAAACACTACACTGCAGGATTTCACCTTATCAGGTTGGCAAAGAATAAAAGTCTGACAGTACTGAGTGCTGACAAGGATGTAGAACAATGAGAACATTCATACAATGCTGATGGAAATATAAATTGGTCAATCCCCTTGGAAATCAACTTGTCAAGATTTAGAATAAAGATATACATACCTCAGACCTAGCAAAATTACTTCTAGGAATAATGAATTTTTATGTAAGAAAACACTTATAAGAATGTTCATTACAGCCTTATTGGTAATTGTAAAAATTGGAAACAGGATAAATTTCCATCGAAAGTAGAATAAATTGTGGGGTATTTAACACAGTAGAATACAGCAATTAATGAACTCATTAGCTCTGCATGTTTCAACATGGATACATCTTTAAAATATAATGTTATAAAAAGCAAGTTGCAGAAGGATGTGTACAGTATGATACTATTTATATTACTTGTAAAAGCATGCAAAACAGTCATCTGTGCTGTTTCTAATCATATATATCAATATAGTATAAAAACATGAATGGGATTGGCAAACACCAACTTCAGGGTACACAGAGAAATTGGGTAGAGAATACAGGAGCTTGAAATATATCTGTACTTCATTTCCTAAAACAAATACAAGCTCTAAAACAAATATAGCAAAATGTTACAATTTTACAGTGTTGGGCTGTGGATACATTGACATTTTGTATACTTTCTTATTTTTGAAATGTTAGGGGAAAAAAGCCATTATCTTTGTGGGTAGTTTACCGTCATTCAGTAAACAAGGGTTGAGCCTCTTCTATGAGTCAGGCACTATTTTAGCTGCTAGGAGTCAAAGAGTCCCTGTCCTCAGAGGATTTAGAATCTAGTGGAAGATGATCTTGAATGCACTCACTCTGGTCCCATGACAATTAATTTTTACCTCTCTTATCACCTTCTGCTTCATATTATGGTTTCAGGGTTTTTTTTTTATTTTTATTTTTTTATTTTTGGCTGTGTTGGGTCTTCGTTTCTGTGCGAGGGCTTTCTCTAGTTGTGGCAAGCGGGGGCCACTCTTCATCGCGGTGCACGGGCCTCTCACTATCGTGGCCTCTCTTGTCGCGGAGCATAGGCTCCAGACGCGCAGGCTCAGTAGTTGTGGCTCACGAGCCTAGCTGCTCCGTGGCATGTGGGATCTTCCCAGACCAGGGCTCGAACGCATGTCCCCTGCATTAGCAGGCAGATTCTCAACCACTGTGCCATATGGTTTCAGTTTTAATTACATCTTTCTTTCTATAGTAGTGCTATCCAATAGAACTTTCTGCATTGATCAAAATATTCTATATCTGTGCAATCCAATATGGTAGCCATTAACCACTATGTAGCTATTAAACACTTGAAACATAGCTAGTATGACAGGGGAACTGAATTTTCAATTTTAATTAATTTAAATTTAAATAACCACATGTGGCTAGCAGCTACCATATTGGACAGCACCATTATAAGAGTTTATGCCCTTTGAGGGCAGGGACTGTGTCTTTCTCATCTTTATAGCCCCACCTCAAGTCCTGCCTTCACCCCCAGGGCACCTGACCAGATACTGTATCCCATACAAGACATTTGATAAATATCTTTTAAATCGAATTCCGGAACTGAGTCCTTTCATTGCCATTAACTAGCATGTGCCCCAAGGAAATTCCCTTAATCTCTGTATATTCATTTACCTATTGATCAAACATGAACTGTACACCAATTCTGTTCCAAGCTGAGGGGATATAAATATAAATAAAACATGGTCCCTTTCCTTGAGGAATTCATAATCTTGCCTGGGCAATAGTTCATTCAGACATAAAACGAGAGGATTAATCCTGAGGATTTCTAAATTCTCTTCCAGCCCTAACATTCTATAAATACATTCACTGAATTGTTCATCTGTGCCTATGTTCACTTTCAGAGTTTATGCAAATAGGCAATAAATCAATAAAATGAAGATATCTAAACCCATCAAGAGCCCTTTGATCTCATTCCTTTATTCATTTTACAAATATTTACTGAATATCATTTATGGATGTTTTGATTGCCTCTTCTTTACTCCATTGGTGAGGGAGGGATTCTCGCCTTAGGATTATGGGGATGGCCAAACACACAATACCCGCCACTGGACACAAGAGCTTGAGAGCAGGTTATTAGTCACATATAGTCACAGCCCAGGCAAGAAGGACACCACAGACCAGGCAGGGCCACGCAGGGGTTTCACTTAGGAATAGAATAAACAACCAGGTGCTGTGAAGGCAGGCTTTGTAGTCTCAAGAGGGTGAGATGCCCTCTGGTTTCTGAAGGATACTGTGATTGACTCATCTGAATGATTCCATGGGCTGGCAGGGAACACCCTAGTCAGGGATAAGCCAGAACTGCGCCTGGTGCATTTGATAAGGAGGATTGTCTGGCTAGGAGACCTTATCCACGAGAGCAGAATAGGGTAGGAAATTGTAATTAGGCCATTTGAGGCCCTCCTGATTTTACCACCCATGTCAAGGCAGTATATGATGTTAAGCCTTGATTTTAGGGCTTACAGCAAGTTCTATACTAGGCACCCTCATGTGCAAGATAAGAATAAGAGGTTCCTGCCCTTATGGGTCTTATGGTTTAAGTTGCAGAGACATATTGGTGGAATTAGTGGACTATAATTGTCTCTCCATCTCTCTAATTCTGCCATGGGCCCAGGGCCCAACGGAATAGAGAATGGCTCCTTTGGCCACTAGAGGGCATTTCCTGCTTTCTTCATAGGCCTCTGTTTCCTGAGGTTTAACTACAATGGCGAGTTTTGTGCACTGATTGATTCTTAAGGTTGGTACACATCAGAGTCACCTGGGAAAAAACTTTAAACAGAGGTCTACCCCCAAAGATTCTGATTCTATAAGAATAGGATCGAGCTTGGGCTTCTGTCATTTGAACATGTTTCCCAAGCGATTTTGATAGATGAGCAGAGATGAACCACCAAACAGTTCAGTGAGATAGCCTACATTCTGATTTTCAGGGGTTCCCGTTTTATTTCTTTTCTAGCTTTATTGAGAGATAATTGACATATAACATTGTGTAAGATGTACAACATGTTGATTTGAAATACTTATAAAGTGATTACTGCCATTACACCTCTATCACCTCACATAATTACCATTTCTTTTTCTTTTTTTTTTTAAACATCTTTATTGGAGTATAATTGCTTTACAATGTGGTGTTAGTTTCTGCTGTATAACAAGGTGAATCAGCTATATGTATACATATATCGCCATATCTCCTCCCTCTTGCGTCTCCCTCCCACCCTCCCTATCCTACCCCTCTAGGTGGTCGCAGAACACCGAGCTGATCTCCCTGTGCTATGTGGCTGCTTCCCACTAGCTATCTATTTTACATTTGGTAGTGTATAAATGTCAATGTTGCTCTCCACTTCGTCCCAGCTTTCCCTTCCCCCTCCCCATATCCTCAGGTCCATTCTCTACATCTGTGTCTTTATTCCTGTCCTGTCCCTAGGTTCATTTTTTAAAAAAGATTCCATATATATGTGTTAGCATACGGTATTTGTTTTTCATTTTCTGACTTACTTCACTCCTTATGACAGACTCTAGGTCCATCCACCTCACTACGAATAACTCAATTTCGTTTCTTTTTATGGCAGAGTAATATTCCATTGTATATATGTGCCACATCTTCTTTATCCATTCATCTGTTGATGGACACTTAGGCTGCTTCCATGTCCTGGCTATTGTAAATAGTGCTGCAATGAACACTGTGGTACATGACTCTTTTTGAATTCAGGTTTTCTCAGGATATATGCCCAGTAGTGGGATTGCTGGGCCGTATGATAGTTCTTTTTTAGTTTTTCAAGGAACCTCCATACTGTTCTGCATAGTGGCTGTATCAATTTACATTCCCACCAACACTGCAAGAGGGTTCCCTTTTCTCCACACCCTCTCCAGCATTTATTGTTTGTAGATTTTTTGATGATGGCCATTCTGGCCGGTGTGAGGTGATACCTCATTGTAGTTTTGATTTGCATTTCTCTAATGATTAGTGATGTTGAGCATCTTTTCATGTGTTTGTTGGCAATCTGTATATCCTCTTTGGAGAAATGTCTGTTTAGTTCTTCTGCCCATTTTTGTATTGGGTTGTTTGTTTTTTTGATATTGAGCTGCATGAGCTGCTTATATGCTTTGGAGATTAGTCCTTTGTCAGTTGCTTCATTTGCAACTATTTTCTCCCATTCTGAGTGTTGTCCTTTCGTCTTTTTTATGGTTTCCTTTGCTGTGCAAAAGCTTTTAAGTTTCATTAGGTACTGTTTGTTTATTTTTGTTTTTATTTCCATTTCTCTAGGAGGTGGGTCAAAAAGGATCTTGCTGTGATTTATATCATAGAGTGTTCTGCCTGTGTTTTCCTCTAAGAGTTTGATAGTGTCTGGCCTTACATTTAGGTCTTTAATCCATTTTGAGTTTATTTTTGTGTATGGTGTTAGGAAGTGTTCTAATTTCATTCTTTTACATGTAGCTATCCATTTTTCCCAGCACCACTTATTAAAGAGGCTGTCTTTTCTCCATTGTATATTCTGCCTCCTTTATCAAAGATAAGGTGACGATATGTGCATGGGTTTCTCTCTGGGCTTTCTATCCTGTTCCATTGATCTATATTTCTGTTTTTGTGCCAGTACCATACTGTCCTGATTACTGTAGCTTTGTAATATAGTCTGAAGTCTGGGAGCCTGATTCCCCCAGCTCCATTTTTCTTTCTCAAGATTGCTTTTGCTATTCGGGGTCTTTTGTGTTTCCATACAAATTGTGCAACTATTTGTTCTAGTTCTGTGAAAAATGCCATTGGTAGTTTGATAGGGATTGTATTGCATTTGTAGATTGCTTTGGGTAGTAGAGTCATTTTCACAATGTTGATTCTTCCAATCTAAGAACATGGTATATCTCTCCATCTGTTGGTATCATCTTTAATTTCTTTCATCAGTGTCTTATAGTTTTCTGCATACAGGTCTTTTGTCTCCTTAGGTAGGTTTATTCCTAGGTATTTTATTCTTATTGTTGCAGTGGTAAATGGGAGTGTTTCCTTAATTTCTCTTTCAGAT
Source organism: Balaenoptera ricei (assembly GCF_028023285.1). NCBI lineage: Eukaryota > Metazoa > Chordata > Mammalia > Artiodactyla > Balaenopteridae > Balaenoptera > Balaenoptera ricei. The sequence goes on along the minus strand of NC_082648.1, from coordinate 58,175,095 downwards.
TTTTCATCATTAGTGTAGAGGAACGCAAGAGATTTCTGTGCATTAATTTTGTATCCTTCTACTCTACCAGATTCATTGGTTAGCTCTAGTAGTTTTCTGGTAGCATCTTTAGGATTCTCTATATATAGTATCATGTCATATGCAAACAGTAACAGCTTTACTTCTTCTTTTCCGATTTGGATTCCTTTTATTTCTTTTTCTTCTCTGATTGCTGTGGCTAACACTTCCAAAACTATGTTGAATAATAGTGGTGAGAGTGGGCAACCTTGTCTTGTTCCTGATCTTAGTGGAAATGCTTTCAGTTTTTCACCATTGAGGATGATGTTTGCTGTGGGTTTGTCATATGTGGCCTTTATTATGTTGAGGAAAGTTCCCTCTATGCCTGCTTTCTGGAGAGTTTTTATCATAAATGGGTGTTGAGTTTTGTCAAAAGCTTTCTCTGCATCTATTGAGATGATCATATGGTTTTTCTCCTTCAGTTTGTTAATATGGTGTATCATATTGATTGATTTGCGTATATTGAAGAATCCTTGCATCCCTGGGATAAATCCCACTTGACCATGGTGTATGATCCTGTTAATGTGTTGTTGGATTCTGTTTGCTAGTATTTTGTTGAGGATTTTTGCATCTATGTTCATCAGTGATATTGGTCTGTAGTTTTCTTTTTTTGTGATATCTTTGTCTGGTTTTGGCATCAGGGTGATGGTGGCCTCATAGAATGAGTTTGGGAGTGTTCCTCCCTCTGCTATATTTTGGAAGAGTTTGAGAAGGATAGGTGTTAGCTCTTCTCTAAATGTTTGATAGAATTTGCCTGTGAAGCCATCTGGTCCTGGGCTTTTGTTTGTTGGAAGATTTTAAATCACAGTTTCAATTTCAGTGCTTGTGATTGGTCTGTTCATATTTTCTATTTCTTCCTGGTTCAGTCTTGGAAGGTTGTGCATTTCTAAGAATTTGTCCATTTCTTCCAGGTTGTCCATTTTATTGGCATATAGTTGCCTGTAGTAATCTCTCATTATCTTTTGTATTTCTGCAGTGTCAGTTGTTACTTCTCCTTTTTCATTTCTAATTCTGTTGATTTGAGTCTTCTCCCTATTCTTTTTGATGAGTCTGGCTAATGGTTTATCAATTTTGTTTATCTTCTGAAAGAACCAGCTTTTAGTTTTATTGATGTTTGCTATCGTTTCCTTCATTTCTTTTTCATTTATTTCTTTTTTTTTTTTTTTTTTTTTTTTTAGCCTCATAAGGTCTATTTTATGACTCACTGCACCTTCCAAATTTCATTTATTTCTGATCTGATCTTTATGATTTCTTTCCTTCTGCTAATTTCTTTCCTTCTGCTAACTTTCTTTCCTTCTGCTAATGGTTTTCTTTGTTCTTCTTTCTCTAATTGCTTTAGGTGTAAGGTTAGGTTGTTTATTTGAGATTTTTCTTGTTTCTTGAGGTAGGATTGTATTGCTATAAACTTCTCTCTTAGAACTGCTTTTGGTGCATCCCATCGGTTTTGGGTCATCGTGTTTTCATTTGTTTCTAGCTATTTTTTGATTTCATCTTTGATTTCCTCAGTGATCTCTTGGTTATTTAGTAGCATATTGTTTAGTCTCCATGTGTTTGTTTGTTTGTTTTTTTTTACAGTTTTTTTCCTGTAATTGATATCTAGTCTCATAGTGTTGTGGTCAGAAAAGATACTTGATATTATTTCAATTTTCTTAAATTTACCAAGGCTTGATTTGTGACCAAAGATATGGTCTATCCTGGAGAATGTTCCATGAGCACTGGAGAAGAAAGTGTATTCTGCTGTTTTTGGATGGAATGTCCTATAAATAACAGTAAGTCCATCTTGTTTAATGTATCATTTAAAGCTTGTGTTTCCTTATTTATTTTCATTTTGGATGATCTGTCCATTGGTGAAAGTGGGGTTTTAAAGTCCCCTACTATGATTGTGTTATTGTTGATTTCCCCTTTTATGGCTGTTAGCATTTGCCTTATGTATTGAGGTGCTCCTATGTTGGGTGCATAAATACTTACAATTATTATTTCTTCTTCCTGGATTGATCCCTTGATCATTATATAGTGTCCTTCTTTGTCTCTTGTAATAGTCTTTATTTTAAAGTCTATTTTGTCTGATATGAGAATTGCTACTCCAGCTTTCTTTTGATTTCCATTTGCATGAATATCTTTTTCCATCCCCTCACTTTCAGTCTGTATGTGTCCCTAGGTCTGAAGTGGGTCTCTTGTAGACAGCATATGTACTGGTTTCGTTCTTGTATCCATTCAGCCAGTCTACATCTTTTGTTTGGAGCATTTAATCCATTTACATTTAAGGTAATTATTGATATGTAGGTTCCTATTACCATTTTCTTTATTGTTTTGGGTTTGTTATTGTAGATCTTTTCCTTCTCTTGTGTTTCCTGCCTAGAGAAGTTCCTTTCGCATTTGTTGTAAAGCTGGTTTCATGGTGCTGAATCCTCTTAACTTTTGCTTATCTGTAAAGGTTTTAATTTCTCCGTCGAATCTGAATGAGATCCTTGCTGGGTAGAGTAATCTTTGTTTGTAGTAATCTTTCCGTCTGCCTTGCAGAGTTTCTGCTGAAAGATCAGCTGTTAACCTTATGGGGAGTCCATGGTATGTTATTTGTTGCTTTTCCCTTCATGCTTTTAATATTTTCCCTTTGTATTTAATTTTTGATAGTTCGATTAATATGTGTCTTCACGTTTTTCTCTTTGGGTTTATCCTGTATGGTACTCTCTGTGCTTCCTGGACTTGATTGACTATTTCCTTCCCAATGTTAGGGAAGTTTTCAACTATAATCTCTTCAAATATTTTCTCAGACCCTTTCTTTTTCTCTTCTTCTTCTGGGACCCCTATAATTTGAATTTTGGTGCTTTTAATATTGTCCCAGAAATCTCTGAAACTATCCTCAATTATTTTCATTCTTTTTTCTTTATTCTGCTCTGTGATAGTTATTTCCACTATTTTATTTTCCAGGTCACTTATCTGTTCTTCTGCCTCAGTTATTCTGCTATTGATTCCTTGTAGAGAATTTTAAATTTCATTCATTGTGTTGTTCATCATTGTTTGTTTGCTCTTCAGTTCTTCTAGTTCCTTGTTAAACGTTCCTTGTATTTTCTCCATTCTATTTCTAAGATTTTGGATCATCTTTACTATCATTACTATGAATTCTTTTTCAGGTAGGTTGCCTATTTCATCTTCATTTATTTGGTCTGGTAGGTTTTTACCTTACTCCTTCGTCTGTAACATATTTTTTTGTCGTCTCTTTTTGTTTGTTTCTGATGGGTGGTGCTGTATTCCTCTCTTACTGGTTGTTTGGCCTGAGACATGCAGCACTGAAGTTTGCAGGCAGTTGGATAGAGCTGGGTCTTGGTGCTGAGATGAGGACTTCCAGGAGGCCTCACTCCGATTGGTATTCCCTGGCGTCTGAGGTTCTCTGTTAGTCCAGCAATTTGGACTCGGAGCTCCCACCACAGGAGCTTGGGCCTGACCTCCAGCCTGGGAACCAAGATCCTGCAAGCAGCTGGTTTGTCAAAAAAAACTTTAAAAGTGTGGCGGAGGCACACAGTGGGGATGAGGAGGTGTCTAAACTTCACTGTCTGAAGTGAACAGTTATGTGGAAAGGACAGCTGCTGTCACAGGGGTCCATGGTGAGGAACGGCATCTTGGCTCCCGACGAGTCCTGGAAACCCACTCTTGGCCGAACAAACACTGCTGTTGCTGGTCAGGCTCCTCGCCTCTGAAGCAGAAACCATTTCTTTCTTGTGGTGAGAACATTTAAGATCTACTCCCTTAGTAACTTTCAAGTATATAATAAAGTGTTATTAATTATAATAACCATGTTACATATTAGATCCCCAGAACTTATCCATATTATAACTGGAAGTTTGTAACCATTGACCAACATCTCCCCATTTCCCTCACCCCCAGCCTCTGGTAACCAATATTCTACTGTTTCTATGAGTTCAGCTTTTTAAGACTCTACATATAGGCGATAGCATACAGTCTTTGTCTTTCTCTGTCTGATTTGTTTCACTTAGCATAATGCCTGTTTAGTGCACATGCTTCTTAAGCATAATGCCCTTAGCATAAGGCTGCCCTGAGTCTGGATGCAAAAGCTGGGTTGAGATTTGAAGCAAAGTGAAGGTGGAAGATTGACTGTGTCACCAGTGCCGTGCTGTGCTTGTCATCTGGGCTCCTAGAGCCACATGCTTGGAAATCACATCCTTTGGTTTCTGGCTCTAGACCAACCCCTGTGGCCCGTGGAGCCTGTGTGGGTGTTGGGTGAGGAGTGGGAGGAACCAGAAGAGACAGAGGATATTATGCCTTCTTTCTTTATTTTTGTCACCAACCCTCCCCGACCTCCCTCCCAAGCCAGACACAAAATTCGTCTCTTCTTCCTCTCAAAGAAATAAATGCTCTCAAGTACTCACTTCCCCAAGTAGAAGTCAGCAGCCTGCGGACAGTTAAGCCTGAATAGATTCTAGACTCAGGTAGGGTGTCCTGCCACAAACAAATACGTGCAGGTTATCACCCTCATCCCCTGACTCATTCCCATCTCATTCGATTCGAGAAACAGGAAGCAAGGGGCCATAATGATTAGAAACAACCTGATTTTCCATCACTTGAACACTGAGTCACTGAGTCTTTAATTGTCCTCTTTCTGTTAAGGTTTTATCGTGCTGGTTTTGTTGTTATTGTTGCTTTGTTTTGTGAGTGAAATGGGCTCCCCATTTCAAAACCTTAAGTGCGTCCTTGAGTGATATTTTTCTAGTTGCTTGTTTTAAAATCAATGTAAATACTTGATTTTAAATATACCTTTAAAAAAGTTGAAAGGAAGACTCCAGGCAAAGAGAACCACTGAGTTATTTAAGGATTATAGACTTCCTTTCAAAGCAGTTATGCTAAATTATGAAAGATGTACTCCCTGCAAGGTAATGCGAGTTCATCTAGAAAAGGCAAGTGTTCTACTTGTAGGTAAGCTGAGAATTCATCCCTGCCCTCCAGTGGCTGTAACATACACACAAGCACCACTACTATATTTATTAGTTGTCAGGAATTTTTTTAAAGCTCCCAGAGCTAAATTACAAATGTCCTCTTCCAACAAATGTGATTAAATAAAGGAAGATGGTATGTATATCTGGTCCTAGGGGTGGACATCAGAGCTGCTGACTGAGCATACTGGGACCTTACCTGTCCTAGGAACTGCTTGACAGCTCCTTTTTCTTTCTTCAGCCTAGCCTAGGAAGCTGATTTCCACGCCTATGTAAATGAGACATTCCTCAGTGCTGGCCCCTGAATTACTCACTTGTATCGCTCACTCTACCACACAGGCATAGAACAAGAATTCACTGAATAACAACTTGAATGAGGTTGTCTGTCCCAATGCCCAAGATATCCAACAAAATGAGAAGTATTCTCCAGAGGCATAGGTGTGTCAGGGCGTGGACTTATAAATTACCCTCTCTTGAACTAAATGTTTAATTAGACAATCCATATCAGATCTGCTAACTGCAGGAGGTGCCCAGAAAGAATGATAACAATAATATTTATATTAAAATGATAATCTATTATGAATCTTGCCTCCCTTTTTCATAACTGTCCTCCATTTACCAAATACGTTTCTAGGCAAATCAAGCTTCTCAAGAGAGTAGGAAAAATGGTAGGCTTTTCTTGTTTTATAAAGCCAAGTCACAACTTAAACAGCTAGTAATAACAACTACCATTTTATTTAATGCCTGCGGACTACGGGACAGGCACCACACCAGGTGGTTTACAAGTTGTATCTCATTTAACCTCCTAACAACTTTTGATGTAGGTACTATTATTTTGCCTATTTTATAGGTGGGGAAACCAAGGCTCTGAAAGGCTAAGTAACTTGCTCAAGTCACCCAATAGTAAAGGAGGATAGGGCACCCACATACAGTTGAGTAAGTCATTCACTGCACCTAGCCTTGTGATCCACTTGGTAAGCCACACACCAGCAGGGCAGCGCCTACCCAGAGGGCACACCCTTTCCTAATATAAACAAAGGCATAGTATGGGCTAGCTACTGCCCTGAAAATAGAACCTACAATCAAACCCATTAAGCTGATTCCAGATCCTACGTGCTTCATGCTATACTGCCTTGCCAAGCACATTTTCCTACCTCAAAGGGTCCAATAATGGTCACAAATATTCATTCTTTCCCACTGGCTGGACTTGGGGATGGGTGTAAGGGGAAGGATGAGTTGACAGATGCCCTAATACCTTTGGAGTAGCCTGGTTTTCAGGTGTGGTGGCATGGGTAGTGATTGGGAACAGCAGCAAAGTACAGTCTTGGAAACTGCCAGTGGCCTGACCCCTTGGAAATTTTCTTGGCCTGCTTTATGGAGGTTACCCAACCGTGGGAGTCGAGGTGGCTCTGCCTGAATGGCTGTGAGTGTCCTGATGAGAAACATCACTTCAGTGCAATGTGCCAACAGATGGGAATTCTTGGGCTGACTCCACCAGAGGCTGGCATTTTGACCTTTGGCTGGTCACTTAACCTCAGTGACTCCCATTTCTCATCCAAAAATGCAGACAATTATCACAGGTACTCAGAAGTAACACCAAAAACCTTTTAAAGCAGGCAGAATTTTTCTTTGGTGCTTACAGTCATCTGTGAAGTTCTTTTTCTCCCATTTCTCTTTCCCTGTAGCATTCCCTTCTTTCATAATATCAACTTTCCCCAAACTATCTTTATCCTAAAGAAGAGGCAAGGAAGGCTTTGCACAAAGGATTGAATCACTGTTGGGTGAATTTTAGTAGCAGATGAAGGTTTGGGGTTTTCTCAGAGCCTGTAAATCACAAAGGTCAGTAACTGAGGATTAGGCTGTCCTGGGAAAGTATTGTAAAGTACCTTTTTAAAAATCACATGAATGTATCTACTTAATGGAATATTATGCAGTCATTATGAATGTTCATTCAGGAAGACTTTGAGGCAACATCAGGGAAAACTCCCAGATATAATGTGATATGTAAAAAGCAGGAGCCCAAAACATGTATGTGAGATACAACTACATAAAAATTATATACATGTACAGAGGGAGCCTGGAAAGTAATACAGAAAAATAAATAATTGGTTGAAGTGGTGGGATAATGAGTGGTTTTTAAATTTTTAGTGAACGTTATTATAACAATGTGAAGTATATTTAGAAATACTAACAAAGAGGAAATTTCATCCTTTTAAAAACATCTGCAGAAAAATGACCACATAGGTAAACTGAATTCTCTATTGTCATAATTTCAGGCTGATGATTTGTTTCACTTGGTACAAGATGTTTTTAAGACTTGACATTTCTGTAAATCTCTTAAGTATTGTTTTTGATAATATAAACACACTATCATCAATCCAATGACTGAGAATCTTTATGTTGAGATGTTATGTTTGTACAAGAATTTGGGGAATTCTATCTAAAAGAGAGAACCTGGTTAAATACTACATAATAACCCCGTGATGTCTCTGAGGACAAAACAATATGGGCACCTTCTCACCTCAGAACTTTGACTTAGAACAAATCACAGGTATGTGCTTCACCGAATAGACAAGTGGATTCTTTCACAGCAATGTGCAAATGAATCTAAAATCTCTTTTAATCACCACCTTTGCAGGAATTTCTGGATGAGCACTCACAAGTACCTGCTAGATATAGAGCTCCTACTTATGTCATTCCCATTTCCCAAATAAGAGACAAGATTTTTCCTGTAAATGTAATTTGTGCTGTAACCTAAAGGAAAAATAACAATAGAAGTTTTAGACACTGCAACTAGCTTTTTGTGTGATTGCCTTAAAATTTTTTTTCCCCTACATACCACCTGGGAGCCTTGGATCTTCTCTGGATCTCTTATAACCACCCTCCTGTTCTTCACCCTTCAAAAGCAAACTTTTGAGGCATAGTCTGCCAAAGCTAGAAGGTACTCATGCATTATTTGGTTCAAATGGCTTACAGATGAGCTCAGAACATAAAATTTTACAGATGAGCTCAGAACATAAAATGAATGACACAGAACGTAAAATGAATGACTTGCCCAAGGTCATACAAAAGGTTAGAAGCAAAATCAGGATCCTTTCTTTTCTTTGGGCAATTATCTTGCTCTAAGATCTTCCAGCTCATGGCATAGATTTACATTCACGGGGTTTCCCCTTGATTACAAGAGCAATATACACTTGCTATACAAAATATGAAAAATAGATCAGATGTTTAAAGAAGAATATAAACGTTACCCAAAATTCCACCACCCAGGGATAACCACTATTAACACATTGTATATATATATTTCTGGTCCTTTGGGCACTACTTCAGATGGAGAGCAGTGAGGCAACAAGTGTGCAGGGGGTGGGGGACACGAGGCATGATTGAGCTCTGGTCAAGGGTAGGATTGTTGTGCTATATGATTCTGCTTCTCCCATGGGGCGACCTTGGCACATGGAGCCCAGGGTAGTCTATAAGAGGGAAATTGCATCATGGGCATCTCTAGCCATATCTGTGCTGGGAGAGAATGCCTGAAATATCACAGCATCCAGTTTGGGATTCAAGCTGTCCCTTTTCTTTCCAATCCACTACACCTAGTAAATAGGCTTCTCTGCTTTTCAGCATTAAAAGCACTCCTTTCTATAGGCTTAAATGCATGGGTTGGGGAGGAATTAGTTAGTCTTGGATACCACTAGGTATCACTGAGACTTTCTGCAAAATTTACTTGCCAATAAATTGTGAACATTTTCCCACATCGCTAAACATTCTTCTACAGCTTGATTTTTAGTCCTTCCATAAGCGCTCACAAATACGAGTCAGAATTTATTTAATTATCCTCCTATTTTTGTTTTTTTAATTTAAAAATTAAAAAAAATTTTTATTGGAGTATAGTTGCTTTACAATGTTGTGTTAGTTTCTGCTGTACAGCAAAGTGAATCCGTTTTACGTATACATATATCCCCTCCTTTTTAGATTTCCTTCCCATTTAGGTCACCACAGAGCATTGAGTAGAGTTCCCTGTGCTATACAGTAGTTATCTATTTTATACATAGTAGCATATATATGTCAATCCCAATTTCCCAATTCATCCCACCCTTCCTTCCCCCCCTTGCTATCCTCCTATTTTTGGACATGTGAATTGCTTCCAAGTTTTTACCATTAAAAATAATACCGCAATGAACATCCATGAATAGTACTTAAATAATTGGGATATCTGTTTCTTTAGGATAAATTCTTAGAAAAAGAATTACTGGATGGAAGAGTATAAATATTTGAAAGGGATTTGTTACATATTATGTAATTCACTCCAGAAAGGTGGTTTTAATGTTCAATTCTACTTATAAGAGTTGGCCCTGTTTTAGGTTCACCATTTAAAACTCACCTCCTTCTTTGATCTGTGCCTCAACTTGATTACTTTAATCACAAGGAGACAGAGAGTTCAGATACCAGCAGATGGGAGTTTCAGATAGGAAGAGAAAGAATCTAGTCAAAGGGTTTTTCTTGTCCCTTTATTTCCTCAAGACAGAGCAAAACAACATTGCCATTCTCGCAGCTCGCTGCCAACGTGACATTACTTTGAATATCTGAGCAGCCCAGGTCTTCTGAGCTTATGCAGTTCACTTGGACAAAGAGTGATCTTCTGAGACCTTTCGTGACCTCGCCTGGGTCAGAAACAGTAGACTGAGCAGATATCCAAGCATAGCCCCTTTCTTTTTTTCTTTTTTTCAGGCAGGATCAGTACCAATTTTCTTTTCGTGTTCAAGACACTCACTGTTCTCTAATAAAAACATTAAATGGCAAACAAACAAACCTTCTGGACAAGAAGGGACTTTTCAGACAAATTTGGCAGACATGACATGTTTTTACCTTATTGTTCCAAATACTTTTTTTAAAAAATATTTATTTATTTATTTATCTTTTGGATGTGTTGGGTCTTAGTTGTTGCACGCAGGATCTTTCGTTGCGGCGCGTGGGCTTCTCTCTAGTTGTGGATCTTGGGCTCCAGAACACGTGGGCTCAGTAGTTGCAGCACGCAGGCTTAGTTGCCCTGCAGCATGTGGGATCTTAGTTCCCTGACCAGGGATTGAACCAGCATCCCCTGCATTGCAAGATGGATTCTTAACCACTGGACCACCAGGGAAGTCCCCAAATGTTTAAATATTTTATCTACCTTTAGGGGAAAGGATTCACAGATCCTAGTGTAAACTGCTTACTTCTCTCTTCTTCTGAAAGAAAGGGACTAATGATGGCTAACAGTTATATAGCACTTACTGTGGGGCTAGCAGTGTAGTAAATGCTTTATGCCTGTTTATTCACTTTATCTTCGTAATAGCTGCTGTTGTAGATCATGTCATCATCTTAAGCATCATCGTCATCTCCACTATGCAGATGAAGAAACTGAGGTACAGAGAAGTTAACTAATTTATGACAAGTACATGGCAGAACTGAAAGCATAGCCTGGCTCTAGAGACCATGTTCTAAAGCGTTACATCATCATTTCCCACCTCCTCCCGCAGTCCTGACTGAGATCTCCCATAACAGGCCCCTTAATTTTCATTAACAGCAAAGCAGACTTAGTAGAAAGGGTCAACCCCAATTACTGCGGTGGCTTCTGGGTTATGTCTACAGCTTTGTCCAAATCTTTCCTTCCTACTCCCTATTCTCTTTTCTTGTTTATCCATTTTCATCTGTTTAAAACATTTGTCTTCCGCCCTTGTCTGGATGTGGTTTTAGGTCCTCTTGCCCTGTGAAATCAAGGTGGCTCAGAGTGGCCCAGTCATCTTTCCTGCCTCTCAGCCCAATTTTCAGGCTGACAATGCTTAGTCTATATTTTAATTGCAGTTATATTTAATTATTGTGACGATGGCAGGTGTGACATTCAGAAGAAAATAAATAGAACTGATTTAATAAACATATTTCAACACCCATGAAAGGTATTTCCATTACTCAAGTAGACAAGAAAAGACTTTAACGGGCTTCCCTGGTGGCACAGTGGTTAAGAATCCGCCTGCCAATTCAGGGGACACGGGTTCAAGCCCTGGTCCAGGAAGATCTCACATGCTGCAGAGCAACTAAGCCCATGCACCACAACTACCAAGCCTGTGCCACAGCTACTGAGCCTGTGCTCTAGAGCCCGTGAGCCACAACTACTGAGCCCGTGAGCCACAACTACTGAGCCCGCATGCTACAACTACTGAAACGCACACGCCTGGAGCCTGTGCTCCGCAACAAGAGAAGCCACTGCAATGAGAAGCCCGCGCACCGCAATGAAGAGTAGCCCCCACTCACCGCAACCAGAGAAAGCCCGTGCGCAGCAACAAAGACCCAACACAGCCAAAAATAAATAAATTAATAAATAAATTAAAAAAAAAAAAAGAAACGTCAGTCAGCTTGAAAAGAAAAATCATCTATTTCACCTACATTTATCAGTGATATTTGATAGGAGTATCAGGTACCAAAGAAGTAAAAGATGGGTCTCAACGCACCCTATGCTGCAACTCTTTGTAATCCCCCAGCTGCTGGTGGTTTCACATAAGGTACGCAATCTGCCTGGAATGCCCCTCAATTTGTACTTCCCTTTTTTTTTTTCTTATAAAACATTATCTCCCCCTCTCTCTTTCTCTTTCTCTCTCCATATAGACATCATAAGATAGATTTATAAATTGTCGTAAGACACACTGATTTATAAATAATATAAACACTGTGTACACATATATATATTGTACATATATATGCACACACACATATGCATAAATGTAATCATGTCTTTTTTACTATAGTTTTTTTCTCTTTTTTCTTGGATCACCCTTCTCCCCTCCTCTTCTTCTCACGTGAGCCACCCTCTAAAAGAAACCATGTTGTTTCATGACTGTATCCTTCTATAGTTTTATCAATGCTCATATAAGCCTATTTAAATAAATATATACACACACACATGTCTATGCACATATGTTTTATACAGCTTGCATGTCTTTTTTTTTTTTTTTTTGTCTTTTTTTTTTAAACAAAGATGGGATCATACTGCATGCACTTTTCTATAACATGCTTCCCTCACCCAGCATTTTTCTGGTAGAACTCCCTTTAAGTCAACTTGTACAGCTGTAATTCAGTGTTTTTAATAGCTTCATACTATTCCGTGGTATGAGCTGTCCTGTAATTTACTTGGCCATTCCCCTGTTGATGGATATTCACATTGTTTCCAGAGTTCTGCTACCAAGAAAGATAGTGTAATAAATATCTTTGAATTTATAATTTTATGCATTTTTAATTTTTTATTTCCATAGGCTAGATTCCCAAGAATAAGATTATACATCAAAGTATGTAGACATTTTTAGTGGCTGTTACTTGATTACTCTAGAAAAGATCTTTTGCTAGCAAATTTAAAATAAATATTTGTATAAAATACTGCTAACATTAATTTTTTAACCATTACTTTCATCAAAACATTAGTCTAGATATAAAAGTTTCTTATTAATTCTGTTCATTATTTCCTTTATGATATGAGTTAATTTTACATAAACACATCTATATTTTCTATGATGACTTCTTGATTTTCTTCTTTACCTCCCTCTCATCTAATCTTTCTAAGACTTACTCAACTTCCCAGAACCAGAAGTCACTTCTTGTGTGTTAACCTCCTTCCTTTCCTCTATCCCAAGCATGGGTAATTCTCTCTTCCCTGTACAAACTTGCTTAGTACACTGTTATTCTTGTATGAGTTTGTCAGCTTCACTGGACAGCAAGTTCCTGGAAGGCAGAATCAATGTCCTATTCACCTTTATTAAATGCAGCACCAAACAGTGCTTTAATACAGAGCTACTCAACTGTTAGTGGACAAATTTTAAGTGTTTTTATGTAAATTCTTACTTTACACCTAGTTTAAATGACTTCATTTGTGCTTCTAAAAAACAAACTGAAAGCGAAAGATGGGGTTAACTCTATTCCTGAATGAGATGACAACAGGGCATATTTGTGATGCTTAATAGATATTTTAGAGGGAAAAAAAAACTTGTATTCATGGCACCACAAACTCTGAATTACAACACAGAGGGGATAAGAACCCATGTATGTTTTTTTTGTTGTTTGTGTGTTTTTTGTTTTTTGTTTTTTAAAGTCATGTTCCTTGCTTATTTTATTTTATTTTATTTTATTTTATTTATTTATTTATTTTTGGCTGTGTTGGGTCTTCGTTTCTGTGCGAGGGCTTCCTCTAGTTGCGGCAAGGGGGGCCACTCTTCATCGTGGTGCGCGGGCCTCTCACTATCGCAGCCTCTTTTGTTGCAGAGCACAGGCTCCAGACGTGCAGGCTCAGTAGTTGTGGCTCACGGGCCTAGTTGCTCTGCGGCATATGGGATCTTCCCAGACCAGGGCTCGAACCCGTGTCCCCTGCATTGGCAGGCAGATTCTCAACCACTGCGCCACCAGGGAAGCCCCCATGTATGTTTTTATGGACATTAAGTCCTTATCCAAAAATGAAATGCCTGCTTGAGTGATGTGAATACTTTTGAGAATATAAAGTGAGATTGATACTGATGTTCACAATTCTTAAATGGCCACCACCCTTGAGGCTACCCTGCTATGTTATAGAATTTTTGTTATTTGCCTGTCAGAAAATATCCTATTGAGTAAAATTTCTCCAGAATGTGTGTATAATGCAGAGAGCTGTATGTTATCAGATCTTCTTACTTCCTTATTTTCATCTCTTGTCTATTTCATTGATTATTGAGGAAGAAAATTTAAGAATATAAATATTAAAAACAAAAGGCTTGACTTTGCATAATTCTAAATCAAAATCTTTTTTTTTCCTAATAGAACCAGTCAACTTGAGAACTATTGGAATAAAAATATAAAGAGGTGATTATCTTGAAACCTAGTGTTTGTTTATGTTTCTGTAATTACTGTTTGGAAGGTAACAGTAAACTCAAATTTATCTTAAATCAGCATGTAGTTCCTGGCAGATAATAGGTGCTCAATAAATATTTATTGGATCAAGGACTGATGAAGTGTGGTAACAGACAAGCTCATTGATAACTTTGTTATATTCAGAGTTGTTTTAAAATACACCCAACATTCTCTAGCTGATGGCTATTTTTTAAAAAAAGTTAATCCCCAAAATGTACATTTAGCAGAAATTAATATTGCTCAACGACCTCAACAGGAAATCTATGTTTGGCTTCTTTCCTCTTGGCAATCTAGGGCTAAAAGCAGTTTCTAGTGACAAGCTTATGGCAGTGTTTTTTGAGCACTGGCTCATGTAAATTTTTTGTGATTCTGGTGCCAAATGTAAACAAACTGAAAAACTAAAACTAAATCTAAAAGCAGGCTTCTCTCCAAAATCTGGCTCAGGAATACAGGCTTTACTCTGTATGTTATTGGACAAATGATTAAGCATATTAAGGAAGTTTGGTGGGCAGCAGTTCTAAGAAACACCGAATGATTTAAATTTTATGGCTCCGTTCAAGGCATTTGGAAGGGAAATCAGAGAATAGAATTCACTTATAGAACCTGTTAAATAATGTATCAATTCTGTAGCAATAAATTAAAATATAAAATATTGCCCAGTCTTCACTTTAGCCAACATTCCACTCTCCCAACATCTGGGAAAACTGGGCAGTGGAGGAAACAGACTGCTTCTAATTACTCTGTGTCAGCCAAAGATTGCTTAAACTTTCAAGGTATGAGATGGAGTAAGGGAGAATATTAAAAATAGTAAATAGTTTTCACAAAGCTTTCACAGACCATTATCTTGAAACATAAATGAAAACAGACAGCTCTAGTTTTCTTCTTTTGCTCTTGGCATCATTTTCCGAATACTTGACTCTGATGGAGAATTGTTATTTTTGACAGCTGCCATTAGGGTTCTGTAAACCCTCCTTGGGTACCAGAGAAAGAAACAGGTCCTTCTGGTCTACCCCACAACAATGTGGTTGAATCACAAACATGGTCATGGGCATAGGGAGAAGAAAATCTGGCTCTCAGAGGCATCTAACTCAAGTGACATTTGATAAAATTACTTTATGGACAGTTGGAGGGCAAAGATGAATCAAAGGAAGAGACAACTTCCTAGAACTCTCTCTTCTCCTTCCAAAGTCTGGTCTCCTTTCTCCTGACCAGGGGCTAATCTCTATTAAAACAAGACTGCTAAACTAGCCTACCATTCAAAATCTTGTAGTTTTCAGAACAGTGATTTCAGACCTTTTTTTTTTTTTTTAAGCTAAGAAACTCTAAGGATGACTGATGAGTTTTCCCCTGGACTTCTCAGGTCTGAAGAAATTGTACCTCCCTCAGGTTCTCCCTGAGGCTTCTTACCAGCACTTATCTGGAAAAACAGGTGAAAACAGCACAAGAGTGAACTGGAGCAGCCAGTTTCTGTGGTATGTGACCATTGTGCCGGAAGTGGGAACAGCCTAAACTCCAGAATTCTTTAATCTGTATTTAGCCCCGAGAAGTTGAACCTAACATAATCACCCTCCAGAGACCTAACCTCATATTCACAGGGCTCCCATGTATGGTCAGGATATATTTATTGAGCACTTACTTAATGCTAGGTTCTGGGAAAATAGCCATGAATAAAACATACACATTTTTGCCCTCAGAGGTCTCATAGTTTAAGAGAGGGAAGTGGGTACTTAAACAGCAATTGTGTGAGTGTTAAGTGCCAAAGGATCACATAAGAGGGACCACTCAGAAAGAGCATTGCACCTTTGAGTGCAGCCCTCTCTGCCCCCTTTCCCCATCTCTTTATGACTGGGCAATGTTAGTCACCCAGCCTCTGAACAAGGAAGCTGGCAAATAGGAAATAATGACCAATTGTCTCCAAAGTTTTCAATACACATTTTGCTCTTCAAACACTGCCTTTGCTGCAGTGATAGAGTTTTTCACTTTGGGAAACTAAACAGAATCAAATGTTACTCAGTAAACAAGTGATAGGCTCTCTCCATGGTGACAGGTATTCTCAAACACCTTTCATACCTGAGGATTTGGACAATCAATAAGCCAGCAGATGAAACGAAATGTAATACTACATTAATGTTAGACTTAAAAAAACCTTAGTCCTTAGCATGTACAGTTATATAGACCGTGCATTTTGAACTTTGGATGTTTCTGATTGTGAGCCAAAAAGAACCTCCTAGGAAAGCAAACTCTCCATAGATGAGACTTTCCATGTGATTCTGGTCTTTGTGATCAATGATTAAATCTTGCTTAGCCTTCTATTGCCTTCCACATAACACAGGTTTTAGTTCAGTTTCCCCAGAAATAGACTCTGAGGTGATGATTCATGTGCAAGTGATGTACTGAGAAAGTGTCACCACAAGAAGGCCATGAAGTGGATAAGAGAAGCAGGACAGGGAAGGGAAGAATCTAAGCAAAAGTGCAATTTCATGTAAAGTCCTGCTTGATCCTGCAGGAAAGCAGCTTAACTCCAGAGTTCATCCTAACTGGAGGCCAGTAGTTGGTCTTTCATAAGCCCATATCAATCATCCACTGGTCACCCAGGCAGATATAAACTCCTAGGCACTTGGACACTTTACTGTGTATGGGTAAACAGCTCTGGTAGCCAAGGGCAGTTCTCAAAGTGAGTTACAGATGCAGGTCATTTAGAAGTAAAGATATGCAGAAGCCGAACTAGAGGTATACAGAACCCATAAAAGGGATCCAAAAGGATCTGGGTAGAGCAATGACAGAGTTGCTACAAGTCCTAGTTGTTACCATAGATACACAAAAGATAAAAGGATCAAAGCAACCAGTACAGAAACTCATTAATTCACAAAGGGAGGCAGAAAAAAGAGAAGAGAAAAGGAACAAAGGAACTACAAAAAAGCCAGAAAACAATAAGATGAAATTAGTAAATTCTTACCTATCAATAATCACTCTAAATGTAAATGGATTAAATTCTCCAGTCAAAAGGCATAGAGTAGATGAATGAATAAAAAACAAGACCCAGTTAAATGCTGCCTACTAAGACTCTCTTCAACACATAGGCACAAAGTGAAGGAATGGAAAAATGTATTCCATGCAAGTAGAAACCAAAGAGAGCAGAAATAGCTCTACTTATATCAAACAAAATAAACACTTACTCAAACTCTGTAACAAGAGACAAGGTCATTATATAATGATGAAGAGGTCAATTCATTAAAAAAATCATAAATATATATATAAGGAACCAACATCAGAGCACCTAAATATATTAAGCAACTACTAACAGATCCGAAGAGGGAAGTAGACAAACTCTTCCAAAAATCTGAAGAGGAGGGAATACTCTCAAAGTCATATTATGAGGCCAGCATTACCCTGATACCAAAGCCAGAGAAGAACACTACAAGAAAAGAAAACTACAGGCCAATATCCCTGATGAATATAGATGTAAAAATTCTCAAACAATATTAGCAAACTGAATTCAACAGCATATTATAAGGATCATATAGCATGATCAAGTGGAGTTTGTCCCTGGGATTCAAGGATGGTAAACATGCAAATCAATAACTGTGATATACCACATTAATAGAATAAAAGATAAAAATCACATACTCATCTCAATTGATGCTGAAAAAGCATTTGAGAAAATACAAGATCCTTTCATGATAAAAATGCTCAAACAATTGGGCAGAGAAGGAAACTACCTCAACATAATAGAGTCCATATATTACAAGCCCACAGCTAAAATCATACTCAACAGAGCAAGATTGAAAGCTTTTCCTCTAAGATCAGGAACAAGACAAGGGTGCCCACTCCTACCACTCCTATTCAACACAGTACTGGAAATTTTAGCCAGAGCAATTAGGTAAGAAAAATAAAAGGCATTTAAATTTTGACAAATTCAACATCCATTTATGATAAAAACTCTCCAGAAAGTGGGCATAGAGGGAACCTACTTCAACAAAATAAAGGCCATATATGACAAACCCACAGCAAACATCATTCTCAATGGTGAAAAACTGAAAGCATTTCCTCTAAGATCAGGAACAAGACAAGGATGTCCACTCTCACCACTATTATTCAACATAGTTTTGGAAGTCCTAGCCATGGCAATCAGAGAAGAAAAAGAAATAAAAGGAATCCACATTGGAAAAGAAGAAGTAAAACTGTCACTGTTTGCAGATGACATGATGCTATACATAGAGAATCCTAAAGATGCTACCAGAAAACTACTAGAGCTAATCAATGAATTTGGTCATGTTGCAGGATACAGAATTAATGCACAGAAATCTCTTGCATTCCTATATACTAATGATGAAAAATCAGAAAGAGAAATTAAGGAAACTCTCCCATTTACCATTGCAACAAAAGGAATAAAATACCTATGAATAAACCTACCTAGGGAGACAAAAGACCTGTACGCAGAAAACTATGACACTAATGAAAGAAATTAAAGATGATACCAACAGATGGAGAGATATACCATGTTCTTGGATTGGAAGAATCAGTATTGTGAAAATGACTATACTACCCAAAGCAATCTACAGATTCAATGCAATCCCTATCAAATTACCAATGACATTTTTTACAGAACTAGAACAAAATGTCTTAAAATTTGTATGGAAACACAAAAGACCCTGAATAGCCAAAGCAGTCTTGAGGGAGAAAAACGGAGCTGGAGGAATCAGACTCTCTGACTTCAGACTATACTACAAAGCTACAGTAATCAACACAATATGGTACTGGCACAAAAACAGAAATATAGATTAATGGAACAGGATAGAAAGCCCAGAGACAAACCCACACACCTATGGTCAACTAATCTTTGACAAAGGAAGCAAGGATATACAATGGAGAAAAGACAGTCTCTTCAATAAGTGGTGATGGGAAAACTGGACAGCTACATGTAAAAGAATGAAATTAGAACACTCCCTAACACCATACACAAAAATAAACTCAAAATGGATTAGAGACCAAAATGTAAGGCCAGACACTATAAAACTCTTAGAGGAAAACATAGGAAGAACACTCTTTGACATAAATCACAGCAAGATCTTTTTTGATCCACCTCCTAGAGTAATGGAAATAAAAACAAAAATAAACAAATGAGACCTAATGAAACTTCAAAGCTTTTGCACAGCAAAGGAAACCATAAATAAGACAAAAAGACAACCCTCAGAATGGGAGAAAATATTTGCAAATGAATCAATGGACAAAGGATTAATCTCCAAAATATATAAACAGCTCATGCAGCTCAATATTAAAAAAAGAAACAACCCAATCCAAAACTGGGCAGAAGACCTAAATAGACATTTCTCCAAAGAAGACATAGAGATGGCCAAGAAGCACAAGAAAAGCTGCTCAACATCACTAATGATTAGAGAAATGCAAATCAAAACTACAATGAGGTATCACCTCACACCGGTTAGAATGGGTATCATCAGAAAATCTACAAACCACAAATGCTGGAGAGGGTGTGGAGGAAAGGGAACCCTCTTGCACTGTTGGTGGGAATGTAAATTGATACAGCCACTATGGAGAACAGTATGGAGGTTCCTTAAAGAACTAAAAATAGAATTACCATATGACCCAGCAATCCCACTACTGGGCATATATCCAGAGAAAACCATAATTCAAAAAGACACATACACCCCAATGTTCATTGCAGCACTATTTACAATAACCAGGTCATGGAAGCAACCTAAATGTCCATCGACAGACAAATGGATAAAGAAGATGTGTTACATATATACAATGGAATATTACTCAGCCATAAAAAGGAACGAAATTGGGTCATTTGTAGAGACGTGGATGGATCTAGAGACTGTCATACAGAGTGAAGTAAGTCAGGAAAAGAAAAACAAATATCATATATTAACGCATATATGTGGAACCTAGAAATTGTACAGATGAACCGGTTTGCTGAGCAGAAATTGAGACACAGAAGTAGAGAAAAAACATATGGACACCAAGGGGGGAAAGCGGCTGGGGGTGGCGTTGTGGTGTGATGAACTGGGAGATTGGGATTGACATGTATACACTGATGTGTATAAAATGGATGACTAATAAGAAAAAAATTTTTTGATAGTGAAAAAATAAATAAATTTTAAAAAATAAAAATAAAAATAAAACCCTTGGAATTTCCTAGGTGCTGAAGAGACAAAGGAGTCTCTTGTTATGTTAATGAGGTGACCTTTGGACCGCACCTAAGGATGGGGGCTGGTTGCCAGGAGAACCAACCATGTGATTGGAGGGTTGGAACGTTCAGTTCCAACACCCACCCTCACGGGGGAAGAGGGACTAGAGATTGAATCCGTCACCAATGGCCAATGATTTAATCAATCATGCCTATGTAATGAAACCTCCATAGAAGCCCAAGAGGATAGGCTTCTGAGAGCTTCTGGGTTGTTAAACACACGGACATCTGAGGAGAGTGGTGCACCCGGAGAGGGCATGGAAGCTCCCCACCTCTTCTCACATACCTTGCCCTACACATCTCTTCTATCAGGAGGTTCATCTGTATCCTTTATCACCTTTTTACAATAAACTGGTGAATGTAAGTAAAAAAATAATAATAATAATAAATAAATAAATTGAAGAGGATAAAGTAAAATTGTCTCTCTTTGCAGATGATGTTATCACATATGTATGTGTATGTATATGAATATATATATATTCCTATAGACTCCAGAAAAAAAACTGTTAGAACTAATCAACAAATTCAATAAAGCTACAGAACACAAAATCAACAGACAGAAATAAGTTTTTTCTATATGCTAAAAATGAAATATTTGACAAAGAAATCAAGAAAACGATCCCACTCATATTGCACCAAAACAATAAAATACTTAGGAATAAATTTAACCAAGGAGGTGAAAAATCTGTACATTGAAAACTTTAAGACTCTGATGAAAGAAATTGAAGAAAACAAATAAAAGAAAATATATTCCATGTTCATTCGTCAGAAAAATTAATATTGTTAAAATGTCCCTACTACCTAAAGCCACGTATAGATTCAATGCAATCCCTATCAAAATTTCTATGGCATTTTTTCACAGAAATAGGAGAAACAATCTTAAAATTCATATGGAACTACAAGAGATGCCAAATAGCCAAAGTAATCTTGAGAAAAAAAGAGTAAAGCTGGAGGCATCACACTTTCTGATTTTAGACTGTACAAAACTATAATAAAACAGTAAAGTACTGACATGTAGACAGATGCAGCAGAATTTAGAGCTCAGAAATAAACCCTCCCATGGATAGTCAACTAGTATTTGACAGAGGGTCCAAGAATACTCATGGGAAAAGGATAGTCTCTTCAATAAATGTTGGGAAATCTAGATAACCACAAGAAGGACAAAATTGTACCCCTATCTTATGCCATTCACAAAAATTAACTAAAAATGGATTAAAGACTTAAACAAAAGGCCTGAAAACATAAAATTCCTGGAAGAAAACATGGGGAAAAACCTCCTTGACATTGGTCTTGGAAATAATTTTTTTGGATATGACACCAAAAGCCCAAGCAACAAAAGCAAATAAAAATGAATGGGACTATGTCAAACTGAAAGGTTTCTGCACACAGTGAGTAAAGAAAAGAAAAAGTCTTCTGCACAACAAAAGAAACAACAAAATGAAAAAGGAACCTAGAGAATTGGAGAAAATATTTGCAAACCATGTATCTGATAAGGAGTAAATATCCAAAATATATAAGGGATTCATGCAACTCAACAGTAAAAAAAAACCCCAAACAATCCAATTAATAAATGAGCAGAGGAACCGAATAGACAGTTTTCCAAAGAGGACATACAAATGGCTAATGGGTATATGAAAAGATGCTCATCAAAATCGGAATGAGATATCACTTCATTCCTGTTAGAATGACTCTTGTCAAAAAGACGAGATAACAAGTGTTAGGGAAGATGGGGAGAAAAGGGAATACGTATACACTGTTGATGGGCATGTAAAATGGTACAGCCATTATGGAAAACAGTATGCTTGTTCTTCAAAAAACTAAAAATAGAACCACCATATGATCCAGCAATTCCCATTTCTGGGTATGTATCCACAGGGAATGAGAACAGGATCTCAAAGAGATACCTGCACTCACCATGTTCATTGCAGCATTATTCACGATAGCAAAGATGGAAACAATCAAATATTTGTCAACAGATGAATGGATAGAGGAGAAGATGTGAGACTATATGTATATAGTGGAATTATTATTCAGGCATGAGAAAGAAGAAAATCCTGCCTCTCGCTGTTTGTCACAACATGGACAGACCTTGAGGGCATTATGCTAAGTGGAATAAGTTAGAGAATAATAAGACAAATAATGTATCACTTCCATGTGGAATCTAAAAAAGCTGAGCTCATAGAGTAGAATGGTAGTTGCCAAGGAGGGCTGGGTGGTGGGGGAATACTGCTCTGCTTTTTTTTTTTTTCCAGATGGTCACACCTGGAAGACAGATGAGGGGACAGCAGATCCCCATCCTCCCCACCCCCCCAACTCCTCTACATTTGGGCTTGGACTCCTTAACAGGAATTATGCAAATGGTTTAAATAGTTCTCCCTCTCCCCCTTCCTTCTCCCTCTCCCTGTTGCTGAGTGTGCATATCTGGATCTAATACTTAGATAAGTGTGAGCCAGGATCCCACTGTGTACCATATCATAAGTTAGAAGAAGGATCTTTGATCAGTATCCTCATAGTGAACTCCCCGCATTGGCTTCCTGTTCCCTCTGCATGTGCTGACCACGTGCTGGGTCGGCCACTCTCCTGTCCCAGCCACATCTGCTCTGCTGGGAGTAGGGTGCTGGCTCACCAGGAATCAGCATGTCTGTGCCCAAACCTGCTCATGCTATTTGTACCTGTTATTGAATTTTGCTGCTTTAATAAATTGTCATAAGTCAATGTGATATGAGGGCAAAATAGGGTTGTTCTTTCTATGAAACTTGACTTGAAAGCCTGAGGTTCACTTAACAGAGATGGTAAAAAAAAATTCTTTCTAAACAAGTGTGGCTGAAGCAACTGTAGAGACCTGGGTAAAAACCCTGAAGGATTTTGTACTGAAATTGATTGTAGGTTTAGTTGTTTCATTGAAAAACAAACAAAAAACAACCACCCAAAACCCCTGAAACTATAACTCCTAAGAACTATACTATGGCTGTGGTAGATGTAATGGGAAGTAAGTGAATCTCAGTTGTCAAATCTGTATTCAAAGTATCAGCAAACAATTGTATATTTACATGCTTTATGTTGAAATAATATTTTCAAAAGTTATGGGTCTTATTTTTATCATGATTCTCCACTTTACCTAACTTTATTCAGTTGATCAACCAATCAATACAAAACTCATAGGCAGAAAAGAGAAAGAAAGCCTCACATTTGGGAGCTGAGATTTTTTTTTTTTTTTTTTTTGTCTGCGTTGGGTCTTCGTTGCTGCGAGCAGGCTTCTCATTCCTGTGGCTTCTCTTGTTGTGAAGCACGGGCTCTAGGTGCACGGGCTTCAGTAGTTGTGGCTTGCGGGCTCTAGAATGCAGGCTCAGTAGTTGTGCCGCACGGGCTTAGTTGCTCCGCAGCATGTGGGATCTTCCAGGACCAGGGCTCGAACCCGTGTCCCCTGCATTGGCAGGCGGATTCTTAACCACTGCGCCACCAGGGAAGCCCGAGATTTTTCTTTTATGCTTTGATGCTCACCCCCTTCAAGCTCAACACTGGTTGACCTCTGACTCCATCATCCTGACAGCTCTGCCCTCACCTTCTCCCTTTCCTCCCTCCCTGGCTTCCATTGCCTGTGCTCCCACCTGATGCCAATCTTACTTTCCATTCACCTGGGTAAGGCTGTGGGCTCACTCTTCTCTCTCACCACCCCAACCTGTTCCATCCTCCATGTTCCTGAGACACGGCCCACTTTAAACATCCCCAGTGAGGGAGCAAACAGTGGAGTGGATAAATGCAGGGAGTACTGAGGAGCCCCTTGGCCGTGGGCACTGCCCTAGGTGTTCCCCGTGCCCCAGGTTCCATTCTCCACGCTCTTCACGTCTGGTCCACTCCTCTCACACACAGGGAGGGGGGCCTCCATGCCCACTGGATACGTCCTGCCAGAGCCACAGTGCCCTTACTAGGGACAGAACGGCTAGACCATGGCCAGTTCACCCAGGAGACTTCAGGGGATGGCTTTACTGTTCCTGAGAGAGGCTGTGGCACTGGCCTCCCAAATGCCCAGCCTGTAAGCACCACGGGTACTCAGACAACACACTGCAGCTGAGGGGCTGTACGCATTCAAGGGGGCTGGTATCTGTCTTCCCTCCCTGAAGAGCTGGGCTCAGTTCTTGAGTGTGGGGAAATGATTCACTGCGAAAATGTGAAACAGCACTTTCTTCACCTTTCTGCAGGCCTCTCCCCAGAGTTCACCCAGAAGGTGTCTAACCCGAGAGAGACAGGCAGACATCTCAGTCCTGGGGTGTCCTCCCCACACTTGGCATCGGCATTGCTACCAGCATCTAAGTTGGTCGAGGGTCAGGCCCTTTAAAAATGCCTGTAAAATTCAGTGTTGTACTGCTGACATCTGATGTTTTTACTTGTTTATTTTTTAAATTTTATTTATTTTTGACTGCGTTGGGTCTTCGTTGCTGTGCGCGGGCTTTCACCAGTTGCGGCGAGCGGGGGCTACTCTTTGTTGTGCATGGGCTTGTCATTGCGTGGCTTCTCTTGTTGCGGAGCACAGGCTCTAGGCACACAGGCTCAGTAGTTATAGCTCGCGGGCTCTAGAGCGCGGGCTCAGTAGTTGTGGTGCACGGGCTTAGTTGCTCCACAGCATGTGGGATCTTCCCAGACCAGGGATCGAACCCGTGTCCCCTGCATGTGTCTCCTGCATTGGCAGGCGGATTCTTAACCACTGCGCCACCAGGGAAGCCCTGATGCTTTTTAAATGCTGGGGTCCAGGAGAACTCTGGCCAGGCTGTGAGAGAAAGACTCTCTGAAGGAGCTGCACACACAGCCCACACAGTGGCTTACACGCCACAGATATATTCAACAAAGTGGTCAGTTGTACCCCAGAATATTCCTTCAGGGAGGAGCCCTGTGTCTGTTTGGAAGATGCCTTGGAACAGCCACGGCTGGGATCCGCTGGGGTCACGGCATCTGGGTAAGTGAATAGTTGCCCTGCTGAACCTGGAAAGAAGTTTATAATCTTGTATTGTATTTAGACAGGGTAAGGGCAGTGGTGAATCATCTTTGCAGGGTTCTCGGTGCTTTGGGTCTTGGGTTTGGGGTTGGTAGAAAGACTGGGGGTGGGAGGTGCCACCTTAGGGGGTTGCATTTAGGTTGAGGCCTGGCTGGAGAAGTGGGAGGAGAATGTTCCAGATCCTGAGGTGGGAGTGGGTCTGGTGTGTGAGAGGACAGAAGGCACCGGTGTGGCTGGGCTGAGGAGGGAACTGTGCATGATGAGGTGCAGAGGGAGGGCCCCGTGGGTCTGGTTGGCCAGTGTTCAGGCTCCGGAAGAAGCTGCCCTGGACATCTTGCATTCTCTGACTGTCTTTGTGTACTCCCTAACTATGTGGACATAGTGAGTCCACTCACTATGAGTCTCACTGTGAGTCTCACTGTCCCAAGGTGGAAACCACACACTGGTTTCCCAGCATCTCTTGCAGCCATGGCCTGTCATGTGACCCTGGGTGCAGTCATGTGATCCAGTCCCCACCAATCAGAGTTCTGGAGATCTAATGTATAGCATGGTAACTATAGTTAACAACATTATATTATATAAATGTTGCTAAGATTAGAACTCAAATGTTCTCACCAAAAAGAAAAAAAAAAAAAAAAGAAAGAAATGGTAATTATGTGATGTAATGAAGGTGTTAACTAAGCTTACTGTGGTGTCATTTCATAATACATAAGTGTATCAAATATCACATTGTACACCTTAAACTTACACAATGTTGTATGTCAATTATATCTCAATAATGCTGGGGAAAAAAATCTGGAAAAGCAGTTTGGAGCCTGATATTTGGGCCTTGAATATCCAGTTGGGATGTTTAATTTTTTAGATATTGGCTCATCACTGAAAGTTTTTGAGAAAGGCAATGACATGATTATAATCACTTAATCCTAGGACAGGATAGAGGCCGGACACATGCAAGGCTTTCTACAAATGTTTGTTGAAAAAAATCAGATATCTTTTCCAATTCCTTACATGTAATTTCCCTACATGTAAAAAAAGGAAGGCAGTTGACTAGGTATGCTTTTAAATTAGAATTTGGAAATTATTATCCTGAAGTATTTGAAGGATCTTTTCAATAAGAAAAACTCATAATTGTTCTGAATCTATAGATGCCTGAGTAAATGCAAACAGCTTAAATGAAAGGAGCTATTTTAGTAATTCAAAAGAATTCAAACATCAAGCAATAAAATAAAACACTGGGTTCTAAGGGTGACTAATGAGGATTAGAACAAAACTATAGCCCTCCTATAAAGAACTTTACATGGCAAATCAAAGATGAAGGCTCATAAAGAGTTCTGCAGCAGAAAAGATCCAGGAAGTATTGTGGGAAAGAGATAGAGCCACACTCCGGCCCTGAATGCACCAGAGCAAAAGGTTTTTGGAATTATGTGGCCAGGAAAATTGAAGGCATCTGCAGTTCCAGTTTTGTTTGCAGGACCTTATAAAAAGGAAAGGCAAGAGAAAAAGAACAAAGAATCTCAAAGAAAAAGGTTCTAGGGTAATAATGACGTATATAATTGATGCTCAATAAATGTTTATTGATAAAAATTGGTGCACAGAAATGGTAGCACACACAGCAGCATTAAAAAAAAAACAATTAGGAAAGTGTACAAAAGAATAATTGTTTTGCCATCCAACTACTGTTTGTGGGAATTTGGTTAAGGGGAGAAGGTGTTTAGTGAAAAACTCCATCAGATAGTACATGAAACCCGCTGTGCCCGCAGACCGCATCTCATGAAGTGACTTACAAGCAGTTCTGTCTTCATGTATCTGCCATGCCTGTGCCGCAGAATTCTCTACTCTAGTCCCAAATGTTTGGACAAAGGGTTAGTTCTTGAGCAAGGGAAGGTTAGGTCAAGTGCCTAGGAAACAGTGCCCACTGGGGTGCCCCATATTGAATGGTAACACACGTAGCCTATCAGATGCAAGATGCCCACAGAGAAGAGAAGAGAGCCAGGCAGTCAATCCTAGAGTGAGAAATGGTGTCTGGGATATCTGGAGCTACCACTCTGACCCAAACAATTAGAAGCCACTATTTCTGATTCTTTGAGCCTGTGCTACATTCTAATGTTGCAGTTCTAAATGACTATATGCCTGCTCAGATAGTTCCATGGGCTTCCTTAATTCTATGTGTACTGTTACAATAAGTCCAGTGACCTAAGGGTATCTCAGCAGGCCTCCTCCTTGCAACCTGAAAGAAACAAACCATTATAGACTTTAGTTGTAAGTATCAATACCTATTATGTGTGTAACTATTGGGTAAAAAGGGGGGACTTACCCACTCTAATAAACTAACTTTAAAGATTATTATTACTGCCCCTGCAAATCTGTGGGTTAGCTCTTCCTTACCCCTTGGATAAAATCTAGGACAGGATGTATAACTTTTCTGGTTATTCTTAATTAATAGATCTCTTCATTTCCATCAAAAACAGCCTCTGTTTGGTAATTTAGTATTACTGTACTAGGAAACTGTGCTTAAAGCAAGTCAACAGACAAACAAAACCCTCCAAGCATCAATTAAATTTAAAGGCTCTCCTCTCCCCCAGCTAGACCTGCTGCAGGCAGGAGGCATCCGTGGAAAGGGGGCTGGTAGGTGGTTTCCCTCCTTACTCTCTGTGACTCCACCTTGCCCATTAGTCAACTCTGCCAGTGGGGAAACAGGAGATGGGTCAGGGAATATTTTACTTGAATGGCACCCATACGATGCTGGGTTTTGTCAGCCTTGAATGGTATTTAAAGCTGGCTCTCTTGGGAGTACTTTCATGGGTTCTTCAGAGACCCACCTCCACCCCCAATCACCAGGGATCTCTCATGTGTGGTTTCTAGCTATGGGCACTGTACTTGCCAGCTGACTACATAGGACTCCTCACTTGGCCTGTGGCTGTGGACGGTATACCTTCAGGATCTCTCTGCTAAGCAGTGTCTCCTCAGCACTTCACGGCAGAATCTAACATAACAGCTCTCTGGCTCTTCCTCCTGGTCCACTAGGACCCTCTGTCTCAGGAATACAATCACTACTTACACCATAGCCCCTATTCTACTTCCAGGTGCTACTTGGGTGAGCCTGTTGCCCTCAATATTCCTCAAGTGGGAAACAGACCCTGGTCCATTATGTGCCCCAAACATCAATCTCTCCTTGAAGCCCCTCTCTCTCAATACCTCCCAGTGAGGGGAGAGGGGGGCTGTGGGACTCACACTTAAATCCTCTTTCTGAAAGAATCCTTCTAATTTCCAGGTTTCTGGCCACATCAACACTTACCCAATTCTGGGGTAACTCCTTTGCAAGTCCTGCATAACCAGGCTGGAGTCTCACTTCAAAATGGGGGAGTATTTGGTACCCATAATTATGGGAGCTCAGCCAAAAAATGAGTCTGAAATAGCTCCATTTTAATATCTTGTTGCATTTGTAAAGACCTTTCTATAATTCAGGAGACTTGTGGATTTTTTTGTCATTGTTTCACTTTTTAAAAAAATTGGCAACAATTGATCTATTAGGGGACTAACTTTTTAAGTCTAGAAAGTCAAGTCTAACAAAGGACTAAGTGAGATAGCCCATGAAAAGTCCTTTGCATAGTGCTGGACATATAGTAAGTGCTAAATAAATGCTAGTGTTTATTATTAGACGTCCTTTCACTTACATGAAGAAAAAGAAGTGGATTTGAGCATCTCAGTTGGATTTAACACATTAATAAATATTTGAGATACATTTAGCCCCTTTGATCTCCATGAGGTTGTTAAGTATATATGAGGTAATCACCCTGTTGAAAGCCATCTTTCTCCCCTTGGCCACCAGTAGGGAAAATCCACTGATTAGTCTAAGAGGTAAAGGATAATATATAAAAATATACATTCCTTAGAGAACAGACCATCCATACAACTCCTGAATTTGCACTGTTCAACATCTTAGAAAGAATCCATGCTTAAGACCTCTGCCCTCAAGAACATGGAGTTTCACAATCTTTGTTCCAATAATCTCATTTCCTTTCATTTGAATCCTACAATGTTTCTTTCTTTTTTTTTTTCTTTTTAACACAAGGCATCATAAAGGTCATTTATTATTATTCTCTTTTAGTTTGGATAAATGTAACAGGAAAAATATTAATAACACATGTATTCATATACTTTTCCATTTTTCTCCCTCACCACACCCAATACTTCATGGAGGAGAAAGGGAAAGGGTGAAAGTTATGCAGGCAGATTCTCACTAAGGAGGAATTCAGAGCGGAGAACAGCGTTCTCTGGAACATGAATCCTACAATGTTTTTTATGGTTTGTTTTAAGTAGTTTTATATAATAACCAATGCATCTTGCTATCACCATCATAAGAGTATACTCTACTCTTCAGATTAATAACTCAAAGCCTCACTTATTACAGGAATGATTTCTTTCCTTGTAGAGTTTTTCCTTTATAAGGCAAAAGCCCCCAGGGGTTATTCAATCTAATACCTATTCTGTTGCCTCACAGAGAATCTGCTTGGCGCACTGGAGTTCCACATTCTCCACGGCTATTGCTGAGGTTCCTACAAAACGAGGTGGTCCAGTGTGATGGACATTCTGTAATGCATGCAGAGAAGTGTTTAAGAACATATATGATAAAGATCTCTGTAAGAGTACTGAAAAATAAATAACTAAATGCATAGCTAGGTAGGTAGGTAGATAAATAAATAATAAAGCCCCTATCCCCCCACGCCCAAGAAAAAGAAGTGGTCCAGTACTCTGCCCAGAGCCTCTGCTTTGATGATAAAGGCATAGGTAGTAGTTTCTTTGAAGGGAGCCCGGAGATGAATGCAAAATGAAGAAGCGGGCCTGATTTCCATATTATAGCTCTTAGTTACATAACTATTTCAGCTTGCACACACTCTCTGTCATTTCCCCAAGGCCACCAACAGTGACAGAGTGGCTGGGAGAGGAGGGTCTCCAACCTCAGCCACAGGTGGAACTCTCTCCCATGACAATCCAAGCCCTGGGGAAAAACTGGACCACTAGATCATCTGCCCTCTCCACTGGTAAGCTTCTCTTCAGGGTTGAGTGCCCTCCTGCTTGGTGGCCTTGAAATGTGACCAGTTTAATCCTATAGAGGTGTAATGTTAACATTAAGGAAAGGGGATTGGTGTTCCTATCCCTCTGCTTTGAATTTCCTTGGCCCTTATGCCAGTTTGTCCATTTGTTCCCAGCAATGTCTGAGTCCCTTACTAATAGGGGTCAAGCAGGTAGAGCTTCCCCAGAAAAAGAAGACCTGTGCAAGGCAACTGGATATAGCCCCAGCTAGAAAGACACAATATTCATTAAAATAGTGCCCATTGTTTACATCTGCGTGGCAGTTTCACTTAAACGGGGTGGGGAAGGAAAATTAATGTTCTCCTTCATTGGGTATCTTGCTACGCATGTGGTTGAACTACTTAAAAATTTCAAAGCATGCAGTGGTTTATGTCAATATTGGGAAGATCTAAACTCCAAGATAGACTTACTATAACTAACCAGGAGTCAGACATCTAAGAAGCTAGCAGGAGAACAAGTCCTGAAGGCCATCCAAGCTAAATGAGCTGGAAAAAATTTAAAAACTTGCATCATCTTACAGGTTGACTAACCTCAAAACAGATCTGTAATTGCCTCATACAGCACACAGAACACATGATGATTTGGTGGCAGTTCATGTGCAACGCCTATTATGGCGGCAAAAACTCTGCCATCAGTTGAGAGAAATTTCTGATCCAGACGCCAGACATACTGAGTCACCTGTAATCCCCTGCCACTTACACCTCCCACTTCTGGCTGCACAAATATGTACGTGTGGTTTCAAGAGGTGATTTAAATAATTTGCCTCTGGGAGATGGTTTGTACCACATGTAGAAAAAACAATTCCATCAACACACACAAAGCTGACCATTAATTCTTCTGCCCAGAACAAAAAGCATTTTGTATGTTTGTTGACCTACCCTTTACTTTGCAGTGAAGGACATGCCAGGGAAACCGGCTAAGCCATGCTCTTTGCCTTTCAGATTATCTTTGGTAGGTAATCTTGTCTTAAATGGATGGAACAAAGCAGCAATATAAAATTTTAAACTTAAAACATAGAAACACAAGAGAAAGTCTAAAATTTGCATTTGGAGTCTGGCTTCAGTGGAGATTTGCCAAAATATCAAAGATGACAAAACTCTGAGGAGTGGAACAAATTTTGGCTTCCCTGATTAAAAACAGCTAGTATAGCATTTGTGTCTTTCCACATTTTCTACCCTTTTGCATCCTTCACTATTTTCTATGGGTAAAACTTCCAACTCATTAGCCTGAAACACAAAGACCTTGACAATCCAGACAGAATTCTCCTTCCAGCTTTATGTCCCACCGCCCCACCCCCCATCTCTAGGATCTACACTCCAATCTCACAGGACTACCCACCATCCCCTGTAAATAACATGTACTATAACACAGTCCACACTGCTGACAGGGTGTTTCTTCTATCCAAGGGGCTCTTCCTACCTTCTCAACCTAAAAAATCTTATCTCAAAGGTCACCTTTAAAACCGGTCACTCCCTCCTCTGTGCTCCTAAAACAGTTAGCACTTAATTAAATTAT
Organism: Balaenoptera ricei; assembly: GCF_028023285.1. Classification (NCBI taxonomy): domain Eukaryota; kingdom Metazoa; phylum Chordata; class Mammalia; order Artiodactyla; family Balaenopteridae; genus Balaenoptera; species Balaenoptera ricei. The sequence continues at coordinate 58,143,381 of NC_082648.1, read as the reverse complement.
ACTATTTTATCACATGGTATTGTGGTTATTTGTTTACTCATCTGTCTCCTTCATTAGACTTGAACTCTTGCAGGGCAAAGACAATATCTCATTCTCTACATCTGCCTTGGGCCCAACAATGCCCGGCACAAAATAGCTACTCAACCAATGTATGTTCATCAGCGTTAGTTATTGAGAAGCAACAGCTTGTTGAACAACCCCCTTTCCTGACCCATAACTTAGCACTCAGCACCAGGCTTAGCCTGGTTGGGTTCTGAGACCATCCACAGTTACCCAGGAGGGTATGAAGATAATCTTACTCAGGTAACACAGAATCAAAGGGATATTGAGTCTCAATCTGCTTTGAAATTATGGCCTAGTTATAGGACCTGGGATTTGGTCTTGATCTTGGGAACATACCCTCAACTCAGCACTACATCCACTTTACTCTCGTGTGTCCAAGTTCCTGTTTTGATACATGCTGTCCCAAGGACTATGAAAAGTGAGATTCTTCTCTTTCTTAATGCAACGAAAATTGCAAGACATCAAGAAGCTAGCCAAAAAATTTCACTCTTAATTCCCTACTAAGCACGATGTTAAGAGCACCCATACCTGTTTTGCTTCTAGTCCTTGACTTAAAGGTGAGCTTCTTCAAGTGGCTAAACCGTTCTTGTCATGGCTCACTTAGCAATAAGGGCTTTACCCAGACACAGGTAAAGGCGAGTGATGTAGGGGCACTGGGACGTTTCTAAAGCATTGCTGGAAATGTTTTGACATTCCCCCCGTCTAAAAGTGGCATCTCGGTCCCCAGTCTTTGAATATGGGTGGGTATGTGACTACTCTGAGCGATAAAGTATGACAGAACTGTTGCTGTGTAACTTCTGAGGCTAGATCATTAAAGGCCATGCAGCTTCCCCTTATTCATGGGAAGACTGCTCTTGGAGCCCTAAGCCACTATGTAGGAATTTTGACTACGTTGAGCCAAGTGTAGGTGCTCCAGTAGACAGCTCAGCTTTCCAGTTATCCCTACCAGGTGCCATTTTGTACCCTCGAAACCAATCATTCCACCAGCCGAATATTACCGGGTCACCTCCATCAATGTCATTTGAACAGAAAAATCACCTAGCTGAGCCCAGTTCAAATTTATGACCAATATAATCATGATATGTAATGGAATGATTGTTATTTTAAGTCACTGAGTTTGGGGGTAGTTTGTCATGCAACAATAGGTAACAGCAACAGAGGTAGACAATGAAATGCCCCGATTCCTTTTATTGTTTTCCTCAGGGAAGAAACTGCATTTCTATAGCATTACTGAAGTTTCTGATAGACACATTTTTTAATTAATTTTTTAACGGAAACTTAAAAAGCAAGCAAGTATGATTTCTAAAATTAAAAGGAACTATTGCCAGGAGATTTGCAAATGTAGTATTTCTCTTTCCTCATTACAGACTTGGAGCCCATCTCTGGGAATAGATACACAGACTTGTGTGCTTTCTTAAATACAATAGACAATAGTCACAGTGTCTGTTAATCCCATCTGCTTCCCTGGAAAAGGAAAACTCATTACATGAGACTGTCAAGAGGTCTCAGATTCCATGAAGGGGAATTTTTCTCTATATCTCCTATAACATAAGCCTAATATCTAGTTATTTCAAGATTTGCATAGTACCTAATCTGTATCTCTAGCAGTGCTTACCCCCTTCTACTTTGCATTTTAGTTTATTTCTATAGCAATCAAAGTTAATTGCAAAGACAGAATGTAGTTTAAGCAGGAAGAAACCTTTTGTAGGATATTAAGTGACTTGCCAAATTGTTGGGAGGATGAAAGAAAAAGAATTTAGACTGAACCACACAGCAGAGCCAAGCCACTAAGTTTGCTGCTGCCCCCTCTGTGATCAAAAAACCACTGACTCTTCAATTATATCACCACTGCCATGATCGGAAAGCCACCATGATCAGGAAGTCACCAAAATCTGGTGGCTATCCCAACCCCAGAACCACACCATTTCGGCTGCAATCTGCACCAGCAGAATAGATGCCATGAACTCCATCTCTGAACAACCACAACCAAAAACTCAGTGACCCTGGTCACGGGCAGAAAGAGCATAAGGAGAAGATGTTATGGCTTCTAGTTTGCTTGTGTTTTCTTAATTTCCCTCAAGTGCATATGCATGGTTGAACCTAAGAACATATGTTAGGTTGACATCCAGAGTGTAGCGGCAATAGAATCTGGGAAATGCAGTTTTTGCTTTTGCTTTTATTTGTTTAACTTTCCAGGTTTTGTAGTATAAAAAGGCACACTTGAAAATAAGTGGGATGGATTTCAATGCCAGTCTACAATATCATCATAATGTGTATTTCTTATACTAGACTACAAGCAATTTGCATCTACTTTTCTGTCCCATCTCCCAAAGCATCTAGCAATTTCCAGGGAGTCAATTGTTTGAGATAAGGAAGGGGGTTTAGTGAGGAAAAGAAGAGAGAAGAATCGTGAAGTCCCACACACCTCTTTCAAGTCCCCACCAGGAAATGGAGTCTCCAAGGGCAGGATATGACGTGAGTCTTAAAACTGCCTCTGTCTTAGATATTCTCCATTTCTCCTGTCTGCCCTCAGGTCCACTTTCCACTCATGCCACCCTGCTTTGTGCCATGGGAAGCTGACCTCTAGAGATGGCTCCACCTGAGTTCTTGTGCCCTCTGACTTCTGGTTAGGCTTTGGCAAGGAGAGAGTGTCAGATTATTTGTCCCCCAGGTTTCTTCTGTGGTTCAGCTATAGCTACTACTTTCTCTATCTAATGTAACTGGGCAAGTGGGCTCGTTGCCTGCTGCACAACAGAAAGACCAAGTGCCAAGGCCAAGGTGTTTTGCAGAGAGAAAAAGGCTTTATTGCAGGGTAGCCAAGCAAGGAGACAGGAGGCAATACTCAGATTTGTCTCCCCATCAGCTCTTGAGTGGGATTTTTATGTTGGAAGAGAGAGGTAGGCTGGAAAGTGATTGGTGGAAAGTAATTTGTAAGTTTCAAGAGTTCTCTGCAGAGGTGTGATTGTTCTTCATGCCTCTTCATGGGTGGCATGTGCAAATCTGAAGAGGGTCCGTATGTAACGTGGGCTGGATATTCGACCTGTGGTGTCTAAGGTTAACTATCAGTTTTCCTAGTCCCTCAATGTGCCTGCGACTGTCGGGCTGCCAGCAAGTTGTTTCCATGTCTGTGGTTTCCATGGAACTCTGCAAAACAAGCTTGGTGTTCTTGAAGTATCATTTTGTTTCTGTTTTGTTTCTACCTTATAGGCCTTGAGTGTGTAAAGTACAGGGTATGGTTTCATGAATGCCAGTACCCAAATCAGAGGACCTGTTAGGTGGCCCCAATCCGCCAGCCACAGCTCTCACTAGGGTCTGATAACTGCTCCTTCTCTTGTCCCTTCAGGGCCCATAGTATCAGTGACTTCCCACTAATACTAGTCACAGAATGCATCACCATGCTTAACCCTAGTAAGGGTACTGGTTAATGAGTGTGCTGTGTGTCAGCTGCCAGGACACAGACTTCAGTGATGGTGAGCATTTCCAGACCCCATCAGCCCACACGCTCTCCCACCTCTTCACAGCACATTCCATGCTCTACCTGTCTGGTCAGACTTTCCTCCTTCCGCTGAAGCTGGGTCAGCTTCCTCATGGTGCCCATGGTCCAAGAGGCAGTTGTGGTTCCACATAAAGTGTGTCATGATCAAGGGAGCTGAGTCTGAGAGGACAACGGCTGCCATTGGCTGGATTTAACTGCTCATTTCACCCCACCTGTAAAGATGAGACAAGCAACTACCTGTCAGGTCTGGTGCAAGGATTAAATAAGGTGGTTATGTATGTCAAACAGCTGAGTGAACTGTAGATGGTTTTACAAATATTAGCTATTACCTAAACATTTCCAAAGCTTGGAGTTCTTTCCTTTCATCTTTGCTACTACATTTTTCCTTCTGCTAATTAAGTTTCTTATCAGTATTGATAGTTTAACTAGTATTGCAATCCTGGTAGTCTAAATCTTTGTTCCAGGGAGAGAGGAATGGGGGGTGGGGGAGAAGACAAGGCAGAGGTGACATATAAAAAGGCGTTTTCACTCCTAAGTAGAAAATACTACCGCAGGGGCCCGAAAATTTCTCACTTATTAGTTTGGGATGGAGAATTGGCAGAAAAAGTCATTACTACGGTTTGCGTCTGTGGTAAGTCAGCTGAGACTTTAGCCTTGGGCTGAAATAGATGGTTTAGAGTAATTGTGACAGGATGAAACCAGAGTCAAGTGTGGCCAATCTGTGATTTCCATGGCACTTGCGCCCCCAGTTGTTCTAGATCTCCTCCAGATCGCGGACAGCTTTTAGGATTTTAGCTAAAAGAGTGGCCGGGACAGCTGGACAGCGTGGCAGAGTTTTCATAGGCTTGGAATCCTGACTTTCCATTTTACACGACAAAGAAGCTTTTAAAATATTTAGGGGCTCTAATTACAAGCAATGATATAAGGCCTCTTAAGCCAAGCTTCATATAATTATAAAAGATTAAAGTTTTTAAAAGAATTTACAGGTTTAGCGAGAATGATTTAATTGTGTCAGAAACATTAAAATTAAGTTATACAATCCAGGTAAAATTTACCAAAATTTTCCAGAAGACTATTTGAAAGAAGATGGTCTACTTGTTGAACTATTCTAGTAGAATCATATATCCCAAATCTAAACTGAGTCATATTAAGCCCCCAAAGTAAGTCATATCTGGACTAAAAATTATGACATTATTCCATTATGATAAGAATTTATGCCTCACTGCCTAAACATAAACAGTTTTAAGAGAAAACTGAAAAAGGTATCTGTCCCCTCACATTCAGGGTACATAAATCTTCCCTGAACAGATGATAGTAAAAATACTTAATAACTGGTGCAGCACAAGCTCCCACCAAGTAGAGCAGATCCCACTATGATCTGCCTTGTGGCTGAACCAGTACGTCCCGCCTGAGTACCAGCTCCGTCTGCATCCCATGCACCCGCTCTTGCTCATCACCTGCAGTGGTTCCACAGCCCGCACCAAAACAGTCCACCATCCAGAGTATTCCACGTTTTCCAAAATGTAACCCAAATTCTTTAGGATAGTCTTATTGTTTGCTGTCTACCTTCTCCATTCCACTACCAGAGGCAACTTGCAACTTCTTGGCAACTCACAAGAACGTGATCCCCTTAGCAGGCAGAGCACAGCTCCACATAACAGATGCTGTCTTGAACAACATCTGGCCTCAGTGAGTCATTGCTTTCATTTTTTGAGGTATGTGGCTGTCCCCACTTATCAGAGAGTAATGGCAGGTGGGGACAGCTGAGCAGAATCAAGCCTGCTGAGATGTCACTCATCACCACAAGCCCGGTTGCAGTGGCCTCCATCCTGATCAGCCCAGTAAAAAATCAAAAACAAAGAGTTCCTGTTATGAAAAGAGTCAGCCAGCTCAGTAGCAAGTAGGTTTTTCATTTTTGGGGTTTCAAATTGAGTAGCTCTTCCTTTAAGCCCCTTGTTTGGGCTTTCCCAGCCCCCTACAGTTAGCTTTATTTGCACTTACCATGCTGGATTGAAATCATCTCCTTGCATGTCTGTCTCTGCTGCTACGTCTCTTTAAGGGCAGGCGGCTTGTCTCATTCTTCTCTGTATCCCCAGCACCTAACCTGGTGCCAGGTACGTTGCTGTGTGCTTAGAAACAGTTTGTTGACCCGAACAGAATTAGTCTTAGTGTGAAATGAAGAAAAAAAATTGAACCAGTGATCTCTCTGGATCCACTTTGTGGTTAATGCAATATAAGAAAATGATTATTAATTAAATTAAATTATATTTAATGTTTTATAATTATCTACTTCCAGTCTAAGAATTTTCGTAGTTGATGAGAATGAATTTGACACCCATGGACGGAAACTCTCAAAGCATACCTTTAATGTTAGATTTAAGCACGAATCAAAAGTAAGCCAATATCCTTTAAATTGTCTAGCATTCTCTTTTTAAAACTTATCTGTAAAATAATTTTCTTAAAAATGGAAAATAATCAGTCTAGTGAGTCTTTTTTAACTGGTCCCAAATTAAAGTTTTCCAAAGATGAAAGATATAACTATTACTGTAGTTTTAAACAGAGATGTGAATCACAGGTCCACCCGCTGTGTTTCCTGGGAGGCTGGCCCAATGCACTGCTTCCCGGGCTCTCTTGCCCTCTACCCACTTTAAGGGGGCTTTTGTTTCCTGCCAAGCCTCTATTGATAGAAATATTTAACCCACATGACCTTCTTCCAAGGCTAGAGTACTTCATTCAGTCTTCAGAATTAAGCTATTACCTGAGTTTCCTTAACAGGGTCATTTGGGGGTAATAAATGTATAAATAACCTATCTCCAGTTCCAGCAAGCGGCTATTTATAATGGCCGTGCTGCTGTTACTGGGGATGGTGATGATGAATACAGTAATAATAGCCGTTGTCATGCTCCTATTTAATGCCTGGGACAGATCCTCAGAACAAATCAGCAAGGTGGCTTTTGTTCCCATTTCAGAGTTGAGGAAATCAAGTATCTAGAAATGTAGGTAACTTTTACCTAATATCACACAAACTAACGCATGCACGTCCAATGCTTCACCTCCTTCAAATCTCGTCTCAAATGACATTTTCTCAGATAGACCTTTCCTGACTAGCCAGCTTTTTAAAAATTTATTTTATTGACGTATAGTTGATTTACACTGTTTGTTTCTGGTGTACAACAAAGTGATTCAGTTATACATATATATAATAGATTGCATTTGCTAATTCCAAACTCCCAATCCATCCCTCCCCCGCCCCACCACTAGTTAGTTTTAACATTTTCTACCCCCTCCCCTGCTTTGTCTCCTTAGCACTTTTTAGCAACTAACATACTGTGTTTTTTTCTCATTTATCTTCTTTAACGTCTATCTCATTCCCCTTGAACATAAGCTCTGTGAGGGCAGGGATCCTTGTTTTATTCACTGCTTTATCCCAGCACTTAAAACAGTTCCTGGCACATAATGGAGCCTTCATGAGTATTTTCGAATGAGTGAATGATAAAGCTGGAATTCAGAGCCATGTCTGCCTGACTTGAAAGTCTTTGTTTTTCAACAATACCCTCCTTAGCAAGTCACCTTCAAGGTAAATACATAACAGCCTCAAAGAGAAAAAAAGACAACAGCATTATTTTTGAACTAGGTGCCACCATTATGCCACCTGCTATGACTGCAACATAAGACAGCAAATGAAAGAAAACAAAACGATGCTCACGTCTTTGTTTAAAAAAATATGTTTACCATCAAGACACCCAGACATATGGGCAGGCGGTATGGGTTTTGCCAGAAGTGAGGTGCCATTTGGAATGAATACCAAGCAATGGATATGGGTGCTGACAGCAGCCACCCACTGTCGGCTCCGTACAGGTGCTCAGTGAGTGAGTGGAGGCTTTCTTCAGGGTCCGGGAAGCTGAATGGGGGAGGCCCATAAGCCGAGCAAGCACGGCCGACTTGAGGGAGTGTGGGTCTGGAAGGGGCAGACTTTCTGGAATTGAACCCTGAATACTGCCTTTTCCTGGCTGTTCAGACGCTTTATGCTTCATTTCCCATGACACTTACTTAGGAAAAGGGGAAGGAAATAAGAGTTCATGAACAAAGTAAGAAATAAGTGCCTCATTGACATATATACACTACCAAATGTAAAATAGATAGCTAGTGGGAAGCAGCCGCACAGCACAGGGAGATCAGCTCGGTGCTTTGTGACCACCTGGAGGGGTGGGATAGGGAGGGTGGGAGGGAGACGCAAGAGGGAGGGGATATGGGGATATATGTATACATATAGCTGATTCACTTTGTTATACAGCAGAAACTAGCATAACATTGTAAAGCAATTATACTCAAAGATGTAAAAAAAAGAAAAAAAAAAGAAAAAAGTGCAGCAGAAAGCCCATGTTTTCCAACTACATATATACCAGGAAGATGATTATTAGCAGGCAATTTGAGCATGGGCAGTGACCTCAGACATACATGGCTTTACCTGCCCGCTGTACCACTCACTTTAACCTTGGGCAAGTTAATCAACCTTTCTAAACCTCAGTTTCCTCAGTTATAGTTGGAGGATAATGGTATTTATCTCGTTGTTGTAAAGATTATAGGAGATAATTCTTGTACTTGACACATAAGAGATGCCCGATAAATTTTGTGCTCAAAAATCAGTTATACTGTCCAATAACTGGATTCTAATGGAGTGCTCTCCTAGCCAGAGAAGGTTATCATTTTCTCCAGCACCAGTTCTCAACATTACAGCGAGAGGCAGTTTTGATAGAGGACCTCAGGAAATTCTCCCCTACAGGTTCTGAGACATAGGATATCACCAGGTAACAATGTTTCCTTCTCATAGGAAGCAGGTAGAATTAAGAGACTGGACTATTAGTTGCGGTTCTTAAGCAAAGCATTAAGTTCTCTGGGCGCCCCTTCCCAGAGACAGGCTCCATATTGTTCAAAGTCTTCTTAGTTAGAGATAATGCCTGCTTGCTGTTTTACATTTCTATTAGAGCTGTGTTGAAACTTGCCCTTCAGTGTCCCAAATGAGATAGGAAAATTATGTGTGACTGTCGCCAAGGGCTTGTAATTTATTCTCTTAAAGAAAGTATTAAAATGTTCAGAATACCTCCCCCTTAGGAATTGTAGTCCACCAGGCCCACTGGGCTCACCTGTAACGCATGAGTCCTCCCTGTCTTGTCTGCTAGGAATCTAGACATTGACTACTAGAACACAAGGCATTTACATTTAAGTTGGTTGAACAAAATTAAAAATTCAGTTCCTTAGTTGCACTAGCCACATTTCTAGTGTTCAATAACCATATGTGTCTAGTGGCTACCATATTGGATAGTGCAAATATGCAATATTTCCATCATTACAGAAAGTTCTCTTGGAGCATGCTGCTCTAGAGGGTAGTGTCCACTTAAAGTCCAGATGGATTCAGTCAAGTGAAAAGTCCCATTTTCAGGCCAGGGCTGCAAGCAGTGGGGGTAAGATTTGCATATTTCTAAGCCTCGAATTTCAAAAGGAAAATAAGAGACCACAAAATCCTTTCAGCTGGACTCTTAGTGTCCCTAAACTTCCATGTCGCTGTGATTTAAAAAAAAAATGAAATAAAAGCCCAGAGAGCGGAATCATGCCTGCGTTTCTGCCAGATCTTAAGATAATGGTTCAAATTTCCCCCAAAATACCATTTGACTGTTAAGCAGTAAGTCAGGCACACACTTGGAATCCTGAAGAATGTTCACTCAGTTCCTTGCTGAAGGGTCCAACCTTGTTCCAGTTAAGGAGGAGAAGTTTCTGGAAATTCTTAGCCACAAGGACAAGGTCATGGTCCTAGAGGTCTAGGTACGTCCCATGACTCAGATCACCACATAGTACCCCGTGACCCTCTCCATCATGTTTTCTTCCCCACCAAACACCTGCCCTTAGTCATCTTTAACCTTTTCTATTTCACTCCCTGCCTTGCCTCCTTTTATATCCAACCTCCGGCTTGAGCTGCAGGTCATTCTCAGCCATTACAGGCTCCACGTATGGGTAAGGTGCAGTGCGGGGTAGGGGGGGCGGGAGGTCCTTCATACCTTTGAGGGTAGAGCAGGATAGTATCAGAGACCCCCATGGTCATCTGACTGCAGGGCCACAGAATAAGGTATCTAAAAAGCAATCAGAACTTTTGCACTGTAAGAAAACACAAGCAAAACAAAAACCTCCTGCTAGGAGTTTGCCAGTGTCTTATTCTGAGTTTCTGTCTCCTTCCCAGTCTTGAGTTAAATTTTTAAAAGCTTTTAGCCTCAGTAGTAGCTGAGTCTTAGAACAGAAGGCATAAAAAGACTTGTTCTGTCACGTTAGTAACCTCTATTAACCCACAGGTTCACGGTCATAGAGCGCATCCTCAGTGCCAAATAAAATGAGAGATTTCTGAATTAGAAGCATGGGAGAGTCTTAAACAAGCAAACAAAAACCATCCCATTTCCAAATGAAATAAGTTAAAGGTAAGGTGGTTGCCCCACAGTTTGGCTAAAGGTCCAGTAACCTCCCCAAGTCAGTGTTTGTGAAGTTCTCCACTTTTTAGAAAAACAGATCGACGGTCCCACAACCATCTCCTTGGGCAACTTATATTTTTCCTGCTGGGCCTTGCCATCTTTAGGATAATGTGTGCTCACTTACACAGTGCTGCCACTGCTTATGGAAAAAAGCACACTGTGGCCCAGCGATTTTCAAAACCAGCAAAGCTGTGGAAGTCACTCTCCAAATGAAATCTGACCAGACTCCCAGTATATAAAAGAAATAGAAGTGAAGCCGCTCCGGCTGAAGAAGGGAGCCCCAGGCTAACCCCTCGGAGGGTCTGCAGAAGCTTGAGGGCTTGCAGAGACCTGTTAGAGACTCACTTCCCCAGATGGACTCAGAAACCTCACATTAGACATTTCAATGTCAAGGACGCTTGGATTAGGAAAGATCATCTTCTGTCACTTGCAAAGTTTATAAAAGAGATTGAACACCATTATCTCAAGGACAAAACAACCTCAAGGATCCAAGGATTAAAAAGAATCATTCTTCCACATGTTTATTGTTCTTCTGCCCCTCTCATGTAGAAGAGTGAATGCTATACAGTTTTAGTGCTATTTTCGTGGGTCATTGTTACTGCTGTTACCTTTATGGCATGAGAAGGCGGCTTCTGCATGTGTACAGGCAAATGTCCATAAGACCAGTAAATGACCACGCAAGAGTTTTTAGAAAAAAGCAAAATTTCATTTTCAATTTACAAAACATTTTACAAATTATTACTTAGTATCACCTTTGCATTTAATTTTAAAAGGCATAGTATTTTCACACTAGGAGAAGAAAAAGAAGATATTGGTGCCAAGGGCAGCTGCAGGACAATAGAAAAAAAGAAAAATGATCATGGGAGTTTTACAGTATTCTTAGAGGTGACTTTCATGCCCTGAAAAGATTGTTCAAGACCTTTTCTGTTTTCCTTTAAATTTTGAATTACAATCTAAAAAGATTTGTTCTTTCTTAAGATTTCAGCTTATAAATCTTATTATTGCATTTACAAATCCAGAAGAGGTCAATAATCACTTTTAACAGAGTTTATACAACTTAATTAAATAACATTTTAAGCATTTAAAATTGTATCTATAATTTAAATATATTTAATTTTTGTGCTTTAACTGGTTATCAAACAAACATTATCCTATCTTATACAATTCTTATATGTCTACTAAATTAAATTTACAAAAATGGTTAAAATTAAGTTCTTTTAATTATCCAATTATTGCTTATAATCCAAGAAAATTTATCTTATCGCGCTGAGGCCTAAATCATTTAAGTCAATTAACTTTTTCTAAATTGGAATCACAACTTGCCAGATACCTTAATATACCAAATTCTTAAAGTCTCCAAGTAATACTTAAAATACCAAATATATACAGATTATTCTAAACATTAGAGTATAATTTGGGTTTTATTTACTTCATCATTTCCAATGAGGAAATAATTATATCAGCTCAAACCCCAGTGGTGTTTTGTCCTAGTGCACTGACGTTTCCTATTGCACCAAGAAAACTTCTTTCCAAATCACAGGACTTATTCTTTTTCTTAAACCTGTGGGTCACATGGAGCCTGAACCCTAATAGTGGTCGTAACATGGTTCCGTAACTTTCAAAAAGATCAGGTGTTAGAGCCTGTTCCTGAGTTTAAATCATATCTTAACCTAATTCTTCCCTCAATGATCAGAAGTCTGTAACTCCACTAAAATTTTAACTATGCATTTCTTTGGTTCTCCTAAGATATAAATGTCATTTAATTTAATTCGGCTCGTCTTGAGGGTCGTTCTTTTGGTCACAAATAAAATCGTGCTAATAACAAAAAGCAAAGACAAAAAGAAAACTTTTAGAGGACTGAAAATAGTGAAACAAAAACCATATCAGTGAAACTGTGGAATTAAATACAATTTTATGGAGAAGGTCTAAGCCCAAATAGTTTTGGGTACATAACGCAATTACAGATAAAGGAAATGACTGAAACGCTAGTTAAATGGTCACTAATTAAGACCACTTAACCAGGGTGTATCATCTAGCAGAACTGTAAACATGGAACTAAAGAGTAAGGAAGAAACAATGTTTAATTCTAATGCACCATCTATTACCAGAAACACATTTTTGTCAACACTGCTAAATATTTAGCCACATAAATTTATAACCCTGTTACCTGAGCCTGGCTAAATCTAAACAGGAAAGTCCTCTAGGCTGTTATTAGAAAATCCAGGTCACTATTTAGAGTACAGAACGTTCTGTTTTTTCGCCACAGACTGGTTTCATTAGAAAGTGCACATTTTATGTATTTAATGTACCCATTCATTTTATTCATCTACTTATTTATGCAGGTTCGTTACTACTTTTACCCAGAACAATCAGTAGCTTAATACAGTATACGTTTAATTTGCAATCATGTCACAGCATAGTCCAGTGTAGGTTGGGGAGGGGTTGGGTTTCTCCTCCTCACTGTCACTCGAGCACCCGAGTTTCTTACATCCGGAGTCCTCGGTTGAATCCTCTGTGTTCTGGCCAGCAGAAGGGGGCAGGAAGAGAGCGTGGAGAATTCTGGGAAAGGTATTATGGGCTACACCTAGAAGCGGGCTTCCTGATTTCTGCCTGCTTCCTATTGGCTAGAACTTAGCCGCACGGCCTCACCTTCCTGAAAGAGCATCTGCTGGACCCAGGAGGAAAACAGAAGGAGCATGGAGAACAACTAGCCAGTCTCTGCTACATTATGTCATCGCTCTAGCTTAATGTTTAATGTTGCATTCAGTAGTAATTAAATCAATCAGATGAAATTATAATCAGAATACAAATTGATGAAGATGAAACAAAACTGGTATAATTTTATCATGCATGCTCACACCACAGCAGGAAAAGTACTGCTGGTCATACTCTTGTATCACTTAATTTCTTATGCACCACATTTGCACAACTTTCTACAAGTAGAAACTATCTACAGCTCTGAGATAGATGCTTGTCAAATAAGTGCTTGGGTTTTTTTTTTTTTGTTTTTTTGTTTTTTTTTTTCTAAAGGAGACATTTATGGTCAACTTTCCAAATAGAAAATGCTACCAGATCACAGTGACTACTTGGTGAGAGCTCGTCTGTATATTATGATCCACTTTATGAAGTACAAGTTTACTAAGAAGGGAGATAATTTACCATGACTCATGTTTTAGGAATAAACTCTTAGCTGGGTGAAGCCTCGGGAAGTAAGAGACTGAAGACATAGAGGCTACTGCCAGCGACACTGCAGGTCAAACCCATGGCCAGTAAGACCTGGTTCTGAGTCCCTGATGCACCTCTCACTAGCTCTGAGACCTTGGATATATTAACTAACCTTTATACGCTTCAATTTCCTTATCTGTAAAATGAGGATAAGACAACCTTTCAAAGAGATGTGAGAATTAAATATCCATTTCTCTCACTAGAATTTTTTTTTTTTTTTTAAACATCTTTATTGAAGTATAATTGCCTTACAATAGTGTGTTAGCTTCTGCTTTATAACAAAGTGAATCAGTTATACATATACAATATGTTCCCATTTCTCTTCCCTCTTGCATCTCCCTCCCTCCCACCCTCCCCATCCCACCCCTCTAGGTGGTCACAAAGCACCGAGCTGATCTCCCTGGGCTATGCGGCTGCTTCCCACTAGCTATCTATTTTACATTTGGTAGTGTATATATGTCCATGACACTCTCTTACCCTGTCACATCTCACCCCACCCCCTCCCCATATCCTCAAGTCCATTCTCTAGTAGGTCTGTCTCACTAGAATTTAAAGTCAGTGAAGCTAGAAACCTCTTCCTTACTATCATATTCCTGGCACATGCTAAGTTTTCAGTACTAGGTAGTTTTAATGATAGCTTAATAACACTTTACTATTATCATTACCCATACAAATATATTCAGGAGACAGCTAAAAATTCAAGCTTTTAATTCAGGAGTAGTGCACCCCTGAGACCCAGGCAAGAGGGGGCGTGTCCTGGGCCTGGGTTTCAGAGCAGGGCTATTCATGAGGTGGTCCGGGGACTAGTCAGTCCACAAACTGCTACTGGGCCACATGGGATAAGTACAGAAATTGAGAGGAAGCATTTAGAAACTTCTGAACCAATTTGATATTGGTACATCATATCATTAAACAGGGTAGAGACCAGTTTGAAATTGAGTGGTGAGTCACATGCGGTGTAGACTGCAGACATCAAGGACAGCAGGACCACTTTTCAACATATATTTAAAAAAAATTTTTATTGAAGTATAGTTGTAAAATATTGTATAAGTTACAGGTGTACAATATAGTGATTTACAATTTTTAAGGGTTATACTCCATTTATAGTCATTATAAAATATTAGCTATATTCCCCATGTTGTACAGTATATCCTTGTAGCTTATTTTATACCTAATACATTTTTTTAACGTCTTTATTGGAGTATAATTGCTTTACAATGTTGTGTTAGTTTCTGCTGTATAACAAAGTGAATCAGCTATACGTATACACATATCCCCATATCCCCTCCCTCTTGCGTCTCCCTCCCACCCTCCCTATCCCACCCCTCTAGGTGGTCACTAAGCACCGAGCTGATCTCCCTGTTCTATGCAGCTTCTTCCCACTAGCTATCTATTTTACATTTGGTAGTGTATATATGTCCATGCCACTCTCTCACTTCTATACCTAATACTTTGTTCCTCTTACTTCCCTACCCCTTTATTGCCCCTCCCCTCTTCCCTCTCCCCACTGGTAACCACTAGTTTGCTCTCTATATCAGTTGAGTCTACTTCTTTTTTGTTATATTCACTAGTTTCAACATATGATATTTTAAGATTAGTCACCTATAACCCAAAAGTGAGTAAAATATAAGTAAATGAAAGCATTTCTTTATTTTTATGTTATTTTTATTATCACTTTCATTTTAATCAAATCAGTTTTATCTATATAAATACATAATATATAATAAATATGCATATAATATATTTAAATATTTTAAAATTAAAAAGTATATTTTTAACCCAATAGCTAAAGTAAGGATATGAACTGTTTTTAAATTTAATTATAGTTGATTTACAATGTTGTGTTAATTTCTGCTGTACAGCATAGTGATTCAGTTATACATATATATACATTCTTTTCTTAATATTCTTTTCCATTATGATTTATCATAGGATACTGAATAGTTCTCTGTGCTATAGAGTAGGACCTTGTTGTTTATCCATTCCATATATGATAGCTTACATCTGCTGACCCCAACCTCCCACTCCATCCCTTTCCTAACCCCCTGCCCCTTGGCAACCACAAGCCTGTTCTCTATGTCTGTGAGTCTGTTTCTGTTTCATAGATAGGTTCATTTGTGTCATATTTTAGATTCCACATATAAGTGATATCATATGGTATTTGTCTTTCTCTTTCTGACTTACTTCACTTAGTATGATAATCTCTAGTTGCATCCATGTTGCTACAATTGGCATTATTTTGTTCTTTTTATGGCTGAGTAGTATTCCATTGTATATATGTACCGCATCTTCTTTATTCATTCATCTGTTGATGGACATTTAGTTTGTTTCCATGTCTTGGCTATTGTAAGTAGTGCTGCTATGAACATTGGGGTGCATATATCTTTTTGGATTAGAGTTTTGTTTGGATGTATGCCCACGAATGGGATTGCTGGATCATATGGTAATTCTACTTTTAGTTTTCTGAGGAGCCTGCATACTGTTTTCCACAGTGGCTGTACCAACTTACATTCCCACCAACAGGGTAGTACGGTTCCCTTTTCTCCACATCCTCTCCAGCATTTGTTATCTGTAGAGTTTTTAATGTGGCCATTCTGACTGGTGTGAGGTGGTACTTCACTGCAGTTTTGATTTGCATTTCTCTAATAATTAGCAATGCTGAGCATCTTTTCATGTGCCTATTGGCCATCTGTATGTCTTCTTTGGAGAAATGTCTATTTAGGTCTTCTGCCCATTTTTCGATTGGGTTGTTTGTTTTTTTATTGTTGAGTTGTGTGAGCTGTTTGTATATTTTGGAAATTAAGCCCTGTAGGTCACATTGTTTGCAAATATTTTCTTCCAATCTGTAAGTTGTCTTTTCATTTTGGGTTTGTTTGTTTGTTTGTTTGTTTTGGTTTCCTTTGCTGTGCAAAAGCTTGTAAGTTTGATTAGGTCCCACTTGTTTATTTTTGCTTTTATTTCTATTGCCTTTGGAAACTGACCTAAGAAAACATTGCTATGATTTATGTTAGAGAATGTTTTGACTATTATCTCTTCTAGGAATTTTATGGTGTCATGTCTTATGTTTAAGCCTTTAAGCCATTTTGAGTTTATTTTTGTTTATGGTTAGAGAGTCTGTTCTAACTTCATTGATTTACATGCAGCTGTCCAGCTTTCCCAACACCACTTGCTGAAGAGACTGTCTTTCTCCCATTGTATATTCTTGCCTCCCTTGTTAAAGATTAATTGACCATAGGTGTGTGGGTTTATTTCTGGGTTCTCTATTCTGCTTCATTGATCCATATGTCTGTTTTTGTGCCAGTACCATGCTGTTTTGATTACTGTAGCTTTGTAGTATTGTCTGAAGTTTGGGAGGGTTATGACTCCTGCTTTGTTGTTTTTCTTCAGAATAGCTTTGACACTTCTGGGTCTTTTATGTTCCATATAAATTTTAGGATTATTTGTTCTAATTCTGGGGAAAATGTCATGGGTAACTTGATAAGAATCACATTAAATCTGTAGATTGCTTGGGGTAGTATGGCCATTTTAACATATTAATTCTAAGGAAGTAAACTTTATATCATTTATTTTTTAACCCTAATTTACTGATTAGGGAACAAGTTTTTTTGGTTTTTTTTTTACATTCATTTATTTTTGGCTGCGTCAGGTCTTTGTTGTGGTGCGTGGGCTCTACGTCCCATGCAGGCTTCTCTCTAGTTGTGGCACAAGGGCTCAGTTGCCCCGCAACATGTGGGATCTTAGTTCCCCAACCAGGGATTGAACCTGCATCCCCTGCATTGGAAGGCAGATTCTTAACCACTGGACCACCAAGGAAGTCAGTAAGAAACAAGTTTTACAGACTTCTTTTTCAAGAAAAGACACATTTCAAAATGTTAGTAGTAGTAAACCGAATGATAACAATAGAAGTGATTCTGAAAGAATGAATACCAAAAGAATTCATACCAGTTTTATTCAGAAGTATGAGCTCTTGTTACTGAGTTCAGTTTGTAGCCATAATTGATGATGAAGTGCTAAAACTACTGTATATTATCTGTAGAAATGTACTGACTAATGAAGCAATGAAACCATCAAAACGTAAGTGGCTTTTGCATATCAAATGTAAGCAATAAGTGAAAAGAGAATTATTTGAAAGAAAGAGTATTAAATTAAAAAATAGAGGAAGATGTTAACTATTTCACATATAAGCAGCTTTGCAGTCTTCTTATAAAGCAGTGTTTGGGGTTGCTAGGACCAGGCATACATACAGCTGCCAAGACATGAATGCAAGTCTAACAAAGATGTTGCCTTAGAAATGTTGGGTGATATGGGGGCAAAGGAGGCAGCTCAAATGCCATCTTCCAGTGAAACTATAGTTCAACATATTTGGGAACTGATTAATGATATGGACGGCTAATTCACAGAAAAAAAAAAAAGTGAAACTAGTGAAGTATCTTTCATTGAAGCTAGATGAATGCACAAGTACTATTAAAATGGCCATCCTTTAGTGTAAGTATGATTTAAACATGACCATGATAGGAAGAAATAGTCCTTCTATTTTCTCACTTCATGACTAATAAACATAACTGTGAACTATATAAAACTATAAAGGATTACATTGTCCATAAATGTGTCTGGGTTAGGCTTTTGTGTAGGATTATATTCTGATGGCACAGCTGCAATGACTGGAAAGCATTCTGAGTTATTTACCCAATTAAAGGAACTGGTGCCAGAATGTAAATCAACATACTGCTTCCTTCAAAAGTTTCACTACAAAAGTCAGCTGAACTAAGTAGAAAATTTGTGGATCTAAATTCTTTCATAGGAAGATAATTTAAATTTCATTATGATTTCAGAGGATAAGTCATTAGAACTGGCTATTGATGGAGGACTAAGGATGAATTTTGCTCTATTTTGTATAAAAACTTTAAATGAGAAACCTAAGTTTGCTCAAATTACTCTGGAATATCTTCTTCTGTTTTGTCAAAATAACCTTGTGAGACTAGTTTCCCTACTCTGAGTACTATTAAAACAAAGCATGGAAACCCTTTAGATGTACCTTGTTCCCTACAAGTGGTGTGTGATCATCAACCCAACAAGACTGAAGAGTTAGTAAGCAAGCTCACTTGTTTTATTAAAACCCTTAACTGTTTATATTAGTGGTGCTATTTAACGTGGGCATATAGCATCTAACAGGGGGAATCTTATTTCATTCATAAATTTTTGTTTATGACCATGGAATAACCAAGAGTTATAAAGGTAGTAGTGATTGCCTAGGTCAATCATTTATACACACACTTTCAAGAACAATATGCTCAATTTTTATAATTTTTCCCATCTTCTACATTTGTTCTGATTATATTTATTGAAATATAATTTTATGTCTAAGAATCTATAAATAAATGAATCTAACAAAAAATGTACACTCGAATATAGTGTGTATTTTTAATCTCACTTTTCTAGTAATTCATTTTTTTAATTGAATGAAAGATTCTTTAAATTCTAGTGCTTTACAATTTTCAGCAGTTTCACACACATGATTTCATGTAATTCCGTAATAACCCTTTTTCTCCTCCTACCCCGGTATTGCCCCTCCCCCTTCCCTTTTCCCACTGGTAACTAACTTGTTCTCTGTATCTGTGAGTCTGCTTCCTTTTGTTTTATTCTCTAGTAACTTATTTTTATTGTATTAAAAGAAGTATTGATCTGTAACAGATTGGAAGTGGAAAAAAGGGGGTTAGATCCTTCTCAACAGATTGAGGAAGGCTGCTTTAGAGAGACAGTCTGGCATAAGGGATCCATGGTTCAGAGGGAACCTGCTTACCCAGACCGCACAGTCCTAGGACCCAAAGAATCCCAGCCCCACAGGCCCTGAGCCTGTGTCCAGGAACCAAACAAGCTTCTTCCCTGGGAACACAGCTGAGGGTGAACGGTGCTACCAGTGAGTGAAGCCCTAGACCCTGAGTGTTTGGGGGGTTATGGGCAGAACTAGCATGTGCAGGCTGTGTGTGCACCGTATGATAAGGAAACGAAGTGGGTAGGCCAGGGGTTAAGAGCCAGCTCACTCAGTGCCACCATGTTCTAGCCTGAACTCCATAGATCCCAAGAATTCAAAATTTGACAGATTGTGAAGAAGGTGTATTTGTCAAAGCAGGTTGATAGAATGCATTTATTCAACAGTCGATAGCTTCGTTTATAACTTTAAAAGTTTCAGGCGTTTGGAACGTGGGCCTCAATTTTGTTCTTTTGTCAGGGCCCCACCAATGTTAGGGGATGACCTAGCCAGGAGACATGTCAAAGCTGGAACTATGGGTTTGGCAGTCAGCGTGGAGGGGATATTTGAAGCTGAGGGAGAGGCAGTCAAGGGTAAAGAGGGCAAGTCCTACATTCAGACTTCCTGATTTGAATCCCTTATCAGCAAACTTCTAGCTGTAGAACTGTGCACTATCTTTCTGTACCTCGATTTTCTCATCTGTAAAATGGGGGTGTTAATAGCCCCTATTTCATGGGATGGTTTTGAGGATCAAATGAGCTCATCTATGTAAAACACTTAGAACTAGGCTTGGTGTAGAGTAAGCTCTCAACACCAAGGGAGTCATAAATTACCTGGGGAAGGAATAGAGAGCAAGAACAGACGGGCCTCAGGGGAACCTTGGAAATACGGAGATACAGAGAGGGTGGAGAGTGTGTCCCAGCACCCACTACCAAGCCTGACAGGTGGTACGTGCCCAGTAAATGTGGATGGATTTGAAAGGGATCTGAGAAGGAGCATGTAACACACTGGATGCAGCAGAAAAGTCGAATGGGGGAGTACTAAGGAGAGCCTGTTGGATTCATAGTCAGGAAATACCTTAGAAAGATGTTTCAGTTCACAGGAAATCAGACCACAGTAAATTAAAGAATGAAGGGAAGATATTTCTCTTTTTAGTTTAGCTTAGTAACTCTAGTGGAAGCTATGCTTTTAGAAATTAGTGTTAGAGAATGAAAGCGATAAATAGTAGCTTGAGGGGCGTGCAAGGTTGAATGAAAGTTCTTTTCTGTTCAAGGAAGTAGGGCAGATTTGTTGCTAAGAGAAAGAAGGCATTGGAGAGGAAGAGATGATTAATGAAGCAAGAATCTAAGAGAAGGATGGGAGGAGATGGAATCAAGAGAAAAAGACCTAGGGTGAGTCTTACAAAAGGATATTCTGCCTGGGGTGAAAGGAAACAGGATCATAGATAACAATATAGAGAAAAGTTGAGGGCTGGGAAGTTGAAGTTCTTAAAGTTTAAAGTGCAGGGAAACTTTAATTTCCAGAAGAGCAAATAAATATAACAGACTAGTAGGAAGCATATTCCTTTACCCATTGCAGTAGATACGATGAGTCTGCACACTCATTTGAGTGCTTGGCTAGCTGATCTTCCTATACTACAGAAGAGTAGTTGGCAAGCCACATACAGTCTACAGGTCAAATTTAGCTTACTGTCCCCAAACTGAACTCGGGTTCATTCACCCATCGCACAGCAAAGCCAATCTACTGACATTGGATTGTGGTGAAAGAAAGTACAGCGTTTATTTCCTAGGCACCAAGTAAGGAGAACTGGCAGTGCATGCTCAAAAGACTCAAGCTCCCTGATGGCTTTTGGGCAAGGGTTTTTAAAGGCAACATTAGGGGTGAGGGTTGCAGGGTGCATCTCAGCTTGTGGTTCTGATTGGTTGGTGGTGAGGTCACAGGGTGATGTTTGGGGAATCTCAAATCAACAGTCTTCTGGTTCCAACCAGTCTGGGGTCTGCGTGCTAGTGGTCAGCAGTTTCCATTCAGTGGGGGTCCTGGTTTCTGAAAAATGACTCAAGGATGCTTGTCAGATTGTTATCTATAGCTCTTGAGGAGGAACTAGGAGTCCTGTGACTCTATTTTATTGCTGAACTATTGTTCAACCTACTGTTACTTTTCTTACTTGGCTGCTTTCCTTTGTTTCTGCATTATCTCTCTACTCTAATCAAGTGCTGCTCTTTGGAACTCAGGGAAGGCCTAGGACACTAAAGCTTTTTCTACAAACAAGAAGCAGGGGACATGAAGGGGCTTGTACACAAGAGGGCCCTGTAGGGTTCTGCTCAGTTTCACTTCTGCCTGTTTTTCTATAGCCTGTGAGCTAGGAATGGTTTTCACATTTATAAATTGTGGTAAAATCTACATAACATAAAATTTACCATTTTAACCATTTTTAAGTATACATTTCAGTGACATTAAGTACATTCACATGTTGTGCAACCATCACCGTCCTTCATCTTCAGGGCTCTTTTCATCTTAAAAAATGGAAACGCTGTACCTATTCAACAATAACTCCCCATTCTCATCTTCCCCCAACACCTGGCAACCACCACTCTATGTTCCGTCTCTTTGAATTTGACTACTCTATGTTCCTAAAGTGGTCTGATCCCCAGTTCCACTGTGTGTGTGGTTGTTCCACACACATCCAAGCAATTCTCAGACATCAGTTGGGTGTCCTACAGTTCAACGCAATTCTGACACCATCTGCATGGAGATAGCGTCAGATCCCACAGGGTAAGTGTTCAGTTCTACAAGTCTGACAACCTTCTTCAGACACCAGTTGCAAGCTCAGGCCATCATCTGTTGTGCTTCTGACCGACCAGCTATAGATGGGAAGTTCCAAAGACTCCTCTTTGGTTTCGATTAATTTGCTAGAGTGGCTCAGAACTCAGAGAAACACTTGACTTAGTAGATTACTGGTTTATTATAAAAGAATATATAACTCAGGAACAGCCTGATGGAAGAGGTGCATAGGGCAAGATATGGGGAAAGGGCAGGAGTTTCTACGCCCTCTCCAAGTGCACCAGTCTGCCTGAATCTCCATGTGTTCACCAACCTGGAAGCTCTCTGAATCCAGTTCTTTTGGGTTTTTATGGAGGCTTCACTGCATAGACACAATTGATTAAATCATTGGCCACTGGCAATTGATTCAACCTCCAGCCCTTCTCCCTTTCCCAGAGGTCGGGAGGTAGGACTGAAAGTTCCAACCCTCTAATTACACGATAGGTTCTCCTGGCAACAATTACCCCCTCCTTAGGTGTGTTCCAAAAGTAACCTCATTAACATAACAAAAAATACCTTGATAATTCTCATCACTTAGGAAATTCCAAGGGTTTTAGGAGCTCTGTGCCAGAAATGAAGATGAAGACCAAATATATATATATTTTTATTATAAATCACAATAGTACAATATCTCATATAAGTGGAATTATACAGTTTTTATTCTTTGTGACTGACTTAGCATAAAGTCCTTGAGGTTCATCCATGTTGTTGCATTTCTCAGAATTTCCTTCCTTTTTAAGGTTGAATAATATTTCATTGTCTGTGTATACCACATTTTGCTTATCCATTCATCTGTCAATGGGCACTTGGGTTACTTCCACCTTTTGGCTGTTGTGAATAATACTGCTATAGATATGGATGTACAAATATCTGTTCTAGTCCCTGCTTTTAATTCTTTTGAGTATATACCCAAAAGTAGGATTGCTGGGTCATAAATTAGTTCTATTTTTAACTTTTTGAGGAACTGCCATACCATTTTCCATAGCAGCTGTACCGTTTTCCTTTCTCAGCAATGCACAAGTGTTCTAACCTCTCTACATTCTCACCAACACTTATTATTTTCTGTTTTTTGTTTTTGTTTTTTATACTAGCCATCCTAATAGGTATGAGGTGATTGTTCATTGTGGTTTTGATTTGCATTTCCCCAATGGCTAGTGATGTACTTATTGGCTATTTATATATTTTCTTTGGAGAAATGTCTTTTCACAACCTTTGTCCATTTTTGAATTGGGTTGTTTGTTCTTGAGTTTTAGGAATTCTTTATATATTCTGGATATTAATCTCTTATGAGATATGTGATTTGTAAAGTTTTCTACTATTCTGTGGGTTGCCCTTTTACTCTATTCACAATGTCCTTTTGCACAAAAATTCTTAATTTTGATGAAGTTCAATTCATCTATTTTTACTTTTGTTGCTTGTGCTTTTGGTGTCATAGCCAAGAAAATCATTGCCAAACCCAATGCTTGAAGACTTTCCCTTATGTTTTCTTCTAAGAGCTTTATAGTTTTAGTTCTTATGTTTAAAGTTTTTATCCATTTTGAGTTAATTTTTGTATGTGATGTAAGTTAAGGGTCCAGCTTCATTCCTTTGCATATGGATATCTTTCTTCCAGCACAATTTGTTGAAAAGACTATCCTTTCCCCATCAAATGGTCTTGGTACCCTTATTGAAAAAGTGGATCATATATGTAAGTGTTCCTTTCTGGGTGATTCATATTTTTAAATGTCTGGAAAAAAATCAAAAGAAAAATAACATTTTGTGACATGTGAAGATTTTATGAGATTCAAATTTCAGTGTCCATAAAGAATGTTTTATTGCAATATATCCTGGCTCATTTGTTTCTGTATCGTCTATGGCTGCTTTTGCATTATAGCAGCAACGCTGAATAGTTGTGACAGAGTCCATATTCCTGCAAATCCTGCAAATATTTACTATCTGGTCTTTTAAAGAAAATGTTTGCCAACATCTGCTATAGATAGAGGATAAAGAGCTGTAAGATGTATTTCTCAGACTCTCTCACAGCTAGGTGGTAGGCAAGTGACCCAGTTTCCACAAATCAGATTTATGCACACAGATTTGCATGTGGAAATGACTCACAAGAGGCAGCCACATGTGGGGAGATCAAATTCTCTGGTAAGTAAAGTAGTGGGGCATCCCGTTCTTCCACTCAGGTTGTTGGAGGGTTCTGGTATCTGATTGTTTATATCATCAGTGCTGAATGGCTGAAGGTGGCTGCAAGTGCTGTCCCACTGGAAAGGTTCTGTGGTATGTCGAGGCATTTTTCCAACTGTGCTTTTTCTGGCCTCTTTGTTGCTGACTGTGTAGCATCAAATCCTAGTTCTCTGTTCACTTTGGAGGATCTGTGAGTTGCCTGATGTTCCTTTAATAAATCTCTTCCTACTTCAACAGTTAGAGTAACGTCTGTTGTCTGCAACCTAGAACTCTGACTGATATATTCAGTAAAGACAATTATATTATACTCAGTAATATTTCCTCAAAAGGTAGAGTAGTGTTTTCTGAGAAAATCTTAATTCTAATCATGTCTTTTCTACCAACTTTTATTGCCCATAACCTTCCAATATCTCTAAAACTGATTTAATGGAATTTATAAATCATAAGGGGATAGAATAGAGATTGTCAAAGGAGTAGATGCAAAATTTAGATGCAAAAAATAAAGACTCTGAGTGAGAAACCATAATTACAATAGCACATTTAATTGTAGGAACTTCACTCCCAGACACTTTGATTTCATTGCAACTGAAAGAAAAAGAGATGTTTCTGAGAAGAAAGAAAATTAAGTTTCAGGACTATAACTTTGTAGAGCAGAAATCCTGAGAGTAACTCAGAAGAATAAGATTGTTTATCATGGAAGTGATTGTTTATCATGGAAATTACATCTTGGAGGTGATGGAGGTGAGCATATAGGGAAAGAG
Source organism: Balaenoptera ricei (assembly GCF_028023285.1). Taxonomy (NCBI): domain Eukaryota; kingdom Metazoa; phylum Chordata; class Mammalia; order Artiodactyla; family Balaenopteridae; genus Balaenoptera; species Balaenoptera ricei. The sequence goes on along the minus strand of NC_082648.1, from coordinate 58,118,580 downwards.
GGAATGCTCTAGACCTAGAGGTAATAATTCAGAATTTTAATCTCAGTTTTTCCACTTAGATGCTGAGTACATCACCTCATTCAGAGCTGCTGCCTTTTCTTCCCGTTGATGATTACACTCTTGAAAAAACAAAGTGCTCAAATTAGGATGCTGGTTTTATTGTTATTTATGCCCGCTCTCCATTTTCCCACACAGTCATGTGGGTGAGTAATAGTGACATCACCACAGAAACAGAACTCCTTACTCAGACTCTGCTTCAGGAATATGCATGATTTTCAGATCCCTGCTTTTTTTCCTACAGGATATGTCTCTCTATTATTAGAGATTTCCACTTTTTCTCCCTAATTTGAACACACTGGTCCTATTGAGACAGTAATACTTCTCTCCATGTTCACCTCTCCCATAAAAAGGAAAAATTTCCAGTCCTACTCCACATGAGAAAAGTTGAGAGAGCGAAATGAAGAAAGTAATTTAAAATGGAATTAAAGTAAAAAGCACACACACATCCTAAAAGTTGACAAGATGATTCTTGAAGAAATCAGAACAGATGAAGAAGCAAGGCACAGAAAGTCAGTAAGCTAGTGCCACGTGAAAGGTCAATAGGGAAAATAAAAGGTCTCTTCAGAGAAAAGCGTTCTCTGGCAGAGGTAAGATGAGGGTTTTGCTCTTGAAGTTCACGCCCAGTGGACGGTGTCACTTAGGCAAAGAGCAACCTATGCAATTACTTGTGCCACAACCAGCTAGTGAAAAGCAGCATCAGACATCTGAGAAATAATTAACTGCTTGCCCTGCATTTTCAGCCTACAATTAGACAACTGTGAGCGCAATTATTTGTGTGGGCAATTTTGTAACAACAGATAATTGTGACTAAAGAGCTACCTGCATTGTGAAAGGGAGATATAATTGGGGCCCTCTTTTAATAAGTTTGTGTTTTAAATCTGAGCAAGCGTATAATTTGATTAGTGGAAAGACACCTGTGACTTTTTTTTTTAAATTACACTTTTATATTTTAACAAGTGCTTTCCCTAGTCTGTTTGTGGGCCTCACTGAAGCATCATTGGCACAGTACAATCATCATAAAACTGTAAAGAAATGCCACATCACAGATGGACCAGTCATGGATGTTATCCAGAACACATAGGTATTCTATAGCCAACACAGAAAAGGTACAAACAAAAGACCCAAAAGCTGAATCCAATGATTTGCAACATGCTTGAACTGTAAAGAAATCGACCAAAGGGCATCCAGCTCAGTGCCTGACATGTGGAAGGCACACAGCGAGGATTTCCTGAATTGATGCTGTTAAAAATCCCCTCCCTTTGTGCCCTCATAGTATTCAAAACATGCCTTTACTTAGCCCCCAGTGCTTTGTGTTTTTGTTTGTTTGTTTGTCTATCTCTCCCTACACCTTCTGGGCTATTGGAAGAAAATGCTCATGTCTTTTTCATCTTTTATTTTCCTCAGTCTATTTCCATCTCTGACAGCAGAAAATGAACTCAAATTAGTTTAAGTCAAACAAAACAGGACAGAATGTCTGGCCAACAGAGGTAGGCTCTCAGCAGGGCTCTCTTCCTTTCCTCTATCTCATGAGTCAGCCCTCTTCGGTAAAGTGACCTCATTCCCTCTACCGTGGTTGGGTGTCCTTCCTGCAGGAGGGCAGGATAGGCTGATGGTTCTCAGTAAGACTGCCAAGGCTTGAATGTGACTCCACCCCTTAACCTAAAATAAGTTACTTAACTATTTTGAGCTTCAGTTTCTATATCTGTAAAATGGGGACAATAATAATACTTACCTTATCAGGTTGTTGTAAAGATTAAATGAGATAGTATATGTAAGGAACTCACCACGGTGTCTGACACATAAAATGTGCTCAATAAATGTAAGCTATATCAGTTTGTTTTTGTTTTTGTTTTTAATGGAGAAAGCAGGGAGAGAGGTATGACTGTAGACAATTCTAGGCTTATAACATCCTAACTTAGTGACCCCAAATGAAAGAGGGAACATTTATATCCCAGCGTCTATAACAACTTCTCAGCATACACAGTTTCGAGGAAGGATTCTGATTAGCTAAGACTTATTGAGAGTTTACTCTATGACAGGCACCATAGTAAGTGTTTCCATACATTATCTCAATGAATTTTCACCACAGCTATGATGTAGTTGCCATTTTTATCCTCATTTTACAGACAAGCAAACCAAGGCTTAGAAAAGTTTAGTACAGAAGGACACAGAGGTTGGCAACCCAACTACTCAACTCTGTATTGTAGTGTGTGTTAAAAAAACAAAATTCAACTGAGTACATTCTACAGGTCTAATTGGCTTCACTGAACAATTCACAATTTGGGCAGTATCCCATCTAGCAAGTGCTCCAAAGGCCTACTGAAAGACAAGACAAGGAAGTCATAAATAGAAAAAAGAATTATTTCAGATTAGGTCATTTCCCTTTTGGGAAAAAATTGTCTTATTAGGTGGGTTACCTCATCTTCCTTTGGAGGATGCAGAGGACCCATGTGACAGATTACCTCATTGGTGCTGACCAGAAAATTCCTGGCTGACCAGTTAAGACTACCTTTCTAGGGGAGGTTGAAGCTTCATGGGTTAGGTATTAAGCCCTGATTTGGTGGCATGGCCTAGCATAAGTGACTCCATATTGGGTCTGTGACTTTTCTTTTTTTTTTTTTTTAAACAATTCTGCCTCAGCTTAACTGAAAGAGGTGATCAAAATTTAAGACATTAGCACTACGCTCATCTACTGCTCTGAAATTTTCAGTTTTCGTTGTTCCTTTGTGTGGTATCCATAAATTATAACATTTTTGCTTAATCCCTGTGACATGCACAGGTCACAGCTTCAGGCTCACAATCCTCAGTCAGTCATCCTCTTCATTTCTTTTCTGATGGTCCAATCTTATGGAGATCATTTGCTTGGTGGTTAGTGGCTACGGACTTGTATTTAAAGCTTTTGAGAAAATACAACACACCAGGGAGATTATAATGATTCTAATAAGCACGATAATTCCCAACGTCTGGACACACAAACCAATCAAAATCAAGTAAGTCAAAGAAAAAGGCCATTGAAGGAGTCACCTTTTTAAGCCAAGTGGCTTGCTCAGTGATCTTGTGTAATTGAGTTTCAACTTTCCCAAAAGTGCACGGGTGGCATTGACCACAGCATAGACTCCTCGCTTAGCCAAAAGATAATCAAGGGTTATCCTATTGCCGAGAGCAACTTTGGCCAGAGAGTCTAAGGATCTTTGTTGGGCAGCTATTGTCTTGATGGAATCTGCGATATTTTCAAGAGTTAAGGAGAAACTTCTGATCATGTCCTCATTTGTATTTACTCCTAGCTAGGTAAGTATGGCCCTGCCGAAGGAGGAAGTTCCTGAGTCATAAGCGCTTCCTGCTAGGTCCTTTCTTTTATCTTTCTTTTTTTATTTTTTGGAATTTTTGAATTTTATTCATTTATTTATTTTATACAACAGGTTCTTACTAGTTATCCATTTTATACATATTAGTGTATATATGTCAATCCCAATCTCCCAATTCATCCCACCACCACCCCTGCCCCCCTTTCCCCGCTTGGTATCCATATGTGTGTTCTCTACATCTGTGTCTCTATTTCTGCCCTGCAAACCAGTTCATCTGTACCATTTCTCTAGGTTCCACATATATGCGTTAATATACGATATTTGTTTTTCTCTTTCTGACTTACTTCACTCTGTATGACAGTCTCTAGATGCATCCATGTCTCTACAAATGACCCAATTTCATTCCTTTTTATGGCTGGGTAATATTCCATTGTATATATGTACCACATCTTCTTTATCCATTCGTCTGTTGATGGGCATTTAGGTTGCTTCCATGACCTGGCTATTGTAAACCCCGCTAGGTCCTTTCTAACTCAATGATGTAAATCCAGGGGAATCAACCAATGAGGTCTCAGTTTGCTTGTGAAAATGTAGAGGCACTGTTGGATAACCTGAGGCATTGCCCGGCTGTGTGCCAGCCATCTAGGCATTCTTGGCGCAAGAAGAATGATAACCAGCACAAAGACAAACCCTGTTGGGGCACAATCATTTTCATTAAGGAGGTACTTTTAATGGATTCATTCTCAGGGATTGAGATCTCTTAGTGGATGGGGCCAAATCTGATCCAGATAATCATGGGAACATAGAGGTGCAAATGTACTAAGATTTACGTAGGTAATTGTGTCTAATTGAGTACATACAGGTATGATCAGAGACAGGAAAAAACAAGGCCCAAGTCCTGGCCATAAAAGTTGAACTCTGTAAGAGACTTTGGGGTGGGCTGGGAGGGTTAACTGTAGTTTACAGTGACATTGGGAATAGAAGAGAAATTGGTCACAGGGAGGATCAGGAAATCTCTGGCATCATGGATAGATCAAAATCTTTGATGACAAATCCAGCAATCTGGAAGTTTACCCCCCTTAACTATGAAACCTGGGAGATACGGATGAGGGGGTTACCTTTCCAGGCCAACCCCAGAGTAAAGAGAAGAAAAAGAAGGAGGAAGGGTTTCATGTTTAGTTAAAGTATGAAGTCTCAATCCAGCATCTTAGGTAGAAGCAGTCTACTTCGAAATGAGCTACTTCTCTTTCTCGTCAATTCAATTTGGAGGTCTCCAGTGTCTGGTCTCAGGACCAGGTGTCAGGTGGAGCCTTTTTTAGCCATGAGAGAAATGTGTACCCAAGGCTCCATGCCTTCTAGTTCTGTAGCAGTGTCAGTGGTCAGAGCACTTGGTAAGGTCCCTTCTAATGGGGTTTGAGGGCTGTCTTCCTCTGATGATGTTTCCAGAATACCCAGTCACCAGGCTCCAGACTGTGACCAACAGGATCCTTTGAATTGAGATCTGGGAAAACTTCTTCAACCTGTTGATGATAAACTTTAGCATAAGACTTACAGTAGCTGGTCATACAAGCATGAGACATGCTTGTATGTCTCATGTGATCAGCTCAAGGGATCAGCAGAAAGTTGCGTACTAATGGACACTGGTCTACCGGTGACTGTCTCAGGTGGAGATATGACTTTTGTTTTCCACAGGGGGTACTGCATAGAGTCAGCAAAGCCAGAGGCATTACCTTAGGCCAAGGGAATCCAGTAGTTTTCTCTTGACCTTGCCCGATGATTAAATGTGATAGAGACAGTGTAACTCCAAGAAGTTTACGAGGTTTTCATTAAGGCTTGTATGATTTGTCCTGTGAACTGGGTGCCTCAATCACTGGAGATAGGGGAAGGTCTACCCCAGGTGGGAAACACATTTTCTAATAGTTTCTTTGCCACCATGAGGGCATCAGCCTTGTGGCAGAGGAAGGTTTCAACCCATCTGGAAAACATCTATATAATAACAACATATTGATCACACATGTTAAGTGGCAGTCGAGCTGCAGGTGCAGCTACAGGTGCTCAAATGGTCCAGAGGGAGGAGGTCTGAGGCCTAAATAGTTTTTTCAGGATTATGGACCTGGCACGTCAGACATTACTATTTTTGCCATTTTATCAAAGTCTCCCCACCAATGTCTGTTCATAGATTGAGTCATCCTAAATGCACTATGATGGGTGAAGGAATGCAAAAGCTGAAAAATGGGGTTTGCCAGGGAGTCGGGAAGAACCAAGTGGCTCTCTTGGGTTTCCCATAGCCCTGACTGTTCATTTAATCTACAACCATTGTTTGCCTATCTTAATTTCTCTGATTCAGGGGCAGACTGTTGCCATGTTACAAGGACATCAGGATGACAAAAGTCTGGCAACAAGGGGTCATTCTGAGAGGCAGAATGGACTTCATTCACAAGAGCCATAATTTTTATAGACTTTGTTGCTACTGCTCTCACATGAAAGTCAGCTAGGGCATTCCCCTGATACTCACTCAGGTTCAGTCCTTTTAGTGTGAGCCTCAGTTTTGAAGACAGCAATTTCAGAAGGGAAGGAAATAGCAAGAAGATCATCTATATTACTTGTTGCCCACTGTGGATTGGGGTCCCAGAGGCTGTAGGAAAACTCTTCTGTTTCCATAATATCCCCAAATCATGGATGACTTCAAGACATACCACCAGTAAGTGTAAATGTTAACAGTTTGTCCCCAGATAACTGCCGTGATCTGATAAGGGCATCTGCTTATTGAGCTGATTTAGTTTGTGGGAGGTTTTCTCTTTCAAGTCATTCATGTTGGGTTCTAATAGCATAAACAGCTTGGAAATTTCCATTGTCATTTCTACAGTATAACCCATCAACAAACAGGATTAACTCAGGATTGGTTAAAAGGGGGTACCTTGTAAATCAGGATGCAGTGTCACAAAATGAGATATTCTTATCTCATAGTCATGGGGCTCACCTTCATCAGGTAGAAGTAAAGTAGCATGATTAAGAATGTTGCAACATTTAAGATGGAGATTAGGAGGTGGAAGCAGAAGAATCTCATAGGAGGTTAGCCTGCTTGCAGAGAAATGTGTCAGTTCAGAGTTAAGACAACTCTGGACTACATGAGGAGGTTGTAAATAAACATTATTTCCTAGGGTTAGGTCTGCTGAGGCTTCCACAAACTTCCACTAACGGGCAGGAGCAACTGAATCAAGCTGCCTGCTATAATAGGCAACAGGTCTGTGTTTATTACCGTGTCCTTGCATGAGCATTTCCAGAGCCTGGTTCTCTCTCATGCACAAAACGAGGTGAAATGTTTTGAATCATTAGGCAGCCCTAGGGCAGTGGTTCTTGCAGAGTTTGTTTGTCTTATAAAAGTCTGCTCATGTTTATCTTCCCAAAGAAGGCATTCAAGGACTGAAAGTTTAGCAAGTTCCTAGAGTGGGGAAACTAACAGAGAAAAATTAGAAACCCATAGCCTGCAATAACCAACCAAGCTTATTAATCCATGAAACTCGCGTAGTTGCGGATCTAGGAAATTCTTAAATTAGCTTAATCCTTTTTCGAGATAGCTGGATTTCTTCAGTGCTTAGGTTATGACCTAGGTAATGAGTGGTATCTAGAAATAATTGTAATTTTTCCTTAGTGACTTTATGTCCCTTTTCAGCTAATCTTTTATGGATACCTCTTTGGTAACTGAGCACAGTAAAAGGTCATCTACATATCATAAAAGGATTGATTTCCAGGGACTGAAGGGAGCTTACATCTTGGGGGAGAACTTGGGAGAGTACTTGGGAGAAATAAGAAGGGGCCTCAGTGAACCCTTGAGACATGACTGTCCAGGTATATTACTGATTGTGAAACAGAGTTCCCCGACTTCGAGTTACCCTGCTGAGTTACTTTGTTCCCTTTCTTTTTTTTTTTTAAATTGAAGTACAGTTAATTTACAATGTTGTGTTAGTTTCAAGTATACAGCAAAGTGATTCAGTTATATATATATGGATATATAAAAAGAATAGATATGGATATGGAGGGATATATAATATCCCTCCATATCCATATCTATTCTTTTTCAGATTCTTTTCCCTTTAGGTTATTACAAAATATTGAGTATAGTTCCCTATGCTATACAGTAGGTCCTTGTTGATTATCTATTTCATATAGAGAAGTGTGTATATGTTAATCCCAAACTCCTAATTTATCCCTCCTCCTCCCCTTTCCCCTTTGGTAACCATAAGTTTGTTTTCTATTTTTATGGGTCTATTCTGATTTGTACATAAGTTCATTTGTATCATTTTTTTAGACTCCACATATAAGTGATATCATATGATGTTTGTCTTTCTCTGTGACTTACTTCACTTAATATGATAATCTCTAGGTCCATCCATGTTGCTGCAAATGGCATTATTTCATTCTTTTTTATGGTACTTTATTGACTTTCTTGTCCTGCCCCTATTTCCCTCAGGATTGAGGAGTATCAGAGAAAATGGGGGATTGAAAATGAGTCGGACACTTCCAGGTACAAAAGCCCCTTCATGTCCCCTGGTTCTTATTTGTAGAAAAAGGCTTTAGTCTCCTAGGCCTTCCCTGAGTTCCAAAGAGCAGACTCAAGCAGTTACTAATTAAGGAAGTGAGGAAATGCAGAAACAAAGGAAAAGCAGTTGAACAAGAAAAGTAATGATAGGCTAGGCAAGAGTTAAGTGATAAAACAGAGTGTTAGTTCCTCAATCTATATACTAATCGGATTACTATATCCAATTATATACTAATCAGATGCATACCTCTGAGTTGTTCTGTAGAAACTAAGACCCCCGCCCAGGTGGAGGATGGTGACTCATGCTGACCACAAGCACGTAGACCCCAGACTGGTTGGAAACAGAAGGTTGATGATTAAGATTCCCAAAACATCATCCTGTTACCTCACCACTAACCAATCAGAAGAAAGTCCATGAGCTGCAACCCTTACTCCAAATGTTGCCTTTAAAAAACCCTCCCCTGAAAGCTACCGGGGAGTTGAGTCTTTTGAGAAAGAGCCACCTGTTCTCTTTGCTTGTTGCCTGCAGTAAGCGCTGTGTTTCCTTCACCACAACCTGGTGCTAGTAGCTTGGCTTTGCTGCTCACGAGCAAGTGGACCTGAGTTCCGTTCGGTAACAATTGTTCCAAGTAAAGGAAAATAGTTGTTGGTTATTGGGGGTCTAAGAATGTTGCAAAATGCTGAACAAAGGTCTACAATAGTGAACCATTTTGAGTCTGGTGGGACTTGTGACAAAAGGGTATTTGGGTTTGAGACAACTGAGAAACTGGGAAAATGATCTTGTTAATAGCTCTTAAATCCTAAACAAATCACCATCCCAATCCATTTGGTTTTTAAACTGGCAGGATCTGTGTGTAGCAGGGGCTGGTAGAGGGAATGACTAACCTTTGGGTGATTACATCTTCTGATGTGAGTGTGAGGCCCTGTATGGCCTCAGGATTCAGTGGGTATTGAGGTAATTTAGGAAGAGGTTTAGTAATATCTACCTGTATCTTTATAGGCTCTGCACTTGTTATTCTCCCAATGTCAGCACTAGAAATTGCCCACAGATTTTTGGACATCTCGATTAATTTAGGGGACTTTTGTTGGAATTCTTCCTCTTCTGTATCAAGAACAGATTGCATGAACATAGAAGATCAGGTTCAGGTTGGTCAGGAAATTCTAAAGTGAGGTCTCCATTGGAAGCAAAACGTATTAGCCCTTTTAATCTAGAAATAAGATCTCTGCCTAATAGATTGACTGGAGTTGTGTCAAATAGCAAAAAAGAATGCTTTTCAGTAAAAGATTCTGGAGTCATTTCTACTGGCCGAGATAGAAATTCTCTCTGAACTTTATTAGCTACCCCCACTATGGAAACCTCTGAGGGATTTGTTGGCCTATGAAAATGGTTTAAAGTAGAATGGTTTAAGGTAGAAAGAGTAGCTCCGATATCAACTAGAATTTGACAAGGTTTCTCATTAATTTTAATTTCAGTTTCCCCTTGGTCACTTAAGGAAATTACTGATAATAGTTTACTGGAGAATCCCTTGGAGTCCTGTCAACTCTGGGAACAAGCCATATGGGCCCTCCCTTGGGAGTAGACATGGGGCACTCGAGTTGAAGCATTTGCATAAGACCTTGGAGGACAATCATTTTTTCCAGTGTCTCAGTTGATTTCAAATGAGACAAAGGTCCTTAGGCCAGCATTTTGGTGGTGGACTCCTAGGAGGGTGTAATACGAGAGGCTGAGATGTATTATTTTAGGTCTCTGGTCTTGGAGCTGTTATAGCTGTAAGGCCAACAGGTTGGCAGATTTTTGTTTGTGGTCTTACTCTAAGATCCTTTCAAAATGCTCAGCTGTGGTCATGAACTCAGTCAGGTTGTTGCCTCACCCCGCCCCCCATCCTATTTTCTGCCTTTTTATCAATCCACTAATCTCAGGAGATAACCATTTACAAATAGGGTAGCTAGAGCATGTTGGGTGACCCTACTTATGTGGAACCTAGAATGCCACAGGAAGAGGGCTTCTAGGTGGGCCTTAAAGTCTGCCGAAGATTCAACTTTCTTTTGTTTGCATGATTGAATAATTGGCCAATCAGTGCAGACAGGGGAGACTCTAGGAATGGCTTATAAAAGGTCAGTTGCTATTTTGCGAGGTTTTTCTGGTCAAAGATCTCGAATATTATTCACAGGGCTTTGCTATTTTGCTTCCTGCATCCATTTTTGGTCTTCACCAGGTCCTATGAACACGTGCACAAGTTAATAAGGTTCTGGCATCCCGGGATCATAGACCTCAATAATGACTCTTCAAAAAAAATTAGGGGGGATCCTCCATAGTTTAGGAAATTTCTTAACTATGTCAGTCTTTGACAAAGGGGTGAAAGATACCTGAGGAGGTTGTCTGCAACCTCAGGTATTCTTATGTTAAAAAGTAACTGTTTAATAGTCTTTTCAGAGTGGAAAGACACTTCACACAGAGAATCAGTAAAACATGAGGTAAAGAAGGATAGAGGGGAGCAGTGTCACGTCAGTCCTACTGTCTTTTGCTTTAGGTGCTTCTTGTATTCTTAATTTTTTATTAGCCTGTTATAACGAGTCTTTTAATGAAGGTATTTTGGAATTTGAAGGCTTTTGGAAGTTTCTGCAACCCAATTAAAATAGGTATCCCATTCTGTTTAATTCAGGAAGCCTTACTTTCAAATGCACTTCCTAAATGAATTATTTTGTCTAATTGGAACATTCCCCATAACGGCCATTGTAATTCTAGGTTGTTTTAGTAATATTTTTCCATTTTTATAGATATTTACAGTTTCCAGGACTATAGTTCTTGGACATAAAATAAGCAGGTGTGCTGGAAGGTGTCACGCTTGGTTCTTTAGAAACTAAAGATCCAATCTCTTTTAGCTGGCCTTTATCTACACAAAACAAGACAAACAAATATGCGCACTTTAACACTCCAGCAGTAACAAATTACTGCAGCTTGGCCAAGAAAAAGGCTCTCTGTGCACCACCAACAATTCCCAATGGGGAACTTGGGACTGGAAGAAAGGATTGAACAAGCAGACCTCAAATGGAAGCTGCAGACTGATTTCAGATAAATGGGGAATCGCAGCTGCCACCAGAGGTTCCCAATGTGGAATCTGGGGAAGGATTCTAAACAAATGGGGAACAGCAGACCAAACTGCCAGCAGTTCCCAAAGTGGAATCTGGGAACAGAACCGAGGGCTGGGGGTTTCCAATCAAATGGGGAACTGTGGCTCAAACTACCAACAGCTCCCATCGTGAAACTAGTGATTCTAGACAAATAGGGAATGGGCTGGAAAGCCAATTAGATTGGGAGCTCGACACAAAGAGAGCAGAGTTCAGAATCAAGAGAAACTTACCCACAGCCTTTGGAAATGGTGAGAAGGATAGTGAACTCAAAAAGGGGTTCATGGGTACCATGCCTGTGGGGTTTTTTTGTCCCCAAATGTCATCAGAAGTTCACTTCAAATCCCATTGCTGCCACCAAATCTGTTTTAAAAACTAAACCAAGTAAACTTTAAAGATCTAATTGGCTTTGTTGAATATTCATGAATCAGGCAGCATTCCACCTAGCAAGTAAAGGGGACCTCCAAAGGGCTATGGAAAAGGAAGGATTTTTAAAGGCAGGACAAGGAAGTCATAAACAGAAAAAAGAATTATTTCAGGTTAGGTTATCTTCCCTTTGGGAAAAAAAGAGTCTTATTAGTTTAGTTAGCTCATCTTCCTTTTGGGGATAGAGAGGGATACCATGAGAAAGGTTACCTTATTGGTGCTGACCAGAAAATTCCTTACAGACTGGTTAAGACTACATTTCTGGGGGATGTCGCAGCTTCACTTAGATTAGGTATTAAAGTGTGGGTTAATGTGTGGCCTAGCATAAGTGACTGCATTCTGGGCCTGTGGTTTTCTTTTTAAAATGTGAAAGCAGCAGTAGACAATATGTAAACAAATGAATATAGTGGTATTTTAATAAAACTTCTTTTATGGGCACCAAAATTTAAATTTTGTATAATTTTCATGTGTCATGAAATATTATTCTTCTTTGGATTTTTTAATCATTTAAAAATATAAAAGCCATTCTGAGCTCAAGGGCTGTACAAAAACACGCAGTTGGGGCTTCCCTGGTGGCGCACTGGTTGGGAGTCTGCCTGCCAATGTAGGGGACGCGGGTTCGAGCCCTGGTCTGGGAAGAGCCCACATGCCGTGGAGCAACTAAGCCCGTGAGCCACAACCACTGAGCCTGCGCGTCTAGAGCCTGTGCTCCGCAAGGAGAGAAGCCACGACAATGAGAAGCCCGCGCACCGCGATGAAGAGTAGCCCCCGCTCGCCGCAACTAGAGAAAGCCTGCGCACAGAAACGAAGACCCAACACAGCCAAAAATAAACAAATAAATTTATAAAAAAAAAAAACAGGCAGTTGGTTGGATTTGACCATTAAGCCATTGTTTGCTGATGCCTGGCTTCATCACTTTCCCAAGGCCACACAGCTAAAATGGTGGACCCCAGCATTAGATCCAGGTGGTGTGACTCTGTAGTCTGCACATTTAACATGTCTCTCATTTTGTAAAAATGTACTAGTGTTGAAGAATTGAGTCAATAAGATTATAAGGAAACATTGAAGACTTTGAGATAAGCAAAAATGACTACTGGATAGTTTTTCAGCGGAATGCAGGAGTCTCCAAGAATGTGACTGGGCTATTTTACAACTCTGTATGTTGTAGCAAAGCAATAGCAATGCAAATAATTCTTGACTATAGACATGCAAATAAATTCTGTCTGGTGGAAGAGCAACACTACCCCACTGTGAAAAAGTCAGTTTTGTATACACTTGTAAATTCATTTCAGTATTCCTGATCTATACATATGTCTATTCTTTGGATTCTCCTTTTGAACTGGTTGTAACATCTACCCGGTTCCATCAGTAAATAATGAGTTAAATAAAATCTTTACCATGTATTCATTTGATATCTGAGTGAAAGTCAGGATTTTACCATTTTGAAAATTATCCTCAACAGTTTTTTTTTTTTTTTTTTTAATTTATTTTTGGCTGCGTTGGGTCTTCGCTGCTGTGCACGGGCTTTCTCTAGTTGCGGTGAGCGGGGGCTATTCTTCGTTGCAGTGCGCAGGCTTCTCATTGCGGTGGCTTCTCTTGTTGCGGAGCACGGGCTCCAAGCGCACAGGCTTCAGCAGTTGTGGCCTGTGGGCTCAGTAGTTGTGGCTCGCAGGCTCAGTAGTTGTGGCACATGACCTTAGTTGCTCTGCAGCATGTGGGATCTTCCCGGACCAGGGCTTGAACCCGTGTCCCCTGCATTAGCAGGCGGATTCCTAACCACTGCGCCACCAGGGAAGTCCCCTCTTAACAGTTTTGAAGGTCTTCATGAGATGCCCAGTGGATTCACCTGACAGAGCTGGTTGAACTTTGCTTACTCTCTGTTTTTCTAATTTTAATTGTATCTCTACTAATTTTGTGTTCTGATTTGTTTATGGCCAATTAGTGTTTCCCCACTGGTGAGAGCAATGACTGGGAATTTGATTTATGGTCTGACTATTTAGTAATTTCTGTGAAGGGATTATTGGATTATAAAGGTCTGTAGACATGTGTTCATTTTTTTATGTTTGTTTATATGTCTGTTTGACTATTTTGAGCTAAATCAAAGGTGAGAGAGAAAGAAATTTGAAGAGGCTACACTGCTGGCTTTGGAGACATGGTAAAGGGCTGCAAGCCAAGGAACACAGGTGGCCTCTAGAAGCTGGAAAAGGCAAATAAGTGTGTTCTCTCCTAGAGCTTCCAGAATGAATGCAGCCCCTTTATTTTACCCCTTTTCAGACCTAAGACTTTCAGAAGATAGTAAATATGTGTTATTTTATGCCACTAAGTTTGTGGTAGTTTGTTACAGCAGCAAGAGGGAACTAATACAGATTCTTTACCAATATGTCCTCCTTTCACCAGGATATAATTGTGAGGAGAAAGGAGATTTGGGAGGAACTGTTATAACAAAGAATCCATCCGAGGAAACTGAGAGTTCGACATGCAGTAGCTTTTCATTTGCTGAGTTGTGATAATCTCTCATTGACTGAGCTGTTGCCAGGCAAGGAGAAATTCTTCCTTCCTCCTGCTGGGGAGTAAAATAGTACCCTTCTTCCGGTTGGAGTTGCAAGGAATATCTTTTCCTGTTGGGTCTGCAATTGGGGTCAAGTGCTAAAGCGTGAGAGCTCCCCTTTCTGGTCTTCCAACTCCATTTTAAATGAAGTTTCTGTTCATTAATTTCCACACTGCCATCTGAAGCCTGTCAGTCTCACCTCTCCTCCTGGCTGGCTTTTCCACTTTTTCTGTTTATAAGTAGCGTCCTGACTGGACTGCCCACCAAGTTCCTCTTTCTGGTCTAAGGATTACCAGGATGCTGCACACACCTGAGAGGAAGGAAGTCCTTCCTGAACCAGCGCTCCAGCTGTGCACATCCCAAAAGATGTCTTCCTCCAACTGTGTCCTTGTGATATTGTGATATAATAAGAAATATATATTTGGTCTTCCTCCCCAGTTTCTGGTACAGAGCTCCTAAAATCCTTGTTATTTCCTAAGTGATAAGAGGTGAAAGGAACACCTTTTGTTATAGTATTTAGTTTTTGTCCCCAGTTTCTGAAATAGCTCTAGAACAATAAAGGTGGAAGGAGTATATTTTGTTATTCATAACAAGCCCCTTCCAACCAGAAATAAGTTTATGTGAATGAAGTGATTTTTGAAAAGTCCCTAAGGATGGGGGCTTTTTGCCAGGGAAACCAACCATGTGATTAGAGGGTTGGAACTTTCAGCTCCACCTCCCCAGCTCGAGGGAGGGGAGAGGGGCTGGAGATTGAGTTAATCACTAGTGGCCAATGACTTAGTCAATCGTGCCTACCTAATCGTGCCTCCAAAGGGGTTTGGAGAGCATCCAGGTTGGTGAACACATCCGCATTCTGGGAGGGTGGCATGCCTGGAGAAGGCTTGGAAGCTCTCTGCCCCTTCCTACACACCTCGCCTTGTGCAGCTCTTCCATTTGGCTGTTCCTGGGTTGTATCTTTTTTATTTTTTTAATAGTTGATTTACAGTGCTTTTTTTAGTTTCAGGTGTACAGCAAAGTGATTCAGTTCTTTCACAGATTCTTTTCCATTATAGTTTATTACAAGATATTGACTTGTAAAGTTAACGGCAACTTTGCCAACCACCTTGACTTTTATGTCCCACCTCTACATTTTTCTTCACTGTTTACTGAGCACCTACTGTGTGCTGCTTAATGCAGGGGACACAACTAAATTGTCCTCCTTAGTCCTGCTTAGAACATCCAGTTCACAACAGCCCCATTTTTGGCGGGTGGGGCACACCACGCAGCTTGTGGGATCTTAGTTCCCCAACCAGGGATTGAACCCCTGCCCTCGGCAGTGAAAGCACTGAGTCTTAACCACTGGACCACCGGGGAATTCCCTGTGCTATACAGTAAGATTTTGTTCTTTATGTGAGTTGCATCTTTTAGAATAAAGTAATAAACATGTTTCCCCGAGTTCTGTAAGCTGTTTTAGCAAATTATTGAACACGAGGAAAGAGTCATGGACACCTCCAGTTTGTTGCCAAGTAGGACATGAGCTGTGGGTAACCTATGGACCTACTGCTTGGGATTGGCATCTGAAGTGGGGACATCTTCTGGGACTGAGCCCTTACCCTGTGGGTTCTGATGTTACCTCCAGGCAGATAGTGTCAGAATTGAATTGAATTATGAGACACCCAGTTGGTGTCTGCAGAGAATTGGAGAATAGCTTGGTGTGGAAAACCCACTGGTTTGGTGTCATAAGTGTTGTGAGTAGAAAGAGAAATGAAGTTTTCTCTTTCATTCCTTCTTCCCTCCGTCAACCCTACAAAATAGGGCAGTCCTTTAGAACTGTCCTTTTAGACTGACAGACAAAACAGGAATACTTCCTTATTATACATTGCTATGGTTTCTGGTCTCCATACAATATGCATGGATTTTGTTTATAGGTGGGGGGAAGCTATTTTTATTTAAAAACAAGAAAGAAAAATTATGAGACAGCGATCCCAGTTTTATTTAAAAAAGAAAAGAAAAAAATGTGTGTGTGTGTGTGTGTGTGTGTGTGTGTATAAGAAGACACTGGCTTTTACGGTAGACATTGCCAGTGATAGGATTACAGCTAATTTTAATGGTTCACTTTCATCATTTTCCAATTTATTACAAAAATAATTTTTAAAAAAGGTACATCATACATAACATCCTCATATTTTTTATTTTTTCATGGTTCCTCAACGATCCACCAAATTGTAAGGAAATCATGAGTGAGAAGCATGCAAGTCAGATTGACTTGTCTGGAGACCAGAAGCACATCAAATAATCCTAAAAACACTTATCAGAGCTGCAAAAATAAAGAACTAAGGATCTGGACCCAAAGCCAGGCCATGCAGCTGTGTTCCCAGTACATTAAGTAGCACCTGACACACAGATGGTGCTGAGTAAATGAACAAGAACTCTGCGTGGCCTCTATTATGCAGAAGTTATCCTCTATGACACTGTGCATGGATTCTCCTCTCTTTTTGGTCCGATTCTGTGGGCCTCTAGAGAAGGAAACCTCTCTCCCTCTTTTCTCTACCAGGCAGGACTTGGCATGCCCGAGGAAGCACAAAATGTTTTCATTCTTGAAAAGAGTGTTGGAAACTGTGTACACTTCATGGTCAGTTAGACTTGGCCCCAAACCTCAGCTTCCCCCTTTCAACTGAGGTCTGCTATCTATGGAGCATCTGCATATATCTATGCACACAAACACACTAGGATTACAGAGGAGCTTACCAGCTAGTTATGCAGTTCTCAGGGGTACTGTTTTCTCTTCTGTCAAATGAAGCTGGTAATTACCAGGCAGGGTTGCCTGGAGCATTAAATGAGACAGTGCTCAGAAAGCACCTAGATGCTTGGCAAACATTAGCTGCTGTTGTTGTTATTATTATTATTGTGTTGAATTGGATTTAAAGATAAATGACTGTCCTATAATGTTTTCGGAAATCAACAAATGTCTGAGCCCCTGTATGTATATGCCAGACACTGTACTAGGTAGGAACTTTTAGGATTAGGAAGGTGGGTACTATGCTCTTAGAAATCATTATCCATATCTTTACAAAGGTAATCATGTTTTCCTTGGCAACACCAGCCTGGGGATAAAATTTGTCAAAAGTACAGTCCTAGAGCTGTATCTCTTAGGTTCTGCCCAACCTATCCAATCATAGGGACCCCAACTCTTCTCAAATTCCATTAAAGTCAGTGTGTCATCTTTGCTGGCCAATGCGTCCTCTCATCCTGGCATGTAGTACCGCTCTTGCTGGCAAAAGTAGAGCTGATGAAACCAAAACCATGCAACTCAGATTGGGACTTGAACCCTCGGTCTTTTAATTGAAATCACACACCTGGTCTCAGGACTTAATGAAGCTCTGGTTCTTGATGTCTTGTTGCAGAAAGAATTCAGTGAGAGACAAAGTGATAGGTAAGAAGTGGATTTATTTAGAGAGACACACACTCCACAGACAGAGTGTGGGCCATCTCAGAAGGTGAGAGGCCTGAAATATGTCATGGTTAGTTTTTATGGGCTGGGTAATTTCATAGGCTAGTGAGTGGGTGGATTATTCCAACTATATGGGGGGAAGGGACAGAGATTTCCAGGAATTGGGTCACCGTCCACTTTTTGACCTTTTATGGTTGGCCTCAGAACTGTCATGGCACTGGTGGGTGTGTCATTTATCATATGCTAACGTATTACAATGAGAATATAATGAGGCTCAAGGTCTACTGGAAGTCAAATCTTCTGCCATTTTGGACCTAGTTGGTTCTAACCAGTTTTTGTCATGTCGTATGGCTATGTCATTCTTTTAAAGGTTGTGCTGTGCTCCCTTGCCTCCTGTTTCACTGACACCAGGTGAGGTCTCCAATCCTTCTTCCTGGGTCTAGTTGCTTTCTAGACCCTTTCCCTGTACTGTCTATCTTTCTACTGGGATTAGGTCCAGACAAGAGCACGAGAATCCCCACATGAATGCCTCACTGGAGTGAATACAGTGAGGCTCCATCTGTGAGGAGGAACCACAGTAGAGCAGCCATTCTCCTCCAACAGCTTATAGAGATGCTAACAGAACTGTTTTTGTTTTCAGCTCTCCTCTCCTCAGGACTCTTTCAACAGTCCTGATGAGGAGACCATGGTGAGCAACACAGTCCCCACTGTAGGGGAACAGAAATTACCATCGTGAAATATATCTCTTTGGCATATTAATTGTTTTAAGCTGTTATTTTCTGAGAAAGAGCAAACTTGGGAAGAGCTCTGGAAACCAAGTAGGAGTTGCTCTTTTGTAGGAAACTTTTACATTTGTAAAGAAAATCTTCATTTGTAAGGGTGTCTCCCTCTCTGTGCCTGGAGGAAGAGGATGACAAAATATCTAGAAACAGTTACCAGTGGAGAAGGCAAAGACTTAAATCTGCATCACAATCACCCTTGTTTTACTGTGCTTTTCCTGGTAATCTCCCATAACTGACTCTCCCTACCATCAACCCCTCTTTTGTCTTTAGCTGAGGATGGTATTTAAGGTAAAAGCTTGGATCATTTTGGCAAGTTACTCAGTTTTTCTGTGTTTCTGCCATGTATACATGTTATTAAACTTTGTTTCATTTTCTCCTGTTAATCTGTTTTATTTCAATTTTAGTTCTTAAACCAGAAGAACCTAGAAGGGTAGAGAAATATTTCTTCCTCCCAGACACTGCTTTCCTCTGGGCTGATAACATGGCTCTCTCTGCCTGACTTCACTTCCCCCAGAGGCCTCCTTGGTTCTTCCTTTGATCCTTTCCTGGACAGAAGTTCCTACCAAACCTCTAGACACACCCCACTCCTGAGTCCTTAGACTCTCAAGATGGAACCCCTGCTGCACAGTAACTGAAATACAGGCAGAGCAAAAACTATGCTATTTTTAAAATCACATCTCTGTAACTAAGCCCTAGACCTTTTAACTGTACCCCAAGTAATGTGATTTCAAGACCCTTCACTTCTTGGGTCATCCTCTCAGGACACTTTATAATGTGTCAATTGTTAAAAAAATTATTCTGACATTTGTTAAAATGTTAAGGAAGACATTATTCAAGACTATTGCAGGGCTTCCCTGGTGGTGCAATGGTTAAGAATCCACCTGCCAATGCAGGGGACACGGGTTTGATCCCCAGTTCGGGAAGATCCCACATGCAGCAGAGCAACTAAGCCCCTGCGCCACAACTACTGAGCCTGCGTCCCACAACTACTGAAGCCCGCGTGCCTAGAGCCTGTGCTCCTCAACAAGAGAAGCCACCGTAACGAGAAGCCCCCAAACCACATCGAAGAGTAGCCCTGCTCACTGCAACTAGAGAAAGCCCATGCACAACAACGAAGACCCAATGCAGACAAAAATTTTTTTTAAAAAGGCTATTGCAATCGAAGTATTGTAATAGGGGAGAAAGATTCAGCTCATCTCCAAATACAGCCAAGACAGTTGGGGATTTATAGCCTTGAGCTGAGTGAGGAGTCAGTGGATGGAAAATCACTAGGAGGCAACATCAAGGGTAGAAGGATTCTAAGTAAACTGACTTAGCAGGATTCTTGCTACAACTGGGCTAGGTAGGCTGAAGATAAGACATGGGCCAAGTTCAAGGCCTAGTTGAAAATAGGTCTTAGAGGAGCCTAAGTTTGGTTAAGGAGAGAATCTTTGTTACAATATTGCCTGTTTTAAAATGTGGGTGCTGCAGGAATTCCCTGGTGGTCCTGTGGTTAGGGCCTGGGTTCGCTCTCTGGTCAGGGAACTAAGATTCCACAAGCTGCACAGTGGCCAAAAATAAATAAAATAAAATAACATAAAATAAAATGTGAGTGCTGAAACTGAATAATGTAACACAGACATGATCTGATCAGTGCATGGTCTAGAAGGGTTCTGTCCTTTCTTGATACGAATGCTAAATTTCTCTAATGTCTAAGGTTGATGTGAGATTGCTGGGTAACCACAGAATCCCATTATATGGTTGGCTCATAATTAAGATTGCAGGCAACTAAAACATCAGGTGTTTACTCACAAGAATTCTCTCTTTTCAATCTTTCCATCACCGTACTACTAATGCTGTAAACTTGGCCTCTGTGCATCAGTACTGAATCAAATCTCAGAGAGTTTTGGGTGAAGTAGAAAAGAATAGCTTTATTGCTTTGGCAGGCAAAGGGGGACACAGTGGGCTCGTGCCCTGAAAAACTGTTTGTCCCAACCTGGGAGGATTTGGTGAGTTTTATAGCAATGGTTCAAGGGCAGAGGAGTGGCTGATAAAAAATCAGGGTGGGGGCTTCCCTGGTGGCGCAGTGGTTGAGAATCTGCCTGCCAATGCAGGGGACACGGGTTCGAGCCCTGGTCTGGGAAGATCCCACATGCTGCGGAGCAACTAGGCCCGTGAGCCACAACTACTGAGCCTGCGTGTCTGGAGCCTGTGCTCCGCAACAAGAGAGGCCGCGACAGTGAGAGGCCCGCGCACCGCGATGAAGAGTGGCCCCCGCTCGCCGCATCTGGAGAAAGCCCTCGCATAGAAACGGAGACCCAACACAGCCAAAAATAAATAAATAAATAAATAAATAAATAAATAAATAAATAAAATTTAAAAAAAAAAAATCAGGGTGTGTGCAGGGCCTGCACTCCTTTAATCTGGTCTCAGCTGGTCTCCTGATGAACTTTTCTGGTTCCATTAATCTGGCCTCAGGTGGTCTCCTGATAAGCTTCTCTAGGTTATAAAACTGTGATCTTCTCTGGAATGAAGAATGCTAACATCTTCCATTTGTTGGGGGTTTTAGTTCTGTAAAGAGCTCAAAGATATTGTTATGTGTATACCTTCAAGGGGAACCAGGACCTTGCCCCAAGGCTGCACTATTGTTTCTTGGCTGCTCCTCCCTTGTCTCTGCATCCTCTCCCTTCCCTGATTAGCAACTTCAAATCTGCCCTTTGGAACTCAGGGAAGGTCATGGAGGATAGAGTCTATTCCCTACAAATAAGAGACAGGGGACACGGAAAGACTTCTGTGCCCAGGAGCCCCAGGGTCCTGCTAGGTTTCACTACCCAAATAATATTGCTCAAATATAGACCTGAGTGTTTTCCAGCTCCAGCCCTGGAGGCTACAGCAGCAAGATCTTGATGCCCAAGAAGAACCAGATTGCCACTTATTGACTCCTTTTTAAGGAGGGACTGATGGTGGCCAAGAAGGATATCCCATGCCTAAACACCCTGTTGGGGAGGAAGAAATTTTCCTCTACCCTTCTAGGTTCTCTTGCCTGGTCTAGGGATTAAATTGACATGAAACAAATTAACAGGAGAAAATCAAAGTTTAGTAACATGTATACATGGGAGAAACCCAGGAAAACTGAGTAACTCACCGAAATGGCCAAAGCCCTCATCTTGAACACCACTGTCAGCTAAAGACAAAAGAAGATGTTGAGGGTGGGGAGAGTCAGTGATGGGAGGTTATCAGGAAAAGCAAGTAAACAAGGATAAGTGTGATGCAGATTTAAGTCATTGCCTTCTCCATTGATAAGTGTTTCCTGAGATTATGGTCATCCTCCTCTTCCAGCAAGGAGGGAGACACCCTTACAAATGGAGATGTCCCTTACAAAAGGGCAACTCCTACTAGGTTTTCAGAGCCCTTCCCATGTCTGCTGTTTCTCAGAAAATAACCACCTCAAAACAATTAACATGCCAAAGAGACATATTTTAGGGTGGCAAATTCTACTCCCCTATAGCCTGGAGCTGGCAGATAAGAATGTGCCCAATCTTCACATTATGAAGGCCATTCACTCTCTCAAATGACAAGGCTATGTGAAAGAACAGTTTGCCTGAAGACGTTTCTATTGGTACCTTACCAAGGAGGGTGTCCAGTATCTCTGTGATAACTTCCACCTGCCCCCTGAGCCACAGCCGTCTTGAGACTGACAGGTCAAGGCCCAAGGGTCTGGAGAGAGAGTGACCTGCAAGACTCACCTGAGGGGACGCCTACAGAGACACCTACAGAGAAGCTCTGTGTCCCCTGGTGTGGACAAGAAAATCAAGGCTGGGGCGGGGTCAGCAACCAGATTCCAGTTTAGAGGTATAATTCAGTTGTGGATACGGTCAGCTACCTCCATAAAGTTGGAGGAGATTGTTTTGTGTTAAATAAATCTATAGCCAGGAAAATGTGTGTGTGTGTGTGTGTGTGTGTGTGTGTGTGTGTGTGTATTTATATATATATAACAAGCAGAAACCTGTGGAACCCTTCTGGGTACAAAAGCCCCTCTGTGTCCCATTTCTTCTTTGTAGAAAAAGGCTTTGGTCCCCTAAGCCTTCCTTGAGTTCCAAAGAGCAGACTCAAGCAGTTACTAATTAGGGAAGCGAGGGAATGTAGAAACAAAGGAAAAGCAGTCATGAAGCAAGTTCAGCAGTAAAACAGTTTTAGTTCTTCCTCAAGGGATATACATAACAATCCAATGCATATCGTTGGGTTGTTATACAGAAACTAAGACCCCCCCACTCAGGTAAAGAATGGTGACTACATGCTGACCCCAGACTGGTTGGAACAAGAAGGTTGATGATTAAGATTCCTGAAATATCACCATGT
Source organism: Balaenoptera ricei (assembly GCF_028023285.1). Lineage (NCBI taxonomy): Eukaryota > Metazoa > Chordata > Mammalia > Artiodactyla > Balaenopteridae > Balaenoptera > Balaenoptera ricei. The sequence goes on along the minus strand of NC_082648.1, from coordinate 58,096,022 downwards.
TACCTCACAACCAACCAATCAGAAGAAAGTCTGTGAGCTACAACCCTCACCCTAAATATTGCCTTTAGAAACCCTTCCCTGAAAGCCATCTGGAAGTTTGGGTCTTTTGAGCATGAACTGCCCATTCTCCTTGTTTGGCACCCTGCAGTAAACACTGTACTTTCCTTCACCACAACCTGGTGTCAGTAAATTGGCTTTGCTGTGTGGTGGGTGAGCAGATCCAAGTTCAGTTCAGTAACAATATCAACTTCCAATTATCTACCCAATAAAATCCATCCACTTTAGCACAGCACATAAGCCCATCACAGTGGGATCAATTAGTGTTAGTGAATTCTCCCATGTAGGGAAGCAGAATTTGTCACCCCAAAATATGTCTCTTTGGTATATGAATTATTTTAAGCTGGTTATTTTTTGAGAAACAGCAGACATGGGAAACACTCTGAAAACTGAATAGGAGTTACCCTTTTGTAAGAAATATTTACATATATAAAGGGAAATCTCCATTTGTAAGAATGTCCTCTTCACTGTACCAGGAAGAGTAGGGTGACCTGTACTCAAGAAACTTATCAATGGAGAAGGCAAAGACTTAAATCTGCATCACAATCTCACCCTTGTTTACTGTGCTTTTCCTGGTAACCTCCCAAACTGACTCTCCCCACCCTCAATATCCTCTTTTGTCCTTAGCTGAAGATGGTATGTAAAACTCAGCCATTTTGATGAGTTACTCATTTTTTCTGGGTCTCTCCCATGTATACATGTTATTAAACTTTGTTTGATTTTCTCCTGTTAATCTGTCTCATGCCATTTAATTCTTAGGCCAGCCAGAAGAACCTAAAAGGGTAGAGAAAGATGTCTTCCTCCCCAACACCCACATCTGAGAATCTCAGAGTCTAATCCAGACTCCCCAGAGAAACAGACCAACAGTATAGATAGAAAGATAGACATAAAAGGAGATTTATTATGAGGACTGGTTCATGAGGTGATGAGAAGTCCCATGATCTGCTATCTGCAAGCTGGAGAAACAGGAATGCTGGTGGTGTAATTCAGTCTGAGTCCAAAGACCTAAGAATTAGGGAGTTAGTGGTGTGAGTCCTGATCTGAGTTCAAAAGCCTAAGAAGCAGGAGCACCAATGTCCAAGGGCAGAAAATGGATGTCTCAGCTCAAGCAGAGAGAGCTAATTTATCCATTCTCCACCTTTTTTGTTCTATTTGGCACCGTCAATGGATTGGATGCTGACCACCCACATTGGGGAGGGCAATCTGCTTTACTATGTTCACTTCTTCAAATGCTAATATATTTCAGAAACACCTTTGCAGACACACCAGCTATCAAGGCATCCCTTAGCCCAATCAAGTTGACACGTAAAATTAACCATCACAGGAGGGGTAGGACCTAAGGTGGCTTGATGGGGGTGGGGTCCTACTCAAGACCCCAGAGAAATTGGGGCACAGATGCCAAGAACCATGTTGTGGAGGGCTGCTGAGATCAAAACCAGCAAGTGAGTCCTGAGGTGATCAGATGCGCTGGGCTGAGAGGAGAAGCTGAAACACTAACTCCCAGTGAAGGAGGTTTCAAGCAGCCATGGGAGAAAAAAAGAGCAAAAAGTACCTATCAAGGTAGGCAGGGGGTGGATGAGGGGTTCTGGGCAAATTCTAGAGACAGATTTAAGCTCCTACAATGGTTCCCCTCCTTATTTAAGTGTGAGTCTGTGTTCACAGGCCAGTTTTAATCACAGGTGTTGAAAAAGTTCTGACAAAATGAGAAATTCTGAGTTTTTGAGACTGTGCAGCTGTGAATTAGATTTATAACAGGGAGAGCAGGTAGGTTTTATCTCAGGTGTCAGCTCCAACAGATGATTGGCTGTCTGAGCACTGAGTTGAGAAGAATTCTGAAGATGTGTTTAAACTCAACAGGGAAGTATGTCCACGTAGGTCGGTGGCACCTGCCAGTATTTGTGGACAGAAGTATGGGGTGGCCTGAGAGTCCTATATCACTATTGTAATGCTACCATGGAGAGACCACCTCAAAGATCAGCTGGAATGTCTACATTCTACTGCCTCATGCCCCTCGAATTCCAATACCTTGTATATTCATCTCCAGTATAAGTTTTATATTATATCCTCCAGTTTTTCTCATGCTCTTATTCATATTTATTTCTTTGATACTTTGATACAAAGGTTCCCAAACTTTCTCCATTTGTGGCATTCTTAGTGTCTTGGTAATTTTTTCAGTATCCCTAGGACAAAAGAAATACCTAATAGTTCCATTTATTAATTAGGTCTAAACAACTTAATAAATATTTATGTCTGAACAACTTAGTAGCTGTTTGAAAAAAAAATTGTACATGTAAATTGAAAGAAAAATAATAGTTTTTTTCATTCTTAAATAACCAAAATTACTTATTAATGGATATGTAGTCTGTTAGGCACTGGAGAGCTTCTCAAACCTTGTGATCAGACTTATTAAAAACAATTAAAAGAGACAATTTAGGTGATACAAACAAACTTTATTGAACAATTCAGTGCAAAATAAGGTAGATGGCAGGAAGCTTTTATAGGATAAAGAATAAGGAACAGGAAAAGAAAAATTAAAAAGGAATAAGGAACAAGGAAATAAGACTACATCCCAGAGCTGGCTTGGTGTTTGGGGATTGGCTGAATGGATATCCTGTGATTCTGGTCAAGCAGAGCATTTACAGGGACGTGAAAATTACCTAAGTTTTGGTTAGCTGATGTGGTACCCAGGGCAGGAGTGAGACCGAAAACTCGGCCTCCAGGCACCAGTGATGAATTAAATTTTGGAGACAGAGTTTTGGGTGAAGTAGAAAAGAGTAGCTTTATTGCTTTGCCAGGCAAAGGGGGACACAGCAAGCTCGTGCCTCGAAAACCTGTGTGTGTCCCAACCTGGGAGGATTTGGTGAGGAGATTTTGTTTGTTTGTCTGTTTGTTTTCTTTTCTTTTTCGGCCATGGCTTGCAATATCTAAGTTCCCTGACCAGGGATCAAACCCATGCCCCCTGCAGTGGAAGCGTGTAGTCCTAACCACTGGACTGCCAGTGAATTCCCTGGTGAGGAGTTTTATAGCAATGGTTCAAGGGCAGGTTTGCTGATAAGATTAGGGTGTGTGCAGGGCCTGCACTCCTTTAATCTGGTCTCAGGTAGTCTTCTCTAGAATGAAGAATGCTAACATTTTCCATTTGTTGAGGGTTTTAGTTCTATAAAGAGCTCAAAGATATTGTTATGTGTATCCCTTGTGGTGGAACAGGACCCTGCCTCAAGGCTGCACTACTGTTCCTTGACTGCTCCTCCCTTGACTCTGCATCCCCTCCCTTCCCTCATTAGCAGCTGTTCGAATCTGCCCTTTGGGACTCAGGGTAGGTCATGGATGCTGGAGTCTATTTCCAACAGACAAGAAATGGGGGACATGGAAAGACTTCCTTGCCCAGGAGACTCACAGGGTCCTGCTCGGTTTCAGGAGTGGCTCCACTCTGGGCTTAGAAATTTATTTCAATAACTGGACATCATCGTCCTCATTCCCTGTTCTACACTACTTTGCACAATATTTCACAAGTATAGGCCATGGTAAGGGATGCTGCACAATTTAATGCTGGTCCTGTGAACTACCTTGAGCTTACAGTTGGTGCAGCATCTGAATAGATCCTGTGCTTCTCTTCACGTTTTCAAATATCCCGTGGCATCCCTGTGAGTTTGCTGTAGCACCCCAGGGCACCTTGGAGCACAGCTTGAGAACCATGGCCTTGGTAGGCACTTCATCACTTTTCATACTAATATCTCTGTGGACGAGGAACTGCCATTCCAGTAAACAAAGAATGTTGCCTGCCATCCCAGTTCTACAAGGATCAAGCCACTAGCCACTGTAGCTCCCCACTGACGGTGCACCCTCAGGGGAATTCAGGATGGAGAAAAACAGGAAGCATTCTGTGCTTTGGGTACTGGCTTAGACAGTTAAGATGCATATCTAAGGAATAATTTCAGATAATAATTCCAGATTTTAAAATAATAATAATAATAATAATTCCAGATTTTTTTCATCTTCCCATACATAGAAAAGCACTAAAATCATTAACTTTAGGTGACTATTTTTTGTGATTAGCAGTAATCTTTTGTTGTTTGCAGTAATCTTTTGATGTTTGACTACATGTTTTTTTTCCCAGCAAAAATCCCCACTATATATCCTGGCTTCTCCCTTACCTCTTCAGAGCAGTTCCTCAGATCTACCTGAGAGGCTATCTCCCAGGCAGGAGTCCTCAGTAAGGTCCCTGAATAAAATTTAACTCACAACTTTGAGGTTGTGCGGTTTTCTTCAGTTGACATCTCTGTTTTCTCTCTAAATTTTTTTTTCTGTTTTCTTATTTGAAGACTTATTGGCCAGAGTCACGCAACTAATGAAGTGTGAAGAGCAGAAAAAGATAATATTTTGACCATTAGAAGAAAATGTCAGTGAAAATGATGACAAATGGGGAAAAGATGAACTCAGGAAGTCTTGGAAAATGAGATGAGAAACCATGATCTTACTAAATCATCCAACACATGTCAAAGTGTGTCATAAAAGACATTTTCTTCTCTTGAATTAGGGCCAACTTTGGTTGTTTGGCTTTGATTGACAGCTGGGATAGACTGGAATGGAAGGGAGTTGGTGAAACTACACTTCCACAGCAAAATGTAGTGTTGTTTTGTTTTTTCTTAATCTTTAAAAACCAAGTGTTAAAAAATAACAAGCCCCAAATGGAGTCATATGCCACTGACTACAGCCAACCAGGACTTAATTGTTGTTTCAACCCCTCCCAGAAATGTGAGCTTTAAAACGGTCTATCTGAATGTTCCTGATCAACACCTGAAGTGACCTGTATGATAAAGAACCCTGCCTTTCCCCACCCCAGAAAAGATGATGTCCTGGCCCAGAATAACCTTTTCTTTTTTTTTGCTAATGACTTCCTTCCCCCCGCCCACCCCTTTCTATGAAAGTCTTCCATTTTGTACCGCTCCTCTGAGCCCCCTTCTAGCTCCTAGATGGGATGCTGTCCTTTCACAAATCCCCTCATAAAGCAAATGAGATCTTCAAATTTACTGGGTTGACCTTTGTTTTTAGCACAAGGAAGAGAGAGAAGGACAAGGAGAGGAAGGGTAGAGGAAATTGTCACTCCCCTCACATAATTTTTTTTTAATCACTCATTTTATAATCATCTATATTCCCTTGCCTAGAGGCAATCACGTTTGCATCGAATGCATTAATACAGGATGTTAAAGAAACTAAACCTGGTCAGAGCTTGGGATAAAAAGGATGAAAGAATCTTTGGGCTTGCACAGTGCTTCCCTCTGCCCCATTCTGCCCCAGCCTTGGTGAGGCGGCCTTGTCCAGGTCTATTCAATTCTTTCTTTTGTTCCATTTTAGGCTTCTTTTTAAACCAGTCACTGGGTCCATCTGGACCAGAACATGCTGAAGCAAAGCCTCACGGCAGGAAGGCTTTGCCTGTGTTCAGAGTTGCTTAGATGGTCAGAGCTATTAAGTCTTCAGTCATTCCGGAAGTAGGGACTATTGTTCTTACCCAGGAGGAACTTTAATTACCCAAGAGAATGGGGCCCTCATGGGTGGTTCCTTAAAAACTCCGTGAGTCATACCATCAAAAAATGGAAAAAAAAACAGATCCTGCAATCCATGAGTAATAGAGCACTGTTTCAGAATCAGGGGCACATTTTTGCTTTTGCTTCCAGATGCCTGAACTTAGGTTTCGCTATCTTAGAAATCTGAGCTGGTGGTAAAAAGAGCACAAATGAATATGTTATGAGCCCCTTGGTTCATAATCAGCATTTTCTTATAGCCTAGCCTTAGAACAAGGAGCAGTGGTAAGGTTTCGTTCTCATCCCACAAAGCAGCTGTGCTGACACTTCAAGCAGCTGGCTGTAATGTCAGCAACTGACTTGACGTTAGTAATTGCACAAGCTAACTTAAACACTCCAGGCTGCTTCATAAGCGCTGGCAATAAGGGAAGCACTCTGCAGACAGTCTGTGAGAAGAACCAGCCCCTCAGCCTCGGGAGGAGAAAAGTTTCCCTTGTTATAAACTAAAAGGGAAAAAAGGCAAGGCACCATATTTTAAATTACTAATTAGCTATTTCATGCTGCAACCAAAGTACTTATCTTTTGGAGCGAATATATCACTGTAATGGTTTTGTTTAATGATGTTTGGGAAGTTAAAAGTTGACAATGTGAAATATTCAACTCATTTGCACCATCATTAAGAAATGAATTAGGGCCGTGGCATTTAAGAGTTGAATGTAGTGCTGTGACACTAAAAATAAGCATCCTTTGAGCCCACAGCCCAGGCAGGCCTCCAGATTTCGGGAACCGTGAATGACTGAATCAGTGGGATTATGGAAGGTATGGAAATCAAAACATCTGCCCTAAACTGTCTCCTTTTACTTTAGGAGCTGTCAATTTCCAAAACCGAATTGAAGAATAAACATTTTTTAAAAGGCATAGACGAGGAATAGCTTGCCCTTAACCAAGGGCGGCATTAAACAAGCCCTGCAACAAGGTTCTTGGAAGGATCACAGCTGCACCGTTAGAGAATGTGGGGAGGTAGTCTTGAGGCTTCAGATGCAGTCTAGTTTAAACTTTGTAAGAAAGTTAACTTAAGAGCAGGGAAAGTGGAAAAATATAGGTTCCAGGGCTTTGAATTCCACCAAAGAAGAGAACCAAGAAAGGAATGTATAGTACAATTATTATCTAAACTGAACAGACCTCTGAGGGCTCATGGAAGAAGCCAGCAACCACAGGTGTTTCCATGGGGCCAAAGGGACAATGACCCTGGGTGGTTCCCAGATATACATCAGGGAAGAAAGGAATAAGTGGAGACTTCGGATTTGGGATCTCAGGTGCAGATACTGCTAACAACACAATAATAGCAACACACAAATTCTTTCCTTCCTCATGGCCTTTGAACTTGCCCTTCCAGAAGGACATGCCCCCTATATCACACAGCCAGCTACTTTTAGTCATTCATCCCTCTGTGAGCTTTCCCCAACCACTGGTCACTCTCCACCATATCACTCTGCTTTAATGCCTTCATAGCTCTTCCCACCACCTGGATTCATCTTATTTATGTATTATCTGAGTATCTGTTAATGGTCTGTCTCCCCAGTGGTGGTAAATGTTTAACAACTGGCTGTGTGGGAGGGGGGATGATAGTAAATACATGTAGCACACAATTTCCAAATAATAGTAAAATCTGCAATACTCTTGATTGCAAATGCCATATGGTCAACTGATTCCGTCAGAATGTCATTGAAGATTTTTGTCAAACTCTTGCATCTGTAGCCAAACTGTGGTTGCAGTTCGACCAGGATTTAACAGAGTTGCATCCCATTCTCAATAGAAGTATTGTCATTAAATTTGATATGTCATCTGCTATTAAACTATTTCTCACCCTCATACAAATTATATTCACTAAATTGGCACCACTTTCTGCTTGGGCACTATTGGTTGCAACAGTGCTAGCCATGGTTTTAGATTTTTGTGCAGTTGCAAGGTTTGGAACATTGTTTATTAATAGCTTGCAAAGTTCCTGAAAGTGTAATGATCCACTCTCATGGGTCAACACAAGCTCTGTGCCTCTCCAGCCTAGATGGTAGAATGTTCTATGAGAGGATGAAGGACACCTGAAACATGTCACATGTACACAGATCCTTTCCTAATATAAAACATACTAATATCTTCATTTTGACACTGTTAAATTTTTCTGTACCCGATTCTTAATCTTCCTGGGATGGAAAGACTGGGAAGAGTGCTACCATCCAGACTATGGTTGCCCAGCTACTAAGGATGACAATTAACCACGCTAATTATTAGAGGATTCTAATGATCAGAGATTTTGGTCAGAGGTGGGACCTGGAGCTGCAGATATCTGAAGCAATTCTTCTCACTGTCAGACCATCTTTTTACAGACGTTGTATCATAGATTTCAAAATGTGGAAAGAGTTTTGGTCTTCTGACTCACACTTTAATTCTGCCTACTCACAGAGGTCTGCAACTTTTACCCATACTGGTCATGTGACCAGATGTGGTGTTTCTTTAGCTCTTAGGATATGGAGATGTATTTGTTTGCTAAGGCGCCATAACAAAATACCACAAACTGGATTGCTTAAACAATAGAAATTTATTATCTCAGAGTTCTGGAAGCTATAAGTCTGAAATCAAGGTGTTGGTAGGGTTGGTTCCTTCTGAGAGCTGTGAGGGAGAATCTGTTCCAGGCCTCTCTCCCAGCTTCTGATGGTTTGCTGGCAATCTTTCACATTCCTTGGCTTGTGGATGCATCGTCCCTATCTCTTCCTTCATCTTCAAATGGTATTCTCCCCATGTGCCTGTGTCCAAATTTTTCATTTTTATAAGGACACCAGGCAAATTAAAGTAGGGACCCCCTACTCTAGTTTGACCTCATCTTAACATTATATCTGCAATGACCCTATTTCCAAGGTCACAGTCTTAGGTACTGGGGTTAGGACTTCAACACGAGAATTTGTAGGGAGACACAGTTCAACCCAAAATAGTAGATGCTTTTTTTTTTTTTTTCTGGTCTAACTCTAAAGACCTTTAAATTAGATGGGATTCTAAGATAAGTAAATGTATTTTCTATCTATTTAAAACATTTTAAACTTTATGGGATCTTTCATTCTTTCATAGCTTTGGCACCTTACAACTCTTAGAGCTATTTAAAGATACATCATCACACAGCTCTGTCTGTCTTGGGGTCAAGAACTCAAGAGGTCATTCTTCTGACAACTTGGCTTGAGTTGACAGTGTACACTGCTGGATGACATGCTATGAACGTACCTTATATCTTTGAAATCCACTCTGAAATCTCTATTACTCCCATAATCCCTCTAGATATTCAACACAACAGTTCAGTGATTACTTGCTATAAATCAATTCTAAGTTGAGAATTTTCCCCCATATTTTAACATGGCTGAAATCAGAATCTGTTTATGATCTCTGGCATGTTGTAGTTTAATTAGCAGCATTTTTTTTCTTTTTGATGGGACATAAAATAATGATACGATCTTAATTGTGCTGTCTTTCTTTCAGTGATATACAGAATTGAATAACTACTATTTGCAGACACTGCTAAGTATTTAGAATCTCAAGAATAGTAATAGGAAGAATAGCCTTCACAGTCTCTTAGGAGAGACAAATAAACAGTAAACTTCAATGTAGTAATTTGGGGGGATAGTTTTTTCTTTTGGACTTCTGATTCTCACCCACTGCCTTTTTCATTCATGTTGCATTGTAATTATTGGTTTTCTTGCCTATCTTCTTCTCTAGCAACTCGAGGGCAAGTGCCCTATCTTTATCACCCTTATATCCTCACTGCCCAGGACTAAGCATGGCCCAGAGTCAATGCTAAATGATTAAATGAATGGATGTATCTCTAAGGCTTTTTGCTGTGGTGGTTCTTGGCAAAAGTTGGAAAATCAGAGTAAAGTGTAAGGATTGTTCCAAGGTTTGTGCTGATTTCACAGCCAATTGTCAACTGGACTGGACTGCAGTATCATTCATAAATATAGCGGTGTGGAGTGAGGTCTTCCTTCTATTCCAGGGAGGAGTTCTGCCACCTTAAGTGTCCTATTGTGCTCTACCTTGTTCTCAGGACAAAATTGAGCCTAAGTGAGCTTTAACTGGCACTTTGAAGAGGTGAATAGATGTGCAGTGGAGAAACAGAACAGGATTAAGATTTATTAAGGCAAGTGCAATATAAAGCATGCATGTTAGTTTTCTATTTCTGCATAACAAATTATCATAAACTTAGCAACTTAACACACTTTTATTATCCCACAAGTTCTGTTGGTCAAGAGTCTGAACATGGCTTAGCTGGGTCTTCTGCTTAGGGTCTCATAATGCTACAACCAAGGTGTTAGCCGGGCTGTATTTTCATCTGGAGGCTCAATTGGAGAAGGATCTGCTTCCAGGCTCCTTCAGGTTGTTGCCAGAACTCATCTCCTTGGGGGCTGTACAACTGAGGTGCCTGTTCACTAGCTGGTTATGGCCAGGGGCTGCTCTCAGCTCTAAAGGCACCTGCAGCTCCCTGCCATTTGCCTCTCCATAGGCTCTCTCACAACTTGGTACTGTACTTCAAAGCCAGCAATGGAGAGAGAATCTCTGACCGAAGGGAGAGCCTTGTCCTCTGTTAAGGACATTTAACTGATTAAATCAGGTCCATCCAGGATAATCTCCCTTTCAATTAACTCAAAATCAACTGATTTGGGACCTCAATTAGATCTGCAAAATCCCTTCCCCTTTGCCATATTCGGTTGGCTAGAAGCAGGCCACCAGTCCCACCCAAACTCAAGGAGGGGGATTATATAGGGTGTGAACATTAGGGAGGGAATCAGGGGACCCATCTTAGAATTCTTCCTATCTTGGCATAGATATCCCCTCACTGTAACTTCAGAGCAAATCCATGGAAAAATAATAACTTGAAAGTTAACTTCATGGAATTCCAGGGTTAGAAAGGACCTCCAGAGTCTTTAATTAGACCTGAAAAAATGAGGGCTTATCCTTTTATAGATCTCCAAGGAAAGTGAGTCTCTTTATAATCAGTCCTGTGGATAATAAAAGTTAGCACTTCTATGGGGGAAATAGGTTTCTTATCCCACACTAGGTCCAATTCCTTGGTAGTGGCTTTCTAGCTTCCTGGGACATGGAGTTGGGAAGGTTGTGAAGCTAAGAGCTCAGTGGAAAAGAATTCTGGGATAGACTATTGGTGTTTGCCCAGGAAAAGTTAGTGGGAACAAACATATGATGTAGTTGTCAATGTTGTAATGAGAAGAGGACCAGAACGGAAGATCTCTGCTCTAGTCCCAGCTCCACTCAAGCAGGTGACTTTGAGCAAATCACTTTACCTCTCAGCTCTTGTTTCTTAATCTGTTTAAAAAAGAAAAGGCAAAGCTGCCTCCTCGGGTTTTCTTGACAATTAAATGACGTAGCTCTGATGAAGTTGTTCTGTAATTGTAAACATTAAACAACTATAAGATGTTATTTCCATCTAACTTCTTGAAAGAAGAATTATTCCAGTATAACTTCTGACACAGCCTTTGTCCCCAGCACCTTATTTCTGCTTTCTTCAAATCTCAGGTAAAAAATATCTTTCTCAAACTTGCACTTGAACTGACAGCTCCCCGGAATAGATGTCTGGCTTATCCAACTGATGAACAGGATGACAACACCATCACGGCTAGCGAGGCAGCCCTAATGTCCTTTAACCCCTTTGAGTTTGATATGCTAAGATCATGGTTCACCTAAACAAACAAACTTTATTTTAAAATCGTGTGTGAACCCTAGGGTTGCTAAAAGCGTGGACTATACAGGTACATAGAGCAATCTTGGGATCAGAAAAACAAATATCTGTAAAGTAAAGGCAGTGCAACTACCCCGAACTCTTACTAAATGTAGGAAGTGTCAATTCGGGAGCTCTTACCTACAGGCTCAGCTCGTGTCCCTCTTCAGTAACTCGTTTTTCTGGTATCAAGCAGAATATGCAAGAGAGGAAACAGATACCGCCCATCAAATGCTTGATACTCTTAGTGTGATCTGCAGACCAGCAGCACTGCCATCACCTGAGAGCTTGTTAGAAATGCAAACTCTTGGGCTGCAACTCGGACCTGCTGAATCAGAATCTGCATTTTAGCAAGCTCTCCAGTTCATTCACTTACACATTAAAGTTTAAGAGGCCTGTACTAAACTTTCCAGAGCAATGTACCTCAGACCTCCCCAAACAGTTCAAGATATCCTGCCTCTTATCAGTTGGTCTCTATTTTGCAGGAATTACTGTCATTTTATTATTATTTGTTGTGATGCTATTTTAAAAAATTATTTATTTTCCAGCTTTATTGAGATATGATTGACATAACACTGTATAAGGTACAAAACATAATGATTTGATATATGTATATATTGCAAAACAATTACCACAATAAGGTTAGTTTACACATCCATCACCTCACATAATTACATATTGTGTGTTTGTATGTGGCGAGAACTGTTTTTGTTTTTTTTTTTAATTAATTTATTTATTTATTTTTGGCTGTGTTGGGTCTTCGTTTCTGTGCGAGGGCTTTCTCCAGTTGCGGCGAGCGGGGGCCACTCTTCATCGTGGTGCGCGGGCCTCTCACTATCGCTGCCTCTCTTGTTGCGGAGCACAGGCTCCAGACGCGCAGGCTCAGTAGTTGTGGCTCACGGGCCCAGTTGCTCCGCGGCATGTGGGATCTTCCCAGACCAGGGCTCAAACCCGTGTCCCCTGCATCGGCAGGCAGATTCTCAACCACTGCGCCACCAGGGAAGCCCTGTGGCGAGAACTTTTAAAATCTACTCTCTTAGCCACGTTCAAATATACACTACAGTATTGTTAACTATAGTCACCATGCTGTACATTAGATCTTCAGAATTTATTCATAACTTATAATGACGTCTGTACCATTTGATCACCTTCACCCATATCCCCTCCCCCCAGCCCTGGCATTTTAAACATGATTCAGAATCATTGCTCTGACTGCTATTTCACTTTGCTGCCAACAATATGCAATCTGACCTATTATCAGTTTCTATGTATTGGGTGGGTCAAAAAGTGGCTTCAGTTTTTTAAGTAAAAATAAAAGACACATTTTTCATTTTCACCAAGAACTTTATTGAACAATGTATTCACCCTTTTGTTCCACTACCTTCTGCCATTTTTCAGGCAACTTCATAATTCCATCTTCCCAAAACTTTTTATCTTTTGGAGCAAAGAACTGTTCCAGGTGCCTTTTACAGTCTTCCAGGGAATTGAAATTTTTTCCATTAAGAAAATTTTGTAAAGACTGAAATAAATAGAAATACGAAGGTGCAATGTCTGGTGAATATGGCGGTTGAATCAGAATTTCCCAGCCAAGCTGTAACAGTTTTTGCCTGGTCATCAAAGAAACATGCGGTCTTGCATTATCCTGATGGAAGATTATGCGTTTTCTGTTGACTAATTCCTGATGCTTTTTGTCAAGTGCCACTTTCAGTTGGTCTAATTGGGAGCAGTACTTGTTGGAATTAATCATTTGCTTTTCCGGAAGGAGGTCATAATAGAGGACTCCCTCCCAATCCCACCATATACACAACATCACCTTCTTTGGATGAAGACTGGCCATTGGTGTTGTTGGTGGTGGTTCATTTCACTTGCTCCATGATCTCTTCCTTTCCACATTATTGTAAAGTATCCACTTTTCATCGCCCGTCACAATTTGTTTTAAAAACGGAACATTTTCATTACGTTTCAGTAGAGAATCGCATGTGGAAATATGGTCAAGAAGGTTTTTTTCGCTTATGTGGAACCCAAACATCAAAGCAATTCACATAACCAAGCTGGTGCAAATGATTTTCAAACGCTTGATTTGGATATTTTGAGTATGTCAGCTGTCTCCCGCGTGGTGTAACGATTGTTCTCAATTTATTGTTTCCATTTGGTTGCTATCAACTTCAACTGGTCTACCCGACTGTGGAGCATTGTCCAGCGAGAAATCTCCAGCACAAAGCTTCCCAAACCACTTTTGACACGTTAGATCAGTCACAGCACCTTCTCCATACACTGCACAAATCTTTTTGTGCATTTCAGTTGTGTTTTTACCTTTCTTGAAATAATAAAGCATAATATGCTGAAAATGTTGCTTTTTTCTTCCATCTTCAATATTAAAATGTCTACACAAAAATTCACCAATTTTGATAAGTCTTTTCTTAAATGCATGCTGATATGTCAGCTGTCACATACAATCTAACAGCATTGTTTCAAATGAAGTTAAAGACAACTAAGTGCTACTAGAGCCATCTTACGGAAAAAACTGAACGAACCTTTTGGCCCACCCAATAAGATGAGAGAGCACATTATTAGGATTTTGCCAACTTATTTTTGCATTTGTGACCTGCTTGTTAGAAAACAGTTTAGTTAGGAGCATATTTGGACACATTCAGTGACAGTCCAACACCAATTTGGTGGTATTGCAGTGACCAAAATGTCAATATCCTTATATATATATACTTATGTAGTAGAACACACACATATCTGACTCTGACTCTGCTTCATCCAAAGGATATATGAGACCCCAGTGAACTCCTAGGGAACCTTGTTATATTCACATCTAGATGGTCTCTAAGGCCTTTTAAAGTTTTTGTGACAGAAGCTGAGTTAATAAGGACACAAGCCTGGAAGACAAGGCTGTAGATGTAGAAGAGAAGGAAAATGGTGGGAAAAGAAAACAGGAAAATAAGGTCTGAATTTCATTGATCTGTAGCCTAGGTGTCATGGTTCCTTGTGAGCCGACTCTTCTCCAGCTTTGAAAATAGGGCTCGGTTTACACAAAGCTTCAGGGAACAACATCAGTCTTACTAGAGATGCTGTGGCAGACAAAGAGAAAGCATATATTGCATCTTAAGCTGCAAACAATCTAGTAAAACTTCCCATTACCACCGTCTCTGGGCTGCCCTACAAATTCTCTCCCAACACGTTTTCCTCCCAGACCACTAATTTTCCATCTCCCCCACCCGTGAATATTCATCCTTTCCAATGGAACAATGTGGCCCTGTCTCAAATCTTTCCATTTTGTATAACTGCACATTACTTAATACTGTCTTTAAGAAGGATGATTTCACTTTGCACTCAGGAAACAAATGATCCTCCAGTGGTGGGGTTCTATCCTCCTTATGGGGCTGCTGGGGATTAAATAACAAGCAACCTACAGTCTAACTTAGTGGTTCAGGGTTTGGGTTCTAGAGTCAAGATTCTGCTCATGTAAGTTACTCATATAATTTACCTCATGTAAATTACTCAACTCCTCTAAGCTTCACCTTCCTAATATGTAAAATGAAGTGTGGATCCTGAGCAATACAGGCTGTATCATTAATAATAAAAATAATGCCTATCTTACATGTTTGGGGAGAGTCATGTCAGATATTATATAAAAAGTACTTCCCCAACCTCAGTGCCTGTCATAAAATAATAAATGGGTTATAATAATAATTATTAAATCACTCCTAATCTCAATCACTCCAAGCATATGAGGGTCTACCAAATTAAACCGTAAATACTCATTCAATAAGCATCTATTCAATGACTACTGCATGCATAGTACTGAAAAAAGAAAATAAGGAAAAAGGAAGTAGGGGATAAATAACCAGCTACGTAGAGCCATCTATGTGTCAGGCACTTTACATGTATTATCTTATTTATTCCTCCAAATAATGTAATGAGAGAGATTAGTGTCCCCAGTTCTATGGATAAGGAGATGGATCTTTGAGAGGTGTTGGAGGACAGAGGGAATGAAAAGTGCCCACTGTACTAAGAAGGTATCTTGAGACTGAAAAATGAGGCAGGCAGCTCAATATAATCAATGGATAAGTTTATTATAGGGTCACTTACTCACAGGGTGGGATGGGGTGACAACGATACAGAAGCATTTGCAGTTGCACTCAGCACCACCAAGGGGCCATTGGGACAATTTATAGTTAATCTGTGGAATGGAGGTAGGTTCTTGGAAACAGGGTATGCATTCCTAAGTCAAGATTTATGAATGGGTAACTAGTCTTGTGGGCGCCAGCAATACATCAGCAAAAGTTTTCATCATTGTTTGGGGACTAACAAAGCATAGAGGCTACCTGGCCCTAATGATTATTAAACAATATCTATTAACTACAAAGCCCTGGATGATAGAGAAGTGATTTACTGCACAGTACATTCCTGGGTAGGGTCAGCAGGAGGACAGGAGAAACTGTAAGGGCCCAAGATTGTGTCGGTTATGCTAACAACCATACAGGAGGTTATATAACTTGCCCAAAAGGCACAGATTTGAGTTTGCGTGCAGGTCTGTGAGGCTCGGGACCCCTTTCTCTTCTATAAATTGCATCCTCAAAAGTAGAATATATGGGACTTCCCCGGTGGTCCAGTGGGTAAGAATCTGCACTCCCAATGCAGGGGGCCTGGGTCTGATCTCTGGTCGGGGAACTAGATCTCGCATGCATGCTGCAACTAAGAAGTCCTCATGCCACAACGAAGATCCCACGTGCGGAAACCAGGACTCAGAGCAGCCAAAATGAATGAATGAATGAATGAATAAATAAATAGTAGAATATATGATGAAATCTCATATCCTAAAGGAAAAGGGGAGAAGAGCAACATTGAATAATAGGAGAAAAGGAAGAACAAAAGGGGAAGATAGGAAAGAGAATCAGAAGTTGAAGGAGGGATAAGAAAGCAGGAGTAGGAAGCTGGGAGGGGGGTTCCTCCAGTCCCATCTACAACAGTGGCTGGTGGAGACCCCCACTAAGCTCACCCTTATCACCTTCGTGATGTGTGAACTTACCAACAAATGCAGCCACAACAAATGATCTTGCCCTCTCCTTTGAGAGGCTCAGACAGAAGTATTTTTGCCTTCTGTGTAAACTTAATTCTCTGTGTTACTTATAATTTAATTTTGTACTACCCAATAATTGTCTCATGTGGGTTCACCTCATCCCCAACACCAGACTATAAAACACTCAGTGCATGTACTTTGGCTTACCTTCTGTAAGAAGGTAGTCACTGATGAGAACACATTAAATTTCATGAAAGCTTTCTAAGGAGAACTGAAAACATTACATCTGGGTAGAGAGAGAGATTTTAAGAGTAAATACACAGCATAGAGAGTCCAGACATAAACCCATGCATATATGCTACAGTAATTTTTGACAAGTATTCCAAGAATACACAGGGGGAAAGACAGTCTCTTCAATAAATGGTGCTGGGAAAACTGGACATCTGCATGCAAAAGAATAAAACCTGGACGCCTATCTTACATGACTCATGAAAATTAACTCAAAATGGATCAAAGACTTAAATGTAAGACCTAAAACCATAAAACTCTTAGAAGAAAATATAGGGGAAAACATCCTTGACCTTGGTCTTGTCAATAATTTATTGGATAAGACAACAAAAGCACAGGCAATAAAAAATAAAGTGGGACTACATTAAACTAAAGAACTTCTGCACAGGTAAGGAAACAGTCAATAAATTGAAAAGGCAACCTACAGAATGGGAGAAAATATTCACAAATTATGTATCTGATAAGGGGTTAATATCAAAGTATATAAAGAACTCATACAACTCAATAGCAAAAAAAAAAGCAAATAATCCAATTAAAAATAAGCAAAGACTTGAATAGATGTTTTTTCAAAGAAGACATACAAATGGCCAGTAGGTATATGAAAAGATGCTCAACATCACTAATCATCCGGGAAAATGCATATCAAAATCATAATGAGATATTACCTCATGCCTGTTAAAATGACCTTTATCAAAAAAGACAGGAGATTACAAATGTTGGCAAGGATATGGAGGAAAGGGAACACTTTTACATTGTTGGTGGGTATGTAAAATGGTACAGCCATTATGGAAAGCATAGCGATGCCTCAAAATACTAAAAATTGAACTATCACATGATTCAGCAATCCCACTCCTAGGTATTGCTGGATATCCAGCAATTGAATTGAGGTCAGTAGCTAGAATTGAAAGGAGATACAAAGGAATTGAAATTAGTATCTTGAACAGATATCTGCACACCCATGTTCATTGTAGTTTTATTCACAGTAGTCAAGATATGGAAACAACCTAAGTGTTTGTCAATGGATGAATGGATAAAGAAGATGTGGTGTATACATACACAGTGAAATAGTATTCAGCCATGAGAAAGAAGGAATTCCTGCCATTTGCAACAACATGGATGGACCTTGAAGGCATTATGCTAAGTGAAATAAGTCAGACACAGAAAGGCAAATACAATATGATCTCACTTATATGTGGAACTTAAAAGAGCCAAACTCACAAAAACAGAGAGTACAATGGTGGCTACCAGGGCCTAGGAATGGGGGGAATGGGGAGATGTTATTTAAGAGTACAAATTTGCAACTAGGAGATCAATAAGTTCTGTAGATCTAATGCACAGCATAGAGATTAGAGTCAACAGTACTGTATTATAAAGTTCAAAGTTGCTAAGAGACTAGATCTTAATTGTTCTCACCACAAAAAAAAAAAGAGATAGTAATTATATAATGTGATAGAGGTGTGAGCTAAGGCTACCGTGGTAATCATATTGCAATATATACATGTATCAAACCAACAAGTACACCTTAAACTTACAGTATTATATGTCAGTTATATCTCAAGTTAAAAATTTAAGAATAATTAAGAGTAAGTAAAATAGATTTTGGAAATATACTGCCAGATATTATAAACTTACCTTGTTGCTCCCAGGGAGGAGAGGGTGTCCTGAAGGGGATGACCGCTCCTCAGCTACCCTGGAAAGAAGTCGGTTTGGGAGTGGGGAGCAGACTTTGGAGGAGGCGCAGGCATGGTAGGTGTAGGAAGGCAACACGAGGCCCAGTCTCAGGTTGTGAAATTGCCTGAAGCACTTTTTTCCTTTTTTAAAGGCCTGACTTGATCTGACCCCTGTCTGCTTCCCCATTCTTTTTTTTTTTTTTTTTTTTTTTGTCTGCGTTGGGTCCTCGTTGCTGTGTGTGGGCTTTCTCTAGTTGTGTCGAGCAGGGGCTACTCTTCGTTGCGGTGCGCGGGCTTCTCATTGCGGTGGCTTCTCTTGTTGTGGAGCACGGGCTCTAGGCACGCAGGCTTCAGTAGTTGTGGCTCGCGGGCTCTAGAGCGCAGGCTCAGTAGTTGTGTTGCACGGGCTTAGTTGCTCCGTGGCATGTTGGATCTTCCCAGACCAGGGATCGAACCCGTGTCCCCTGCATTGGCAGGCGGATTCTTAACCACTGCGCCACCAGGGAAGTCCCACCTGAATCACTTCTATTGATAGGGGGTGTCTGCTCCTCGTCACTGAGTGGTAACCTGGGAGGGAGGCCGAAGTGGGCAGAGAAAAGGGCCTTTGGTTAGGTCCTGACTCTGCAGCGTCTCTGAATCATTCTCTGTGCCACGTGTCCTTTCATCATCCACACAGCCTATTCTGCAATGGATCAGGGAAGGTCCACGCCCACGTTTTGGTCAGAGTGATACAAGGAAATGCTGGGTCCCCTCCCAAGGTCAGAGGATGGTGCCAGCAGGGAACAAATGGGCTCAGCTGGGGCACTCCCTAGGGGTGTTCCTTTGAGGAAGGCACTTAACCAAAGTGCTGTCTCACTTCCCCATTTGTAAGAGGAAAAGAAACGATATCTACCTCTCAGGGTTGTCCCGAGGATTAGAAAAAATACGTGTGGAGTGACTGGACTTTCCATATTCATTCAATGTTTACTCATCTCACCCTGTGTTATTGTAATTACTCCATGCCACCAGGCAACAGGGGTATGCAGCAAGCAAGACAGATCAAGTTCCCACTCTCTTGACTTTACACTCTAGAGAGGAGAGGAGACAGACCATCAGCAGATAAACCACTGTCAGCCGGAGACTGTCAAGCCGTGTATTTGCACCCGTCATGTACAGCGAACCCTTCCAGCACCCAGATTTAGCTGGCAAGAGCTTCCCAAAGCAACTTTCAGTTGCTTCCCTTGATATCCACCCTGGTCACCTATATTCCCGACCTTTATACAGATATAACCATTCATCATTAATCTGGATTCTCTGAAGCCCCAATTCTATAACTAGCCCCAATTCTATAACACAGAATTGGGCCTGATGAATTCAAAAGAACTACTGCCATTTGGGTGCACGTGATGTACTCAGAAGAAACCTGTAAAAGGTGAGGGAACCAGGCTGGAGATGGGGAAGAAGCTGAGCAAGGGTGAGCTCAGGTCAAAGCCCACTTTGGCCTGATCACTGGGGGCTCTGGCGTGCAAATCGTATCTTCCAGTTGTACTTTAAAGCAAGGGGATGAAGCTTTGCAGCCCTGTCTCTGTCAGTCCTTGGCCACCCCAGCTGAAGTGGCTCCTCAGTCAAGGACGAGTCCGCAGAGAAGGTCACAGGTGTAGGCTGTCAGCTGTGCCATTCACAGGAGGGGGGCTACAGGCTCACCCGCTGGTAAAGGGGCTCTGGGTGAAGCATCAATGCCCTCTACATATATTCGAAAGGGAAAATGTCAGAGAGTGATAAGTGCCAGGAGAGAATGGACATTCAGTGACATGAGACTGTGTGATTACTTTAGATTGGGTGGCCATGAAACGGGGTAGATTCAGATTTTGTAGAACCTGAGGCTTAATGTTTGGGGAGGGGTGTCTTCTAAAGTAAAAGGATATAAAATCATAAATACAAAACTAATACAAACATGAAGATTTGTTCAGAATGAGAAATCACAACAAATTACAAATAATAAAAGCCAATAAATATCTCAAACATCACAAAATCCAGAAAAAAAAACCCATGATATTTATATTAATTAACTCCCTGACACACCTCTATAATACATTTTCCTCCATATTTTGATGGTATATTTTTTGACTACCTCTCCATTTGATATTTGATAATAAACTCTCTGTTAAGAGAATAAAGACATTTTTTATCTTTCCCCTAAAAGATAAAATGGTAGACGAAAATGGTAGACGAAAAAAAAATTTTATTAGTGATATTTTGTTAAAGTTTCTTTCAGCTTCAGGACTTGTTATTTGGTAAAATCATGTGACTTTTGAGGATTATTGTCAAGTTTGAGAAAGCCTCTAGTAAGTTCCTTTTGTAAGTGAGCTACGAGCTTTGGGAAGGTATACTAGAGACTGGCTTCTGACTCCACACATTTCAAGCTCACTCTCCTCCCGTACTCCTCATTCTTTGGTTGCTGGGTTTCATGGGGCATATTCATAGTGAGATGCCTGCATATGACAAGGATAAGCAGTCAGCAGCAAGTGATAATAATATTCCAGGAAATCTTTACTGTGCAGGGGGACATCTAGCAATAATGTACTTACACACGGAAATGACCACAAATCACTTAAATATCTCCCCTAAACTCAGATGAAATGAATCCTTAAATCAACTTCCCTTTAGTCAGGTCCCCAAAATGCCCATAGCCACTCCAATGCTACCTGACCAGAGGTAGCAAGAGGGTGGGATATTTGGAGTAAAAAGAGAGAGTAGCTTTTCATTTCTACTGATTGTGCTTAAAATATTTTACTCTTGCAACATTTATAAAAACATATAAGCAGGTGAATAGATCACTAGAGTCTCTCCCAGGACTTAGAAAGGGCCCAACAAGTCACCTTAAATCTGCCTGTCAGTGAGGGCCTCTGGGAAGAGGTGCCATAAAAGATGAAAACACGTAGTTGACACCCAGTAAATTATTATTAACTGGAGACTCGGGGTGAATCCACTGTGGTCTCTGAAGGCAGGGACCCTTGGCTGTATCCCGAGACTCAGATCAAATGACAAAAGGACAGGAACATAACACTTCCCCAGGAAAGCCTGTTTTAAAATAGAAGTGGCCCACGTCAGACTCTCCCTAACAGTACCCCATTTACGGTTTTCAGCCACCCACCCAGCATACAGGCAATGAATGGTAGCTGTCTAGCTGTCTGTGCAGTGTTGGTTGGAATCAGTAAAGATTTTAAATCGTTGCTTTATTTCACTGTGATTTGCATCTTCTCTTCCTTTGCTGGCTCTGGGTCTCTGGGAAGGGTGACGGGTAGGGGGAGGGTCCCTTGCTCCTGCCAGGTGTTCCTGATTAGGGCCTGTGTCTCCCAGCCTTGGGATTATTTGTTTACCTGCCTTCCTCTCTTCCAAAAGTAAGCTGTGCCAGGGCAGGGACCCTGTCTTCTTTTATGTGCCCAGCACACACCCCAGAGGCACTTGATCCATGTTGCGAGCTGAATACATTATTGCCCACCCAGGAATGTATGAAAGAAGGAAGATCATTTCACCAGTGTCTTTCTTTTATCTCAAATTCCCAAAGACAGGTAAGTTAATACTTCGTTCAATTTGTTCGGTACTGTAACTCTTGACCCTGAGTGACTTCTCATTTACATAAATAATTTTCACTGTTGGCTAGAAAGCAGTCACAAAATAAAGGAGAAATAACACACAATATGCAGTTTTCATTCTGGTGACCCTGCCCCGAAATATGGAACAGATTCTCTTTCTTATTTTTGAGAAAGACAAGAGAGCTGCTTGTCTAGAATCACTGTTCTCTTTGTCAATGAATAAAAGGTTCTTCTGTTTGCAAGGATTTCACATGATGTCCTAAAAAAAAAAAAAGAGTGTAAAGTTTTCATAGCAAGTATGCTTACCAAGTTTGCATGAACCACTTAATTGCAGAGAATTCAGAGGGATAAACTGCACTTCTGGGCAGTGTTAACAGAAAGGGTGCAGGATGTTAGGTTGTTTTTCCTTTGGTTTCCCCTTTCCTCTCTAGCTTTCACAGATCCCAAAACAACAAAAGCAGTAACAACAACAAAAACCCCGCAAATTATTATTATTTATTTATTTATTTTTGGCTGTGTTGGGTCTTTGTTGCTGCGCACGGGCTTTTCTCTAGTTGTGGCGAGCGGAGGCTACTCTTCATTGTGGTGCACGGGCTTCTCATTGCAGTGGCTTCTCTTGTGGCAGAGCACGGGCTCTAGGCACGTGGGCTTCAGTAGTTGTGGCACGTGGGCTCAGTAGTTGTGGCTTGTGGGCTCGAGAGCACAGGCTCAGCAGTTGTGGCACATGGGCTTAGTTGCTCTGCAGCATGTGAGATGTTCCCGGACCAGGGCTCGAACTCAGGTCTCCTGCATTGGCAGGCGGATTCTTAACAACTGCACCACCAGGGAAGCCCTATTTTTTAATTAAATCTGAAAATTTGAAGCTTATTTCCAAGGGAATAACGATATCTGACATCAAGCCAAATTAATAGCAGGAGAAAAATTTTTTTTCTGTACTTAAACTACCGACCGTGATTAATAGAAGATACTTAAATCCTACATAAACTTTCTAGGGTTCTCAAATAAACCCTGGATTAAAATAAAAGCCTTCTTAACTCCAAATATTTCAAAGGAGTTAAAAAATATAACTATTTTTATAAAAAATTAAAATCTAGTGAATCCTGAAACTATTGTAGTACATGAAGATTAACTCTGGATATTTAGAAAAGATCTATATGTATCCAATATCTCAGTGTGTAAAGCAAGAAGAGCATTAGTTTCATTAACAAAGGAACAACAGGGGCTGGTAAATGGAATTTTATTAAGTAAAAGTTAACTTATGTTAAAAAAATTAATAAGTTAATCCATGTAGCTTCAGGTGATAACCCTCTAACCCAACTGCCCTATTTCTAAGGGTAATTATGAATGATACTGAAAGTTTTTGCCTAACTCCACTCAACGATTTCTCTGTACACTGGTCTACTATGTATGTGAAAATCTGGTACCAGCCTCATGATTGGGCTCTGCTAAAATAAGTTAGCTCTTACAGATCATTAATACGTTGTTTGAGTTGGCATTTGAGTTTGCAAACATGTGAAGGCAAGGACTCTGGGTAGGTAAGTGGGCTTCAGGGATCAGGAAAGGTAAACACATAAAATGGTAAAAACAAAACAAAAACAACAGTCTCTGGGAGCAGATATCGTCTCTTTGGGTGCAACCTGTAGAATGAGATCACACCCTGGACTATGGTCAACTCACCCAAGTCATGTCATGCTCAGAGGCTTTTCAGGAGATGGCAGATAACCTCCGAGGCCCATGTTCTCTCCGTGTGGCATAGGGTAGAGGTCAAGCCCACAGTCTCTGCAGCCAGACTTACAATTCAGCTGTATGACCTCAGACAAGGTACACTTTCATTTAAGCATGTCTGCCCCTTTAAAAAGTAATGTTCATGAGGGCGAGAACTTTCTCTAGCTCACAGCCATAGAAGAGGACCTAACGCATAGTAGGTGCTCAATACTTACTTTTTCACAGCTTAATTGCTCTAGGCCTCTATTAGTTAATATTAACACAGCAAAGAGGGGACAAAAGCTCACAAACACTTTATACAGTTTCACAAGATGCATGGCAGGGAAAAAAGTGACTAAGAAGGACCAATAGTATCCTAGGGTCTCAGTGGATGCATTCCTGGGGGAGGTGGACCTCTAACTCCTGGTGGAGGGAGTCTCATTCCTGGAGGGGACCTGCCTATGGGTGTCCCTCAAGCAGGGGGAAGCCCAATGCGTGGGCCCATGGGTGGTCTCATACCAGGTGGAGGAGCCATAATGCCATGTAAGCCATTCCCAACTCAAAAGAGTCCATAGCCTTTCATTAAAAACCAGTATCCAGAGACTTCCCTGGTGGTCCAGTGGTTAAGACTCCACACTTCCACTGCAAGGGGCTCATGGAACTAAGATCCCACATACTGCACGGCGTGGCCAATAAAATAAAATAAAATAAAAAAGAAATTCAACAAGAAAAAAAGATAAATTAAAAAAAAACAACCAGTATCCAAAAGTGGGAAACATATTCCAAGCTCCTATTTAGGTTCTTAGGCTAAGTCTTCATTCAGTATCTTCAGAGAAAGTTTAGTCATCACTTCCTCAAAATGATACAATCTCTTCACAGGCCAGTACTTATTAATTGAATGAGTGAATGAAGTGTTTAGCTTCTCTGGACCTAGTTTTTTCAGTTGTAAAATGAGGATAATGGTAGTACAACATGACATATACACAGGTAACAACCTTCGTCAACATGCAGGAACAGGGTTTACCCGTCCGAGGGGCCCTTTATGTTCTTCCTGTTCAGAGAGAGCATGGTTTCAGGATGTGCAGCTGCTGACAAAGGCGGGGGGGGGGGGGGGTGAATAAACCACTGCAGGTGTGTCCTCTTATGCACTGTTTAACCGTGTTTACTTGGAAATTCACTCGGCTCTTTCCAGAAACAGATTTGATCGTACGGATGTCCTTATGCTCTTATTTTTGGGTTCATGGCACTAATATTTAATGAAATGAAAGTGACTCAAATAAAATGTGATTGAGGGAGGAAGAGGGATGGGAGGAAAACTTTTCAGTTACATTTCGAAGCCCTCATTCTCATTTCACTTCCACGTGGGTGGGAAAATATTTTTAGAATTCAGTATGCTCAGTTACAGAATAAGTGTATAAACATTGGAATCTTTCCTACAGATGGCTGTGTTCAGTTGAGAAAAAACTAGTGGAAATATTTTTGCAATAGCAAAACTAAATAATAAACACCAATGAATAAACTTCAGAAACATGAAGGCCTACATGAAGAATCCTCTACAAGTTTAGTCAGAGGCATAAAAAAAGACATTATATGAAGAGACACACTTTATTTATGGATGAGAAGATTCATTATTATAAAGGCACCAATTCCCAAATTCATTTATAAATTTAATGTGAAACTTTCCACTGTATTTTTCTTTGGACCTATTCAAGATAATTTTAAACATCAATTTGTTAGACTAAACTTATAAGAATAACCAATATAATTTAGAAAAACAGGAGAATATTGTAAAGGAAGGATTTGTCTTATCAATTATTTAACAAAACATATTATAAAGGTATAATACTTAAAGTGCAATAAATAAGACTGCTAGTCATGACCTTCAACATCTATTTCATGGCCTACTAAGGGTCATGAGCTGCAGTGTGAAAAACACTGGTTTACAGATATCAAAAATGACCAATTTGGTTAAATACAGTATAGTCATAATGCAGAATACATGCAGCTATTAAAAATAATGTGGTAGAACTATATTTATTGGCATGGGAAGGTATTGACAACATATTGGTAACTAAAAACCCTACTAGAATTATCCCTATTTTTTTTGGCTGTATTGGGTCTTTGTTGCTGCATGTGGGCTTTCTCCAGTTGTGGCGAGCAGGGGCTACTCTTCGTTGTGGTGCCCGGGTTTCTCATTGTGGTGGCTACTCTTGTTGCGGAGCATGGGCTCTAGGTGCGGGGGCTTCAGTAGTTGCAGCACGCAGGTCCTAGAGCATGTGGGCTTCAGTGGTTGCAGCACGTCGGTTCGGTAGTTGTGGCACGTGGGCTCTAGGGCACATGGACTTCTCTCGGGCTCTAGAGCGCAGGCTCGGTAGTTGTGGCACACGAGCTTAGTTGCTCCTTGGCATGTGGGATCTTCCTGGACCAGGGATTGAACCTGTGTCCCCTGCATTGGCAGGCAGATTCTTAACCACTGCGCCACCAGGAAAGTCCAGAATTATCCCATTTTGAAAGAACAAAATAACCATATATGAATATATATGGAGAGAAAAAAACATATGGACAGATAAGTGTCAATATGTTAACAAAGGTTATAGCCCATTTGTCTTTAGCTTAAACCGTTTTCCCATTTTTTTTTTGCTATTATAAATAATATTATGATTACTAACTTTATGAAAAACAAATTTTCCGAATTTCAAATGATGCTCTTAGGATAGGTTCCTAGAAATAGAATTACCACAATACACATTTTTAAGGTCATGTCATAAAATTATTTTCTGAAAGGGTTGCATCAATTTTCATTCCTACCAGCAATGTATGAATGACCATGTCCTTGTACTCTTACTCATATTAGGCATCTCATTTAAAAAATTAATAGATACAAAATTTAAAATATATTTTAAATATATTTGCTATTTTGATAGGCTAAAATTTTTTCACTATTGTTTTAATTTGTATTTCTTTTATTTCCATTGAGGTTAATCACTTTCCACACGTTAGTCATTTGTAGTTCCTCTTTTGTGTGTTGCAAATGCTTTCTGCCTGGACCATTTCCTTTCGAGTAAGAATGAACATTCACACCACGATGATTACTTTGACCCAACTCTTTTTTTTTAATTTTAATTTTATTGGAGTATAGTTGATTTACAATGTTGTGTTAGTGTCAGGTGTACAGCAAAGTGATTCAGTTATACATATACATGTATTCATTCTTTTTTGGATTCTTTTCTCTTATAAGTTATCACAGAATAGTGAGTAGAGTTCCCTGTGCTTTACAGTATGTCCTTGTTTACTGTGACCCAAGTCTTCATTTTCTAGAGAATATATTATTACATAACTCCATATCAAAACTCAGGGTCTAAAACCTTCTCCCATCTAAAGTCCTACCTCATGCACTGTGGTGACCTGAATGGGAAGGAAGTCCAAAAGGGAGGGGATATTTATATATGTAGGGCTGATTCATTTTGCTGTACAGTAGAAACTAACACAACATTGTAAAGCAACTATACTCCAGTAAAAATTAATTAGAAAAAATAAAGTTCTACCTCATCATAAAATGAAAAGTTTTACAACATCTAGGGACCTATATGCTCTATAAATTTATTATAATCATCCATTGCCAAAGCTATTTTTCATCTATGCTTGATACTTCTAACATAATGGCGTTTAAATTTCCCCTTTTTCCCCCTCTAAGTGTGCCCCCCCAAAGTAATTTTAACTAATATGTTGGGCCATTACTTTAACAAATTTATTTACACAGCACAAAATTCCCCTATGAACAACACTGAATAAATAAAGTTGTTTAGAAAAAAATTGTGTCCAACAGACCTAAAAAATTAAATAATCTTACTGAGCTGGAACTAATTCTTGGTCTGTTTTCAGCAATCAAAAGAGCTATGGTGGAACTTTCAGGACATACTTGTAGAGCCATAGTGAAGACACTCATTATTTTATTTTCATGAGTTGGGTATTTTGTCAAGTAAAAGCACTTTAGATCAGAGTTTTTCAAACTGTGAGTAGGTAATGAAATCAGTTAAGTGGGTCAGACTGGCTTTTTTTTTTTTTTTTAATGAAATGGAATGGCAGGGAAAAGAAAGGAAAAAACAAGAAAAGAGTACACATGTAATAAAGGTTAGTGTTAACTTCATATGATGTGCCAGGTCACTATGTCAAATGTATCCCTACTATGCGCTGTGGTCACATAGGTATAAAAGCACAAGACTGTAGGTAATAGCCAGTGTTCTTCTCATTAAGAAAGAATCCTTAATTAATTATATCCTTACCCCAACAATTACTGCTCATTAACATAGCCCTTAATAACTTAATTTTTTAAATTTTTTTAAGTGTTTTACTTTTTATTGGAGTATAGTTGATTTACAATGTTGTGTTAGTTTCAGCTGTACAGCAAAGTGAATCTGTTATACATATATATGTGTATATATATATATATGTATATATATATATATATACATATATATATATATATATATATACACATATATCCACCCTTTTTTAGATTCTTCTCCCATATAGGCCATTACAGAGAGCTGAGTAGAGTTTCCTGTGCTATACAGTAGGTCCTTATTAGTTATCCATTTTATATATAGTAGTGTGTATATGTTAATCGCAATCTTCCAATTTATCCCTCCCCCCGCTTACCCCCTGGTAGCCATAAATTTATTTTCTACATCTGTAACTCTATTTCTGCTTAATAACTTAAATTTATTTTGAAGGAGGTTATTCATTTGCTGCTACCAAATGCTAGGCATTGTTCTAGGCACTGAGGATACAGTGGTAATACTGAGATCCATACTCTCATAGAGCTCCCATAGAACGGAAGACAGATGATGTATAGCATCAGTGGTTCTATAAGCAGCATGACAAGAAGGAGCTTAAAGGGAATGCAAGTGACTCAGGTGCAGTGTTAGATAGGATGGTCAGGGAAGGCATCGCTGAGAAGGCAACATCTGAACAGAGTTCAATATTTAATTTTTTAATCTGGCATTTTAAATGTTATTTTAAATCTAAATGAACATCTTAATAAATAATAGACAACTGCTGAGATTAAAAATATAGAAACTATTTAATGCCCTATTATGATGTTTAACTTTTCATTTATATGGTTAGAAATACGTATAAACTGAGAAAAAGACAAACTTCGTTCTTGCTCTCAAAAATGTCCAGTCTACTGGGGTGTTCAGGCAAAGGGAATAGGCAAAGGCAATCAGAATGTGATAAGTATATAAGGGGAGGGGGGTACAGATTGCAATTCCCTTCTTGGAGGATCAGGGAAGGCTTCCAGAAGGAATGATGGCCATACTGAGTTACCAAGGGTGAAATAAAATTATTGCAAGTTCAAATTTTTTTGACTCATCCTCATTTAAAGTTGTACTTGTGATCATAGGCATTTCAATAGTGCTTAATGAGAAACTTTGAGTTGTGAGAAGTGCTGAGAAGTGCTTCTAACTTCACATAACACTGGATTGGTCATTACCCTCTCTTAAAAAATACAAAAGGAGGTTAGAGAACATTTACACACCTGTTTCCATTAAATTTAAGTTCAATCTGTAATGATTCTTTACCTTGTAATGGTAAAGTTAGGTTTCCCTCTCTCTGTTTACTGAGAAGGGCAAAGAGTGTTCCTGTAATATTAAGACATGTTCTTTAGTTGTAGGGACTGTTGCTTCATAACATGGAGACTATGGATATTTGTACTGCAGAACTACATTCTACATGTTAGGATGTTGTTGCAGAGAACCATGTTTCTTCACTTGAGGTTGTAAAGTGTCATGGGAGGTTAAACTAGCTCACCAGCCTTGTGATAATTACTAGTAAGATCTCAATGATGCTGTTATAATGAACTCAACCAGGATAAAAGACTGGTTTTTCTTGGTGGAAGACATCTGAAGCTTTTTCCTCCTGTGCAGATTATGCAAATAAAAATAAATGGGTAAAGTTAAACCAATTACTTTTAAGCACAACCCCAAATCTCATTCTTCCTCCGAAGTCAGCACACAAAGTGGAACGGAGGAATCCAGCGTTCCAGATTGAAGGAACAGAATACAGCAAAGCCTGGGCATTAACACAGGCAAGATTCAGGAACTCAAGTCGTTCAGAAGCGAAGCTTCCAGATGAAGATGGCAGATTGAATAGATGTCTGTGATTTTCCTCCTCAACCCGAACTGAATCTACTATTGCAATACCCTCTGGAAATGCCATTTCATAACCACTACCACCCAATTTTTATACAAAGCATTTATTGCCACTAAAATGCTATATATTTTACCCACTTGTTTTCTGCTCCCCTCCCCAATTAGTATGTCAACTCATAGAGAACAGTACTTCTGTCTATTTTGCTTATTAACCCCCTCAGTTAACAACAGAAGACTAATTGGAAGTTCAAAAAGAAGGCTTTGATCTTCACTCTAGGTCCAGGGTGATATGGGTGGATTACTTGCTGACTCTCCTCCTTCTCACCCTCTACCCTCCATATTAGTATTTTCAAGTATTTCCCCTTGAGCTGGTCAGAAATTTTCCAGAGGAGAGTGTTCCTATCTCCTACCTGGAGGATAAGGTCTGGCAAATTATCAGATCCGGGGAGCTGAGTAGAAAAAGGGAGTTTCTCTATTCAGTGTATTTTAAATCAACTTTTCCACATTGCCCTGTAGACTCATGGGAGCAAATCCATGTCCCAGTTAGCTAAGTTCAAGAAATAGAAGCAGAAAGCTGATTATGTGTCCCATTTCTTCCCATTCTATGCCTTCAACTTCTGCCAGTTCCTTTGGTAATCTCTCTTTGGTCCAATTTATCAACTTAAACATGAAGATACATCTGTTCACTTACCTTAAATCTTTGACATGCTTTGTGTGGATCTTTGTTCTGAGGCTTCCTCACTCATTCTTCCTTGTCCTTCTACCCTCAATGAACCCCACCTGCTCTTCTTTTTTGTTTTTTTTTTAAATACAGCAGGTTCATATTAATCATCCATTTTATACATATTAGTGTATACATGTCAATTCCAATCGCCCAATTCATCCCACCACCACCACCCCCGACCCCCGTGGTGTCCACACATTTGTTCTCTACATCCGTGTCTCTATTTCTGCCTTGCAAACCAGTTCAGCTGTACCATTTTTCTAGATTCCACATATATGTGTTAATATACAATATTTGTTTTTCTCTTTCTGACTTACTTCACTAGGTATGACAGTCTCTATGTCCATCCACGCCACTACAAATGACCCAATTTCATTACTTTTTATGGCTGAGTAATATTCTATTGTATATATGTACCACATCTTTTTTTATCCATTCGTCTGTCTATGGGCATTTAGGTTGCTTCCATGACCTGGCTATTGTAAATAGTGCTGCAATGAACATTGGGGTGTATGTGTCTTTTTGAATTATGGTTTTCTCTGGGTATATGCCCAGAAGTGGAATTGCTGGGTCATATGGTAATTCTATTTTTAGTTTTTTAAGGAACCTCCATATTGTTCTCCATAGTGGCTGTATCAATTTACATTCCCACCAACAGTGCAAGAGGGTTCCCTTTCCTCCACACCCTCTCCTGCATTTGTTGTTTGTAGATTTTCTGATGATGCCCATTCTAACTGGTGTGAGGTGATACCTCACTGTAGTTTTGATTTGCATTTCTCTAATAATTAGTGATGTTGAGCAGCTTTTCATGTGCTTCTTGGCCACCACCTGCTCTTCTTATTTAGGGCAGGACCTGTTCCATATAGAAGAGGTCTTACTTATTTCCTTTATACAAGGCAAGCATAAGCCTCATACAAGATGGAAGCTGCATGTATCTCTAATCAAAGAGGAGGAGATGGAGGGAAAGGGAAGCAAGGGAGCTGATTGGAAGGCTGCAAGCACCATAACAGCATATTTGGATGTTATGGAAAGTTCGTGGAGTTCCTTAACTCTACCACATGTATATAAAGGTTCCAGCTGAGTTTACACGAACTTGATGAACTTCATTTCTCCGTTAAGTCATATTGGCAAGAAAAATGTTCTTCAAAGTCAAGTCCTTCTTGGCTGAACTTTCCATTAATTCTACGGTATCAACCCAGTATGTTAAAATTAACAAACTTTCCTAATTATTACCGAGGATGGCAGTTCCCAACACTCAGTTGTGGAGTCCCTCAAATGGCCTTTCATCTGCCTGACTGAGTATAGTAGAAAGTCAAGATAAATAGGCCCAAAAGGATGTTCTATTTACTATTTTTTTCTATCTGCTTTCTCACAGGGAACTTAGGCCCAAGAGATTCTGCATAGGTTTGCAGTGGGAATCTGTACTTTTTAAATGGTCTCCAAATATTTATGATGATCAGCCAGGCCTGGTAACCACTAGATGGTAGGGAAAGCATTAAAATATTTGCCTGGGCTAGTAAATATTGGGGACTAATATTCTCAAGGATTTTGAAGCTCTTACAAAAGAGTTCCAAGTTTAAATTAGAAGACCCTTGCCAGGAGAAACCCTTATACTGCAAGATTTGTTTTAAATTTTTATTTTTTCTTACTTAAAGATCACAATTACAAAAACAACTTGATTTCCTCCCTCAGATATTATAGGCAATCAGCATGCTTAATTGAAACTGTGTTCTTCCTCTTACCTATCGTGCAATTAGGGAAATGTAGGTTCAAAATGGCAAGTTCACTTGAACAAGTCATGCTTAGAGGATCTAAAATAAAAACTTATGCAGGGCCAGCTTTCTGGGCTCAAGACCTCTGCAGCCACATAGGGCCTCATGCTTAGAAAGGCCTCATGCTGGGTTTAATGCTCTTCTCTTGCCATCTTGAAACGCTTAATAATTTTTTTGCAAGGGGCCCCGCATTTTTATTTTGCACTGGGTCCCACAGATTATCTAGCTGGTCCAAGACTTAGGTCACTGATTCCAAAATGTGATGCTCAGCTGGGGGAAGGGTCATATGAGTATAGAAGAAGAATGCCCCTTTTATTCAAGATTCAATGTAGCCATTTTATACAAAATTTTCATACTAGTTTTGCCATGTAGCATTGCAATACTAATGCTAGAACCCACAATTTAAAGAGAGGCTAGAGCACATAATAGTTACATCGAGATTCCAACAGAAATCCTCACAAAGACGGATATAATTTTCTCATAAATAGTTATAAGTTTCAAACTGATGAACGTTAGTCACTCCATTTATCTTGCTGTTTCCTTGTGAATGAAATCCATCCGGTGTCTACATCTTATTGAGAAAAATCTGTGAAGCTAATGCAGAAAGAAGTATCCAAGAATGCCAAAAATGAATGTTTCCATCCTGAGCCAAGAATGAATCACTTGTGCATTCATATGTTAGAGAAAATGTGACTTCTTTTTTCTAGTGTTACAAGGCCAACACCTATCAGAAACACAAATTCTTACATTTACTGATTTGGACTAGGTCTCCAAAGCCATAAAAGGGCTGTTCATGGAAATGAACAAAGAATGTATGTATCTGTATCTGAGACCTATTGCCGGAATCCATTCCAAGTCAGCAGAGCAACATTTATGTTTACATTTGCCTGTTTTAGTGAATTTTATAGATCCTGAGGCTAACTGACTTTAGCTTATAGAGATATTAACTGATGTTGGGAGAGAAGACCAGGGATATTGCAGAATGAAATGTTTGTGCATTACAGTACATTAAACCTGATCATCCTTTCTCACCAGAAAGCACCATAGAGTCAGCTTTCCCAGAAGGCAATGAGATCCAAAGTTTGTGTTTCACTTCTTTGTTATCCATCAGACACTTAACACAATGCTCACACATGGAAAGTACTGAGCGAAACTTCTCTTTCCCTTCTTTCCAATTTTGGCCTCTAGGGGATCAACTTCCTCCCTCCTGCTAATTTTTCACCCATATCTGTCCTGATTGGGTAGCGTCCCCAGGTAGCCAGCACATCGCATTCTGTCTTTCATGCTTCCTGTATAATTTACCTGTCTTTGGTCCCATTCCCTCTGATTCCCAAAACGAACATAATCTGATTACTAACTCAGGCTCATGTTTCAATGAATTCGTGTTTTAACAAGGTAGCATGAAACTTCTCCTTTAGGTAGTATTTTTTAAAATTAATTTATTTGATTTTATCTTTGGCTGTGTTGTGTCTTCGTTGCTGCGCGTGGGCTTTCTCTAGCTGCGGCGAGCGGGTGCTACTCTTCGTTGCAGTGCGCAGGCTTCTCATTGTGGTGGCTTCTCTTGTTGCGGAGCACGGGATCTAGGCGTGTGGGCTTCAGTAGCTGTGGTTCGCTGTCTCTAGAGCGCAGGCTCAGTAGTTGTGGCGCACAGGCTTAGTTGCTCCGCGGCATGTGGGATCTTCCGGGACCAGGGCTCGAACCCATGTCCCCCGCACTGGCAGGCGGATTCTTAACCACTGCGCCACCAGGGAAGCCCTAGGTAGTATTTTTTATAATAACAATGATATTTCAAGACAGTGGCTCATGGAATGATTCTAAAGGTTGAAATTCTGGCTTGGCAATTGGGATTTTGAAACACCTCTGAGTCATAATTTATTAGGTGGCAGCCTTTGGACAAGACTGGCTCTTTCTAAAAGATATTTATTCGTTTCTTTATTTGATCATCAAACATGCACTGAGGACTTACGTAGACTGTGCCAGGACATACATCATGGAACATGGTGACCAGGTCCCTACTCTCATGGAGCTTACATTCTAGGCATGTGGGGAGGGAACCTATGGACAAATAATAACATATTTGGTAATAATAAGTGCTATGATGAAAATAAAACCTGGTGATGTGAAAAGAAGAGACTACTAAAAGACATGAGATAAGGGCTATAGCTGAATGGTCAAAGAAGGACTCTCTGGGGAGATGACATTAATGTTGAGACCCTAATGATAAGAAGGGACCACACATGGGATAGTCTAGAAAAAGAACGTATCTGGCACATGGGTGGAGCTAGTGCAGAAGCCCTAAGATGAGAGGCAGCTCTGTGTGTTCAAGATTGTTGTGGCTAGAATGTAGGATGACAAAGGGAAGTGTGGGTCAGGGGGAGAGCTTTGCAGGGGCCAGTTCATGTGGTGTCTTAGAGGCCAGGAAGAGGCTTTGGGTTTGATTCTGAGTGTGATTAGAAGCCACTGGAGCATTTTAAGCAGGGGGATGATATGTTCTGCTTATGTTTTCGAACAACCCCTCTGGCATTTGCATTGTGACTAGACTATAGGTGTCAGAGAGGAAGCAGGGAGGGCAATTAGGTCAGAGCTGATGGTGGCTTGGGGAGGATGGCACCAGTGGAGGTGTCAGCAGCAGAGTCAGTATATAACTTGGAGACAGAGTCAAGAGAACTTAATGATGTATTGCACATCATTAAATAACTGAATGTATGGTGGTGTCACTTTCTGAGACGGAAAACCTGGGTGGAGGGGGGAGTTTGGTGGAACAGGTTCTGAGAGGGAAATCAAGAGTTATGTTTTTAGAAAATATTGAGTTTGCAATGTCTATTAAACATCTAAGTAGAATTGTCAGGTGAGCATTTGGATGTGTTAAGTCTGGAGCACAGAGGAGAGGTCAGGGATAAAGTTTTAAATTTGAGAGTCATTGGCATATAAATGTAACGTAAAGCCATGGGGTAGGATGAGATTATCTAAGGAGGGAGGGTAAATGAAGAAGATGAAGAGTCAAGAATGCCACCGCCTAAAAAAACACAACAAACTAGTGAATATAACCAAAAAGAAGCAGATTCACAAATCTAGAGAACTAGTGGTTACCCGTGGGGAGAGGGAAGAGGAGAGGGGAAAGATAGGTGTAGGAGAGTAAGAAGTACAAACTATTAGGTATAAAATAAGCTACAAGTATATATTGTACAATACAGGGAATATAGCCAATATTTTATAACTATAAATGGAGTATAACCTTTAAAAATTGCGAATCACTATATTGTACGCCTGTAACATATAATATTGTACAGCAACTATACTTATTAAACACACACACACATAGAGAATGCCACCACTTAGAGGATAAGCAGAGAAGTTAGCCAAGGAGCCACTGGGAAGGATAAAAATCTGGACTATGTGTGTCTCAGAAGCCAAGAGAGGGTGTGTTTCATGGAGAGGGAGTGTGAAATGTGCTGGATGCTGATAAGAGGCTGCGTAAGAGGCAGACAGATGTGTGGTCATTGGAGGTCTTTGGCAACCTTGACAAGGCAGTTTCAGAGCAATGGAAACAGAGTGAGGGAAACCGAAGAAGTATATGTTATATTCTTTCAGGTTGGGCAATACCACCAAAGCTGTGCTGGTCTAGGAGCACGTGATGTTTCCTCAAAGGTTTTTTTATTTTTCTAAACTGTGTGGCACACAGAAAACACACAGCCAAAAAAAAAAAAAAAATGCTGTGACGTTTTCATTGCCACCTACATAGCCCATAAATCTTGAAATCCATGAAGGAACTCCTAAGCAACCAGCATTAATAATTTTATGGGGTAGCTCTCTAAGACATCATGAAGGGATAACTAATAAAAGCAATTGTAAAAAGTCTAACAAAAATAGAAAACGTGACTGGGAATCACTCATGCCTGATGAATTTCTATGTTATAATGCTAACAATGAAGCTACCATAAACCTAGAGTATTGACTTCCGTGGTTAAGGCATTCGTATTATAGCAATTCCCACAACTAGCAAAACATTGGTCTGGAATTTTGACAGACTTTTATTACACTTGTCACAAAGTGTCAAGTGTCATATCATACTCCATTTAATTTGGCAAATTTTTTTTTTAATTTTTATTTATTTATTTATTATTTATTTATGGCTGTGGTGGGTCTTCGTTTCTGTGCGAGGGCTTTCTCTAGTTGCGGCAAGTGGGGGCCACTCTTCATCGCGGTGCGCGGGCCTCTCATTATCACGGCCTCTCTTGTTGCGGAGCACAGGCTCCAGACGCGCAGGCTCAGTAATTGTGGCTCACGGGCCCAGCTGCTCCGCGGCATGTGGGATCTTCCCAGACCAGGGCTCGAACCCGTGTCCCCTGCATTGGCAGGCAGATTCTCAACCACTGTGCCACCAGGGAAGCCCTTGGCAAATATTTTTATTGAGCAGCTAGTAAAGGGAAGGGACTGTATTGCTGGGGAAGGAGACACAAAGATGAGTCACAAGTGGTCCCTGCCTTCAAAATCTAACAAGAACTCTCCCTCCCACCTGGCCGCCAGCACCACAGGGGCGGGGACTAAGTCTCTCTGGATTACCGCTGTAACCCAACACACAGATGCAAAAGGCACTTGTCTTCCTCTGTTTGGGCTGCTGTAACAAAATGCCATGGACTCGGTGGCTTGTAAACAACAGAAATTTATTTCTCCCAGTTCTGGAGACCGAGAAGTTGAGGATTATGGCTCTGGCAGATTTGGTGTTTGACAAGGGCTTCCTGGTAAATAGACAGCCATCTCCTTGCTGTGTCCTCACGCGGCTGAAGGGGCTGGGGAGCTCTGTGGGGTCTCTTTCAGAAGAGCCCTAATCCCATTCATGAGGGCTCCACACTCATGACATAAGTACCTCCCAAAGACTCCACCGCTTAATACCATCACCTTGGACGTTAGGTTTTCAACATATGAATTTTGGAGGGACACAAACATTCAGACCAGAGCAGTGCCCAAGCCAATACAGGCCAGTATTTGTGAATAAATAAATGAATTCAGAGTAGAGAAAGAAAAGTATATCTGATACATAGTAGGTGTTCAATAAATATTTATTGAACAGATATCTTAGTATACATTACAAAATAAGTAGGAAAAAAGAACAAAGGAATATAGGGCTAGAACTGTCAGAAAAAATTCTTGGAAAGATTGTGGCTTCTGAAATAGGTCTTGAAGGCTAGATAGAATCCTAACAGGTAGAGTTAGAAGGAGGGATATTCCAGGCATGGAAACAAGAAAGAACTGTTTCTGTAAGATTTTTTAACCACAAATGGAGATCCTTTAAAGAGAAAAGAAAAGAGAAAGTATATACATGGTGGCAAAGGCTCTCCATTACCCAATCACGAGAAGCGTACTGCTTTGAGCTCATTATCTAATATCGAGCCAAATATTCTGAGAGGCAATTTGCATCAATGTCCTGGGCTGGGTCCCACAATGATAACTGGTAGAGAAAGCTGTTTTCTAGGAACTGGTACCTACCTTCCCAGCCTGACCATATCTTCTTGAGAAACAGCAGTTTGGGTTAGATCACCTGTAAATTTTGGATGAAGATAATCAGCCATCCAAGCTCAGCCAGGATGTAACACAGATAGCAGAGCTCAAGCCCTACGTTCTTCTGACCCACCTGTAAGCACAGCAGAGGTGTATAGGGTCAACCACAAGTGGGTTTCCTCCCTACTTGCTTTCGTGGGGAAACAGGCAGGTATCAGGACACCTGCAGGGCGTACTGCCAAGATGCAACTCCTGTGGAATCTTGCCTGGTCTGTCCTCCTCCCAACAATTTGGAGAAGGCAAAGACACTGGGATTGTGAAAAGATTATAAATAGGACAAACTGGGGAAAAGTCTCTCTTCAGCTGGTGCTCTGCCTCAGAATGTCCCAGGTATGTGTTTGGAAGAGGGGAGAGAAGGGGGCAGAGCCAGCTTCACAGCTGTGAGACCTGCACCGTGTCTCAGGGCCCTTGGTTTTAACGCCGTGTTCTCACTGTCTCAAAATTCTTAATAATTTTTGAACACGGGACCTCATGTCTTTATGTTGCCCTGAGCCCCACAGACTGTGTAGCCCATCCTGGAGGTGGGAGCTGGCAGGAAGCAGCCTTCAGGGAAAAGCAAGCTCAGGCCTGGCTCTCACCTGGGCCTTAAACTGGTGCTTCTTGACCAGTTTCTGGTCAAGTTCTTTCTCCTGCCAAGTCCTCCCAATGTCAGAACAGAGGGGCCTTGGACTCACTGATCTGGGTCTGAGGGAAGAGCAGAAAAAAGCTCTCTTCAACTGTGACATTTCTTTGAAGGCTCATTTTCATCCTAAAAAAAAAAAAAGTGATATTTGCATTCTGTTGCATATCTATCTGTTGGATACATTTTTTTAAATAAGACAGGCTTGGAACTTCTCTGGTGATGCAGTGGTTAAGAATCTGCCTGCCAATGCAGGGGACACAGGTTCAAGCCCTGGTCCAGGAAGATCCCACATGCCACAGAGCAACTAAGCCCATGCACCACAACTACTGAGCCTGTGCTCTAGAGCCCACAAGCCACAACTACTGAGCCCATGAGCCACAACTACTGAAACCCGCACGCCTAGAGCCCGTGCTCTGCAACAAGAGAAGCCACCGGGTTGAGAAGCCCTCACACTGCAACGAAGAGCGGCCCCTGCTCACACAACTAGAGAAAGCCCACGTGCAGCAACGAAGACCCAAAGCGGCCAAAAATAAATAAATAATTAATTAATTTTTTTAAAAAAGACAGTCTTTCCCCCCAGAAATAATCTTTAAGTAAGACTGACACTTCAAGGAGATACACCCTCTTGATGATCTGGATATGAAGGCCTCTGGCCCCCCAAGTCACCTCCAGTGCTGTGGCAATAGGGGATGCACGTGTCTAGGGGAGGAGAAGCAAAGGTCCAGTTCAGTCAGCACCCACTCACGGACTCCAGCTTCCTCCCTCTCCGCACGTGGCTCCCCCTTGGCCTTCACATTATGGAACTCATTGTGTCTGGCTCCTTTTTTCTGCCCTTCTTCCTTTTCTTCTTGTTATAAAGAAAGTCACATTTGCAACAGCATGGATGGATCTAGAGGGTATTATGCCAGGTGAAGTAAGTCAGACAGAGAGAGACAAATACTGCATGATCTCACCTATAGATGGAACTTTAAAAACCAAAGAAGCAGACAAAACAAAATTAAAACAGACTCATAGATACAGAGAACAAATGGTGATTGCTAGAAAGGAGTGGGTTGAGGAGGTGGGGAAAGTAGGTGAAGGGGGTTAAGAGATACAAACTTCCAGTTATATGATAAATAAGTCACAGGGAGTTAATATACAACATAAGGAACATGGTCAACAATATTGTAATAACTTTGTAGAGGGGCAGATGCTTACTAGACTTGTGGTGATCATTTCATAATGTATGCAAACGTCAAATCCCTATGTAGTACATCTGAAACTAATATAATATCTTACATCAACTGTATTTCAATTTAAAATTTTTTTAATTAAAAAAAAGAAAGTCATATACACCTGCTAGAACACAGCCCTAAAATTGCTTTGTATTTTGCCAGTCTAGAGGCACGCTCACAGCCAGACCAGCTGGCTTCTGAGTGGGCCTCCTGGTTCCTGGTGGGGCTCGGCTCTCCTGGGCTCTACCCACCTCCAGGTCGCCATCCCTCTCCTCTGCTCTGGACACAAGATCCAGTGGTGGTGGGAGCTGGCAGGGCCAACATTCAGCACATACGATACAAACTCTGACAGTGATGACAATTATCAGGCCCTCTCTTACCTCTCGGAGCTGCTCATGCAGTGCCCTCTTTTTAGAAGGCTCAAGGGCTTCTAACTGCCTTCACGTCTCAGGTTAGATGCCCCCTGCTCTGGGAATCCTTCCGGGACATACCCCACCCCTGCTCACCGCCAGGACTAAGCAGGTCCTCCCATCCTCCTCTTTCCTCCCTTAATAGCAATATGTATCCCACTGCACTTAATAATTCTTGCAAGCTTGTCTGCATCCCCCGCTGAACACCAAGCAAGATCAGAAAAGGGACGAGCTTGCCTGTTCTCCATCGTGTTCCCCAGACTTGGCAGCCTTCTCCCCTCGACCACACACACACACACACACACACACACACACACATATACACATATACACACACACACACAAATTGTTGAACATTGTTGATGGCCAGACACTGTTAAGTGATTTTCATTTATTATCTCGTGACAATATTAGAAGGAAAGGATTAGTGTTCCCACTTAACAGATGGGGAAAGTAATTAAGATCTCTCTCTTAATCAGAGAGATTAAGTTGCCCAAGATCACACAGTTGGAAGTGGTGCCATCATACTGTCAGACTTTAGTCTGTATTGTGAACGCCCTGTGTCGGTCGGAGTTCAATCAGAGAAGTAGCACCACTAAGAATGATACAGAGTGAGGGATTTGTTTTAAGGATTGGTCTTGAATGGACAATTGTTGGAGCTTGTTAAATGGTCCACCTAAGGCTGCTGCTTCTGCGTCTGGTGCTGGGGCCTGCAGTCTGCTGGGCAAGTAGTCAGGAAGGAAAGATGGACATGAAGTGGGAGAGAGCAAGGACCAACAGGAGCCTGCGGGGACCAGCTAGAATCCTCCAGGACAGACTGGAACCCACACTGGTACCCCCCACCCCCGCCTCAAGCCTCCAACTTCCATGCGAGAAAGACTTCCATGAACAGTAAGCACCTTTGTCAGGGGTAAACACACACCTGGCCCAGGGATCATGGAAGCTGAAGGAGGAGATCTGGGAGGATCTGGAAGAGCTGTGGGCCCAGCTGCTCTCCATCACCAGGTGAAGCAGCAGAGAAGCCTGAGCTGCAACAGCTCTGAGCCTCTGCCCTGATCTTCTGGGCATAAAAAGAATAGATGCTTCACTCCCACCTTCCAAATCTTGGCAAAACATCTCTTGTGACCATAGCAACCCAGAACTATGCAGGGAAAGGAATTCTGGGAAACACAGTTCCAGCTTAGTTTACTTGCCACAATGTAAATCTACTTCACTCCCTCTCTTAGTTGCTTTTCTGTTACAAGTTAAAAAAGATTTCCATTTTCCTGAAATCCAATATTTATAACATTAATATACTATACAATATTATGCAGTATGTTAATGACCTCAATAATTATTTTCGTGCCAATTGCTTCCCATAATTCTGAAGTGGGGAGTGGGCTTGCCTACATCAGCTATTTAATCTCATGTCTAGTTTTTCTGGGACCCCCCCCCCCCCCCGCAAACTGTACTTGGAGTGGCTGTCCTGGCTGAATGGCTCTCCCAAAGTAGTTCTATATGTTCTCCAGAATGGAATGTGTTCTCGCTTGATTTAATCAAAGAGGAACCTCTCCTCACAGCATTGCAATCAGGAATTTGGAATTGTGAAAATCTAGAGGGTTGTTAACAGGCACTTGTCTTTCTGTGCCTTAGTTATTCACTTTCTTCTAGTGTATGTGCCTCAGTTTCCCTCTGAGGAGCCAGACTTTCTTCTACTCTCTTAGTCCATCTGGTTTAGGAGCAGCTGTCTCCACCTTCAATTCAGAAGTGAGCAGATGCACAAGGCCACTCACCACCCCTCTTCCATCTTCCTCGGAGAACGATCACTTAAGATCATAAAACAGGTAGTTTCACACTTCCACTGAAAACTCCAGAAAATAAATTGTTCGCAGTATTTTTCTGATACCCATATCCCAGCTATTATAGGTAAATAATGAAACCTGGGCTATTTGGGGGAACAGATCAAGGGGACAATTATAAAACTTAAGTTTCAATAGTTCTGTTGAGGGGCTTCCCTGGTGGCGCAGTGGTTGAGAATCTGCCTGCTAATGCAGGGGACAGGGGTTCGAGCCCTGGCCTGGGAAGATACCACATGCCCCGGAGCAACTAGGCCCGTGAGCCACAATTACTGAGCCTGTGCATCTGGAGCCTGTGTTCCGCAACAAGAGAGGCTGCGATAGTGAGAGGCCCGCACACCGCGATGAAGAGTGGCCCCCACTCACCACAACTAGAGAAAGCCCTCGCACAGAAACACAGACCCAACACAGCCATAAATAAATTAATTAATTAATTAATTAAATTATAAAAAAAAATAGTTCTGTTGATTCTGGAAAGGTGAAACTGAAATGACTCCTCCATAGTCTGAAGATAATTCCCGATAGGAGTTAAATAAAGGCCTAACCCAGCAAAAGCACAGAACCCTTAAATGTTTGGGTCCTATTTGTTTGTTTGTTAGATTCTTTCTGGGGCCTTGAGAATTTGCTTTCAGATGCTGTGATATTGTGACTTATAATAAGAAATATATATTTTGTCTTCATCAAGTTTCTGGCACAGAGCTCCTAAAACCCCTAGAATGTCCTAAGTGATGAGAGCTTAAAGGTGTCTCTTGCTCTATAAAAATGAGATGACTTTTGCACCTAAGGATAGGAACTGGTTGCCAGGAGAACCAAATGTGATTAGAGAGTTGGAATTTTCAGTCCTACCCCCTGGGTCAGGGAGGGAGAGAGAATCAATTGCCAATGGCCAATGATTTAATCAATTGTGCTTTTGTAATGAAGCATCCATAAAGCCCCAAAGGAGGGGGCTCAAAGAGCTTCTGGGTTGGTGGAGATTTGGTGCTCACCTGGAGAGCATGGAAGCTCAGAGTCCTTCCCACATGCCCTGCTCTGTGCATCTCTTCCATCTGGCTGTTCCTGAGCTATATTCTTTTATAGGAAACTGATGCTCTAGTAAGTAAAATGTTTTTCTGAGTCTTGTGAGCCATTCCAGCAAATTAATTGACCCCAAGGGGATGGGGGTTGTGGAAACCTCCAACCTATAGCCGGTTGCTCAGAAGCTCAGGTGATAACCTGGATTTGTGATTCTCACCTGAAGGTGGGTGGGCGGATAGGAGGACGAGGGACCAGTCTTGTAGGACTGAACGCATAACCTGTGGAATCTGATACTATCTCTGTGTAGATAGTGTTGACTTAAAACAATAGAACAGCCAGTTGTTTTACCATCAAAATGAGTTTATTCAAGAAACAGCAAAGAATTGCAATTCAGTACACGCAATTTATGGAGAACCACAGGCAAGTCCAGAGAACAAAGGAGAGGACCGTTCTTTTATAAAGGAGAAGGGGGAGTTTGGAAGAGCTGTTATAAACAAAGAGTCCATTGGTGGAAACAGGAGTTTGAAGTGTACTGGCTTTTTATTGGCTGAGTTGTGACA
This sequence comes from Balaenoptera ricei, assembly GCF_028023285.1. Lineage (NCBI taxonomy): Eukaryota > Metazoa > Chordata > Mammalia > Artiodactyla > Balaenopteridae > Balaenoptera > Balaenoptera ricei. Next base: position 58,052,545 of record NC_082648.1, on the reverse strand, counting down.
GTCTCATTGGCAGGGCAGTTGCCGGGCAAGGAGAAAGCCTTCCTTCCTCCTGCTGGGTAGTAAAGTAGTAGCTTTCTTCCTGTTGGAGATGCAAGATATGTCTCTTGCTGTTAGTAATGCAAATGAAGTTGAGTGGTAGGGCCTGAGAGCTCCTTCTTCTGTCCTTCCCATTCCATTTTAAATGTTTTCTGTTTATTAGTTTTCAGTAGTGTCAGAATTGAGTTGAATTGTAAGACACCCAGTTTGTGTCCAGAGAACTGCTTTTTGGTGGGGGGGGAAACCCCATGTCCCCACATTGAAATCAGGTGTTCAGATGCTTTTAGATGAGAAACATCTATTAGAGTTGTTTGGAAAGTCGGGATGTTGGAAATGGATAGAAAATATGACAGTATAAATGTATAAAAAATGGAATGGCTCATCTCAATATTGTTTCTAATGGGTGTGAAAAATGTAATGAAAACTACATGAGCATATAAAATAAAACACACTATTCTCTCTGTCTGGACCCTCCCTTTCTCCATCCTTTAGGTTTCAGCTTAAAGAGACACATCTTGAAGAAGCCTTCTCTGACCTCCACTCATGCCCACCCCAACCTGATTAGTTCCTTCTGTTAGTCTGTCTCATAATACCCTGTAATTTCCTTATTTGTGATACACATCAAAATGGTCACTGAGTGTTTCTTGATCTCTGTGACTTCCCCAATCGAATATGAACTCTATTAGCATGAAGGCTATGTTTCTCCTTTCCACCATGGTATTCACAGTGCTTAGTATATTATTAGATGGTCAATAAATAATTATTGACAGGCTGAATGAATGAATGAATCAATCAAGCAATCATGAGGAGACGAGAATTTGTTTTGGATGTTGTCTAAGTATATTTATAATTTGATTTTGTGGAGGTCATTGTTGAATGGACATGATTTGGGCTATTTTCAAAAGGATCATTGAAAAGTAAATAATTAGATGAACTTACAAGTATCAACTATATGCAAATAGTCTGTCATTCTGGTACATATACATCTTTTTCTTTCTTTCTCCCTGCCCTCACCCCTTTTCTTTTCGTGGCAGGTATGGGACATTAACAAAGTTGGAGAACCGTTTCTCAAATACACAGGTTTTTTTTTTTTTTTTAATGAGCCAAAAGATATTAATTTCTCAACATTTAAAACAAAGCTAGAGAAGAAAATGGAATTCAGTGATTATACTGTTTCCTAAACAGGCATGAGTACATTTATCATCTGCTCTTATGGCAGATGGTTTGATAGCTACATAATCCAGTGACCCAATTAAATGCTGCTAAATGTTATCATCTTGGCTTTGGAAATTTGCCTTATTTGGCCCAGGAAGCTTTCTCTCAAATCTATCATATAAAGTATAGCAGAAAAAGTGAGAATTATTTTTGCACTCAAAGACCAAGCTTTTAAGAGAAAAAGTCACTTCTAACAATTGCTCCCTAACAGTAGATTATCATGATTGATTAAGATCTATTCCACTATTGGGAATATATTGGAAGAAGCTGGGATGTAGAAATAAAAGAGAAACAGAAGCAATCTACTATATCTTTTGTTCCTTTCTGTCTTGCTCATTTTCCCTAGGTGGTAATAATAATGATAACAACAATAGCTCCAGTCTGGGGCTTATGAAGAATTTACAATATGCCAGTTGCTGTTTGTTATAAGGTCTTTGCATATAATAACTCATTTAATATGTGCAACCCTATAAGATCCCTACAAACTTATAAGATTGATACCATGATTAACCCCATTTTACAGATAAAGCCATGAAAACACAGAGAGGTTAAGTAACATGCTCAAAGCCAAACAGTAAGTGGCAGAGCCAGGGTTTAAACTTGGGTGATCGGGCTCCACGGACTTAGTTTTGAGCAATTTACTATATTGCTTAATATGTAAAAATATATTGAGGCTCTCTTCTTCCTAGAGTAACATTTATAAATCAGCAAGCATATACTAAGCACTGACCTAGATGCTGTGGAACCCAACTCACTCTAGTTGGGGTACCTTCCTGACCTAAATTAAATACATAACACACTTGTTTAGATTTTTCCTGACAGTGGTTCTCAACCGGTGTGTTAGGACACCCTGGAGGGTCAGATCTAAGCTTTGATCTGATTAAACTTTCATTTTGCTCCACTGTCAGTAGATAGATAAAATGTTGAGCCAAGAAGGTCATGCTTTGCAATGTAGAATGTGGTCCAAACCCCTGAAGATAATACATAAGAGGCAGAAAGTAATGTCAAGCCAACTCCCAAGAAAGATCACAGGTTTCTTCGAACATGTGAGCTTCTTTAGCGGAGAATTTTGATTCTAGAATGTAAGCTACATAAGGGCAGGGATTTGGCCTGTCTTGTTCACAGTTGTACTCCCTAGGAGATAGCACAGTGCCTGGCACAGGTAAGCAATAAATAATTGATAACGAAAAGAATGAATGAATGAAAGAGAGGGAGGAAGGAAGAAAGGAAGGAGGGAGGGAGGGAGGGAAGGAGGGAAGGAAGGGTGGGCCAGAGCAACAAATAGGGTTACTCCCACAGTGATGCATGCAGCACTGAAGAGGGACCATGGGGTGAGTGATAATGGTGGATGCTTTTGTAGTCACTGCTCTCTATTGTTATACCCTTCCAGGACCTACGTTGTGCTTTTTGATGACTTAGCATTTTTCAGCTCTTTCTTTCTGTATGCTATCAAAAATTCTAGAATTCAGAAGTTTATCATGAACACAGATGTGTACACAATCCTTTATAAGTCTCCCAAAGGAATGCTAACATATTTCCAGCTGCACAGCCAAGATAAAAGAACGATTCTGCTTGGATTTCAATAGAAGCTTGCATAACAAATAAAAAACACAATCACCATCCCTAGAGAAATGCTTATTAAAGAGATGTACAGTTCTAAAAAATAAAGGAGCCCAACCAAAAAGAAAAAAAGATACAGGACAGACTACAGAGTTCTTGTTTCAAACAGAGTGCTTGAGTTGAACTGTGTTCTTTAAATTTCTGGGTCCCACTGTTTAGATATCACTCTGTGGTCGTCTAGGAGAAGGACAGAATCTTGGACCTTACTGGAAACCATCTCGCTTTTCACTAACAGCTTTCATACCCCTTACTAAAAATAGTAATCTTTCCATCCTCCAACACTGTAAAGTCACTTTCTTCTCTTATTTTTATCAAGAACTAACAGATTCCGTTTTGGTGGAGGTAGAGATCTGATTTGGGGGAGCTAGTTTGCAGGAGGTAGGTGTAGGGCTGAGGGGGGAGAGTCAGGCTTACAGTAAATACCCCTCTCAGCTATATGCGAAGCAGCAGGCAGTGGAGTCATTGAGTGGCATTAGTATCAGGCATCATATTGTACAGCTGAAATTTCAAGAAAACTTGTCTTTTTTAAAGGCGACGTTTTTAAGAGCAGTTTTAGGTTTACAACAAAATTGAGAAGGAGGTAGAGAGATTTCCCATATACTCTCTGCCCCTATATGTGCATAGCCTCCCCATTATCAACATCATTCACCAGAATAGTAAATTTTCCACCAAGGATGAGCCTACATTGACACATCATAAACGCCCAATCATCTGTAGTTTACCTAAGGGTTCACCCTTGGTGTTGTAAATCCTATGGGTTTGAACAAATATGTAATGACATTTATCCATCATTATAATATACAGAGTATTTTCACTGCCCTAAAATTCTATGTGCTCTGCCTGGTCATCCCCCACCCCTTCAACCCTACCCTGGCAACCAGTGATCTTTTCATTGTCTCCATAGTTTTGACTTTTCTAGAATGTCCTACACAGTAAGTCCCCTACATAAGAACCTTCAAGTTGCGAACCTTCAAAGATGCGAACGTGCGTTCGCGTGTCCAATCACGTAAGTTAGTTCACGTGTCTGGCGTACATTGTCACATGCATGCATCCTCTACAAGTGGTTGTGCTTTTGTGTACTTTACTGTACGGTACTGTATAGAGTACAGTAGGACAGTATCTTTATTTCAAGCCCAGCATGTACGGAAACAAGCGTAAAAGCAGTGGTGATGTAGCTGGCACTGCTAAGAGGCGCCAAACGATAACGATGGAAACAAAAGTGAAAATAATTGAGAGAGTGGAGTGAGGTGAAAAGATGGGAGAGCTGTTGTACTTTTCAAGGTAGTGTACTGTAAGATTAAAAGTGTTTTCTTTATTTTTTGTGTTTTTTATGTATTATTTGTGTGAAAAGTATTATAAACCTATTATAGTACAGTACTATATAGCCAATTGCGTTAGCTGGGTACCTAGGCTAACTTTGTTGGACTTACAAACAAACTGGACTTACGAACACACTCTCGAAAGGGAACTCGTTCATATATAGGGGACTTACTGTAGTTGGAATCATATACTATGTAACCTTTTCAGATTGGCTTCTTTCTCTTAGTGATATGCATTTAAAGTTCATCCATGTCTTTCTTTATTTTATTTATTTATTTATCTATTTTTGGCTGTGTTGGGTCTTCGTTTCTATGCGAGGGCTTTCTCCAGTTGCGGTGAGCGGGGGCAACTCTTCATCGCGGTGCGCGGGCCTCTCACTACCGCGGCCTCTCTTGTTGCGGAGCACAGGCTCCAGACGCGCAGGCTCAGTAGCTGTGGCTCACGGGCCCAGTTGCTCCACGGCATGTGGGATCCTCCCAGACCACGGCTCGAACCCGTGTCCCCTGCATTGGCAGGCAGATTCCCAACCACTGCACCACCAGGGAAGCCCCATACATGTCTTTTTATAGCTAGATAGCTCATTTCTTTTTTTTTTAATTTTTATTGGAGTATACTTGCTTTACAATGTTGTGTTCGTTTCTACTGTACAGCAAAGTGAATCAGCCATATATATATATCCCCTCTTTTTTGGATTTCCTTCCCACTTAGGTCACCACAGAGCATTGAGTAGAGCTCCCTATGCTATACAGTAGGTTCTCATCAGTTATCTATTTTATACGTAGTATCAGTAGTGTATATATATCAATCCCGATCTCCCAATTCATCCCACCACCTCCTTCCCCCTTGGTGTCCATACGTTTGTTCTCTGCGTCTGTGTAGCTCATCTCTTTTCCGCACTGAATAACATTCCACCGTCTGAATGCACGACAGTCTATCCATTCACTTACTGAAGGACATCTTGTTTGCTTCCAAGTTTTGACAGTTATAAATAAAGCTGCTATAAACATCTTTGTGCAGTTTTTTTGTGTAGCCATAAGTTTTCAACTCATTTGGGTAAATACCAAGGAACGAGATTGCTGAATTGTATGGTAAGAATATGTTTTGTTTTGTAAGAAAACACCAAACTGTCTTCTAAAGTGGCTGTACTATTTTGCACTCCCACCAGCAATGTATGAGAGTTCCACATCCTCATCGGCATTTGGTGTTATCAGTGATCCCAATTTTGGCCACTCTGATAGGTGTGTAATTAAATCTCATTGTTGTCTTAATTTACATTTCCGTGTTGACTTAGGATGTGGAGCATCTTTTAATATGCTTATATGCCGTCTATATCTCTTCTTTTGTGAAGAGTCTGTTAAGATCTTTGGCCCATTTTTAAATCAGGTTGTTTGTTTTCTTATTGTTGAGTTTTAAGAGTTCTTTGTATATTTTGTATAACAATCCTTTATCAGATGTGTCTTTTGCAAATAATTTTTCCCAGTCTGTGGCTTGTCTTATAATTCTCTTGATATTGTCATTCTGCAGAAGTTTTTAATTTTAATGAAGTTCAGCTTATCAATTATTCTTTTCATGATTCATGTTCATTTGTGTCAGGGAGGAAGAACTTTTCCTCTACCCTTCTAGATTGTTCTGGCTGGTCTAAGAATTAAATTGACATGAGACAGATTAACAGGAGAAAATCAAACCAAAGTTTAATAATGTGTATACAAGGGAGAGACCAGGAAAACTGAGCAACTTGCCAAAATGGCTGAAGCCTCACCTTAAATACCATCCTCAGATAAGACAAAAGAGAATGTTGACGGTGCAGAGTCAGTTACAGGAGATTACTGACATTGATCTATTTGTTTACTCTTTCACCAGTACCTCACTGTCTTGATTATTGTAGCTTTATAGTAAGTCTCGAAGTTGGATCACGTCACTCCAACTTTGTTCTTCTCCTTTAATTAATTGTGTTGGCTATTCTGGGTCTTTTGCCTCTTCAAATAAACTGTAGACTCAGTGCGTTGATATTGACAAAATAACTTGCTGGGACTTTAACTGGTATAGCATTGAATCTACAGATCAAGTTGGGAAGAACTGACATCTTGACAATATTGAATCTTCCTATACATGAACACAGAATCTCTCTCCATTTATTTAGTTCTTTGATTTTGTTCATCAGAGTTTTATAGTTTTTGTCATATAGATTTGTACATATTTTGTTAGATTTATACCTAAGTATTTCTTTTTGGGGGGTGCTAATGTAAATAGCATTACGTTTTAAATTTTAAATTCCACTTGTTGTTAGTATATAGGAAAACATTTGATTTTATATACTAACCTTGAATCCTGCAACCTTGTAACAATCACTTATTTGTTCCAGGAGGTGTCTTTGTCTGTTTGTTAATTCTTTCAGATTTTCTACATATATGATCATGTCATCTGTGAACAAAGACAGTTTTGTGTCTTCTTTCCCAATTGTGTACATTTTTTTACCCTTTTTTGCCTGATTTCATTAGCAAAGACAGCCAGTATGATGTTGAAAAGGAGTGGTGAGAGAGGACATCCTTGCTTTGTTCCTGATCTTAGTGGAAAAGCTTCAGGTCTCTCATCATTAAGTATGATGTTAGTTGTAGGTTTCTTTTTGGGGTTTTTTTTTTTTGCTTTGTGCAAATGAATTTTATTTTATTTTTTATTGGAGTATAATTGCTTTGCAATGTTGTTTAAGTTTCTGCTGTACAATGAAGTGAATCAGCTTTGTAGTCTTTATCAATTTGAGAAAGTTCTCCTCTACTCCTAGTTTACTGAGAGTTTTTATCAAGAATGAGTGTTGGATTCTGTCAAATGCTTTTTTCTGCATCTATTGATATGATCACGTGGTATTTCTTTTTTTAGTCTGTTGAAATGATAGATTATTTGATTTTCAAATGTTTAACCAGCCTTATATACCTGGCATAAATCTAATTGGGTCATGATGTATAATTCTTTTTATACTTTTTTGGATTCAGTCTGCTAATATTTGGTTGATGATTTTTGCATCTATGTTCGTGAGAGATACTGATCTGTAGTTTTCTTTTCTTGTAATATATTTTTCTGATTTTAGTATAAGAATAATGCTGGCATCACAGATGAGTTAGGAAGTATTCCCTCTGCTTTTATACTCTAAAAGAGACTGTAGAGAATTAGTAAAATTTCTTCCTTAAATGTTTGGTAGAATTCACCAGTGACCCATCTGGGCCTGGCATTTTCTGTTTTTAGAAGGTTATTAGTTATTGATCAATTTCTTTAATAGATATAGGTCAAATTTTGTCTTTAAAAAAAAGAAATTTAAATGTTAACTTGTAGAAAATTGGTAAGATGCTAATATTTTTGTCTAATAGAGATACAAATAACTTTTGTCCTTTACAGATGAAAATGATTTCTGCTCTGTAGAGAAGATAACACCAAAGGTTATAGTTTACTGCTCTGCAGGACATTAATCAGATTTATATCTAATTTATCAATAATTTAGAATGATTTCAGTATTCTCTTTTTCTTACACTGATATATATAAAACATTATTTCCCATATCTTTCTTGGAACCAGTTTTGTTTCCTGCTGGCTTGCTTAATAATGAGTTAAAATAAAAACTTGACTTACGTTTACTTTATACTTGTATGAGAACTTTTTCAAACATTTTGAAATTACACTTTTGACATTTTATAGGAATACAGCTTGGCCAAATGCTTTAAATTGCATGTCTAAGAATTGATCCTAAGGAAATAAGTACGTGCTCAAAAATTTAGCTCTAAGACTATTTACTGTGTGTAACAGTGAAATACCAGAAACAAATGTATAACATTAGGGGACTAATTAATACCTAAATTTGTTTTAAGAATGGTTGTTTCTGGGTAAATGGAATTTGTAGATTTTAAAAATTTCTTTTACCTTGTTCATATTTTCTTGTGACACTTTTAGAAGAAGGAAAAAGCAAGTTGGAAGGTCACAAAGTCTAGTTTCATTGGTCTTTCCATTTTTGTTGACATCTATTGAGGTATTTAGCCCCTGACCGTAGTCTCCCCCTCTGCTCCAATTCCTACCACTATCTCAGGGAACTTCAGAGTTCTGTCCTTGGACAGAATCATCTGCCCACCCTAGCTTTTCAAATTCCTTAATATCCCATTTCCAATGACCTTCTTCACTTCTGTAATTCACTCCAAAGAAATTGTAGATCCCGTCTTCATTTAGGACTGTTTACCTCTGACACTTCTGTGCTTTTCACTCTGTTTTGCTTTTAGATGAAAATGCCTTCATTGTTCTTCCGATTAAAAGTAACACATGTTTAACTGCAAATTTTTTCGGAAAATATAGAAAGATTTAAAAAAGAAAAATCAAAACCTGGCAACTTAGAGCTGACCACTCAGCATTCTGTAACCCTTAAAACTTTTTGCTAGGAATAGTTTGTTTGCTTTTCGAAATGGGAATTTACTATTCATTTTACTTTTACAATCTGCTTTTTGCCACTCAATGACTTATTTTTTCAAGCCAATAAATACAGACCTATATCATCATTAATATGGCTGAAAATATTTTATTGTATGGCTATAATATTCTTTATCTGACCCAAGGTGTCTCAACCTCAGCACCAAAATTTGGGGCTGGATAATTCTTTGCTGTGGGAGGCTGTGTTGTCATTGGAGGATGTTTAGCAGCATCCCTGCCCTCTACCCACTAGATGCCAGTAGCACTGTCCTCCCTGCCTTCTACCCACTAGATGCCAGTAGCACTGTCCTCCCTGCCCTCTACCCACTAGATGCCAGTAGCACTGTCCTCCCTGCCCTCTACCCACTAGATGCCAGTAGCACTGTCCTCCCTGCCCTCTACCCACTAGATGCCAGTAGCACTGTCCTCCCTGCCCCCCACCCCTACACACCAGTCATGACAATCAAAAATATTCCCACCTATTTCCAAATGTCTTCTCTGGGCAATGTTAACGCCCAGTTGAGAACCACTGATATAATCAACCTGCTATTGTTTGTTTATCTACTTGGTCACAATTAAAAACAGTGGTGCTTATAAAGACCCTACCATATAAACTCAGCACTTCTCCAAATTACTTGTATAGCTTAAGTTTTTAGCAAGAAAGAGCGTATTTTAAATTTTGATGTCTATTCCCCAGATTTCCTCCAGAAAGGTGTATCAATTTATAATACCATTTAAATAGCAGAAATGTCATTTCCCCAGATCTTGTCCATTTCTAGGTATTTCTTTATTTATTTTTGGCTGTGTTGGGTCTTCTTTTCTGTGCGAGGGCTTTCGCCAGTTGCGGCGAGCGGGGGCCACTCTTCATCGCGGTGCGGGGTCCTCTCACTGTCGCGGCCTCTCTTGTTGCGGAGCACGGGCTCCAGACGCGCAGGCTCAGTAATTGTGGCTCACGGGCCCAGCTGCTCCGCGGCATGTGGGATCTTCCCAGACCAGGGCTCGAACCCGCGTCCCCTGCATTGGCAGGCAGACTCTCAACCACTGCGCCACCAGGGAAGCCCCCATTTCTAGGTATTATCAATCTTTTTAATCTTTCTTGGTGGTAAGCAAAACAAAATATTACTTTGCCCTTTTAATGTGTAATTCTTTGATTGCTAACCAGGTCAGTAAATTTTACTATGTTTATTGACCATTTGTATTACTGCTTTTATGAACCACCTATTAATGGCCTTGCCCATTCTTGATTTTGTAAGAGCTATGAATTCTTCCAGTTTGCAATTTTTTGGGTAACCTTTATGCTGAGTTTTCCTTATAGAAGGTATACATTTTTATGATGTTAAATTATCTGCCTTTTTATTATGTTTTTACCTTTAGTGGTGTCGTGCTTAGAAAGATCACCTCTGAAGTCTTAAACTTTAGTGTTTTAGTCTATTAGGCCAACGTTTTATTCCTCCATGTCTTTCACACTCTAACACTAAACTTTTTTTTGACCTCTAGAAAATTTGAACGTACATAGGACTGGAAATCTTATTAAAATGCGTGTTCTGATTCAGTAGGTTTGGAGTGAGACAAGGGACTCTGCATTTCCAGCAAGCTCCCAGGTGATGTCAATGCTGTTCCTGGACCACACTTTGAGTGGCTAGGTTCTGGACCTTCAGCCCTCCAACCCCTGTACTCCCTACCTCCATTCTCTGATTGGCTCTCTCCTGAATTTGCTTCCATTCCTTACCTAGTGTGAACCCCAAGGGCAGTAATTTCAACTATAACTCACCCCTTTGTTTATCTGGAATAAGAACCCTGGCGACCTCCATCCCAGTATTGACCAAGCCACCATCTTCTCCAGGCTCCAGCCACAGCGTCACTAAAGGAAATCTCAAAACTGCCACTTGCTTCTGTAACAAATGTTTGATTTCTAAAGTCACATCAGAAATCCGTCACTTTGTTCCTTGACAGTTCCCTTTCCCATTCCTTAGAGTAACTCTGCCTAAATTTAATCTCCTCGACCCTATTCCACCGCCTTTCAGGCCTCCAGTCAATAAACGACAATGAAAGAACTTCTTCAAACCATCTGGTAAAAATCACAGTTAGCATAGTAACTGCTGCATACTTTCTCTTTTAATCCACTCAAAAACCCAACAACATCATATTAAGATTTTCCAACTCTTAGAAAATTCTGCTTAAAGATTTATGAATTAAACTAGGTTATTTACTTAATAGATACTTCCCAGAGTTCTCACAATATGACTGCCAACCTTATTTAGGTTAAGTACAATTATCATTTCCATCTTACCGACTAGGAAACTAAGGCACAGACAGTTGACACAACCATTGAGTGTCAGAGCAAAGACAGGGACCCATATCATGTGATGCTATAACCATAGCTCAAACTTCTTTACTCTGCTACCCGGGAATCACAGGGGGCCTCAGGTTCCGAACCGCTCAATTCTACAGTAGTATCTGTATCACAAAGAAGAGGCAGGATGAAAAGTAACCTTTAAAAGTTGTATAAAAAAAAAAACAATAAATTATTTAACAACAACAAAAAAAAAAAGAGACAGGCAGTCACTAGAGGTTCTCAGCTCTTGAGGGCACATTCCACTCACATTCCCGGGCCTCGGAAATTTTGTTCAACCTGTCTGGGGTGGGGCCCTGGCACTACTGTTTTTAATCTGTTAAAGGGGAATGTTATCCCAAATCAGTGCTTTTCAAACGTTTTACATTCACTGGACCCGTGGCACAAATCTCCCGTTACTCTGATAGGTAATGTGTGACAGGTGTGCGCGGTCTTTGCCCGTCCCACACACCCTCTGGGTTTCGGCGAAGTCCTTGTTATCTCTAGTGCAAACACAGATCACCCTATCCTTCCAGAAAGAAGCATTTTAGGTAGAGATAACTGAAACTGGCCTAGGCAGTGTTAGTGGCGGCAGCGTTGACTTTACAATGATGCCTCTGCTTCCTTCCTCCATGTGGTTTCCAGATTGCCAGTCTTCAATGTAACTCTGATTTAGTCAAATCTCATACACTATAAATATTTGTCGGAAAATTGCCTGGACTCCACACGACGGCATTTAAAACTTCTACACGCACGTTCTGAAATGCCACGCGACTGCAGAGCAGGGTTGGGCCGCCTGGCGCAGCTGGGAGCGCGGCCCTGGCGACTCGGGTCGGCGCCGAAGAGCAAAGGAGCCCGCGCGGGGCTGCGGGCGCCCGGGACTCGCGGCGCCTCGTGGGGCTCCAGGTGAGCCCGGGGCGCGGCGGCCCGCACCGCCCAACTCGAGAAGCCGTCCGAGCCTTTAGCGTCTCCAAACTCGCTGCAGCTGGAGACACCTCGTGCGCCTTTGGTGGAGCGCCCCGGACCCCTTCAGCGGACGGAGCCGTGGCCGAGGTGAGCGCACTGCCGACCTGGGGCGCCGGCAAAAACTGGGGCCGCGCGAGGTAACTCGGTTTCGGGAAGCTCTCAGCCGCCCCCCAGCACAGGCCGCCGCGACCGGGGACCTAGAAAGAGACAGAGGAGCCCAGACCGCCCGGCTCGGCCCCGCCCCGGAGTGCTCCTCGCGGCGCCTGAGTGGGCCGGAGAGACGTCAGTCAGGCGTCGGGGGTGGGACCCTGGCCGGGCTATTAATACCGGGTCCCGCCCGGTGGCAGCCGCCGGGCTGCGGTGAGCGCCTGGGCTGGGGTGAGGAGGGCTTCGCGCGGGGTCGGGCGCAGCTGCTGCAGCTGTCGGGCGGCGGAGAGCGGCGGAGACGTGGGGAGGAGGAGAGGGTGGGAGGCGGGATGCAGGGCACCAGGGGCTGCCCGTGCTCCGGGTGCGCAAACTCCCGAAGGTGTTGCTTCCAACTTTTACCTCCTTCGGAAGCTGGGAGTGTTAGTGCCGGAAGGTCTGAGACTAGACAGCGGAGCCGAAGCGAGTAACGTGCACACTCCCCATCACCCCCTTCCTCACCTGCTCAGCTTTATTATTGTTTTTATTCATCTCTAGAACATGGACTGCGCCCGCCTCTGGCTAGGGCTGTTGCTGCCTGTGGTAGCTGCGCTGGACTTCAGCTACCACCACCAGCCAGAGATGGAACGGTTCCTGAAGAGTATTACCCAAAACTACAGTTCTATCACTCACTTACACAGTATCGGGAAATCTGTGGAAGGTAGGGTCCGTCTCGTGTACTTTCGCAAACCCCTAGTCCTCGGTTTCATTCATTAAATATGCCTTAAGCCTCCTGTTCCCTCTCCGTGAAGCGACTCAGAGGGGCTCGAGCGGATCCGTCCCTGACTTGCGTGTTGGTTGTTTCTGCTTTTGTGTGTTGTGTTGCTTTTTGTCAGGGGAGTAGTAAGACCTGAATTTTACTAAACGTCTCCGCTGTCACTCGGTGTCGAGTGCTTTGCGTTAATGGCGTTCTGTTTTGGGATCTTGCAGACATTGATTTCCTGGGATGAGTACTTTAGGTTTTAGTTTTCTACATGAACTTCTGCCGAGGAGGTCTGTTTACCCATCTCAGGTTTGTTTCCGTTTTTGATGGCTTCTTTAAACATGACTCGGACTGTTAGGATCGTGTCTTCAAGTCTCTTTTAAACTAAAATAGGGCAGTTCTGTTGGTGAGATTTCAATGTCACGTATAATTAGCCCTATGGCTTAAAGTTATGCAAAAAAGTGGCTCTGGTACTGCTTAAAAGGCTATTTTAAAAGGTATCCATTTGAATGAGACAATTGCTGGATAATAAGTGTACCATAGCAGTGATTGGTATTGCTCTTAGTATTTTCGCGTTCATTATTTAATTACTTTATTGTTTTAATTTAAAAACCATATATTAAGTATAAATATACAACTATATATTAAGTAATTCTAATTTTAGTAGATAGGAAAATTGAATCATAGTGAAATTAAGTATTTTGCCCAAGAACACTCAGATCTTGAGTGAGTTTTATAACCAGGATTGGCACTCAGATCATTCTACTTTAAGGCTTAGCCATTTTGGGACAAGGCAAATAATTTTACCAGATATTATTATTTCTCAACCTTTTATTATATTGGTACCTCCCCAAAGAGATTAGCAAATAACTTAATGTTTAAATTATAAGTTTTGTCAAGTGTATGTAATTTGGATGTCAGCTCTTTATAAGGTGTATTTCAACCCCATGTGAATTTTAGCTCTGAGTTTTTCAACCAATTTGTGAGTCTCTTAATTACCATATTCTTAAGTAATCGTTTTCCAAAAAATTGAGGCCATGGTTTTTATATTTTAAAAGTATTACATAAATTTGCTTATGTGCAATGCAACATAAAAATCCTTGGCTTATGTAATGGCATTTTTGTTTTTAAACAACATTGCCAAGGAGTTGGTGCCAGAATTACTCTATATTGCTCTATCATCCAAACTTATAGAGGTTGGATGTATGAGAAAGCATATCTTGAATCAGCATATGTATTCAGCCTTTTGAAATCATTTTCCCCTAGGGCTAGAGAAGAGCAATTTTAAAAGATCTAAGAATACTAATTATATTAATAAAGGAAATATAGAACACAGCTAACTTGAGTTATTGTTCAGTCATTTAACCCACAAGGTGATGCCAATGTTGTTAATTTTAAGTACTAAATGATTTGGTTTTTATTTTCTTCAAGCACAAAGTGCTTGTGACTGGGGACTCTCAATGTCAACCAGCTATTTTGATCTACCCTGCGTGCTATCAGACCACGCTAATAATGAAAGGCAGCAGGCTTAATTGTTTTTACCTTGTGTGCACTATTGTGGTTAAAGGACTGAGGAATTACCATGTAAAAAATAAAATCTGACACTAGTTTAGGTCAAATATTTGTATTGAGTATGTTCTGAATAATTACTCCGATTAAGAAAAATCCCAAATCTGCTATTAGGTTCTGAGTAGTAGGTTAAACTGCACGCTAGTAACTGGAAGTCGGTTGCCAAGGATATTTGTTGGTACTCTTTTCACTAGATGCACAGTTTTTCCTGGCCATCCTGCCCTCTGATGTAAGATAAGTTTGCTTAGCAAACAAGACTTACCATATGTGTTATTTATTTTTCTTTGTTATTGTGAATGTGGGCAACATACCTAGAAGGGAAAGTAATAGTCCTACCTCGCCAAATACATTTTTAGTTTTTGTAAATGCATATCACGTGTATTTTCATTACTGTAATCAGGGGTTCTCTTCTGCTTTTTTTCCCCCAGTTCACATTATTTCATTACGTATTTCCATGAATTGAAAGGTCTGCAGGTGTGAATTGATTGCTATATAGTATTTTATCCTCGATTATGTGAATTTCTTAGTCATTCACCTCTTTGCAGCATCTGTATAGTTTCTGGTGGCCTCTGTTATAAACAGTGATGCTAAAAAAAACCATTGATACATGTCATGATTAATGGCCTTCTATTATAATTGATTTTTTTCCAGTTTTTAATTTTGAAATGTTTGAAACCTACGCAAAAGCTGAGTACATATATACACTTCACCTAGATTCAGCCACTGTAGACAGATCATATTTCAGTTGAGCGTTCTAGAGGAAATCCCACTACCTAATATCAGAGTAAAGAAAATCTTAGGTAAAACAACAGAGGCAACTAAAAAACAAAAAGAACAGACAGCTGAATTGAGAAAAATCAGAAAATGTACAATGTTCATTGATTCATTCCTTCATTCAGTTAAGGGAGCACCTCTCCTTTTTTTTTTTTTTTTTTAATTACTCCTAAGCCCCTTTGTCTAGCATGTTCCTGGCACGTATTCAGTGATTTTTTTTCTGTTTGTTTAGTGGCTTGACTATTTGCTGAGGGAAAGCCATGTGAAGCAAGCAAAAATTGTGCCATTTGTGCCCTGCTATCAGGTAGCCCCCTTTAAAATACAAATGTATTTATTACAGATTCCCCAGCTATTCTCTCCACATCCCCCCAAATTAGTTCTAGGACCACTTTAAATGAGATTTCCAAATCTCTTTTCTAAGAATCTTGTCTTTCCTCCTGCTAAGTCTAACCTTGATCTGAATAAGGAAGGTTGCAAAGGGCAAGGGTTAGATAATAAAATCTGTTATAAAGTGCTGTCCATGTATTCGGTGTTGTAATACATTATTTCAATCTCAACAACTCAAAGTAGGCCTTATACTCATTTACAGAAAGGATCCAATGAGGCACAGAGAAGTTAATTAACTTGCTGAAGATCACACAGCTGATCAGTGTTAGAGGGAGGCTTCAAACTCAGATCCACCTTCTCTGAAGCACATCTCTTTCTCATTAAGGAAGCGGTTTGACACAGGTGTGGCTGGTCACATGAAGATTGAGGTAGTTACTGGAGGGTTTCAGAGTCATGTTTTGGGCACATTGGATCTGAAAGTAAAGCTTCTACCAAGGATTCAACACAGTAACCAGTAGCCACTTGTTTACTGAGCAGCTGAAATGTGACTAGACCAAATTAAGTTGTGCTAAAAGTGACTTTGAAGATTTCATACAAAAAAGTAAAATAGTCCATTAATATTTTTATATTGATTCCATGTTGAAGTAATATTTTAGATATAAAGGCTAAATAAGAAATATTTTTTTTAAAACTTCACCTGTTTCTTTTTACTTTTGTTAATATGGTTGTGGTTTCTAAAACATTTTAAATTACATGTATGACTTGCATTGTATTTTGATTGGGCTGTGCTGATCTAGACAGAAATTTGTTATTAGCAATTTTCTTTTTCTGAGTACAAAAGGAACTCAAGTTCATTCAGAAAATTGGGAAGATACAACAAAGCACCAAGGAGAAAATTAAAATCTCACCACCCAAAGGAAACACTTAGTAGACCTGAAAGACTATATGCCCTGTTTTGTGCCTTTCTCCCCTCCCACTGAGCCAAATATCTTGCTTGCCCCTGCAAACACGTTATTTCTAAAACCTGAGTTTTAATGCCTGCTTTGTGTTCTATCAATGGATATACTATTGTTTTTTTAACTTACACCCCACTGACAAACATTTAGTTTGTTTCTAAATTTTCCTGTTATAAAAAAAAAAAAAAAAAAAAAGTGCCATAGTGGACATCTTTGTAGCTAAGACAGCAAAAGTTGTCAGAGCGCACACAGGCTTTGGAACTACAAGGCCCAAGTTCAAATTCTAGATCCTCTATGTTGTAGCAGTGTGACACTCAGTGGTTAGAGTAATTCCTGGCACATAATAAGTACTACATAAGAGTTGCTGTTAAGGATACATTACCTGCTATTGGGGATACATTTCCAAAAAGGAAATTACCAGGTCTTAAAGCAGTTCTATGTATTTGATACGTGTAACCAAATTGATTTCCAAAAGGAGTATCGATTGATAATCTCAAGAAATGTATGCTTACCTCTTCTCTTATACCAGTCATAAATCAGGCATTCCTGGTTTGAAAGATTACTGTAGTATTTGTCAAAGGGTACGAAGTTTTGGTCATACAGGATGAATATGTCCTAGAGATCTATTGCACAGCAGAGTGCTTATAATTAACAATATTGTTTACTTTAAAATTTGCTATGAGGGTAGATGTTATGCTAAGTGTTACAGTGATGATGATGATGAAAGATTACTGTAGCATAAAGTTTTCATTGTTGTGTTTAAAGTATAAAGGAGAATTTATTTCTCCTGCGTTTTCCCCCAAGAATTCTCACCTTCACACATGCATTCAACAAATATTTATTGAATTCCTCTGCCAGGAGTCGTCATAACATCACAGATACTCAAAAATCTCGCTAGAATTGGCTTAGACTCCTGCCCCAAAGAGACATGTACTGTGCTCA
Organism: Balaenoptera ricei; assembly: GCF_028023285.1. NCBI lineage: Eukaryota > Metazoa > Chordata > Mammalia > Artiodactyla > Balaenopteridae > Balaenoptera > Balaenoptera ricei. Next base: position 58,035,162 of record NC_082648.1, on the reverse strand, counting down.
TGAACACAGACCTCTCATTGCCTACTCCCCTTGCCTGGGTAGATTCTGGCTGGCGATTTACACTCTGAAAAGGACGCCTGATACAAGATTTTGCCACAGCATTCGATTTTCTGTCACCCTGTTCATTTCTCAAGTGTGATCGGCAAGCCGGTTTGCTTGAGATCCTGTATAAAATGCTTTCTGTGATGTAAATATTGACATATTGAGGACTAAATATCAAGACAGCCACTAAAATCTGGGAATTTCAGCTGTAATATACATACTTGTGATTTAAAGTTACATTGGGGTAGCAAGCCTTTCCCCTTCTTTAACTTGAAATGTAAAGTCCTTTTCTGAAACACCTTAGGAACATCAGCCTTGTTTTATAACCATTAAGTTTCTTAAAGACACTGCCTTTTTTTCTTACAAGGAAATGACTTAGATTTCCACTGTATTTGTGGTATGAGATTTTAAGAGGAAGAGACAGAATATCCAAAAAGTAACACAGATGTTACTCTGCTTCTTATATCTAGGAACCATTTTTGTTCCAGATCTCAAAAATATCCAACCACCAATACTCTAGGGGCATTTGAAAGTTAAAAAAATAATAATTGCAGCCAACATTAAGTGAATTTTACTCTTTGCCTGGCACTTTACATATACCCCTTAATCACTCTAACAATGGTATGAAATACCATTATTATCCCCCAATTTACATGTGAAGAATTGAGATTGAATGAATCATCCACAGTTAGTAAATGACAGCGGGGTGATTGGAACCAAAGTCTGTCTTGTGCCAAATAGTGGACCCTTGAAGCTCTTTGCTGTAGAGAAAAGTTTCTCCAGTTACCTTTTTCTCTGTTCTTGTCCCTTTTCCCCTCCCCCATACATCCTGCTCCTCCCCTTGCCCCGACTGCTGTGATTCTGCAGAAGTTGAGGAGCGTCCTCCAACATCCAAGAACAGGCCTGTGTTAAATGTATTTTATGTGTGGAGTGATAGGCTATGGAATCCTAGACCTCTTTTCAGTATTTACAGTTTCATCCAAAGCAGTGTGAATTCCATATTTTGGTGTAGACTTAATTTTTTTTCTATATACCAAAACTGTTCGGTTATGAGGCAAAAGGAGAACACTGAGATTCTGGTTTGCACACTTTCGGGACACCCACCCACCAAAATGCTGTCTCCTGAGCTGAGAACAGTGGTTCTCATTAAGAGTAGTACTGCCCCCTAGGGGGAATTTTGGAAGTTGAGGGGAGGTTTAGGCCATAACTTTTAAGTCTTCGGAGGGGGGACCTCGCTGATGCATCCTCCTGATCTTGTTAGCAACACACAGAATAGTCGTGCCTAGTGAAAAATCATCCTCCACGTTTTCTAATGTCTTCCATAGGTGCAAGACCAGCTTACAATTATCTGAGCCTAAAACCAATTCCGATTTATGTACAAACACAAAATACTTTTTCCCCACAATTTTAATATGTACCAAACTTTCCAGGAATGTACCTGTAGGTAAATTGAGGGAAAATTCAATTATATTTTTCTCTGAACTTGATTCCGAGATATTTCACGTTCTTAAAATCCTGGCATCAGTGACCACACAGCTGCATCAGTCTGCGTTTGTAATAAATGCCTTCACCGTGAATCTCAAGAATTGATATAAGCAGCTTTTTCTTATTATAAGTTGCTTTCTTTTTATGTAAAGTTTGAACATTTTATCAATCTTTCTGAAATTATGTATGCAAATATTATTTTCTGTGGATTTCATGCCAGCATGGTGAAGGAGGAGCTGCAAAACCTTGGATGTGAAAAAAGAGGCGTCAACTGATAGGGTTAGGGACTGTTGGTCTAAAACCACAGATGCAGAGAGCTGATAAAACCCACTTCAGATTTATGTAGCCAACATCCAGAAGGTGTTTGGTTTCCGTTCTTAATCAAAACACGAGTGCCTAGAGGTAACACTGCGGTGACGGTGATGAATAGTATCTAGAGTTGAGAGATAACTGCCATTCGCCCTGTTTCCTTCCTTTGGTTTGTGAATTTAGAATGCCCCTTTCTCGAAGAGTGCAAAGTCAGAAAGTAAGACAAGAAGAATCTTAAAGTAAAAAAAAAATGTTTTTTATTGAAATATAATTGATTTACAATGTTGTTAGTTTCAGGTGTACAGCAGAGTGATTCAGTTATATATAGATTTCTTTTGCAGATCCTTTTCCCTTAGAGTTTATTACCCAAAAAAAGGTAAAATTTTGAAGATTATATCAAATACCAACATGCATTTGGGTTAGGGGAAGAAGATTAAATCGGAACTTCCTATCTAGTGATTGAAAAGAATTGGTATTCTTCCTAGCTCCGTAGCCATTCAATGTAATATGGGGTAGTGGTTTGCTGAGAGGTTAGGAAATCCTAATTTGAGTTTGTGTGCAAATAAACAGACATAAAATAAATAAAACAGACATAAGTTGCACGTTAAAAATGTTTTCTCAACCCTGTTTTACAAGGACTGCTACATGTCAGATGTTTAAAAAGTGTACATTTTCTGGTCTGTGACCCTTCATGTACATAGCTTTGTCAAAAGCTCAGCTGGAGGTTTACTCTCCTTGGCATCACAAAATGCCGCCAACTTCAAACAAGTTGCCTTCAAACTGGCTTCACAGACATATCCCGAACTTCGTCAGAGCTGAAGATAGCAGCCTTCATGGTGGGGTATAAAGGCATTCATGACAGGGTAAACCCTTCAAATATGCAAGCACTGTCGCAGAGTCTAGAAGAAGAAAGCAAACCCTCCGTTTGTATAAACAAAGAACTTTCAGTTAGTTGTTTACTCAGTTTTTAAAATTTCTCTGATAGGAATCTCTCTGAGGAAACTAGAACCACACTTAAGGAGCACAGCCAAAGTCACCTGAACTGACAGTTATCCAAATACATAACTCAGCCTCCTTTCTGACAAAGTGCACGGGTATACTGTGAATACAGTCAGGTGAAATGGAGCACAACGTCACATTTTTAGAGCAGGAATGGATGTTAGAGACCACTTGATCATTTATTCAGTTGATTGAGGCTTGGTTCAAAATGTCACCTCCTCCTGGAAGCCTTTTTCTAGTCACGTGGGCAGAGTTAGAATCTCCTTGCGCCCCTCTTCCAGAGCATCTTCCAGAAGCTCTGTCTATGTTGTACCTGGAGGGCAGGGACCAGGCTTCATTCGTCTTCATATCTTAGGCCCAGTTATGTGCTGATTATATGTGACAGGCACAGTGAGGGTCACAGCTGAAGAGTTTTTCCATGCATAGTAAAGGAAACATTAATGTAAATATGCTTTTATACACTTTTATACAGTATAGTATATAGTATGCTATTATGTATAAGTATATAGGATGTATATTTTTATATATATACTTTTATATACATTTATACAGTTACACATACTATATGTAACTTTATATATGCAACGTTATATAGTTATACATATGTTGTATGTAGTAAATACTTCAGTTTCTCAGGAAAATGAAATAGTTTTAGCAAAAACAGGTTATACTGCAAGAAAACAATGTTATGGGAAGTAGCATGATACCTTGGAGAAGTAGTATAGGAGGACCTCATTGTGACATAGCTCACGCTGGTGCGTAGGAGGGCAACAGGGAGGTTAGTGGCCTTCAGACAGTCAAGGGCATAACTGAATCATTCACTGACACACCTAGAGGGGTTCTGGCTCCCTCAGCCCCCAAACACTAACCAAACATGTATTAAGAGAAGAGAGAGTAAATAGAGGAGACACACACACACACACACACACACACACACACACACACACACACAGACCCCCTCCATTAAGAAGGGGTTAAGTAAATATCCCTGGTTTTATTTGAACAGTGCAAAAATAGTTCAAGTGTCTATCTAGAGAATGTGAAAAAGCGAAAAGGACCATGTGATGAAGCCTCCCCCCTCCCCCCCCACCAGAAAAGTTAAGCAGACACTTGGAATCCCTCGATTTTTAAGGGTCTTTTTTCCCCTCCATACTCAGGAATGCTTTACAGGTTTAAGATGTTCAGGTTTTGGAAATACACAGGTAGACAGACTGAAGGTTGAAAGTATCTTAACTTTAATTTTTAGTCCCTGTTAAGTATCCATTCCCTTGCCCATTGTTGGTAACTCAGTCAAGCCCATCCATTAAAATTCTTTTAAAGGGGGCTGTTCACTCTTGTGAAAGTGTGGACACATGGGGAGAACAGATCATTTTAACATGGGGCAATTCCACAGGAGTTTTCCCATTATTTTAAAATTAGATTTATTACACCTTAGTAAACATACCAAATGCACGTGGGGTTAAATTTGAGATGCAGGTTCCTCAATTAAGGAACACATTTTATTTTTTTTCTATTGCTCTTAGAGACTGAGATGAATAATCTCTCTCTACTAGAGATAACCTAGAGATAAGCCTAGTGGGATTATCATTTGTTACCGGTAAGTTCCTTTCTATTTATGAAAAAACAGAAAGACAAATTGGGAAGTACCACATTCTAGCCTTACTAAACATGTAGCTGCGCCTGGGGATCTTGTGAGTTTTAATGACATATACTTCAAAATGCACAAAATGTGTCTTCAGTCTCAGCGGCACTCTAGCTTGCAGTGTAGGGGTGGGCAGAGAGTCCAGAGGCTTTGAGGTGGAAAGGATTGTGCTGTATTCCAAGAACAGAAATGAGGCCGGTGGTGCTGGGGCACAGTGAGCATGCAGAGAGTGGGACTGGGTAAAGCTGGAGAGGCGCGCAGGGGACAGTTCACAGAGTGCCTGGTATGCTAATTCAAACAGGGAGAGTTTGAATTCTGTTCTAAGAATAATGGGAAACCATTGAAGGGTTTTAATCAGAACGATGTCATCTGATGTAGGTTTGGAAAAATTATAACATTGGCTGCTGAATAGAGAAATTTTTTTTTTTAATAAATTTATTTATTTATTTATTTTTGGCTGTGTTGGGTCTTCGTTTCTATGCGAGGGCTTTCTCCAGTTGTGGCAAGCGGGGGCAACTCTTCATCGCGGTGCGCGGGCCTCTCACTATCGCGGCCTCTCTTGTTGGGAGCACAGGCTCCAGACGCGCAGGCTCAGTAGTTGTGGCTCACGGGCTTAGTTGCTCCGCGGCATGTGGGACCTTCCCAGACCAGGGCTCGAACCCGTGTCCCCTGCATTGGCAGGCAGATTCTCAACCACTGTACCACCAGGGACGCCCTGAATAGAGAATTAATTAGAAAGGGGCAAGTATAGAAGCAGGGAGACTAATCCAGTTGTAATAATCCAGGCAACTGTGGATGATGGTGATTTGGATGAAGATGCTGTATTAGAAATGGAGAGAAGTGGAGGGATTAGAGATTTACTTTGGAAATAAAACCAACAATACTTCCTTAATGGATTGGAAGGGGGTGGGCAGAGATCAGGGAAAAATGAAAGATCCAGGATGACCTGTAGGTTTTCAGCTTGGACAGCTGAGCACCTGAGGTATTATTTACCAAGATAGGAAATACTAGAAGAGGACAAGTTTGGGTTGAAATCAAGACCTCTGATTTAGACCATTTTTAAAAATTTGAAATCCTTAATAGACATCCGCTTGGAATGTCCAGTAGGCAGGTGTGTAGGTGGGGTTTGGAGGAAAGTTTTGGCTGTAGAAATAAGTTTGAGAGTCATCAACATGTAGATGGCATTGAAACCTATGGGATTATAAAATAATCTAACAAGATAGTAGAGATAAAAGAGGGCCAGAATAGAGCCAGAGGATACTGTTATATTTTGAGTCTGGTAGAGATAGAAGCCAAAAAAGGAGATGGAAAAAACAAATTCAACAAGGAAGTGGGAGAAAGATGAAGAGTGATATCACAGACATGAAGGAAGGGCAGCAGTTCAAAAAGGAGGCTGTCTCCGGGTCCCATGACCACCCACTAGTGAATTGCTGGAAGGACTCGTGACTCAACAAAGTCATACTCGCAGCCAAGATTTATGAAGCAAAGGACACAGTGCAGGCACAGCAGAATAATGATACATGTAGGCAAAGACTAGAGAAGTCAGCATGGGCTTGCCTGTTCTCCCTCGGTGAGGATCCCACAGATGCAGTGCTTCTCTCCAGCTGTGCACTCAGGGAAGCCCACTCGAGTCTTGGAGGCCCTGAGTTCTTCACAGGAGCTGGTCACATGACGATTGTGACCCACAGGGTGCAGATCCACACTAGGTCCCAGGTGCCCATCATGAATCTTCATGTTTACTTTAAACAACGCTTTCGGCCTGGTACACGCTGACCCTCTGCCTTGCATCGTTAATTAGTGAACACTGAAGGAGTTTAGTGCTCAGAGTTTGGTTAAGAGTCATTACAACGAGTGCAGGTGTTCCAGAGATAAGCAAGAAGTGAATAAAGCAGACCAGCTGTGTTAACTCTTTCCTCACTGAGGTCGTGGTCAACCATGTTGGATGCAGTTATAAGTGAAGACTGAGAGCCGTAAAGTTAACTGACAGATCCCAAAGTAGCCTTAGTTAAATCTATTTATCTCTAGACAGATTCATTCAATTTATGCAGCAAACATGTATCGAATGCCTAGTATAGTTTGTGGCGTGTGCTGGCCACAAACTATATATAAAAATATAGAGGTAAAGAAGTCACACGTGGTCCCTGTCCTGATGGAGCTGATGATCTGAGGGGTGAGTGGGAAGGAAGAGACATCCTAGTAAATGCAGATGAGATTCACCCTAGGGGAGTAGATGGCAGGGGACGGGAAGGACAGAAGTCAGCCAGGTGAAAGGGGGAAGTCAAGGCCATAAATAGCGTGTTCAAAGGCCTGGTGGTTAAGGAACATGTGGGCCTTGTGGAGCAAAAGAAGTTGAGTGTGGCTGGAGAGGAGAGCATGAGGGGACGAGAGGAGGCAAGACGGGCAGATGGTGGAAGGCCTTGCCCACCTTGTGAAAGACTTCTTGTTTCTTCCAAAGGGAATCACATCATCCTAGGGATTCCTGCCTGATAGGAAAGTGACAGCTTTGTTTTCTTGATTGGAAAATTCCTGATCATTTTACAATTCATTTAGCATTACAATAAAGATTCCCTTTAAGAAATAAGGTGAAACAGCCATGTCTGGAATAAGAAATCAGTGAGAAAATACAAACATGCCAGGGTGAATAAACGAGAGCACCAACAAAACGTAATAAGAAATCTGTAAAAAATAATAACAGTTCCTAAGAGCTGTCAGTGTGAAGAGTTCTGATTTAAATAGCATAATTGGATCAGATTATTCACTTAAACCTTAAAGATCACTTATCTTTATCATACAGCTTACCAGAAACATTTCAATGATGCATTGCACATAGTGTCTTTTTGCCCTCACAGAGCCCAGATCAGACAAAAAGAAATGATTTTTTTATCAGCCATTTTGGAGACAAATTCTGGTTATGCCAGACTTATACAGAAAGTGATAAATATTACTTAAATCTAGAATTCAAAGAGAAATGTCAGAGTACCTAGGAACAGACACTTAAAATTTTTTCCCAACAGTATTGAGATATAATATTGGCGTACGACATTGTGTAAGTTTAAAGTGTGTGACGTGATGATTTGATATCCCATGTATTGTAAAAGGATTACCATAAAAAGATTAGTTAACACATCCTTCTCCTCACACAATTACTATTTTGTTGTGGTGGTGGTGCAAACATTTAAGTCTAATCGTTCAGCAACTTTATATAATACCGTATTGTTATCTGTAGTCACTGTGCTGTATATTAAATCCTCAGAACTTAGAGCCGGCAGTTTGTACCCCTTGATCAACAGCTCCCTATTTCCCCTGCTCCCCAGTGCCTGGCAACCACCAATCCACTCTGTTTCTATGAGTTCAGCATTTTTAGATTCCACATATAAGTGAGATCATAGCTCTGTCTTAGTTCACCTAGCATAATGCCCTCATTTCCTCCATGCTGTCGCAAATGGCAGGATTTCCTTCTTTTTCACGGCTGAATAATATTCCACTGTATGTACATATCACATTTTCTTTAACCGTTCATCCATCTGCAGACATTTAGGTTGTTTCTATGTTTTGGCTATTGTGAATAATACTGCATTGAACATGGGGATGCAGATACCTCTTGGACATACTGATTTCATTTCCTTCAGATAAATACCCAGAAGTGGGATTGCTGGATCACATGGTAGTTACAGTTTTAATTTTTTTATAGTAGCTGTACCAATTTACATTCCTGCCAACAGTGCACAAAATAGAAACAGATTACCTTCTATTTTAAAACAATATTGGAATATTTTTATTATGAAGTACAGTTGACCCTTGAACAACATGAGCTTGAACTGCGCCGGTCCACTTACATGCAGATTTTTTTTCAATAGTAAATACAACCAAGCTACATGATCCGTGGTTAGTTGAATCCTCCACTGAGGATCTACAGATACCAAGGACCAGCTAAGTTATACACAGACTTTGACTGCTCAGAGGCTTGGCACTCCTGACCCCTCTCACTGTTTAAGGGTCAACTGTACAGCCACTTGAACTTTTCAGGTGATACGTAGCAGCACTGAGAGGGGACATAATCTTGGGCTCATTTTCTAGGTAAGCTATTGAATAGGAGCAGCGAGGATGGGAAAATGAAAGAAATGCAGCTGCTCTTTACTGAGTACCTGTCATGTGCCAGGCACCGTGCTAGGCCCTTTACAATCTTTCCTCACTTAAGCTATATGAAAACTTTAAGTTATTTACGTTCACGTTTTAGAGCTGAGAACAAAGAAACTTCATAGATGAAGAAATTGATGATCCAAAATTATGTCTTGGTAACTGATAAATTTGGGTTAGTAATCCAAATGTGTCTTTCAGTAATTCATTTACATATTCGTTCAACAACGATGTATTGCCCTGCTGTTGTCTACCAGAACCTGGGCAGGTGGATACAAAGAACCTGGACCTTTCTCTTTAGGAACTAGGGATGGGGACTTACACCCAATCACCTTAATGGGAAAAGCACTGTAACAGGGCCATGAAAGTTCAAAGGCCTGGCCTCCAGGGTGCTTGGGAAAGTCGAGAAAGCTTATCAGGGAAGCTGATAATTGGACAAAGCTTTGACTGTTCCCAGGCAGATAGGTGAGGGGGTAGGAATTCCCGGTAAAGTGAATGGGAAAACAGACTGGAGCTAAGAGGCAGGGTGAGATTTTGCTTCCAGCAGCAGCTGGGGCACTGAATGCTGCTCCTGTACGCGGTCAAGGATAAAGAGCTGACAGTGATTTCTAATGTGTCTTAGCATCTAGAGTATCTTAGTTTGTGCTCACTGGAAAATACAAAGTTTTAGAAGGATTTTGTCATTATGGGTTTGGTTTGGGTTTGGTTTTGTTTTTTTGTAAGCAGATTGTTCAAAGGACAGTGATAAATAGGGAAATATTTTGACTCACGTAAACTCTTCACTAAAACTGCATTCTTTGTAGCCCCCAAGGGACTATGGTTCCATAGGACATTCTGTTCTCTGTCCTTGGGAAAATATGTTTAAAGAGTAATAAAAGGGGGTATTTGACCATTAGTAATAAAGTTGTACACTTTATTAAATGCTTGTTATGTACTAACTACTTCCATGCCTTATTTTAAATCCTGCCATCAATCTGGGAATTAAGTAGTGTTATCCCTGTTTCACAGATGGGAAACTGAGGCTTGGGGAAAAGATGACTTGCCCAAGGCAACTTAACTGGTAAGGGGCAGAGCTGGGAACTCAAACCCAGGATTCAAAGTACCAGTTCTTCCAGTTTTCAAATGGTCTCTAGAACCTGGAGGCTTCCGTCAAGATGACTTGAGATACTTTAGTGAGTAAGGAGACAGTCAGCAGCTTGGGTCCCCCTTCCTTAAACCAGAGCAGCTTAGCTTTAACTTCTTACATTGGATCTTCACACAAGAATCTATTGGAATAAAGGTTCCATGACCCAGGGGCAGGTAACATGAAAACTACTGCACTGACTATGGAATCTTTGCAAGAATAGACTGAGGAAGTGCCATAAACAAGGCAATATGCCAGACTCTCTGGCGGGTGCTGAAGGGTATTAATTTCTGCCCTTTGGAATGTTCTTTTTTAGTGGGACATATATATGTGATGCTTTACAAAGGTTCAGAGCCCTCTGAAACTGATCAAAACAAGATTGTATCTGTTAGAAAACACTGAATATACTCTATCAAGCCAAATGCTAGGAGCTTGTATAAATAAGAGTATCTTGGCTGATCACCTATGTGTTGGATTAGACAAAAGATCTCACTCTTGAGCCTTCCCATGCCTACGTCCTTGCTGTACTCCGGGCAGACATAGTCTATCTAAATATCGCAGAATGCTCAGAAACACTCTGACCACCTCTACTGATTTGTCTGGGCCCAGGAGCTCTGTCCTGACAACTGAGATTTAGACTTATACAGACTCCACTGATGTACGAGGTGGTAGAGAGCAGAATCTGGCCATCAAGAACTTTGGATTTTCCAATGAGCACAGAGTAAGATACCTTAGATGCTAAGGCTGCAGGACCCCTGCCACCCGATGGGTAGGACAGAGTGTACTCAGCATCCTTGATGTCTGGGTGGAGAAGTTGCTGGTGTAGCATAGGGATGCTTGAGCTGCCCTGACCTGCCTAAACTCCTCCTGTGCCCGGGAACCAGAAGGTTGGGTCAGACAAGTAACTGTGTCATTCCTCACAACTGGGGTCCTACTTGCTAGAGGGGGAAAGCTTTCCCCTGTATGCTAGAGATGGAGATAGAAGTGAATTAAGGGAGGAAAACAAAAGTAACCTTTTACATGGGGTAAATTAACAGAATCCCAGCTGCTAAACACTGAGGTTTGCTCCATGAGCAGTCCAAAGCCTGTTTCCTCTGAAGGACATATTATGAGCTGATGTTAAAAGCACATGTGATCTAGTGAGAAACTGTTCAATTTTCAGGTGGAAACTCTTGGGAAATAGAGTAAGCTAATGAAACAGAATACTATTCAATATGAGAAGGTAACTCTCCAAGCATTTGAGTTTCAAAACACCTTAGGCTCATAGGAATCACAGTGTAATCTTAGAGTGACCAATGAGAAGTTTAATAATGTCCTCGCTTATATTCATTCTTTTTATAGCTGCCTTTAAAACAAGTTCTCATTTGGCTGTCATTTAAAAAATAGGTTTTAAAATTAGGTGGTAGGGTGAAATTTGAGTGTTTTATTGAAGCAATCTTAATATTTTATATCTTGGTAAGGAAGGGATGTTGATACCAGGTATTGAAACTGGAGAGCTATCAGAATAGGGGGAAATACCACATTTATGTCCACACCTGTAAATACACAGATATTTGCATTTAATAGTGCCTAAGAACACAGACTCTGTAGAGTACAGATTGCCTGGGTTCAAAGCCTGGTTATGCTATTCAGTAATTGTGATCTTGAATGAGTTTCTTACCCTCTGTGCCTATTTCTTCTTTTGTAACATGGAAGTAATAGTATCCATCTCATAGGATGACCAGAGGGTTAAATAAATTCATAGATGTTAAGCACTCAGGATGTGATTGACACATAATAAATGCTACAGAAGTATAAGCTACTATTGCTGTTATATAACTTGGGATATTTGGCAACTTGGATGAATGGCACTGACACATGCTTTGGTGTTTAAAACACTTGAAGCTACCCTTTATTGAGGGCATCTTTGGTGTCAGGCACAAGAGAGGCAGTATGCATGCATGCTTTGTCTCATTGAACCATCACAGCACCCTATAAGGTAAATACCAATTGACAGCTTTAGAGACTGACTTGTCAGCAGTTTAGTAACTTGCCCGGGGCTGCAAAACAAGTCGCTGGCGCATTCAGACCAGAGCTCCCAGACTATAGAGCTTGCCTCCGGCATATCTGTGGTTTTAGGCTGACCTCGTTCCCGCCAGCACACCTTGTGACCTGGCCCACACAAGTTCTAGCATCCGGGCTAGACCCTCCATTTTACAAAGCAGGGATATTAGTCCATTGGATTAAGTGAATTGCCAGCGGTCACCCTCTAGTTAGACTGAGAAGTTCAGATTAGGAAACCAGATCTAATATTAAGGCTGTGTCTCTCTATGTAGGGTCCAATTGCTTGTGGTATGTTTGACAAAAAAGACTCAGGATAAGTTGTCAGATACCAGGTAATGGATTCCATTGGGATCTAGCATATGCATGCTCAGATACTGGGTGACAGATCATCCTTTGCTTTAACTGGTTTTTATGTACTTGACAACTTAAATGAACATAGGAAAATGAGGAGTTTTTGTTTTTCCACTTTTGCATTTGCTTTGGAAAATCCCCTATCTCTTTGAGAGGTTTAAAATCACATTAACAGTAATGTAGTAATCTTAGGAAAAAACCCACCCATATTTCTCTTTATCACTCTTTATCTCTGGCCCTCAGCAGATGAGAGCTTTCTGTCCTATAGAGAAGCACATTTGCACAAAGTATGTATGAGGATGTAGATTTACAGCATTTATTTATAATAGTAAAAATGAAAATGATACAGTCATCTAATTGATGCCATTGAACTGTACACTTAAAATGGTTAAAATGACACATTTTATGTTATATTTTATCACAGTTTTTAAAAATTAATAATGTAATATACCAAAACTATTGAATTGTACACTTTAAGTGGGTGAATTGTGAATTGTGTAGTATGTGAATTACATCTCAATAAAGCTGTCCAAGAATAACCATACATTCATCAATAGGGAATTGACTAGGTTATGCTATACCCAGTCAATGAAACATTCCACAACCTTTATAAAAGAACAAGTTAGATTTTTCTTTTGACACGGGAAGATTTCAGAATATATGTGAAGGAAAAAAATTCATATCCAAACTTTTTTCTGTGCATTTACATAGAAAACATATGCACATGTCTACAGTTTTATGGGTATTGCTTAGCTAGTATTGTTATGCAGCTTGTCTTTTTCACTTATGTGTGTTGGGGGTTGGTACCTGTAGGCATACCTCATTGTTTTAAACTGCCCCATACTAGTCATGGTTTGAGTTTACCATAGCTTATTCACTCATTTCCATGTTGATGAGTATTTAGGTCATTTACAACTTGCAGTTTTCTCACACAATGCTGTGATTGATACCCTCAGTAATTTCCCGAGGTAAGCATTGCTAAGTCAAAAGGCACGTGCATTCTTGTACTTGGTAGATACTCGCAAATTGCCCTTCAGTAGGATGTATATTTACACTCCCAACACCACACGAGTGTGTACATTTCCCCACATCTTAACCAACGCTGAAATTTTTTTCCAATCCAATGTGTAAAATATGTCTCCATTTAAAATTGCATTTTCATGATTGAAACTTAGAATGAGCATGTTTTCACATTTTACTTCACATTAAATAAACATCAAGGTACTGCTCTAGATGCTGGAGACAGCAGTGAACCAACACAAATTCCTGCCCCGTGGAATTTACATTCAAAGTTCACTGGCCATTTTTATTTCCTCATGCCTTTTGCCTATTTTTCTACTTGCGTGTAGGCCTTCTTAGATATTCAGGATAGTCTTTGTTATATACGTGGCAAATATTTTCACCCATTCTGTGGCTTGTCTTTAAACGTTGTTTTCAACATCTTTTGCCTTACAGAAGTTTTAAATTTCTATGAGATCATATTCATCAATCTTTTTCTTTATGCTTTTATGTTTTATGTCTCATTTTAAAAGGCCTTCTTTACCCCCAAGGTCATAAATGTATCCTATACTTTTTTCAATATTTTTATAGTTATAGTTTTTACATCTAGCACCTGAATCCATCTGGAATCTATTTTAGTGAATGGACTGGTCTGTGGATGGATTTCACGTCCTACAGTATATATTTTTAAATGCTCAAATTTTTAAAAAGTATGTATGATTTTCGTAAGCAGCAAGAGTGATGACGATTTTGAAAGGATACTTAGGGAGTGGATGTCCAGAGGAGAAAAGGTAAAGTGGGAAAAGAAGCCTCTGGCCTGTGGAGTGGATTTGGGTCATAATGGATCCAGATGGGGACAGAGACAGAAAGAGAGGCCCTGGCTAACCTCGTGTCCTGGGAGCTACAGCAACTCAGGCAATACATGAAACATCTCAAATAAACAAAATGTCAACTTCAGAATACAAGAATGAGAAAACAAGCCAGAATGCATCAGAGATTAGATTCTCTGGTATTTCTAGTAGTAATATAATAGAATTTGTTAAGTCATCATCTGGGACAAAAATGAGTTTGGGATAATTCCCTATTTAAAAATAATCCAGCCCTGCATTAATGATGGACTTTATTCCCATTAGTTCTGGCTACCAGCGGTTAATAATAAGTGGCATATTGATGAACACTTTTTTAGATCTAAGAAAGCAAATGTTGTGTGGCAGAAATAAGGGTAACAAATGAATGAAACTCTGGTAGATAATTCTTTAAAGGGGGGTGGAGTGGGATCTAGTCTGGGCTAAGCCACTCAAAACCACCTCGGTACCCTTCTTCCTTTGGCATTAGATCTGTATGATCCTTTAGTGTCTGAGTGTTACGCTGATGTGTTAAGCTGAGTGTTATACGCTGATGAGTTTAAAAATACCAATCCACTTATCAAACATGTGTTTGCTTGCTTCGTGCCAGGCTCTGTTTAAGTGCTTTTCAAATGTTAGCTCACTTACTCCTCATAACAACCCCATGAGGCACAGATATAAGCCTTATTTTACACGAGGAAACTGAGGCTCCAGAGTTAAACAGGGGCCCAGCATCACACAAGAAGTAGCAGAATCACAGCCTGGACCGAGGTGGTGTGGCTCCAGGTAAACATAACCACTATGCTAATGCTGCCTCCACATTGGCGATTTCAGCAAATGCAGCGGTCAGGAAAGAATTACTATACTCTGAGCCCTCATGAGGCAGAACTGAAAAACAAGTATCAGGAATAGATAGTTGTAATGCCTCTATGGTTATCAGATCACCCAGGAAGGAGCTTCTTTAAAGTAGAAAGACAGGACTTCCCTGGTGGCGCAGTGGTTAAGAATCAGCCTGCCAATGCAGGGGACACGGGTTCGAGCCCTGCTCCGGGAAGCTCCCACATGCCAAGGAGCAACTAAGCCCGTGCGTCACAACTACTGAGCCTGCGCTCTAGAGCCCGTGAGCCACAACTACTGAAGCCCGTGCGCCTAGAGCCCATGCTCCACAACAAGAGAAGCCACCACAATGAGAAGCCCACTCACCGCAACGAGGAGTAGCCCCTGCTCGCCGCAACTAGAGAAAGCCCGCATGCAGCAACGAAGACCCAACACAGCCAAAAATAAATAAATAAATTTATTGGAAAAAAAAAAAAAAAAAGCAGAAAGACAACTGGCCCATCTGCCCTCCAGACCAGCCCTCTGACTTCAGTTCCAACGTGAGTTCCGTAGTTCCTGGCAAAGTTTAGCCTTGTGGTAAAAACTGAGAAGAGTGCCTATAGATATAACATGTGGCACATCCATGCAGGGCTAGTCTGCTACCTTCTGGAAGACAGTGGTTCTCCATTTGGTTTGCATCCCAGGAGGGAATACTACACGCTCCTGAGAAGGAGTTCCATTTACACACGGCAATATGAGTGAATCCCCAGTAGGAGATAGATAGCACTGGGGAGTAGGCCCAAGGGTGCCTCTAGTTGCTGGATGGGCAACTGTGTGTTCAGTTTATACAATCCACAGTGAGCTGTGCAAGGTGTAGTTTTCTGTGTGAATATTGTATTTCACTAAAGAGGTTTTTGTTGTTGTTTTTAATGGTGTATATCGTAGTCAGCTGAGGTATTGGGAAAAATGCAAACGCCTGAACTCACATCTAGGGGACCACGAGTTTGCAGTTTTAACAAACACCCCAGATAATTCTGCTGCAGGTAGCCCAGAGACCTGCTTGTAAGAAACACAGTCTGCTGTTGACCTGCTTAACCCTGGCCAGCAACAGGACTATGTAAGCTGAGGATAAGAATTATTTGAGAATGATTATTCAAGAGATATATCTTATATGATTTTAAAGATCCACAAAAATGCGGAAACACTGTATAAAATGCCTGCAACAAGATTTTTCTGAATGCTTCTCATGCCTGCATGAGAGGTATTTAAAAATCTTCCCGCATTTTAATGAAAAGAGCATAAACTCCAGGCCTGGCTCTATTCTACTCAAGTTTATCTCCATTAGATAGAAGTCATCTGTACATGACTATCGTCGTTCACGTCCTCCACTGTCTATTCTTCCCCTTCCACCCAAATGCAAGTGCCATGGTTACAACTGCTCCCCCCAGCTTCCCCGGTTGGGCCTCTGTCATACCATTTCATGCCCACTTACACATATGTTAAGTGGGGAGGGTGGTTTGAACAGCACATTATCACTGGCACCTGATTCTGAGGAATGGTTGGGCACATCTCAGGGTGTTGCCCTAATAGTAATTCTGTGGCCCAGCGTTGCTAGCTTGTTGAACAATGAGAAACCCTGGCAAATCTCGTTGCCCAGCCTTTCTTTAGAATCTGCCTCATCTGTATATCCCAACCATTTGATTGAGTGTGGTGAGGTGAAATAGGTGACAGCTTGAATAAGGTGCCTGTATACACATGTCTGAAACTCAGTTGAGGTAAACAGAGGCACACTGTCCGAGAGGATAAAGGCCGGCCACCATGTGTGGCAAATGATAAGTGCAGACCTGCCTCTGTTGCAGCAGATGTGAAATGATCCAGGGCTACATTGACTCATTGTAGGAAAGTGTCTAATATAGTCAAAAAGGGTCTCTGGGATGGCTCCTTATAACTATTTGGACTTTTCACTAAAGGTGCCTGTGTCACAACCCCTGGAAAAGAAGGTGCCTTTCAAGAGGCCTGACTTGCATCGTATGTTGATGTGCATAAAATTGATCGTAGGCCTTTGGACATGGCATCTGGCCCACTCTCCCTTCAGAACAGTTTGCCAGTGGGCCATGTGCTTTGTGAGCAGGCTGCCTCGTATCCTTGTGAAATTGGAAGGGCATAAATCGTTAATTAAATATATAGAAGCAAAGATCGAGATAAGATGTGCTTTAGTGGCTGAGTAAACTCTGGTGGCTGGTTAGCAGCTGCATTTCCTCATGCTTCTTTAGAAATGGGCATTTCTCAACCCACATTTTAAGGTAGGAGCTGACCTGAGATGCAAGCTAATTATATGGTTTGAAGTGGAAAAATTGGATCTGGAAGATTTTCTGACCTTGAAACGTTCAGTCGCAGTGGCCCATGTGAAATATCGGGTCTGCTCTGGCAGACAGCTCAGAGCCTGAACATTCAGTGCTGCTCCCTTGGACATACTAAGCCAAAGCTGCAGTTATAGGTACAAGATGGCACTATTAAAACTATGATCTTCAGTTTAGGAAGACTTAGGATCAGTCAGTTGGACATACACAGCCAGAGAAACAGTTGGGAAACTTAGCAACTTCCAAAATAAATGATTTCTTTGTCCATGTGGACATAGGTCTACTTTGCAGATAACATTGACTTTGAGTGGTAAGGAGTTAGTGCCTAAAAGCTCTTCTAGAGGGGCTTCCCTGGTGGCGCAGTGGTTGAGAATCTGCCTGCCAATGCAGGGGACACGGGTTCAAGCCCTGGACCGGGAAGATCCCACATGCCACGGAGCAACTGGACCCGTGAGCCACACCTACTGAGCCTGTGCGTCTGGAGCCTGTGCTCCGCAACGGGAGAGGCCGTGACAGTGAGAGGCCCGCGCACCGCGATGAAGAGTGGCCCCCGCTCGCCACAACTAGAGAAAGCCCTCGCACAGAAACGAAGACCCAACACAGCCAAAAATAAATAAATAAAATTTTTTTTTAAAAAAAAGAAGACACCAGAGAGCTCCCCCCCCCCGCTTTAAAAAAAAAAAAGCTCTTCTAGACACAAAAGGAGAACAAATGACTTTCCAAAAGCTTCTTATTGATGAGTCTAATGCCACTGATGGAGAAGTGACTTATTAAGGGTTGCTCTTATTGGGCGGGGAGAGGGACATAGGAGAGGAAGCTCTGGCTTTGTTTTAGGAGTCAGATGCTTCATGGATTTAGGGGTTAGCTGCCTCAAGTTCTTTGTCCTGAGAAAGATAAACATTTATTGCATCTAAGACGGTAACAGGAAGTTCCACTTTACATTGAAGGAGCAATGTGGAACAAACAAACAATCTTAGAGTAAAACAAAAAGCCAGTTTGACCCCAGGCTGTCAGAGCCCATTCCCTCAACTGTAAAATGAGGATAATACTAATTGCCTTACCTATCTCGTGGGGTTTCTGTTGAGGATTAAATGGTAAGATGAAGAGTGAAAGTGTGTGAAACGCTTTGGAAATTATGTAAAATATCAGGATTTTAAGTAGATATGGTTTCCTGAAATCTTTGAGTTCTTCCTCAGATTCCATGACTATGACATCATTTAAATATGCTACCCCCTCTGTAATCCTAGTAATCCAATTCTCAGTGCAACACTGGAAAAGCCCCAAATCAATAGAAATTCCTACTAAAGCAGCTCACCCTATATAATGCCCCTCAGTGAGTGACAGTTGTTGATGGGTCTGCTGAGAGCATCATTGCTGACTCTCTTGTAAGCTTGAGAAATCCGTTGATAATTTCTGAAGGTTGGGTTTTGCAATGATGTGACTGCCAAAGCACTGATTCTTGTGCTTTTGTTTTTGTTTCTGAAGTAAATATTTATATTTGTATTGACTTTGCAATGAACTTAACATGTTACTTTGTTACAGAAGTTGACACCAGCTTGTGGCTTAAATGATCTAGAACCATAGTGTTAAATATGCTCATATTCTTCTTGGCCATATTAAAAATAAACAGAAGCAGAAATGTAAATAAATCTCATACTCACCACTCCTTTGACAGAGGTTAAGTGATTATCATGTAGCTTGTTAAGGTTGTTGACAACAAACATATGCTGTGATTTTGTTAAGTGGTAAATTGAAAGGACCCTTGAAAGCCACAAACTCTGAGTCCACGTTCACAGGCACTTTTTCATCCTCTCCTTCTCAGCAGCCACAGTCTGCCCCTGCCTCCCCTCCCATTCCTCCCCGTAGTGGTCTTACCGCTCTGTTCTACCCAAAGCCCAGAGGGGAGTGGTGACCAAATGCAGGCAGAGGGAACAGTTCCAACCATTTACATCCTTTTTTCCCTGATCCAAAGCCCAATCTGGAGGAAGTCACGAAAGTCACAATTAAAACTGCCCACCATCCAAGCTTTACTGATCCCTTATTCTTATCCTATGTTAATCACTTTGCCTTTGCTAAGTTAATGACTTAATGTTGTGACCAGAAAACTCAATGATCACATAAATCATGTGATTTAAAAATATTTCTGTAATTTTTTTCTGGTTGTAATAGAAGTTTTAAATATCCTGTAGTTGACATTCACATTTGCATCGAAATGACTTTTCTTTCTTAATACATGTGGAGATTTAATAAGCTATTGTGCCCTGGTTTTGCGTAGTAACTTTTTTTTTTTGGCTGCATTGGGTTTTCATTGCTATGCAACGGCTTTCTCTAGTTGCGGTGAGCGGGGGCTACTCTTCATTGTGGTGCATGGGCTTCTCATTGCAGTGGCTTCTCTTGTTGCAGAGCACGGGCTCTAGGCGCGTGGGCTTCAGTAGTTGTGGTGCACAGGCTCAGTAGTTGTGGCGCACGGGCTTGGTTGCTCCACAGCGCGTGGGATTTTCCTGAACCAGGGATTGAACCCGTGTCCCCTGCATTGGCAGGCAGATTCTTAACCACTGCGCCACCAGGGAAGTCCCATAGTAACTTCTTTTTTTTTGGCTGCATTGGGTCTTCGTTGCTGCGCGCGGGCTTTCTCTAGTCGCGGCAAGCAGGGGCTGCTCTTCATTGCGGTGCGCAGGCTTCTCATTGCGATGGCTTCTCTTGTTGCAGAGCATGGGCTCTAGGCATGTGGGCTTCAGTAGTTGTGGCTCGCAGGCTCTAGAGCGCAGGCTCAGTAGTTGTGGCGCACGGGCTTAGTTGCTCCGCAACATGTGGGATCTTCCCGGACCAGGGCTCGAACCCATGTCCCCTGCATTGGCAGGTGGATTCTTAACTGCTGTACCACCAGGGAAGTCCCCCATAGTAACTTCTTAACCCCTTTTCTAGTATAGTTCTGTGTTTTCATCAGGAAGAGGCAGCCTGTGAATTTCTCACCTTGGGGCCTCCATTCCCCACCTGCCATGGCTTCACCTTTCAGGTGAACATCTTGACCCTGCATCTCACCTTACAGACTGCAGAAGCCAGTGAATCAGGCCATGATTTTTTTTTACCTTTACCTTTAAAAAATCTTTGCTCCCCAGCTTTTTATTTTGAAATTTTTCAAATCTATAGAAAAATTGCAAAAATATTAAATACTCAGTCTTCATTTATATATCCACAGCTGTTAATATTTTGCCACATTTGCTTTCTCTCATGAGCTCTATCTAGGTTTTGCTGAATTATTAGAAATGGTAAATAGCAAGCTTACTTACAAACACTTAAGCATGTACCATCTAAAGATAACTTCTTCCTAACCACAGCACACCATTATTAAATTAAGAAAATAATAAATACTCAATGAACAATATGCTCCATTTTCAAAGTTCTCCAATGGTTCCAAGAATGCCTCTTATAACTCCTTTTTTTCCTCTTAGAATCCAATCAAAAATTGGAAACACATTGTCTATAGTGTTCTATCTCTTTAGTCTCATAATCTGGCACAGTCCCCCTGCCTTTTGTTGACATTGACCACCTCCTGTTGGACGAGTTTTATGTCACTAACTGATTCCTAACGAACCAGTTCCTTTTCAACAAACTCTGGGGTTGCCCACCTACAGTGGTGAGTTGGAATCTCTCCACAGCAGGACCAGACTGGAAATCTTAACATGATTTCCAGCCTCATTCACCTGGAGATGGTTAAAATCTGAGTGATGGCTTCAATCACTTTGGCAATAGACCACGTAAGAACATGTTGAGGAAGACGTGTTTATGATCCAGCACAATAGGCTGAGGCGACCTGCTTCCTCCCTGCCCTCGTGGCAACGTGTGCTCACTGCTTCCAGACTCAGCACCAGCCTCAGGCATTTTGCTCTGGGAGTTCTGAATGACGTTCAGTCCTCTGGTGGTGTGAAGGTTTGTGACAATTTTTACGCTGTCACCATCGATTTTGAAGGACATGTTCTCTCAAGACAGTCCATTCTGCTCTGTGAATCCACAGTTCAATTTTTTAAAAATTTTAGTTGATTTTGGTCTACCTGAACTGATCTGCAGATCTTCTGAAAGACACATTTTTCTGGCATGAGGTTTCTGTCAATATGTTAGGGACACTGTTTACATTTGAAATTTGTCTTTAATTGCTCTGATGCTGCATCATCTCCTAGGGCCTATAGGGCCAATAACATCATCAGCCAGTTCTGTGCACTCAAGGCCCTCAAACAAACATGTGCTTACCATGTTTCTGGCACTGTTTATAAAACTCATGAGGATTAAATGAAATAGAAACCCCATGAGGTGTGGGTACCATCAGTCCTACAACAGATGAGAAAACTGATTCACTCAGTGAGATTAAGCAATTTACCCAACACCATATGGGTAATAAGGGGCAGAGCTGGGGTTTAAACACTGGCAATTTGATTCAAAAACCTGCACACGGCATTGTTACATAAGGTGCCACTAAAGGGACACTGTGTAACCTTCAGGAACTCTCATATGCTGTTTGGAGGCCTCTTTTGTGCTGAAATTCTGGTTTAGATGTGCTTACCAAACTGTTGACCCGTTTGTGAGACAAATCTCAGAATGGTAAAACCAATGAGAAGTCCACCTTTGTTAATCGCACAAATGCATCAAATGTGCTTTTTTTTTTTTAATTTTTTTAAAATTAATTTATTATTTTATTTTTGGCTGTGTTGGGTCTTCGTTTCTGTGCGAGGGATTTCTCCAGTTGCGGCGAGCGGGGGCGACTCTAAATCGCGGTGCGCGGGCCTCTCACTATCGCGGCCTCTCTTGTTGGGAGCACAGGCTCCAGACGCGCAGGCTCAGTAGTTGTGGCTCACGGGCCTAGTTGCTCCACGGCATGTGGGATCTTCCCATACCAGGGCTCGAACCCATGTCCCCTGCATTGGCAGGCAGATTCTCAACCACTGCGCCACCAGGGAAGCCCCCTCAAATGTGCTACTTTTATGTCAAGTTTAGACCTTGAAGGAACCTCATCTTGGCAACTTCGGGGCTTCTCCCATTGTCAGGAGTTCAGCATCCTTCTGTCTGGACCCTGGCTTCCTTCACTTTCAAATGAAAGCCTTTTAGGTACAAACTCAGCAAGTAGGATGGCTGAGAGAAAAGGTCTTTATTCTCCTAAGTAGCTTATGAGGAAACTAGTAAATTAATTGCCATTGTTCCCTGCCACTAAAAGATGAGTTCTTATGGTAGCAATAAATAGGCAATGAGGATAAGCAGGCCTTCAACAAACTGAGGTTTTTTGGGCAGCGGGGGTTGGGTTGGGGGGGCTTCAGATGAATCTGAATTGACCTCATTGTGAAACACAGCTATGTGACACCTACAGGAACTTATAAGAAATAAAAACACCAGCTGGGGAGAAAGAATCAAAACACCAACAGTGAACCAGAATGCCTCTGCAAACCATAAGAGAGAACTCACCAACGGACAGTACACATATAGTGCTAACTGTAATTATTGATCTTTCAAAATCAAGCATTTTTTAAAAGTCTCAAGTACTTGTTTGTACTTTAAGATGACATTCAGCTTGGCTGTTATTACTGAACCACTTTTCAAAAAGAGGATCTGACTTTGTTTGACCTCTCCCCTAAGGGACCAAAAACAGAAGTTCTCAGGACTTCTCTGGTGGTGCCGTGGTTAAGAATCTCCCTGCCAAATAGAGACACAGATGTAGAGAACAAACGTATGGACACCAAGGGGGGGAAGTGGTGGAGCAGTTGAGGGGGGTGGTGGTGGGATGAATTGGGGGATTGGGATTGACATGTATACACTAATATGTATAAAATAGATAGCTAATAAGAACCTGCTGTATAAAAAGTAAATAAATTAAATTTTAAAAAGAAGACTAAAAAAAAAAAAGAATCCTCCTGCCAATGCAGGGGACATGGGTTCGAGCCCTGGTCTGGGAAGACCCCACATGCCGCGGAGCAACTAAGCCCGTGTGCCACAACTACTGAGCCTGCGGTCTAGAGCCCGCGAGCCACAGGTACTGGGCCTGCGTGCCACAACTGCTGAAGCCTGTGCACCTAGAGCCTGTGCTCCGCAACAAGAGTAGCCCCCGCTCGCCGCAACTAGAGAAAGCCTGTGCGCAGCAACAAAGACCCAATGCAGCCATAAATAAACAGATAAATTTATTAAAAAAAAAGAAAAAACGGAAGTTCTCAGCTTTTTATAGTATGAGGCCTCTAGAGATTTTCACTTTGGGGATTTAAAAATGAGTTTCCTGTCTCTGTATGAAAGACTAGAAGGGAACATAAAGAAATTAGGGTGGTTGGAACATGTGAATTATGGCTAGTTTTTAAAACTCAATTTTCTAAAATCTTCTTTTAATTTTATAGGTTAAAAATTAAAATTTTTTAGAGGAAGTGGAGCAGATGTATTGGCTTCTGACCTGGGCATAGAGTGGGAGGAACAGAGAAGGTGGTGTTGGAAGGACGACGGAGGCAGAGGAATTGCCTGCCGTGTTCCTCTTTGGGTTGATGGTTGGTGATTAATGAGACAAGCTCTCTGCTTCTCTAGGAGTCACGACTAGTCTTGAAATCAAAAAGAAGAAGAGGGCTTCCCTGGTGGCGCAGTGGTTGAGAGTCTGCCTGCCAATGCAGGGGACACGGGTTTGAGCCCTGGTCTGGGAGGATCCCACATGCCGCGGAGCAACTGGGCCCGTGAGCCACAATTGCTGAGCCTGCGCGTTTGGAGCCTGTGCTCCGCAACAAGAGAGGCCACGATAGTGAGAGGCCGGCGCACCGCGATGAAGAGTGGCCCCCGCTTGCCACAACTAGAGAAAGCCCTCGCACAGAAACGAAGACCCAACATAGCCATAAATAAATAAAGATAAATAATAAATTGCCATATCTTAAAAAAAAAAAAAAAAAAAAAGAAGAAGAAGAAGAAAGGAAAATGTCCTCCAACTCAGTTCATCTTCAGATTTTTCCTTTTCTCTTTTCAATTGAAAAAGGTCATGTCCCCAAGCAATGAGAAGAATCCCTGATTTAGAAATTGAAACCCCCAAACCTCCCACTGAGCTGTTCAGGAAGCAATAAGATGGAACTAACATCTCCATTTCTCAGGTATCATTTCACAACATTAGTGCCACGGGGACACGTGTGTAAGCAAATGAAATCCCATCTCCCCGTGATGACAGAAGAGTCTAACCTGAAGCCAGACATTTTCTTTGGATCTTAGCACTCTCTTGTATGGAAATATCCCCAAGAAGGTCTGCATACCCTGGAATTGATCTAGAAATCTGGATCTTTTTCAGAGCCCACCCCAGATAGCTCTTGATAGACTAGCTGCAGACTTTTCCTTCAGTACTGGACCAGGGGTGACCCTGGCTCCAACTGGACTCCCTTATTTGGTCATTTATCCAGCCATCCATTCCTTTTGCAAGCATTTATTGACCATCTATGGTGTATGTGCCGGGCACTACACTAGATGCTGCAAGCACAGAGGTGCACAATACCTTGCCTACAGGAAAACCTGTGGTTTCAGTGTTAGGAGAGGGGTTGCAGAAGCACTGTGGGAGAAGTTGAAAAGAGAGAGCAACTCAGGCTGGTAAAATATAGGATCAAGGAAGGAGAAGGGTAAGAAAGGTGATGGATGGGAGGGGGCGTTTGGTTGAGCCTCGGAAAGGCAAGTGGAAGTTGGCTACTTGGATCAGGTAAGGTAGACAGAGGACTATCCATGCAGGAGAAAGAGCGTGTATTTATAAGCGTCGAGGCCTTTTGGAATCACACATGATTAAGCATGCCTAGGTGTATGGGATTGTGGTGGAAGGCTAAAGGCAGCAAGGGGATAGTCCATGAGAGGCTGGGGTGCCATGTTGAGGGGCTTGGGTTCTACCTTGATGTCATGGGAGAAAAAAGGACCGGTCCATACAGGATAAGCAGTGAAACCATGCAATCCGATTGACATTTGATTACCATGACCACCCGGACCCACCAAATAATGGAGAGTTTACCAAACGTTGTTTTTCTTTTGGACTTTGTTTTTTCAAATGCTGAAAGTGATGTCAGAAAGCAAAAAGTTAGTGTTTTTCAGGGCAATCTAATCAGTTAGTGATTTACATTTGTTTCAGCTGACTTAATGCGAGGCTCAGGATTGGCATTCAGGGCATATTTGTTGAATGAATAAATGAGAAAGTGAAGGGTTAAGCCTTTGTACAGGATGGTAGCTAATATAATGAAGGTG
Organism: Balaenoptera ricei; assembly: GCF_028023285.1. Classification (NCBI taxonomy): domain Eukaryota; kingdom Metazoa; phylum Chordata; class Mammalia; order Artiodactyla; family Balaenopteridae; genus Balaenoptera; species Balaenoptera ricei. The sequence continues at coordinate 58,009,794 of NC_082648.1, read as the reverse complement.
TACCTGATTTTAGCTCCTACAAGGATTTACAAACAAGACTCTTCCACATGAAACCCTTAGAAAACTAACTGAAAGGCAGACTGTTGTTTGTTTGGTTGTTTTATTGAGAAATAGTTGACCATAGTGTTTTCAGTGGCAAAGCCTGTGATGCCATTTTATAGAAATATCCTACAAAAGGAGAAATCAGGGTGAGCCAGAGTAGCCTGGGGAAACTTGCTGGAACTGAATGCATTGGATTTGAAAAGGCAGAAAATTCAGTGATGCATTTTAGGCTGAGGATGACACAAGTAAAGATGAGGCTGAGCCTGATGCTAGTGGGAGCACTTCTGTTAGCAGAAGGTGGGCCATACGGGTGGAGGTTGGGGGTGGAGGACCCTGAACCCCAGGGGGAGGGATTTGGGTCAGATGTGCCAGTATTTACCAAGAAGAAGTAGTCCTGTGACGCACCCGTAACTTTGGAAACGCTACAGTAGCTCTTTATTGAACACCTACTACACACGAGGCACCTTTAGGTGCCAAGAATATAGCAGTGAATAAAACAGGCAAACCCAACAAAATGGCAAACACACCGGCAGTGCTCATGTGTTACGTTCTAGTTGAGGTGGCCATTACACAAGTAAATGATTAAGCTTACAATCTCAAAGAGTGAAAAATGCATGAAGAAAAGTTCCACAGTATTAGGGCATGACCAGGGTATATCTGGTGATGGTGGTGGTGCAGCCAGGGGGTGGAGTGGGGAGGATGACAAGTCACTGGTGGAGGCTGGTACAAGCGAGGTGGTCCTTGGTAACAGCCAGCCCTTCCCCGCAATGATAGCAGGATTCGCACCCTCTGCTGATCGAAGCTTCCTTGTCCAGGCCTGGCCCATCAGTGTAAGAAGCCAGGAACGCTGGGTCTAAAGGATCTGGCCATTGGGATCTACTGCTGGTGGGCCCGTTGGAAAAGTGCAGATGGACATGTTTTCCGGGTCTAAGGCACGCAGGCTTGACACCTGTGCACAGGCCCTGGGGACTGCTGAGTCTCACAGCCTCCTGCGGGCCCGGCTCACTCTCACACAGCAGGTGGCCGCACTTTGGACCCCACACCAAGATCTCTGCAGTGGGAAGTTCCAGTGCGGCAGACTTCGGCATTAAACACCTGCCTATCGGTCCTGGGATGGCTCCTGTGCCCCACTCCTCCCCATATCCAACTGGGCCCCGAAACTCAGGGCCTCAGCTGGAATTTGGAAGAGTCAGCCCCGTCCCACGGCTGCTTCCAGGCAGAGCAGAGCACTTGCTCTCGTCACCGTAGCTGCAGGACCCCCGGGATGCCCGATTCCTTTCTGCACCCCTGAACCCCTTCTTGACAAGTTCCTCCATTGATGAACAAGCTCAGGAATTCCTAGCCCACTACACAGGAAATGGCAGCGAAGCTTCTTGGGGTCACGTGGCTGACTTCTGGCGGGGGGGGGAATCATTGCATCTGTCCAAGTGGGTTCGCAGCTTTGCAAGTACAGAATCAGACAGACTAGACCTTCATGTGGGCTGGCCAGACCGCTCAACTCAGTGCAGAAGCCACAGTGAATGCTGGACCATTTGCCGTGACGGGAGGGCATGTGTGTGAATCTTGGGCCCCAGAGACAGGGTCTGTGGAGAGCAGATGGGTTTCGTCCATGTCTCTCTGTTGCTGTTCCACCCACACTACTTTTTCAGCCTAGTCAACTTAGCAGACAGATCTCTGAACTACAGCTACCTCCAGATTCCACAACTTTGGGGCAAAGCCACTAAGGCTTGCCTGTAGTCTTTGTGTTTTTTTTGTTTTTAATTGACCTATTTTTCCATATTTTTTTAAATTTAATTTAATTTATCTTTTTATACAGCAGGTTCTTATTAGTCATCCATTTTATACACATCAGGGTGTACATGTCAATCCCAATTTCCGAATTCATCACACCACCACCACCACCCCCCTGCTCCTTTCCCCGGTTGGTGTCTCTACGTTTTTTCTCTACTTCTATGTCTCAATTTCTGCTCTGCAAACTGGTTCATCTGTACCATTTTCTAGGTTCCACATATATGAGTTAATATATGATATTTGTTTTTCTCTTTCTGACTTACTTCACTCTGTATGACAGTCTCTAGGTCCATCCACGTCACTACAAGTGACCCAATTTCATTACTTTTTATGGCTGAGTAATATTCTATTGTATATATGTACCACATCTTTTTTTATCCATTCGTCTGCCGATGGGCATTAAGGTTGCTTCCATGACCTGGCTATTGTAAATAGTGCTGCAATGAACATTGGGGTGTATGTGTCTTTTTGAATTATGGTTTTCTCTGGGTATATGCCCAGTAGTGGGATTGCTGGGTCATATGGTAATTCTATTTTTAGTTTTTTAAGGAACCTCCATACTGTTCTCCATAGTGGCTGTATCAATTTACATTCCCACCAACAGTGCAAGAGGGTTCCCTTTTCTCCACACCCTTTCCTGCATTTGTTGTTTGTAGATTTTCTGATGATGCCCATTCTAACCAGTGTGAGGTGATACCTCACTGTAGTTTTGATTTGCATTTCTCTAATAATTAGTGATGTTGAGCAGCTTTTCAAGTGCTTCTTGGCCATCTCTATGTCTTCTTTGGAGAAATGTCTATTTAGGTCTTCTGCCCATTTTTGGATTGGGTTATTTGTTTTTGTAATATTGAGCTGCATGAGCTGTTTATATATTTTGGAGATTAATCCTTTGTCCATTGATTCGTTTGCAAATATTTTCTCCCATTCTGAGGGTTGTCTTTTCGTCTTGTTTATGGTTTCCTTTGCTGTGCAAAAGCTTTGAAGTTTCATTAGGTCCCATTTGTTTATTTTTGTTTTTATTTCCATTACTCTAGGAGGTGGATCAAAAAAGATCTTGCTGTGATTTATGTCAAAGTGTGTTCTTCCTATGTTTTCCTCTACGAGTTTGATAGTGTCTGGCCTTACATTTAGGTCTCTAATCCATTTTGAGTTTATTTTTGTGTATGGTGTTAAGAAGTGTTCTAATTTCATTCTTTTACATGTAGCTGTCCAGTTTTCCCAGCACCACTTATTGAGGAGACTGTCTTTTCTCCATTGTATATCCTTGCCTCCTTTGTCATAGATTAGTTGACCATATGTGCGTGGGTTTATCTCTGGGCTTTCTATCCTGTTCCATTGAGCTATATTTCTGTTTTTGTCCCAGTACCATATTGTGTAGATTACTGTAGCTTTGTAGTATAGTCTGAAGTCAGGGAGTCTGATTCCTCCAGCTCTGTTTTTTTCCCTCAAGACTGCTTTGGCTATTCGGGGTCTTTTGTGTCTCCAGACAAATTTTAAGATTTTTTTTTGTTCTAGTTCTGTAAAAAATGCCGTTGGTAATTAGATAGGGATTGCATTGAATCTGTAGATTGCTTTGGGTAGTATAGTCATTTTCACAATATTGATTCTTCCAATCCAAGAACATGGCATATCTCTCCATCTGTTGGTATCATCTTTAATTTCTTTCATCAGTGTCTTATAGTTTTCTGCATACAGGTCTTTTGTCTCCCTAGGTAGGTTTATTCCTAGGTATTTTATTCTTTTTGTTGTAGTGGTAAATGAGAGTGTTTCCTTAATTTCTCTTTCAGATTTTTCATCATTAGTGTATAGGAATGCAAGAGATTTCTGTGCATTAATTTTGTATCCTGCAACTTTACCAAATTCATTGATTAGCTCAAGTAGTTTTCTGGTGGCATCTTTAGGATTCTCTGTGTATAGTATCACGTCATCTGCAAACAGTGACAGTTTTACTTCTTCTTTTCCAATTTGGATTCCTTTTATTTCTTTTTCTTCTCTGATTGCCCTGGCTAGGACTTCCAAAAAACTATGTTGAATAATAGTGGTGAGAGTGGACATCCTTGTCTTGTTCCTGATCTTAGAGGAAATGTTTTCAGTTTTTCACCATTGAGAATGATGTTTGCTGTGGGTTTGTCATATATGGCCTTTATTATGTTGAGGTAGGTTCCCTCTATGCCCACTTTCTGGAGAGTTTTTTATCATAAATGGGTGTTGAATTTTGTCAGAAGCTTTTTCTGCATCTATTGAGATGATCATATGGTTTTTATTCTTCAATTTGTTAATATGGTGTATCACATTGATTGATTTGCGTATATTGAAGAATCCTTGCATCCCTGGGATCAACCCCACTTGATCATGGTGTATGATCCTTTTAATGTGTTGTTGGATTCTGTTTGCTAGTATTTTGTTGAGGATTTTTGCATCTATATTCATCAGTGATATTGGTCTGTAATTTTCTTTTTTTGTAGTATCTTTGTCTGGTTTTGGTATCAGGGTGATGGTGGCCTCATAGAATGAGTTTGGGAATGTTCCTTCCTCTGCAATTTTTTGGAAGAGGTTGAGAAGGATGGGTGATAGCTCTTCTCTAAATGTTTGATAGAATTCACCTGTGAAGCCATCTGGTCCTGGACTCTTGTTTGTTGGAAGATTTTTAGTCACAGTTTCATTTTCATTACTTGTGATTGGTCTGCTCATGTTTTCTATTTCTTCCTGGTTCAGTCTTGGAAGGTTATACCTTTCTAAGAATTTGTCCATTTCTTCCAGGTTGTCCATTTAATTGGCATAGAGTTACTTGTAGTAGTCTCTTAGGATGCTTTGTATTTCTGCGGTGTCTGTTGTAACTTCTCCTTTTTCATTTCTAATTTTATTGATTTGAGTCCTCTCCCTCTTTTTCTTGATGAGTCTGGCTAATGGTGTATCAATTTTGTTTATCTTCTCAAAGAACCAGCTTTTGTTTTATTGATCTTTGCTATTGTTTTCTTTGATTCTATTTCATTTATTTCTGCTCTGATCTTGATGATCTTTCCTTCTGCTAACTTTGGGTTTTGTTTGTTCTTCTTTCTCTAGTTCATTTAGGTGTAACTTTAGATTGTTTATTTGAGATTCTTCTTGTTTCTTGAGGTAGGCTTGTATAGCTGTAAAATTCCCTCTTAGAACTGCTTTTGCTGCATCCCATAGGTTTTGGATCGTCCTGTTTTCATTGTCATTTGTCTCTAGGTATTTTTTGATTTCTTCTTTGATTTCTTCAGTGATCTCTTGGTTATTTAGTAACGTATTGTTTAGCCTCTATGTGTTTGTGTTTTTTACATTTTTTTCCCTGTAATTCATTTCTAATCTCATAGCGTTGTGGTCAGAAAAGATGCTGGATATGATTTCAATTTTCTTAACTTTACTGAGGCTTGATTTGTGACCCAAGATATGATCTATCCTGGAGAATGTTCTGTGCACATTTAAGAAGAAAGTATAATCTGCTGTTTTTGGATGGAATGTCCTGTAAATATCAATTAAATCTATCTTGTCTATTGTGTCATTTAAAGCTTGTGTTTCCTTATTAATTTTCTATTTGGATGACCTGTCCATTGGTGTAAGTGAGGTGTTAAAGTCCCCCACTATTACTGTGTTGCTGTCGATTTCCTCTTTTATAACTGTTAGCAGTTGCCTTATGTATTGAGGTGCTCATATGTTGGGTGCATATATATTTAAATTGTTATATTTATGCAATTTAAATTGCGTATATATTTATATGTTAGATTGTTGATCCCTTGATCATTATGTAGTGTCCTTCCTTGTCTCTTGTAACATTCTTTAAAGTCTATTTTATCTGATATGAGTATTGCTATTCCAGCTTTCTTTTGATTTCCATTTTCATGGAATATCTTTTTCCATCCCCTCACTTTCAGTCTGTATGTGTCCCTAGGTCTAAAGTGGGTCTCTTGTAGACAGCATATATATGGGTCTTGTTTTTGTATCCATTCAGCAAGCCTGTGTCTTTTGGTTGGAGCATTTAATCCATTCACGTTTAAGGTAATTATCAATACGTATGTTCCTATGACCATTTTCTTAATTCTTTTGGGTTTGTTTTTGTAGGTCCTTTTCTTCTGTTGTGTTTCCCACTTAGGGAAGTTCCTTTAGCATTTGTTGTAGAGCTGGTTTGGTGGTGCTGAATTCCCTTAGCTTTTGCTTGTCTGTAAAGCTTTTGATTTCTCCATCGAGTCTGAATGAGATCCTTGCTGGGTAGAGTAATCTTGGTTGTAGGTTCTTCCCTTTCATCACTTGAAGTCTGTCATGCCACTCCCTTCTGGCTTGTAGAGTTTCTGCTGAGAAATCAGCTGTTAACCTTATGGGAGTTTCCTTGTATATTATTTGTCATCTTTCCCTTGCTGCTTTCAATAATTTTTCTTTGTCTTTAATTTTTGCCAGTTTGATTGCTATGTGTCTCGGCGTGTTTCTCCTTGGGTTTATCCTGTATGGGACTCTCTGCACTTCCTGGACTTGGGTGGCTATTTCCTTTCCCATGTTAGGGAAGTTTTCGACTATAATCTCTTCAAATATTTTCTTGGGTCCTTTCTCTCTCTCTTTTCCTTCTGGGACCCTTATAATGTGAATGTTGTTGCGTTTAATGTTCTCCCAGAGGTCTCTCAGGTTCTCTTCATTTCTTTTCATTCTTTTTTCTTTATTCTGTTCCACAGCAGTGAATTCCACCATTCTGTCTTCCAGGTCACTTATCCGTTCTTCAGCTTCAGTTATTCTGCTATTGATTCCTTCTAGTGTAGTTTTCATTTCAGTTATTGTATTGTTCATCTTTTTGTTTGTTCTTTAATTCTTCTAGGTCTTTGTTAAACATTTCTTGCATCTTCTCGATCTTTGCCTCCATTCTTTTTTCTGAGGTCCTGGATCATCTTCACTATCATTATTCTGAATTCTTTTTCTGGAAGGTTGCCTATCTCCACTTCATTTAGTTGTTTTTCTGGGGTTTTATCTTGTTCCTTCATCTGGTACATGGCCCTCTGCCTTTTCATCTTGTGTATCTTTCTGTGAATGTGGTTTTTGTTCCACAGGCTGCAGGATTGTAGTTTTTCTTGCTTCTGCTGTCTGCCCTCTGGTGGATGAGGCTATCTAAGAGGCTTGTGCAAGCTTCCTGATGGGAAGGACTGCCTTGCCTGTAGTCTTTGAATAGAGAGCAGTTTGGGGACAAACTGGTACATCAGTTGGCAAACCAGTTTGAGATTTGCATACCAAAGGGAGCAGATGATAGCTTTAACTTCTATACCTTCCTCATAGGATCCTCTCAACGTCTTCCTCCCATTTCCAATTCTCCCAAGGGGAGACAGAAAAAAATCTCAACACCAGAAATGGGACATGGCAAGCTTGGGGCACAGGTTCACATTTCTCTGATATTTTCCATCTGTTAGGTGACTGAAGCAGTGCTACATAGTGGTTAAGAACAGAGCAGGCTCTGAATAGACTATCCTGCACCATCCCTTGTTAGTTTGGTTCTCAAACTTTAGCATGTGTGAAGATCCCCCAGAGAGCTTGTTAAGACACAAACTGCTGGTTCTCCCCCCGAGAGTCTCTGACTCAGCACCTAGGGGTGGAGCCTGAGAATGTGCATTTCTAACAAGTTCCCAGGTGACACTGATGATGCTGGTCCTGGGACCACATGTTGAGAACCATGGCCTTATGAGCTTCCCTAAGATGGCATCCACCTGTGTGAAAGGATAATCTTTGTGCCTACCACTTGTGGTTTCAGGGCTAAGTGAATAAATGTAAAATGCTCTGAGCTGTGAGTCATACTACTGTGCAAACACAGCCAATCTGGAGACTTTTGTCCCTGTTTTGTTTGCGTCTGTTTTGTTTTTGTCATGAGCCACTTAGCAGGAACCTCTTCCTCCACTTTCAAGCCCAAGGACACATGACTTTGGAGACTGAGTGTTTAACTTGACTGCAGTCACTGCAATTTTTCAGCTCTTCTGGGACATTATTTGAAATAGGGCTTTGCGTGCTGTGTTCAGCTCTTTGTTTATGTGGTAATGGGAACATACCTACATGAGACCGAAGTTTTGGTGTCAGATCGTTGGCTTCTTTTTAGGGAAGGCAGGAGGGACTCGCCAGCCTTACATCAGCCTTGCCAATGGAGTTGTTATTCCCACTATGTACGAGGTCACAAACTCATGCCTTGAGGAAGCTCCCCCAAGGTTTGACTTAGGTCCAAGGGTAATTGTAAGGACACAAAGAGAAATATGGAAGTCTAGGAAACAACTGATCCATCACCCTGGAGATCGGAGCCTGGTGGGTGGGACCATGAATACAACCAGCCTCATCGACAGTGCAGCTCTGCTCCTGGGACCGGGCCACCCACGCAGCGTCTCCGCTTCTCTCTGGGCATGTCCCGCTGAAACTCTGGGAGTAGAGAAAGTCTGATGGGGTCGTTATGCCAACACTCAGTATGGACTGTCCCTCTAGGGTAGCCCTCGATTTGGGTGTCTTGCTCTGGCTCAATCGTCAAAGCCAGGTAGCAGCCTGGAACTTGCTCCAGGCGCAAATTATGGCAGCGCCATGCTGAAAGAACTGCCGGGGAACTTTCCCGCCAGGGTGGGGTTGGCCCTGGCCTACCTAGTACTTTCAGGGAGATTGAGGCAGCCTGGCGTCATCAGAAGAACACAGATATTGGAATCAGACAGACCTGGGTTTGAACCTTGGTTCTTCCACTGAAATCAATGAATTGTGGATATCACCCACCACACAAAGGTGCCATAAAGATCAAGTATTATAAAGTGCACAGCATAGTGCCCGGCACAGTCTCTGAACTTAATAAATGATAAGATTTGGTATTTTATTTTTTAAAAACTGGAAAGACGGAAGAGTGAAAAAAAAAAAAGTACTTGGTTTTATCATCCTATCACTTAGCCCCTTATTACTGACAATGTGCAGTTTTCAATTCTTGTAGGGACTCGCCCATTATTTCATTTAAAGCTTTATATGCTTTGGATCTGTTTTCTTCCATGGTATTTTTTTAATGAACAGTCTGTTTTATATGGTTGTAGTTAAATAATTTTGCATTCTGATTTCTTTCACATGATAAAATATTTTTACATTATAAATTCTGTACGTAATTTGAGTGGACATGCTGTAATTTACATAAAATTACTTAGAGTTGGACACCTAATGATGGAGCATTGGTTGAATAAATGGTACTGCATTTGTGTAATAAAATACTAAGCAGCCATTTAAAAAGATGTAGTCAGAGAATATTTGTTAATATAGAAACATGTTCATGATTATATGGAAAATGAGATGATTTTACCTCAAGATCCACTGCCTCCCAAATCTATCCAGATATTCACTGCCTCAATCTCAGCAGCTTTCAAACTTTAATAGGCCTCAGAATCACCAAGGGAGCCTGGTAAGTGCAGGTTTGGGGCCCTCCCCCTAGAATTTGATTTAGGAGATGGGGCTCAGGGATTGGTGTTTTTCCAAGGATCCAGGTGATTCTGATGTGGGAATGACACTCCTCGCATTTCTACCTGTTGAAGCTGTACTTCATTTTCCAAGCTTCTCCTTCTACTTTCTCCTGAACACCTAGAGCGTTCTGTTTCCTTGCCTTGTGGATCTTTGTGAAGCCTTCTGAATTGTAAGACTTTTCCTGGTCCTACAAGCGAACTCAGCTGGGCACCATGTCACATCCCTGGGCTATGTGTCAAGCCCCGAGTGGGCTCCTGGATATAGATACTGAAATCCTGGAATCTAGGTTTTGTTTACTTTGCAGTGAAGAGAAAGTGGCCGAGCATTTCAGAACTCTTGAGCACACCTGGTATTAGCAGGAACTTTGAGGAATAAAGGCAGCCTGTCCAACCTTGGCAGAAAAAAATCTTATTTAAATTACCCTCACCTTGGCAATCAAGCTGTGAAAAGTCAATAGTTTGTCCTTTGTGCATTTACTCTGGTCTAAGCCAGAGATAACCAGTGTTCGCTGGAGAGGCTGGTTAAAAAACTTTAAGAGGCTTGTCATTCCTGGTGAATATCTCCAGGTTTTCATTCTCAGACTTTGTGCCATGGAGGTTATTCAAGGTAAGTTTCTCATCTTGTGGTTTACTTAGGGGCCATTCGAGTCAAAATTGAGATTGAGTTACCACCCAAGTACTTCTTCACTTAGGTTTTATTGGTTTGATTTCCTCCTTCCTTAAACCAAATAATATTGGATACCCCTGTCAAGTCAGGTTTTTATTGTCTTACACTATCCTTTATATTACAGGTCAGCTGTTGCAAATGCAGAGTTAGAAATATAACAACTAGTAAACATTATGTTGAGATGATACTGAATTTTTTCCCTTGTCTGTGAGGGAACTAGGCCAGATTCTGTATAAATCTGTGGTTATTCTAGGTTTAAAAGCATTAATAGCTACAGAAAAGAATTCCCCAGAAGGAAACCTAAAGAGCCAAGATTAATAGAAAAAAAGCTCAGAAAAACCTCTCCCTTGCTTCACGTGAAAATATTAACTTGGTAGATTTGAAGCCCTAGATGACCTGAGAATTGGTACTATTGGGGGATGAAAGGATCTGGTTGATGAAGCGGTTCTGGCGGGAAATCACTGGATGGATTGTACTTGTCCACATGACTAACTCGGAGTCATTCTTCAGAACTCTGTTTAGAAGTCAGCTCTAAAACCCCTACATCTGTAAAGCTTTATGTGATCCCACTCCTTGGAAAAAGTTCCTCGTTTATTCTACAGCCACAGCAGTACCTTATACACACTCTAAGGTCGTGTATGTCACAGTCTAGTGTAATGATGTTTGCACGCTGCTGTTCTCCACTAGACCAGAAACTCACTGGGCGTAGAGAGTGTGACTTATTTGTAGGGTCTAATCACCTGGTTAAATGCCTGGATATAGTGGTACTAAATAAATGGATGTGTAAATGAATGATGTGGGTGTGCTGCACTGAACAGGTGACACCAATCAGATAGACTGCCTTTTGGGGGTGTTTTCTGACAATTTCTGCAGTTACTAAATATAAAGCATCACCCTGTCAAGACGAATTTCCCTATAATTATTAGAATAAATTAAGAATGAATGGTGAGGGCTTCCCTGGTGATGCAGTGGTTGAGAATCCACCTGCCAATTCAGGGGACACAGGTTCGAGCCCTGGTCCAGGAAGATCCCACATGCCGCAGAGCAACTAAGCCCGTGTACCACAACTACTGAGCCCGCGTGCCACAACTGCTGAGGCCTGTGTGCCTAGAGCCCGTGCTCTGCAGCGGGAGGGGCCACTGCAGTGAGAGGCCCACGCGCCGCAGCTGGGGAAAAGCCTGCGCACAGCAGCAAAAACCCAACACAGCCAAAAATAAAATAATTAAAATAAATTTATTTTTTTAAAAAAACCTTTCTAAAAATACAATAAATGGTGAAAAAGACAAGTCCAGTATCTGCTTCTCCCTGGATTCCTTATGGCAACTGGGTATTCCCCAGCCCATTGGACCCCCAGACTGAAGGAACTACACCCGAAATTCTGCAGAAGTCCGCTCAACGTTAGCCCACGAGCTGCTGTTAAACTCCTTTCCTGGGTTCTTGAATTCCACAGAAGGCTTAGCTGTCACAGATATGTGAACTTTGTATCTAGGTGCTGGATATCAAATATTTCCCCAATCTCTAATTTTAAAGTGTTTGTATTAAAAGAGCCAGATGATTTTAGAATCGAAAGAAACCTCTTCATTTTACAGATTAGGACACCAACCTTCTTGAGAGACAGGCAGTTTTCGTTAGTGGCAGGAGCCCTAGAGTTGAGTCACATAGGCCAGGATTCAGGTCTTGGCTCTGCGGCTCAAATCACAGCCTCTTACTGGCTGTGTGATCATAAGCAGTTTATTTAATATTTTTTGAAGGTCAGTGTTTTCATTTGTAAAATCCGGTTAAAAATCCATCTCCCTGGGTCAGGACAAGGGATTGCCTCAGGTAACGTGAACCAGAGATGCAATGGTAACATCTGCCCAGAGCAGATGTTCAACAATCTTGAGTCTCTGTCCTCCTTTGCCCAAATCACACCATTTATGGCAGAGTCAGGACTTAGAAGTTTCCCTTGAGGCATTGTTAGGATGGCTTGTGCTTCCCGGCTCACATGGCAGGACTCATGCCCATCAAGAACACTCATTGCTGAGAGGCTGTGTTACATGAGCATTTGAATATGACAGGACTCAGGATTTACTGTAAAAACAATCTCCCTTCTGAGTTACATATTTTCTTGCTGTTGCTTTCTTCACGTTCCTTGCACTGAGAGTTATGGCACCCTCCGTATCAACTATCAGTAATAATTTTGTGTAACTGTGTGAATTAGCAAGATCGCTTCTATAAAGCACCAGAAACTCAGAGCAAACTATATAAACATTTTGGAAAAATAAGATCTACATAGCCTAATAAGTCTTCGATTTTAAAAAGTCACATTCTAGAATAAGAACTTAAATATTTGTGCTAAATTGAAAGGGTTTTGGAAACTAAAAGTGTTTTAAGCAAGGCAGCGTTAGTCACATGAACTGAGGTGGTTGTGAAACATCCATCAGGTGGGAGAAGCAGCATCATTTGTTCACGGTTCTCATTCTCCCAGAGTTCATTCGTCATTTCAAAACACAACTCATTTTTCTATACTCTTCTTCCCTGTAAAGGCAGAAACCTGTGGGTTCTTACTGTGGGACGCTTTCCAAAGGAACACAGAATCGGGATTCCAGAATTCAAATACGTGGCAAATATGCATGGAGATGAGGTATGTGTATGGCTTGAATATCTGACATGTCACCATAGAAGCTTCCCCTCGGGTCTCTTGTGCTCTGTCTAAATGCAAAGGAAGCAGCAGACACTGTAGCAAAGAATCTGGAAAGGTCTTCCGGTGAGGCCTTCTGCGAGGATTGAAGGAACCAGGTTCCAAAAACCAGCACAGCCATCTGGTTGTTTACCCAGTGCCCTGTGCAGGTAACTGGAACGTTTTTTGTTTGGGGTCTGGAAGAACGACAGTGCCCCAGCTCTGGACTGCCAGCAAGTCCCCGAACTCCTGCCTGTGTTGGTTTTCCCCGTCTCCTGCTCAGCATCGAGGTGACCCAGCAGAGGAGCAATATTCTATTTGAACTAAAACAATCAGATCCCAACTAGCTACCCAAACTCCTAGGAGCTGGCTTTTTGAATGCTTTTGTCACTTTCTCTTAATCTAACACTTGGCGTTTTCAACGCTTAAGTTTAGAGCAGCGGTCCCCAACCTTTCTGGCACCAGGGACCGGTTTCATGGAAGACAATTATTCCACAGACCGGGAGGAGGCGGGGAATGGTTTCGAGATGATTCAAGCACATTACATTTATTGTGCACTTTATTTCTATTATTATTACATTGTTATATATAATGAAATAATTACACAGCTCGCCATAATGCTGACAGGAGGTGGAGCTCAGGCGGTAATGCGAGCGATGGGAAGCAGCTGTAAATACAGATGAAGCTTTGCTCGCGTGCCCACCGCTCACCTCCTGCTGTGCGGCCCGGTTCATAACAGCCTGCGGACCGGTGCCAGTCCTCGGCCCAGGGTTGGGGGACCCCTGGTTTAGACCGTCAAGCTTAGGGCTCTGTCATCCCCATCATTCAGCAAACCCTTAAATTCCATCATGATGTCTCGCCTCTTTTCCAGCTTATCGGGGATCCACTCTCTTTTTATTTTGCTTTGTTTTGTTTTATGTTATTTATTTTACATTTTGCAAAATACCCTTTACCACGCCTGCCTGCCCAGCCATTCTTGCCAGGTATTTGAAGGTGCTCCTCTCCATTTCTCACCTTCCTTCCTCAGAGTATTTTGAGAATATGACAACTGCAGGATCTTCTGTTCCCCAGAACCCCACACAACTGGGCAATCCAGTGGGAGGGAAAGACAGTGCCCAGTCTTGACAGTAAAGAAAATTGACGTAGGACTATCAAACGCACTTAACTTTAAGGAATGTCAAAGAACAGGAATATTCCTATAAGTATAACCTGCTGACTTGTTATGACACTTCCAGGTCTGCAGTAGCGTGGGTGGCACACGCTGCTCGAATGCTGGGCTTCCTGTCCTGGCTTAACCCTCCCCAACCCCGGGGCGCCACCCCGCGTGACACACACACATTCTGCCCTTCCCAGGCACGCTGCTCAACCCATCCTGGTCCTGCCGAGCCAGGGGACTTCTTGTCACTGGAGCTCAGATGCAAACACTTGCCTTTGAGAGAGTGGTTGGTCTTTGAACCTGATTTGGGGGTGGTTGGAAGTCACTTTTTTAAGCATAATGGGCTTTGCTGGAAAAGGCTTGATATTGCTGGGAGTCTGACCAAAGCTGTTTTTAACAAAACAACTATTCATGACAGACAGCAGCCCAGACTTCCTTTCTCTTTTGCTATCTAGTCAATTGATCGAGGTCCTGTGGGATCCATTTTTAATAAGAGACATTGACTCCAGTAGCTTATTTATTGAATTCCTGGCATTTCAGAGGTTGCAGCCTGACGCTCAGAAGTTAATCCTCTCAGTTGAAACTTCCAAAGAAAAGCAAGAGTCCTTCCTCTCACTCACCCCTGAATTCACTTGTACTTTCCCAAATTTCTGACATCTTGCCCTCCAGGTAGTTAATGTATCCCATCAAATCAGGGCTCTCTCGTTCACTGTTGTTCTTTGAGGAATGCTAAGGACTGAGATGACTCAGAGGGAAAAGTCCCAGTGTGTTTTGTGTGTGGGAACCTGAAGTCCTGCTATCCCCTATGTGTCCCAGCTGGTAGCAGTGTCTGGCGGCTCTGGGGGCCATTGAGAAACTTATTATCCTGAATTTAGATCTTGTATGTTCTGTCCTCCGGGAGCCACTAGGAGCTGGGGAAAGTGATGGCGTAACCCAGGAGCAAAAGGGTCACTTGGATTAGAAGGTTTAATCACTTTACTCATCCTTCTTCTCTTAGACCTTTTGGAATTGAAAGAGCATTTTCAAGAACCCACTCTTAAAAAGCAACATAGATAATATTTGGGGGCAGTAATTCTTAACCTTCTTTAGTTGGATTCCTTGCTATTCTGGCACAAACTTTGAATGCTGATCTCAGGGTCCATGGATCTTCTAGGAGTTTGTGGATCTCACGTGGAGAAGCCCAGCAGGGGTCATATGTGTACCGAGTAGTGTGGTGGACAGAATTGACCACGGTATTTTTTAAATGTTTCCTCTTTTCCCTGGACCCCACCTCAGTGTGTGCGTGTGTGTGTGTGTTGCCCACACTTAACCCCATGGCCAGGCAACAGTGAGCGTCAGCACCATCAGGAAGACCCAGTCATGTTGAGCACACACACCATTTTCCCCCGAGAATCTTCACCTACTTCGTGATGCCTTCTTTTAGAATCGGGTCTTTATTAAATTAAAAATAACCTGCTATTATTACAAAATCAACATACGTACATCTTAGAAGAAAGAAAACATTGTATACTGACCTTCTACAAATTAGGACTGTCGATTCCTTATCATTTATCCTTCCAGATATTTTTGTGTGTGCAGTTTCACCAAATGAGCAATGCTAATTTGCTCTTTGTAACATTTTTCAGTTAATACAAGCTACCCTTTCATGTCAGTAAATATTTATCCTATCTTTACCTTATATCCCATGTTCTAGTTTCTCCAGTTGTCCTCAAAATGTCCCCCAAAAGTGTCCGTTCAGAATTCTGTCCAAGATTATGCATCATATGTGGTTGACATATCCCTTGAATCTCTTTTCATCTAGCACGTAAAGAATCTTTTCATGACGCTAGACTTGAGCGTGAACGTTGATCCATTGTGTGTCCTGCAGAACGTCCCACATTTTGGATTGTTTCCTTCCTTATAATATCATCGATTTTGTGCCTCTCATCCCCCTATTTACTTCAAACTGGAAGTTAAATCTAAAGGTCTGTGGGATTCAGGTGAAACATTTTTGGCTACCGTGTATCTTCGGAATCGTGAGTTCAGGCTAATTAGCCTGGCTACATCCGGAATGCATGAAGCACGCTGAGGGGAGCAAAATCTACTTAAAATGGCCCATTTTCAGGTGAGAATTGTTACAAAAGAGTGAAGTCAAACCTCCTCTGGTTTTGTATGATATTCCTCTTGTTCTCAATCACCTTGTCATGAGCTCATGTCCTCACGATGCTGCATCGATCAGGCTGGCAAGTTCCCCTCCATACAGCACTGGTCGACAAGAAAAGAGTAATAGTAGCTAACATTTACTGCGCATGGACTACGCTAAGTGCTTTGTAGGTGGCCTTTCTTTTGCTCACTTCTGCAGAAGGCATGTTTGTTAGTGCGTTGACCAGGAAGGGAATGCAGGTTTCTTTCTGTTGGTCCTCTGGGCCTGCATCAGAGCCTGAGCAGTGAGCCTTTCCCAGCTACGGCTCTGCCTCCTTGACCCCCTCCACTGCCTTTGGAACGCTCTTTTTTTAGTGTTTTCCTTTTTACATATAGACCTATGATCTATCTCAAATTAATTTTTGTTTGGATGGATTCCCAGTTGTTCCAGCCCCGTTTGATTAGAAGATTTGGGATCATTCACCATGTGAAAGCGTAGCAAACTCTTAGAGTAAGACTGGAGTGAGCATCTCCATGTCACTTTTCTCTGTCCCTGTCTCATGCCTGCTGCCTGCCTCCCCTCCCTGATTGCCGGAGAGTCACATGGGGGAGCCGACGGAAAGAGCACCTGCCGCCCTTGATAAACCTTTGTCGCCTGCTGTTCATGCTTTTTCAGAGTGAGGGAGACATTTCTGAGCTTCTAACTTTTCTCATTTTAGTAAGACTAGCAGGTGTTTTCCTGGTTTATCCAGGTTCTTATCTGTACACACATCAGCGTGTGGAATTGTAGAAGCCCCAGTCCCAGATGTCATTCACACAGGCTCCTAATCGGCAGTGTGCGCACACCTGACGTCCAATCCTTGTTATTCATTGGGAGGGATGAGACCAGAGGTCCCTGGGCGGGGCTCTCTGCCATTCTCCTGCTCCACAAACATTCACATCGTTTGGGAGTGGGGTCTTTGTCCCCCTCGCCCTCCCCTGACACCTCATTCTGCTACTGGCTGGCTTTGTAGTAAACTATCACCTATAATCTAAAATCAGAGCTTTAATGAACGCTGGGACCATCATACTGGAAATGGAAACATCTAGTACCCTCAGCCTAAATGTGGGTGCAGGAGAGAAGCCTGGAAAATCACTCCTTGCTCCTTCCTCGAGCCCTCCCTGTTCTATGTTTTGTGCCTATCTGCCATCCCATGTTTTAAAATTTTTTCAGGAAAGAAAATCTTATACCTGGGCAATCTCTAGATTGTTAAGACATCTCTAATCCCTGTCTAATGGAAATATCCAAGTGAGGCATGACTATGTGTTTAAAAAGTTGGGTGCCTGGAATTTTAAGCTAATCCAGGAGCAGGCAAAGTGCAGGTGAGAGGTTGGGTCCACAGGTTCCCTTGACTGCAGGGCCCATGGTCTTTAAGTATGGGGGGAGGTATTCAGTCTACGTCTGTTAGGCATAACTGAATTGCCAATTCTGATTCTTTTTATTTTCTAGAGTTTTTTTTTTTTTTAAGCTTCTGTTTCTTAAACATCAATGAATTATTTTTCCTATGATGGTTTATTTGGGTATAGAGTTCTGAAATACCCACATCACACTTAGAATTTCACATTTGGTGGCATTAATTTATAGTTTATTGGATTCCAGACACATAGTGGAAAGGAAAAACATTGCAAAAATATGGATAATAGTGATCATAGTTTTCAACCTAAAAATAAAGGCTAAATGGTTTTTTGCACACTTTCTAGGTATAAGAGACATTTAGACAGTAGTTTGTATGTCTAAATGTCTATATTTAGAGGGTATTTTAATGTTCTACATGAACAACAGGACATAATATCCAAAATTGTGCCTATCCTGGAAAATCTTGGGCTGTGTAGTCAACATGCAATAGAGGTTCCAAACTTACTAAAACAAGACAAAACAAAGCTTGCCACTTCTCAAGCCCTTTTTTCCACCACTATCCCAGATGATGACAAAATGTCCTCAGTTACACAGCATGGCTTTGGATAATTATTTCCTTTTGCATTTAGACCAAACTAATCCTTATTCCAGGCGAAGTGTCTAATTCCTTTTAAGCATGTATTAAATTCCTCATATAATTATCCTCTTTCTCTCCATCTCCTTTTGGTGAGGGTGGGCCGGGGGGCCAGGGTGTCGAGTCCTTGGCATGATCAGAATTGCTGGCCCCCAGCCCTGTGAAGTGTGTTCAGTATTGAACGTCCTTTCAATGAACTAACTTGATCATTTGTATCTCCCCTCTCACTGAGAACCTTAAGTCCTCATGTTTTCAGAAAGTTCCTCCTCAGAATAGTCATGACTTTGTAATGGATTTGGCAACAGTAACCAACAATCATTTATTGAGCACGTGATATACCAGGAGCTGGGCGAGATACCAGGGCTACACAGGAAGCTGGTTAGGATCCCTGCCGTCAGACCTTGGATGGTGGAGTTGCGGGGGGGTAGGGCGGTCAGTCAGGGTCGGTCAGGCCATTGTAATATGTGTGAGCCCTATCAGGAGAGCACAGGTGAGGAGAGTTAAAGGACCACCTAGGCAGGTCATGGAACCCGGACTTGGGGAGGCCATGGAAAAGTGTGCTAGATAATGTAATATTTAGGCTAATACTTGAAGATGAAGGATTTAGCTAGGCAATCAGACAAATGAATTAAGTCTGTACCACACCATGTGGAGCCCCAGAACTGACAGGCTTATTTTCCCCCAGAAGCTGCATTACAGTGTAGCATTTTAAGAACGAACTCCACCATTAGGAGAGCTGAAGTGTTGGCACTACCCTCTAATTCACTCTTGCACAATACACTACCCAGTTGTGGACTGTTGCTTCAAAATTTTTTTCCAATTGTTCTTAGAAGTGCTAGAACACTCGTTTTTATCTATCTAACAAATTCCCACTTGATTGAATTGAAGAAAAACTGATAGAGAATTTATTTTCTGCTTTCTGGGTTCTTGCCATCTTTTTTTTTTTTTTTTTAATAAATTTATTTTATTTATTTATTTTTGGCTGCATTGGGTCTTCATTGCTGCATGTGGTCTTTCTCTAGTTGCGGCGAGCAGGGGCTACTCTTCACTGCGGTGCGCAGGCTTCTCATTGCGGTGGCTTCTCTTGTTGCGGAGCACAGGCTCTAGGCGCGCGGGCTTCAGTAGTTGTGGCACGCGGGCTCAGTTGCTTCACGGCATGTGGGATCTTCCTGGACCAGGCCTCGAACCCGTGTCCCCTGCATTGGCAGGCAGATTCTTAACCACTGTGCCACCAGGGAAGCCCCATCTTTTTTTTTTTTAACTTTTTATTTTATACCGGAGTATAGTTGATTAACAATATTGTGTTAGTTTTAGGTATGCAGCAAAATGATTCATATACGTATACATGTATCTATTCTTCTTCAAATTCTTTTCCCATTTACGTTGTTACATAATATTGAGCAGCATTCCCTGTGCTGTACGGTAGGTCCTTGTTGGTTACCTATTTTAAATGTAGACATGTGTACATGTCAATCCCAAACTCCCTGACTGTCCCTTCCCCCCCCGCGCCTTCCCCCGGTAACCGTAAGTTCCTTCTCTAAGTCTGTGAGTCTGTTTCTGTTTTGTAATAAGTTCATTTGTATCATTTTTTTTTAGATTCTGCATATAAGCGATATTATACAATATTTCTCTTTCTGACTTACTTCACTCAGTATGACAATCTCTAGGTCCATCCTGGGTTCCTGCCATCTTAATGACCAGATGAATTATCAGAGAAAGACTCTAGAAGCTGATGTGCTCATCCAGACTTTCAGGCTCTTCGTTAGGGATTCTTTCATTAAGTCCACACTCTCACAAAAGGAGCTAAATGAAAGGCTGGTTTAGCTAACGGAAACAGTTTTGACCACATTCTTTTTTAAAATTGTAGTCTCTCTAAGGTTTCATATTCAAAGACTTAATTTTAAACGAAGGGAGGTCTATACATAAAACATGAATGAATGTTTGAGACATTTATATTAAGGTTGAGAAGAATTAACTTGAATAATATGTGGCATAAATTTGCTGTTACAGAGACAGGAAAATGTGGTCCAAGAAAACAAGAGGACTTTGTTTAACTCCCTCTGAAATTTCATCTGTTTACCTCACCATTTTTTTAATTATCTGACTCTTAATTGGTTCTTTATCATACTTCCAAGATTTTTCTTTCATCCTCTGCAGTTACGAACTTGTGGTTTGTTTTGGAATATGGAGACAAACAGAAAATACCTCGGTCACACATTCGTTACCTTGAAAGAATCATGATTTTATCGTTTTTGTAAAAATAACATAGGTTTTCTTTAATTTAAAAAGCAATACTAGAAAAATAAGAGGAAATAAAAACTTCGGAATACTATCGCTCAGAAATCACCATCATTAGTATTTGCCAGATGCTATTCTAGACATCTATGTATTTCTACAGTAATAGAATAAGAGGAATCAAAAGGATATAAAATGAAATGTGTGTCATATTATACGTGTTATCTTTAAATAGAAGTATGAGGTTTAACTTTACTTGAATTTAACAGAATAGAACTGAAGTGAAATGAAAATAATTGGTGAACTTGGTATTTTCTCAAAATAAGAAATTATCGGAAGATTCTTCTAGAGTCAAAAAATTAGGAAAAACTGAAATTATAATGATTTGAAATATATATATTTTTAAACTTTGGATAATATCCTATGACCCATTGCTGGGAAAAGTGAAGGAATTAGCACTTTGAAAAGTCTTCTGTCCTCTCCTTTCCTCTCCCCCGGCACCCACCCTTGCCGTTAGCTATAAACCTTAACTTTTACCTTCTATCCTATACCCACACCACCACAGTTGCTTAATTTAGTTCTATAGCTTAATCACAGCTTCTTACTCTTTGTTTTCAGTTTCTTGTGGGTGGATGAATTTAACTGCCAACTCCTGTCTTGAGTTTAGGCGTGCATGACAATGTAGGATTCAGATAGTTAAGAGGAAATTCACATTTAGAACCATGTGGGGATTCCAATATATCTCACTTGGTACTTGACCTGGGACTCAGAGGGGCCTCAGGTTTTTCCTGGTACGTCCCTCTGATGGAACCATCCTACAGTCTCCAACCAGCATTTAGAAATCTCGCTTCCTTCTCTCTTTCCTTGACCTTTTCTCTTCCCCAACCCCTGGCCAGAAAAGCCCCTTCAACCAACCACACTGCCCACCTTTAAAGCCACCTTTCACAGCTTAAAATTGCCAGCCCCTCCTCCACTGGTTTCAGGGAAGCCAGTAAGGAGTGTCCAAATGTGCGTGATCTTCCAAAACACCGAATTGGAAACCCAGTGTGTGACTCACTTGACTTTTTTGGTTATTAAGGACCTTTTATAAGGTTTGTAAGGACCTTTTTCAAGTGACAATTTTGACTGTAAAAACAAAAATCACAGTGGTGGAAGAAGATAGACATGAGTAGGAAAAAAATTGCAGTCAGAATGGAATTTACTTCCACTCTGAATTTTATGGCTACCTATAAATATGTAATTTACATATTTAAAATTTTCTTAGTTCCATTTTAATTATTCTGTGTTCATTAGGATAATAAATTCATAAAATGTGATCTCTTTACTTGCCAGCGAGGGGCATAAAATATGGAATTGCTCATCCTTTGTCCCAACAATGAATTGCTACAGAGCAGTCATAAATGAAAATTCTGTTCCTGCCCATGGCCTTCATTAATGCACCAGAAGCACTGTCCTTATTTAACCACCTGCTGCCCTGATTTCCCATATACTAACTCCTCTACAACATCTGATCGCATGTAAGAGGTAAATATTCCTTACTTAGAAGCAGAATCTTTGAACTCAGGATTACAGGGGAAAAGTAATATAGCCTAATCAAATCTTTCTAGAATAAGGTTGAATACGTGAATTCCTTTAAAAAAAAAAAAAAAAAGGAAATCTCTCCCTTGGGGATTATAAAGCAAGCTCTTTCACAGGCCTTCAGTTTCCCCGTCATTGTTGGTACATAAGGTAATTTTATGTGAATGTGACCATGTCTGTTTTCATAGTCATGCTTTTATTTTACTATACAATTAGAAACATATCTAGCAAAATGGTAATTATACAAAGTTTCTTATTTTTAATGTAAGTAAAAAGTGAGCCAATTTAAAGAAAATGCAAACTAAATAATAGTATAGATAATATGCAGATATGGCAAAAAACTGTGAGGATGTTGTGCCAATGAAACATGAGGATGTGGAAATCAGAAATACAGAGGTATGGCAAAAATTGCACAAATGTGCAAGAGGGGAATTTGGAGATAAAAGAACTTGGGGGCTTCCCTGGTGGCGCAGTGGTTGAGAATCTGCCTGCCAATGCAGGGGACACGGGTTCGAGCCCTGGTCTGGGAAGATCCCACATGCTGCGGAGCAACTAGGCCCGTGAGCCACAATTACTGAGCCTGCGCATCTGGAGCCTGTGCTCCGCAACAAGAGAGGCCGCGATAGTGAGAGGCCCGCGCACCGCGATGAAGAGGGGCCCCCACTTGCCGCAACTAGAGAAAGCCCTTGCACAGAAACGAAGACCCAACACAGCCATAAATAAATAAGTAAATAAATAAATAAACCCAAAGTTAAAAAAAAAAAAAAAAAAAAAGAACTTGGAAACAGGGGAATATGAAAATCAGACCTATTTAAATTAACCTACTTAAATTATGCATATTACAAATTCAGATTTTTCTCTATTAAAATCTACATGTCTACTGCAGTGGTTCTCCACGTATCATCCACCGAGACACGCACCACGGCTCTCCCATGTGCCAGGCATGCCTGTGGAGATGCACAACTCCCTACCTGATCTCTAGCTCCCCCTCTCGCCACCACTCCAGGAAGTATTTGGAAGACAGACAAACTGGAAATAGGATAATAAGAATAACCTTTACTCCACTCTAATTCATTTTTAGTAAATTATTTACGGATAGGTACTTCTTTTTAAATTAACTTAAACCCAAAAAACAAAAACCTTTTACTCACAAAGGTTTTGCAGCACACCAGTGATGGATTGCCACATGCCAGAGTATCAGTATACCTGAGAAACGGTGGTCTGACACCTGGTTTTGGTCTCACATATTATGTGTAGTGTTTCTTGTTGGGGAATTTCTGCTTTGGGGACTGTTTTCCTCTCACCTAACAATATCCTCTTCTCTCTTTAACACCTATAGACTGTAGGGCGGGAACTGCTGCTGCATTTAATTGAGTATCTCGTAACCAGCGATGGAAGAGACCCTGAAATCACAAATCTAATTAATAGTACCCGGATACACATCATGCCTTCAATGAACCCAGACGGATTCGAAGCTGTTGTAAAGCCCGACTGTTTTTACAGTAAGGGAAGGTAAGCACAGGCTAGTCTATCTTTATTTAAAACACAACAAAACCATAAAAAGGCCCCCATCAGATCAGACCCCTTCGCCCTGTAAAGAGAAGTTAGTGAACCATCTCATAACCTGTGTCGTGTCACTGCTGTGCTGGAAACTTTTCAGGGCTGCCCATTGCTTTGACCTTGAGAAGTAAAATCCTGAGCAAGGCTGCTTTACCCCTGCACCTTCCTCACTGCTCCGGCTTCATCGCCTCTTCCCCCGCACTCACCCTGCTGCAGCCGCTCAGACCTCCCTTCATCTCCTGCAACCACCAGCTGCCTTCTCACCCCTGGCATTTCCCACCCCTCCCCCCGTACCCTGCTTCAACAGCATTTCCTCAAAGCCTCCTTCCCTAACCTATCAGATATTAGATCCCCAATTATTCTCACATCACCTGGCACTTTACCCTCATAGCACAATCTTTAATGTCTCATTTCTTGTTTAATGTCTACCTGAGGGCAGGAATGCTGCCTGTTGTGTTCATCCCTGTTAAATCCCAGGGCCTAGGGTAGTACCTGGACCCTCAATAAACAGGTTGATTTATTAAGCCAGCACACAAACTAATCACAAAGAAGAGTGAGTCTTGTAGTATTTCTGATTTAAAGTTTATTGTGTTTCAAGCAGCCTCAGGAAGTTTGGAACTTCTCAAATGTCTGATAAACATTGATATTTGTGCAATTAAAAATTTGTTTTTACCAAAGATTAATAAATCACCACTTGATTCCCTTCCACGTTTAAGTTTTTTAGCATATTTAAACATGGCCAGTCCACTTTTCAGAAATACATTTGTATAAAATAGCACATTCCTGTTGTTTCTGTTACCAATTGCTATGGAACAAACTGCCCCCAAATTGAGGGACTTAAAAAACAACCACCTCTTTATTTACTCTCCACTATGTAGGTTAGGCATTTGGGCAGGGCAGAGCAGAGATGGCTAATCTCTATGCCATGATATCAGGGGCCTCAGCTGGGGTCTGGCTGGGACCGTATCTCTAGAGTCTCAGTGCTGGCTGTCACCTGGGTTCCTCATTCTGGCACATGGACCCTTGATGTGGACAGCATTGGGGTCTCAGAGCTCCAAGTGGGAGTGTCAAGAGCAAAAGCCCCGAAATGCAAACACTTATCAGACCTCCGCATACATCCGAATCACTACTGTCCCACTGGCAAGAACAGGTCTCATGGGAGGGGACAACATATTGTGTGAATGCCAGCTGTGATTCATTGGAGGCTGCCCAGGCAACCATCTACCACCTCTGTATTCATATTTGGAAAAACACCTGGAGCCCAAAGCAAAGGTCTACACACTGCACGAATCTGCTCCCTCAGACAGCAATAGTAAACCCTAAAAAATTCTTTCTTTTAAAGGGAAAATAGTAACTTCTATGACCTGAATAGAAATTTCCCCGATGCTTTTGAATTTAATAATGTACCAAGGCAGCCTGAAACTGTGGCAGTCATGAAGTGGCTGAATACAGAGACATTTGTCCTTTCTGCAAACCTCCACGGTGGTGCCCTGGTGGCCAGTTACCCATTTGATAATGGTGTTCCAGGTAAGCAAACTTGGGCCCAGCTCTTGCTTTCTAAGTCCAGAGTGAAACTGCAAACTCTCTGCCTCTGAATGGGGATACACTCTTCCTCTCCTCACTTAACTTCTCTGGCAGGGATAGAAAGAGCCCCATTCTCTTGACCCTCAGCTATCCTTCCTACAATTTATAAACGGTAGATGGGCAAAGTGGCTGAACTGATAACAACACGGGATTACTTGACATTCATCAGTGAAACGGTAAAATTGGGATTTAAATTAGCCCACAAGAGGCAACACGGCTAAATAAATAAATAAATAAAACTAATCATGTAAGTAATAATTCCTGATTCCTCTTAAAACTGTGGGATAAGGTACGTACCAAGGACTTAAAGTATTTGAGTGGCTTCATTTAACCCCTACAGTACCTAAGGAAAGTTTACTGACCACCAGAAATCAGCAAGAGTGACTAAGAGGGTATTTAACTTTTAAGCTGACTGAGAAGGAGTTTAGACATGTACATGGTTATTTTGTGTGATATTGCCTTCTGTATGTCCATTAAAAACTAGGAAGAGGACTAAAGGGAGTATTCGTGGAAGTGGGTAGAGGATCTCACTAGGAAATTAGAGCCTTTGTGTGTGATGTGATGATGCACGTGCTAATATGGTGTGTGCTTCCTCCGACTATAACTTCAACTAAAAGGTCTTGGTCTGTCTTTCACGTACAGCCACTGGGACATTATACTCTCGGAGTTTAACCCCTGATGATGATGTTTTTCAATATCTTGCACGTACCTATGCTTCAAGAAATCCTGACATGAGGAAAAGAAATCCATGTAGAACTAAAATAGAGTTTCCTGGTGGAATTGTAAATGGATACTTTTGGTATCCACTCAAAGGTGAGTTTCTCTTCGTTCTGCTATTCTCCTTACTGCCTTCACCCAGAGGTGCCAGCTGGCCTTCACCCCAGCAGTTGCCAAAAGTTAGGCACAGTGCAGTCCCTTCAGTCGTGTCTCTGTCAGCTAATATCACAGAGCAGTGAGGGGAACTGATCATTTGAGAGATGCTCAGGCATGCTCCCCACTGCCAAAGCCTCCTGAGTTCAGACACTGGTTCAGCATTTACCTTGGAGCTGGGAACTGTGCCAAGAAAGATGAACAGGACACAGATATTAAGCCCAAGTTTAAGAGAGAAGAGCAACATACAAATAAATAATTGTGATGGCATGTAATGTGAATAAAAGTAGAGATTTAGGGCTTCCCTTGGTGGCGCAGTGGTTAAGAATCTGCCTGCCAATGCAGGGGACACGGGTTTGAGCCCTGGTCCGGGAAGATCTCACATCTTAGTTGCACAGAGCAACTAAGCCCGTGCACCACAACTACTCAGCCTGCACTCTAGAGCCCGCAATCCACAACTACTGAGCCCGCGTGCCTAGAGCCCGTGCTCTGCAACATGGAGAGCCACTGTAATGAGAAGCCCGCCACCACATCGAAGAGTAGCCCCCGCTCGCTGCAACTAAAGAAAGCCTGCGTGCAGCAAGGAAGACCCAACGCAGCCAAAAATAAAATAAAATTTTTTAAAAAGTATAGATTTAGAAAAGGTACAGTGTACCACAGAGGTGTAAAGCCAAAATACATCAGGGAGTAGTGAAGGCCTTAGAGAAATGTAATGCTTATGTCTCATCCAGTGGGGACAGCTGCTACTTAGAACAAGGCAATTATTGCCATGCAGCAGTGGGGGGCAGTATTGCCAGATCTTCCAGTTTGTGAAGCAAGCTGGATATTTCCATGAAGTCTCCTGATTTTAAAACCACTTTGCAGGCTAAACAAAAGAGCCCTCTAGTTTTTCTCCCTTGGAACAGGATGGCCAGGTGAGGGAGGGAGTGAGGAGCTGGCCATGTAGGGAACATGGTGGAGGGGTGTTCTTGTCAGAATGAATAATATAAGCAGAAGCCCAGGGGTGTCAGAGTCCTAGTCTGGAAATTGACAGAGAATAGGAGGGACCTAGGACAGAAGGGTGAGAGGGGAGACAGTGGGCTGGAACCAGGTTTCCACTGCCTCAGTGGAAAGTGCCCCCTTCCAGACTGGTCAGCTGATCCTACCAACAGCAACCCCCAGCCTGCATTTCCGCATACAGGCTACTTCCTCAGTTGTCACTTTGGATGCACAGGCTATCAAGTAGTCTTGCACAAGCTGGGACTTTCGTGTCTGGGCGGGTCTCTGCCAGCTTCCCAGATAATATAAATAAGTATAGACCACAAGTGAGAGGAACCAGGACCAGCCAGATACCACAACATCCCAAACTTCTCTCCGCTGTCCGAGAGAGAGCCTCCCCACTCCCACCACAGGGCTGAGTCCCCGCTCACTACTCTCCACAGGGAGGAAAGGGCCCCCTCCTGCCCAGTAGCAGTGCTGTCCTTCATGTGCGTTGTCTGCAACTTTCAAGACAGATCCAGATGTGTGGGAGATTAACTAGAAACCTAATTTTGCTGTTGGGAGTTGTTCCCAAGTGTGCCTGTGTGTCAGCTGTGTATCTCTGTGAGAAAAAAAGAGGCCAGAGCCAGAAACTTTGAGGAGCTTAGAACAGAGCATTCTGGCTCAGTCTCGAGGTTTTTGTAGCCAGGCCTGACTGGCATTATCTGGAGCGGCACACACTCTCCACACTTGGTATTCTCCATCCAGCGCGCTTTGCACACCTGTTGTGCACACCTGTTTTGCCATTTAACTTCTTTCTACCTGAGACACAGCCATCCAGCCAAGGGCTTTTGTTTTGTTTCATTTCTCTCTTCCTTTTTTCCTTCTTCTATTTCTTGGTGAAAATGAGGTCAGAGAGAAATACAAAACTTGTAAGTAAAGGAAAAGAAAGGATAGAGTAATTCTTCCTGGCTAAAATCTGTACGTACATAGATATTACTCAATGTTTACATAATATTTTGACCATTTTCTGAGCATAAATTTTTTTTACTTCATTACTTCCCAAATACCCTGATGAAATTGAGAATATATATTTCACTGGGCAGATATCAAGTATAGCTAATTAAAATCTGGCAGAGACTACTTCCTTCAAAGTTACCATATTTCTTCAAATCCAACATGCCACTCATTGTAAAACATGTCCCACCAAGAAAGAAAAAAGTTTCCAGCCAAACTAATAACCCAATGATGTTATTCAGCCATCAAATTTAAGATACTTCCCAATTCAGAGATTTTAAAATATGAAAAGTTTTTCATCTTAGAAAATATAAAATACAGTTATAACCCTTTGAAAATAGGGTGTTGAGAGGTAAGAACTAGAAAGTGAGCATGGGCAGTGGTAACCCCAGAAGTACCAGGGGCCTGCGTCTTCCCCTGCTCCCTGAGAATCAGCATGGCACCTTCCCTCTCATTCCCAAACACAGTGTGGTGTGATGGCTGAGAGCATGGGGGCGCTAGGAAGATGGCTTGTGCTCCAGTCTCAGCCATTCACTGGCAAGAATCCCTGGGCACATGAACTACCATTTGTGATTAAGCTTCCTCATCTGTAAAATACGAGTGATAATTACTGTGAGGATTAAATGAGTGGATGGTGAAGCTCTTCAAACAGTACCTAGCAAGAGCGAACACTCAGTAAACA
Source organism: Balaenoptera ricei (assembly GCF_028023285.1). Lineage (NCBI taxonomy): Eukaryota > Metazoa > Chordata > Mammalia > Artiodactyla > Balaenopteridae > Balaenoptera > Balaenoptera ricei. The sequence continues at coordinate 57,981,388 of NC_082648.1, read as the reverse complement.
CTGGCCATTATTATTCCTCCTAATTCATATACTTAGCTTTACAGAACAAATGTGTTTATGAATGGTTTGTAGAAATATTTTAAAAGAAATCTCACTCTAGTTTATATCTGTTTAAAATGTAATTTAGGAAGAAATGTAACTTGAAGAATCCTTTTTTTTTTTTTTTTTAAATAAATTTATTTATTTATTTTTGGCTGCATTGGGTCTTCGTTGTGGTGTGCGGGCTTCTCATTGAGGTGGCTTCTCTTGTTGTGGAGCACGGGCTCTAGGCACACGGGCTTCAGTAGTTGTGGCTCGCGGGCCCTAGAGCGCAGGCTCAGTAGTTGTGGCACACGGGCTTAGTTGCTCCGTGGCATGTGGGATCTTCCCAGACCAGGGATTGAACCTGTGTCCCCTGCATTCGCAGGTGGATTCTTAACCACTGCGCCACCAGGGAAGCCCTTGAAGAATCCTTTTTGTAATTGTGATTTTAAAAAAGGACCCTTCCTCTATCCCTCACTTAATTTTGATGCACAGCTGAACATCAGTCAGCTCTGATTCAGTTACCCATATGGGAATATTTAGGATTGCTTTGTCATGCCTGGATAATAAAATGTCAAGCTCTAATTGTACTTGCTAATATGTCAAATTCATCTTTTCCTGTTTACGTGTACTTTCATTACAACCGTCTGATTCACCTGTCCCCAAGGTACGTGATACTTGGCTTCACTCCAATTTCAGACCTTAAAAAAAATTAAATATGCTTGTGTTTAGGTGGAATGCAAGATTACAACTACATCTGGGCCCAGTGTTTTGAAATTACGTTGGAGCTGTCATGCTGTAAATATCCTCGCAAGGAGAAGCTTCCAAGCTTCTGGAACGATAACAAAGACTCGCTGATTGACTATATAAAACAGGTGCACATAGGTTTGTAAGATTTTCTTATTAATTCCTGTTAACACAAAATATAGCATCTGGCAAACCCTCTGGGTTGAGAAAATGCAAGCCCCTATTTATGTTGTCTAGGTATAGCCTCATTTTTAGTACCAGAACAGTGGTTCAGAATTCTCTCTGCGTGAACATCTGCAGCCTGTGAGAAATGCAGCACCCATCAGTTCATATAAGAGAAAGCATGGTGTGTTACTTTAATATGGGGGTGTAAAATCCAGGGTACTTCTAATTTTACAAGTTGAATGACCTGGAAATCTGGCAAAAGATCAGGAAAACAGGCTGTTACTCTGTTACATCATCACCCATTTAGAAAGAAGCCAAGTTTGCTTGTCACTTGCCATATAATATCACAGACCAGAGAACGTTGGACATGCCATTTTGCATTTTTTCTAGAACTGGGGTGGTAACCTAGCACCATTAGCTTCAACCCCTCCCACCCCTCAACTCTGCCAAATGACCTGGCATTGGGCGTCTTTGCAGCCTGTTTTTTGATGGCTGTCTGGCCTTTATCACAGATGAGCAGACTTAATGTGACAGGAGTGGTCCTTCTCAAACATGTGCAGCAGACTCACCAGGAGGGTTTGTTAAAATGCGATTGCCAGGCCCCACCCCCAGAGTTGCTGATTTAGTGGGTCTGGAATGATTAACATCTTCCCTGGTGATGCTGACGCTGCCGGCCCAGGGACTACTCTTCGGAAACCATTGTACTAGAGCAACACATTGCTTGTGATGATGATGGAATCCTGGGCAGGGTGTGGAAGGCTCTTCTGCATTGCCCGGGTTAGTTATTTTTCTCCATTCAGAACGGCTTGGGGGGAGAAAGGTATCAGGAATTACGGTGACAGTTATGCTACCGCATCAAGCCAAAGTGGAGGATGTGTGCTTGTGAAGAGGTTTGCATCATGGGCCTGCTGCATGATTGCATGATTCCTGGATTTTCTGCATGCTTCACACCAAAGCTTCCCACCTGCTGAAAAGAGATGGAGACGGTTGAGGCAGGGAAAAGTCAGAAGCAGAGGGGTACAGGGCTGAGTGCAGGGACAATTAGGAGCTTCCCTTGGCCACACATCCCTAACATGGCTACTCCTTCCCCCTTTCATACTTGACCCCCAACCTCTTCACCCCCATGACACAAGTACACAAAGATTATTTTTGAATTGGCAGGGCTGCATCTAACTGGCTGAGACATTTATGGGGTAGGTTGATGGGGGAGATTACGAAATGTCATCTTTCTTTTTCACCAGCATCTTAATAATTTTTATTAAGCTTATTATTGGGTCTTTCTCCTTTTTCATTATGTCACTAGACTTTGTATTCTGGTATGTCTCTACTTGACTTTTCTCATGAGGCACATTTCTACTTTTACTGTATTTCTACCTATGTCAATCTTTTAGTGTGTACTCTGTCCTTTTCTAAAATTCCTCCTTCAGAAGCATCAGCATGGGAGTGCAACTAAACACGAAATACACTCCACGAACTGCACTGCTATCTTCAGAATTTCAGTCTAGCTGGAAAGGTTATTTGCTGAGCCCTGAATTAAGGTGGGCTCTGAAGTATCCTGCTGAAATAACATTGCCAGTGAAGGAGCTTTGTAAACTGTTAAATAACATACAAGTTACAGCCTAACCATTGTTATTTATTAATTTAAAGTGCTTACAAGTCCATTTAACTAGGTTTTATAAAGAATATTCATACATCTACCTGTCCCTATAATCAGATGTGCACAGCTTACTTAAAAAAACATATGTATATATTAACACATCAACCCTGCCCCCGTGGTTTAAGACAGGGTTTTTTTTGTTTTCTTTTGTTTTTGTTTTCTAGTTTAATAATGAAACTCTATTTCAAAACACTGATACAGTGTGGTTACTGTTACTTGATAGAGAGGTTCTCTCCTTATTGGTGCCCAATAGGAAGCCAAAGAGTATCTTTGATTGTGAATAATGGAAGCAAACATCTTTTTACCACTATTGCTCTGGTTTAAGAAAATTACTGATGTTTGTCAAGCTGCATCACATTCACTGGCTCAGTGTCACCACTTGCTAAGATGGTCTCTGAGATTTCCAGATGGGTCAAAGTCTCTGGCCTACCTTGTCTGGGAAGGAAAGGCCTCCTGCTCTAATGGAAGGACCAGGCCTAGACGGCGGGAGCCTGGGTAAGGCCTAAGCTGTTCTGTCATCTGCCCCTGTGTGAAACTTTGCAAGCCACTTGTCTCAACTGGTTTTAGTCAACTGATAGCTAAGAGTAATAGCATATGCCTTGTCTCACCCCAGCTTGGTCTAAGTCTCCGATGGGGTCATTCTTTCAATTAAATCTCACTGCCAACCTCAATCTGAACTCAGGCCCTTTGGTGCTGTGTTGTCATGCTTAGAGGGTTGACTAGGCTCCTGTTGGGATGAGGGTAAGGCAGACGTTAAGGTGAGTGTGAATTCTAGGAACCTGGAATGTCCTGCTTGTTCCCTCTCTGGGGAGAAGCAAAGATGAGCAAGACGTGATATTACCTGCTGCTGTTCTCTCCCTTGAACTCCTCAGAGCAGATCTGAACCCAGAGGTTTGGGGGATGGCCCACAGCATCCAGAAACCTAAGCAACCTGGACCTGAGAGAATCTGGTATGTGTTGAGTTCCAGAAGCCCGTGAGACACAGATACGCATCTGTTATCAGATCCAAAGTCAGTGGCAGCTATAATCATTAGGTGGGGACATGGGAGTGAACAGTCTCCCGAGTACCACCGGCTCAGACTCTGTGCTGTAGCCAGTCCTTGCCCAGCAGGGGCTTTTCATCCACGGAGCTTGATACATCCACAAGGGAAGGAGAGCTTTACATTTCTCCCCCTCATTTCCAGATGTGGCCACAAAATTTAAGTCTCAGATTTTATTCTCCTTTGCTTATTATCGGAGCTTTTTTCAAAATTTCGCTTTTTGTTCTCCTGATGTCATAGTGCTGGCTGTCTCTGCATCTCTTTGGATCTACTGGTCTTTTTTCAATTTTTGATTTCAGCATATAGAAATAAATAATCTCTTCTGGTAAAACAATCACTTCCTTCTAAGTGAAAAGTTTGGTGGTGCCTGGACAGAATATTGAAAAGACGTATAAGATCCAAAGACAGCTTATATTTGGCTGGTGCTATGGGGTTATCCTCTAATAGAAATTCTGTATTTAAGCATGGTCTGTGTTTGTTCAATAACGGAGTGATATTCAGATATTCCCAGCTTGAACAACTGTCTCTAGGTTTGGCTAAGGGTCATACAGAAATGAATCTTTTAATCTTTAGAGGACATTGAATGAGAGTCAAAACTGGAATATGAAGACTTTTGGCAATCGACCTGAATCCAAGTTACTCTTCCTTTTCCCATGTTTGAGGATAGTCAGACTACCGGTCCCTGGAAACCTTTGTTTAGTTTGACACATGATATAGGGGTGTTGTGTGGGTACCTAAGGCCATCTAAAAACGCTGTTCATAGACTGTCAAAAAAATTCAAATCTGTTCTGTTAAAGTGTAACAACCAATTCCAGCCAAGAAGGAATTCGCAAATTTTTTTAATTTGAAGTATAGTTGATTTACAAGTTGTCTTAATTTCTGCTGTACAGCTATATATATATATATATAGCTGAGTATATATGTATATTCTTTTTCATGTTCTTTTCCATTATGGTTTATCACAGGATATTGAATATAGTTCCCTGTGCTATACAGTAGGACCTTGTTGTTTATCCATTCTATACATAATAGTTTGCATCTGCTAATCCCAAACCCCCAATCCATCCCTCTCCCACCCCCTCCCCCTTGGTAACCACAGTCTGTTTTCTATGTCTGTGAGTCTATTTCTGTTTCGTAGATAAGTTCATTTGTGGCATATTTTAGATTCTACATATAGTGATATCATATGGTATTTGTCTTTCTCTTTCTGACTTCACTTAATATGATAATCTCAAGGTCCATCCACGTTGCTGCAAATGGCATTATTTCATTCTTTTTTATGGCTGAGTAGTATTCCATTGTATGTATGTACCACATCTTCTTTATCCATTCATCTGTCGATGGACGTTTTAGGTTGTTTGCATGTCTTGGCCATTGTGAACAGTGCTGCTATGAACATAGGGGTGCATGGATCTTTTTGAATTATACTTTTGTCTGGATATATGCCCCGGAGTGGGATTGCTGGATAATATGGTAATTCTATTTTTAGTTTTTTGAGGGACCTCCATAGTGTTTTCGATAGTGGCTGCACCAACTTACATTCCCACCAACAGTGTAGGAGGGTTCCATTTTCTCCACACCCTCTCCGGCATTTGTTATTTGTGGACTTTTTAATGATGGCCATTCTGACTAGTGTGAGGTAATACCTCATTGTAGTTTTCATTTGCATTTCTCTAATAATTAGCGATGTTGAGTATCTTTTCATGTGCCTGTTGGCCATCTGTATGTTTTCTTTGGAGAACTGTATATTTAGGTTGTCTGCCCAGTTTTCAATTGGGTTTTTTTTTCTTTTAATTGAATTGTATGAGCTGTTTGTATATTTTGGAGATTAACCCCTTGTCAGTCACATAGTTTGTAAATATTTTATCTCAGTCCGTAGGTTGTCTTTTCATTTTGTTTATGGTTTCCTTTGCTGTGCAAAAGCTTATAAATTTGATTAGGTCCTGTTTGTTTATTTTTGTTTTTATTTGTTGCCTTGGGAGACTGACCTATGAAAACATTGCTTCGATTTATGTCAGAGAATGTTTTGCCTATGTTCTCTTCTAGGAGTTTTATGGTATCGTGTCTTATATTTAAGTCTTTAAGCCATTTTGAGTTTATTTTTGTGTGTATTCTAACTTCATTGGTTTACGTGCAGCAGTCCAGCTTTCCCAATACCACTTGCTGAAGAGACTGTCTTTTGTCCATTGTATATTCTTGCCTCCTTTGTCAAAGATTAATTGACCATAGGTGTGTGGGTTTATTTCCAGGCTCTCTATTCTGTTCCATTGATCCATATGTCCGTTTTTGTGCCAGTACCATGCTGTTTTGATTACTGTTTGCTAAATTTTTTTTAAGGCACCGTGACATTTTTTTTCTTGGTGTCTTCTGCCTTAGCATCCTGAATCTTAGGTGTAAAGTCAATTTCAAAGATAGCTTAATTTTTTATGAGTTTGGGTTGGTTTTGTTTGGTTTGGTTGGTTTTGAAGAAGACAATGAAAAATACAAAAGATGCCAACACACATACTGCCAGTACTACAAGCTATCTTGCTCAAATGCACAAACTTTCAAAGTGGCAGGAAGACTATAAGCTAGTTCAGAGACCTAAGGAAGGAAGAAATAAGCATAGCTTCCTCCTTCACATATTCTTGCTCTTGCGGAACAAAGCTGAACTGAGATCTCAGCAACTTATCCAGTATTTCTGTGTCAACTTCAAACTTATATGGCTAGTCTTTCTTTTCCTTTGTATCATTTTTCTTATCCAAATAAGAAGAAAGAGAAGGATTAAGAAAGGATTAATATTTGTTGAGCCTCCTGTTCTGTTACTTGTGTTTGATCCTCACGACAATCCTGGAAGATATACATATTATCCCCATATTATAGGTGATGAAATTGAGGCTTGGGAATGTTTAGTGACTTGGGAGCTGGGATTCTAATGTATCACAGGACTTCCTAAGAAGGCCATAATGGAAATCTCTCTTCAAAAAAGAATGCCATTGAAATTCAATGAATAAATGCAGAATCAGTTTACTAAATTATGACTGATTATGGTTGGGTACTCCCTGAAGATCAAAAGGATACATATGACCCTTGAAGAACATGAGTTTGAACTGTGTGGATACACTTATATGTGTGTGTTGGGGGGGGCAAGGGAATTGGTTTTTGTTTTGTTTTGTTTTTTCACTAAATATGTACTACAGTACTGCACAGTCCACGGTTGGTTCAATCTGCCAGTGCAGAGAGGGCCAACCGTAAAGCTATATGTGGATTTTCAACTGTGTGGAGGGTCGACGTCCCTAACCTTGCATTGTTCAAAGGTCAACTGTAGTAGGAATAAATATAAATGGAACCTATTTTTTCAAAAGGCAAAAGAGGAACAAATTAAAATGGAGGTTTGCATAGTTGACCTAAATAGAAAAAGTGAGAAGGAAATGTGGAATTTAATCATTCCTTCTCTTGAGGAAAATAATGAAGAGTCAAGAATCTGGAAAAAGTTAAAGGCAACTTGGGTCAGATAGAACTTAATGTTTGAGGTAAAAATGTTGTTGGTAAATGTCAAAACTTTTACATTTCATTTTAACCTTTTCTGAAGGAAACTATTTAATATGTGCCTCATATTTTTCCTGTCCTGGTAAATAATTACTAAGTATTACTGTTTTGGGACATTTCAGGGAACCTTTTTCATTGTGGCCTCTTCTTTCTCATTTATGTCATTACGATAACATGACTTGTCACTGAAGTGAACAAACTGGAATAGGAAAATAGGGTTTAAAATGAGAGGAGTCTTAAAATATAAATGGTCTTTTATTAACTGTATTCTTGAAATTTCAAGGTGAGGGGTATGGCATCGGGTTCAGTGTGGGCTCTGAAGACTAGCATGGATTTACAGCCAGGCTGTGCTGCTTTGTTGGTTATATGAGCTTGAAAAGGTTATTTAATAATCCAAAGCCTTAGTTTCCTCATCAGTAAAATTGTGATAATAACATTGCCTACCTCATAGAGTGGATGTGAAGATGCAGTGAGAAAATGCACATTAAGCACTTAGCATAGAGCCTGAACTATACTAACTGCTCTGTAAATGTTGGCTCCCATTATTAGTAATAATAAGACTCCTTCAATCGATTCCATGCTTCCAAGCAATGCTGTGATTATAACTGTTTCCCAAGTAGTTTGCCTGACCATGAGACAAAACCATTGAGTCCCTTACACAGATAAGTATCTTATTGTAAATTGGCATTTTTGACCTTTATTTAGGATTTTATGGAACTCAGGCAGTACAGTTTGGTGACTGAGTGAACATCTTGGAAATGGTAGGAGTAGATTTAGATTGTTATCTATGTTCTCTTATTTTGATAATATGCTATAAATGGAATATTCAACAACACAACAAACAAATTTAACCTATAAATCAGATTGGTAGTTTGACTGTATTTTAAGTTATATCGAAAATAATGTTCATTGCAGCACTGTTTACAATAGCCAAGACATGGAAGCAACCTAAATGTCCATCGACAGAGGAATGGATAAAGAAGATGTGATACATATATACTATGGAATATTACTCAGCCATTAAAGAGAATGAAATAATATCATTTGCAGCAACATGGATGGACCTAGAGATTGTTATACTGAGTGAAGTAAGTCAGAAAGAGAAAGAGAAATATCATATGGTATCGCTTATATGTGGATTCTAAAAATAAATGATACAAGTGAACTTATTTACAAAACAGAAACAGACTCACAGACTTAGAGAATGAACTTATGGTTACCAGGGGGGAAGGGTGGGGAGGGATAGTTAGGGAGTTTGGGGTTGACATATACACACTGCTATGTTTAACATGGATAACCAACAAGGACCTACTGTATAGCACAGGGAACTCTGCTTAATGTTTTGTGGCAGCCTGGATGGTAGGGGAGTTTAGGGGAGAATGGATACATTTATATGTATGGCTGAGTCACTTTGCTGTGCACCTGAAACTATCACAACATTGTTGATTGGCTATACTCCAATATAAAATAAAAAGTTAAAAAAAGTTTACCAAGTTCTGATTCAAGATGGTGACATAGGAGGATCCTGAACTCACCTCCTCCCATGGACACACCAAATCCACAATTGCATATGGAACAGTTTTCTCTGAAGGAAACCTAAAAACTACCTGAGCGACTTCTACACAAGAAAAAACCCACATGGAAATGGGTGGGAGAGTCTGAGACATAACCTTGCCATAAACCCATCTCCAGCACAGCAACCCAAAATCAGGAAGGAACTCACAACTCTAAGCTTCTCCCTGAGAGTAAATGGTTTGAACTACACATCTGGTACCCCAACTTTTAAGACGTGCACCCAAGAGATAATCCCACAAAACATCTAGCTTTGGGGTTTTTAGGTTTTAAAATAACACTGAATTATTTTTCATGCTAAATCTTTTATTAACTTAAAAATTTTTTTATTTTATACTAGAGTATAGTTGATTAACAATGTTAGTTTCAGGTGTACAGCAGAGTGATTCAGTTCTACATATACATGTATCTATTCTTTTTCAAATTCTGTTCCCATTTTGGTTATCACAGAGTACTGAGCAGAGTTCCCTGTGCTATACAGTAGGTCCTTGTTGGTTATCTATTTTAAATATAGCAGTGTGTACAGGTCAATCCCAAACTCCCAATCTATCCCTCCCCTCCACCCTTCCCCCCAGTAACCATAAGTTTGTTCTCTAAGTTTGTGTGTGTTTCTGTTTCGTAAATAAGTTCACTTGTATCATTATTTTTTGGATTCCGCATATAAGCGATATATATTTCTTTGTCTGACTTACTTCACTTACTGTGATAATCTCTAGGTCCATCCATGTTGCTGCAAATGGCATTATTTCATTCTTTTTTAATGGCTGAGTAATATTCCATTGTATATATGTACCACATCTTCTTTATCCATTCCTCTGTTGATGGGCATTTAGGTTGCTTCCATACATACAACTGTTGGCTATTGTCAACAGTGCTGCAATGAACATTGGGGTGCATGTATCCTTATGAACCATGTTTTTCTCTGGATATATGCCCAGGAGTGGGTATGTTGGATCATATGGTAGTTCTATTTTTGGTTTCTTAAGGAACCTCCATATGGTTCTCCATAGTGGCTGTACCAATTTACATTCCCACCAACAGTGTAGGAGGGTTCCCTTCTCTCCACACCCTCTCCAGCATTTATTGTTTGTAGACTTCTTGATGATGGCCATTCTGACTGGTGTGAGGTGATACCTTATTGTAGTTTTGATTTGCATTTCTCTAATTTTTAGTGACATTGAACATCTTTTCATGTGCCTCTTGTCCATCTGTATGTCTTTTTGGAGAAACGTCTATTTAGGTCTTCTGCCCCTTTTTTGACTGGGTTGTTTTTTTGATATTGAGCCCATGAGCTGTTTGTAAATTTTGGGGATTAACTCCTTGTCAGTTGCATCGTTTGCAAATATTTTCTCCCATTCTGTGGGTTGTCTTTTTGTTTTGTTTATGGTTTCCTTTGCTGTGCAAAGGCTTCTGAGTTTCATTAGGTCCCATTTGTTTATTTTTGTGTTTATTTCCATTACTCTAGGAGACGGATGCAAAAAGATGTTGCTGCAATTTATGCCAAAGAGTGTTCTGCTTGTTTTCCTCTAAGAGTGTTCTAGTATCCGATCTTACATTTAGGTCCATAATCCATTTTGAGTTTATTTTTATGTATGGTGTTAAAGAATGTTCTAATTTCATTTTTTTATATGTAGCTGTCCAGTTTTCCCAGCACCATTTACTGAAGAGACTGTCTTTTCTCCGTTGTATAGTCTTGACTCCTTTGTTGTAGATTAATTGACCATAGGTGTGTGGGTCTATTTCTGGGCTTTCTATCTTATTCCATTGATCTATATTTCTGTTTTTGTGCCAGTACCATACTGTTCTGATGACTGTAGCTTTGTAGTATAGTCTGAAGTCAGGGAGCCTGATTCCTCCAGCTCCATTTTTCTTTCTCAAGATTGCTTTGGCTATTCAGGGTCTTTTGTGTCTCCATATAAATTTTAAGATTTTTTGTTCTAATTCTATGAAAAATGCCATTGGTAATTTGATAGGGATTGCATTTGTAGATTGCCTTGGGCAGTATAGTCATTTTGACAATATGATAATATTTTGACAATTTTGACAATATTTCTTCCAATCCAAGAACATGGTATATCTTTCCATCTGTTTGTGTCATCTTCAGTTTCTTTCATCAGCATCTTATAGTTTTCTGAGTACAGATCTTTTGCCTCCTTAGGTAGGTTTATTCCTAGGTATTTTATTCCTTTTGATGTGATGGTAAATGGGATTGTTTCTTTAATTTCTCTTTCTGATCTTTCATTATTAGTGTATAGAAATGCAACAGACTTTTGTGTATTTATTTTGTATCCTTCAACTTTACCGAATTCATTGATGAGCTCTAGTAGTTTTCTGGTAGCATCTTTAGGATTCTCTATGTATAGTATCATGTCATCTGCAAACAGTGACAGTTTTACTTCTTCTTTCTCAGTTTGGATTCCTTTTACTTCTTTTTCTTCTCTGACTGCCAAGGCTAGGACTTCCAAAACTATGTTGAATGAAAGTGGCAAGAGTGGACATCCTCGTCTTGTTCCTGATCTTATAGGAAATGCTTTCAGCTTTTCACCGTTGAGTATGATGTTAGCTGTAGGCTTGTCACATATGGCCCTTATTATGTTGAGGTAGATTCCCTCTATGCACACTTTCGGGAGAGTTTTTATCCTAAATGGGTGTTGAATTTTGTCAGAAGCTTTTTCTACGTCTATTGAGATGATCATATGGTTTTTATTCTTCAATTTGTTGATGTGGTTTACCACAGATTGATTTGTAGATACTGAAAAATCCTTGCATCCCTGTGATAAATCCCACTTGATCATGGTTTATGATCCTTTTCGTGTATTGTCAGATTCAGTTTGCTAGTATTTTGTTGAGGATTTCTGCGTCCATGTTCATCCGTGATATTGGCCTGTAATTTTCTTTTTTGTGGCATCTTTATCTGGTTTTGGTATCAGAGTTATGGTGGCCTCATAAAATGAGTTGGGAAGTGTTCCTTCCTCTGCAATTTTTTGGAATAGTTTCAGAAGGATAGGTGTTAACTCTTCTCTAAATGTTTGATAGAATTCACCTGTGAAGCCATCTGGTCCTGGACTTTTGTTTGTTGGGAGTTTTTTAATCACAGTTTTAATTCCAGTACTTGTGATTGGTCTGTTCATATTTTCTAATTCTTCCTAGTTCAGTCTTGGGAGATTGCACCTTTCTAAGAATTTGTCCATTTCTTCTAGGTTATCCATTTTATTGGCATGTGGTTGCTTGTAGTAGTCTCTTATGATCCTTTGTATTTCTGTGGTGTCCATTGTAACTTTTTTCATCTCTAATTTTATTGATTTGAGCCCTCTCTTTTTCCTTGATGAGTCTGGCTAAAGGTTTGTCAATCTTGTTTATCTTTTCAAAGAACCATCTTTTAGTTTCATTGATCTTTTCTCTTGTTTTCTTTGTCTCTATTTCATTTATTTCTGCTCTGATCTTTATGATTTCTTTCCTTCTAAGTTTGGGTTTTGTTTGTTCTTCTTTCTCTGTTTGCTTCAGGTGTAAGGTTAGGTTGTTTGAGATTTTTCTTGTTTCCTAAGATTGTATTGCTATAAACTTCCCTCTTAGAACTGCTTTTGCTGTGTCTCGTAGGTTTTGGATTGTCATGTTTTCATTTTCATTTGTCTCTAGGTATTTTTTTATTTCCTTTGATTTCTTCAGTGCCCCATTGGTTGTGTAGTAGTATTTGTTTAGCCCCCACGTGTTTTTTTTTTTTTAAGGATTATATCATATAGACTGTATTTTCTGTTCAAAATGCAGTTAAACTAGAAATCAATAACAAATATACAATATATATTTGGAAATTATGAAACATAATTCTAAGTAACTCATAAGTCAAAGAAGAAGAAATAATGGAAATCAGAAAAATTTTTTTTTTTTTAAACTTTGGGTTTTTATTTTTATTTATTTATTTATTTATTTATGGCTGTGTTGGGTCTTCATTTCTGCGCGAGGGCTTTCTCTGGTTGCAGCAAGTGGGGGCCACTCTTCATCGTGGCGCGCGGGCCTCTCATCATCGTGGCCTCTCTTGTTGCGGAGCACAGGCTCCAGACGCGCAGGCTCAGCAATTGTAGCTCACGGGCCCAGTTGCTCCGCGGCATGTGGGATCCCCCCAGACCAGGGCTCGAACCCACGTCCCCTGCATCGGCAGGCAGATTCTCAACCACTGCGCCACCAGGGAAGCCCAGAAAATATTTAAATCTTAATGATAATGAAAAATACTGCCTATCCAAATTTGTGGGATTTTGTTAAAACAATGTGTAGAGGGAAATTTATAGCATTTAAATGCTTATGTCAGTGTAGAAGGGCTGGTGATTAATGAATATATTATAATAGTTTCTACTGTTGCAAGACGAATTACACCAAAAGCTAATGGTGTAGAACAACAATAAATATGTATCCTCTTTCATAGTTTTTGTGGGTCAGGATTTCAAAAGCATGGCTACGTGGTTCTGGCTTGAGGTGTCTCGTGAGGTTGCAGTTACATCATCTGAAGGCTTGAATGAAACAGAAGCATCCACTTCCGAGGTTGTTAGCTGGCAAGCTGGTGCTGGCTGTTGGCAGGGAGGCCTCAGTTTCTCTCCATGTGGCCCTTCACAGAGCGCTGCTTGTGTGTTCTCACTAGATGGTGGCTAGGTTCTCCCAAGTGAGTGATCCAAAAGAGAAAAAGCCAGGCAGAAGCTATTCTTTTTGTGACCTATTCTTGGAAGCCACATACCATCATTTTTGCCACATTCTATTTGTGAGAAGTGAGTCACTAAGTCTTGTTCACAAGAGGAGGAAAATCAGGTCCCTTTTTTTTTTTTTTAAGGAAAGGGTGTCAAAGCATTTTAAAACAATCACAGTGAGCTGAGCACCTATTCATTGTAGAGGTGAGAAAAAAACTCTAGCAAAATAAGTCCAAGGAAACAGAAAAAAAGGCAATTTTAAATGACAACATCATAAATTAACAAAATAGAAAACAGATACACAATAATTTGCAAAGTCCAATTTTGGTTTTTTGAAAAAGCTGACAAAATTGACAAACTTCTAGTGAGACTGAACAAGAAAAAAAGAGAGGAGGTACAAATAAACAACATGAGAAATAAGGAGGGAACAAGTACAGATGCTACAGAGAGTAACGGGGGCACTGTGAGTATATTCTTTAAAAACAAGAGGATATTATACATAACTTTATGCCACTAATTTTTTAAAATCATAAATGGATACATTTCTAGAAAACTGTAACCTACTAAAACAGACTAAGAAACAGAAAAACTGAATAATCCTATAACAATTTAAAAATCTGTCAGTAGTTTAAAATCCTCCCTCAAAAAGAACACTAAATTAAGAAGGTCTTACAGGCAAGCTCTACCAAATGGAAAAATACACTAGTAATTCCAGTCTTAAACAAACTATTCCAGATTATATAAAAGGGAAAAGAAGACGTAGGAACACTCTCTAACTCCTCTTCCGAAGCAAGAATAACCTTGATAGCAAAATCTAAAAATGTCATTGCAAAATAGGAAAATTACAGGTCAAATACACGATGTGAACATTCCTTAAGATGTTAGCAAATCAAATCAAAAGTAAATTTCTATAAACGAGCAGCAAACAAAGTGTTCACAGCAGCACTGCTAATAATAATAATGGAAACAGCCCAAATGCCTATCAACAGTAAAATAGATACTAGAAATTATAGCATATTAACATAATGGAATATATTCAGCAATGAAAATCAATGAAATACAGCTACAAGCAATAACACGGGTGAATCACTGGAATATAATATTGAAAAAAAGAAGCCATGAAAGAAGATGTAATAAAATTCCATAGGATTAAGTCTAAAAACATGCAAAATGATTAAACACATATGATAAAATGACAAAATCCAGGATGGTGCTCTCTCAAAGGGAAAAGAAGTTAGTAGGATCAGGGAGAGGCACATAAGAAATAACAGAGGTAACAGTAATGTTCTTTATATCTTCTGTAAGCTTCATAAGCTTTCTTTTATAGCTACTCAATATTTAATTTCAAAACCTCAAAACAACTAACAGAATGAACAATAGCTCCTAGTATGGTCTCTTCCATCTCATATGCTCTAAATTTCTTTACAGCATAGGAAGGAGTACTGCAGCTTACCATTCTATAACAATAGGTGAGAATTTTCTCCAAGCTCTCCTGAATGTTGATTTTTAAAAGAAATTTGGAATATATGCCAAATAGAACTCTTTCATAATGTTGATTATCTAGCCACATATTAAAACAACCATACCATTTGCTCTGTCATTTTAATAAGTATGTTTCAGTCTTAACCATATTCCAGCTACAAGTAAAAAAACTGGAAAGCTATTCAAGCTTTCAGTCATAATAACGTCAAAAACTGTCCTGTGGTTTTTTAATTTACCCAATCCAAATAGCACAGACAAAAAATTTTTGCTTGAATTCACTTTAACTCTCTGGTTGTTTAATCTTCTCTATTATTGTTCCAATTTGTCTCCCTTAACTACCATAATAACATGATTTTTAGACCTTCATACCAAAATAACTACTTGGTTCCTTGAAAGTGGAGGGGGAAGGTGGGCAGGAATCCGTGGTTTCACTGAAACTATAGCGTGTGTTTGACAGGCCAAAAGAAATATTCAAGAGTAGTTCCATGGCAACATAGCTTTAGACAACAAATGAACCAAAGACTATATAGGTACTGGTGGTGATAAATGCTAAATGGCTGAGAGGAGTTCTATTTTTTCTGGTCTCTAATGGAGACCTGTTCTTTCAGGTCCAACTCTTAGACTGTTTTGAGAGCTTCAAGTAATTTAAGTAAATCCAAAAGTATAAACAATATGAATAAAACATGTTTAGACCTATTATTTCAGCTTTATTGAGGTATAATTGACATAAAATTACAAGACGTTTAAAATGTACATCATGGTGATTTGATGTATGTGTATATTGTGAAATGTACACTCATCTCATTAATTAACACATCCATCACCTCACGTATTTATCCTTTTTGGGGGGAGGTAAGAACATTTAAGTTTACTCTTTCAGCAAATTTCAATTATACAATACAGTGTTATCACTACAGTCACCACGTTTTTCGTTAGATCCTCAGACCTTATTCATCTTATAACTGAAACTCTGTACCCTGTTACCAACCTCACCTTATTTCCCCCACCCCCCACCCTGGCAACCACTTTTCGGCTCTGTTTCTAGCCTTTGACTTTTTTTTTTTTAAGATTTCACATATAAGTGATTCTATGCAGTATTTGTCTTCCTCTGCCTGGCTTATTTTAGATTAATTACATTTAAAAAGTATTCCAACCCATGTCCTCAAAAGCTGTATAATCTTCCTTTACAAACCAGAGTTTTTATTTAAATTGTATAAAAACCATATATATGGTTTGTTTTTGTTCTTATTAGTCATCAATTTTATACACATCAGTGTATACATGTCAATCCCAATCGCCCAATTCATCACACAGCCACCCCCACCCCCCCACCACTTTCCCCCCTTGGTGTACATACATTTGTTCTCTACATCTGTGTCTCAATTTCTGCCCTGCAAACTGGTTCATCTGTACCATTTTTCTAGGTTCCACATATATGTGTTAATATACGATATTTGTTTTTCTGACTTACTTCACTCTGTATGACAGTCTCTAGATCCATCCACGTCTCAACAAATGACCAATTTTGTTCCTTTTTACGGCTGAGTAATATTCCATTGTATATACATACCACATCTTTATCCATTTGTCTGTCGAAGAGCATTTAGGTTGCTTCCATGACCTGGCTATTGTAAATAGTGCTGCAATGAACATTGGGGTGCATGTGTCTTTTTGAATTATGGTTTTCTCTGGGTATATGCCCAGTAGTGGGATTGCTGGACCATATGGTAATTCTATTTTTAGTTTTTAAAGGAACCTCCATACTGTTCTCCATAGTGGCTGTATCAATTTACATTCCCACCAACAGTGCAAGAGGGTTCCCTTTCCTCCACACCCTCTCCAGCATTTGTGGTTTGTAGATTTTCTGATGATGCCCATTCTAACTGGTGTGAGGTGATACCTCATGGTAGTTTTGATTTGCATTTCTCTAATAATTAGTGATGTTGAGCAGCTTTTCATGTCCTTCTTGGCCATCTGTATGTCTTCTTTGGAGAAATGTCTATTTAGTTCTTCTGCCCATTTTTGGATTGGGTTGTTTGTTTTTGTAATATTGAGCTGCATGAGCTGTTTATATATTTTGGAGATTAATCCTTTGTCCGATGATTCATTTGCAAATATTTTCTCCCATTCTGAGGGTTGTCTTTTCGTCTTGTTTATGGTTTACTTTGCTGTGCAAAAGCTTTGAAGTTTCATTAGGTCCCATTTGTTCATTTTTGTTTTTATTTCCATTATTCTAGGAGGTGGATCAAAAAAGATCTTGCTGTGATTTATGTCAAAGAGTGTTCTTCCTATGTTTTCCTCTGAGAGTTTTATAGTGTCTGGTCTTACATTTAGGTCTCTAATCCATTTTGAGTTTATTTTTGTGTATGGTGTTAGGGAGTGTTCTAATTTCATTCTTTTACATGTAGCTGTCCAGTTTTCCCAGCACCACTTATTGAGGAGACTGTCTTTTCTCCATTGTATATCCTTGCCTCCTTTGTCATAGATTAGCTGACCATATGTGCGTGGGTTTATCTCTGGGCTTTCTATCTTGTTCCATTGATCTATGTTTCTCTTTTTGTGCCAGTACCATATTGTGTAGATTACTGTAGCTTTGTAGTATAGTCTGAAGTCAGGGAGTCTGATTCCTCCAGCTCTGGTTTTTTCCCTCAAGACTGCTTTGGCTATTCGGGGTCTTTTTTGTCTCCATACAAATTTTAAGATTTTTTGTTGTAGTTCTGTAAAAAAATGCCATTGGTATTTTGATAGGGATTGCATTGAATCTGTAGATTGCTTTGGGTAGTATAGTCATTTTCACAATGTTGATTCTTCCATTCCAAGAACATGGTATATCTCTCCATTTGTTGGTATCATCTTTAATTTCTTTCATCAGGGTCTTATAGTTTTCTGCATACAGGTCTTTTGTCTCCCTAGGTAGGTTTATTCCTAGGTATTTTATTCTTTTTGTTGCAATGGTAAATGGGAGTGTTTCCTTAATTTCTCTTTCAGATTTTTCATCATTAGTGTATAGGAATGCAAATTTCTTTGCATTAATTTTGTATCCTGCAACTTTACCAAATTTATTGATTAGTTCTAGTAGTTTTCTGGTGGCATCTTTAGGATTCTCTATGTATAGTATCATGTCATCTGCAAACAGTGACAGTTTTACTTCTTCTTTTCCAATTTGTATTCCTTTTTTCTCTTTTTCTTCTCTGATTGCCATGGCTAGGACTTCCAAAACTATGTTGAATAATAGTGGTGAGAGTGGACATCTTGTCTTGTTCCTGATCTTAGAGGAAATGCTTTCAGTTTTTCACCATTGAGAATGATGTTTGCTGTGGGTTTGTCACATATGGCCTTTATTATGTTGAGGTAGGTTCCCTCTATGCCCACTTTCTGGAGAGTTTTTATCATAAATGGGTGTTGAATTTTGTCAAAAGCTTTTTCTGCATCTATTGAGATGATCATATGGTTTTTATTCTTCTATTTGTTAATATGCTGTATCACATTGATTGATCTGCATATATTGAAGAATCCTTGCATCCCTGGGATAAACCCCACTTGATCATGGTGTATGATCCTTTTAATGTGTTGTTGGATTCTGTTTGCTAGTATTTTGTTGAGAATTTTTGCATCTATATTCATCAGTGATATTGGTCTGTAATTTGCTTTTTTGTAGTATCTTTGTCTGGTTTTGGTATCAGGGTGATGGTGGCCTCATAGAATGAGTTTGGGAGTGTTCCTTCCTCTGCAATTTTTGGAAGAGTTTGAGAAGGATGGGTGTTAGCTCTTCTCTAAATGTTTGATAGAATTCACCTGTGAAGCCATCTGGTGCTGGACTTTGGTTTGTTGGAAGATTTTTTAATTAATTAATTTATTTTTGGCTGCTTTGTGTCTTCGTTGCTGCGTGCAGGCTCTCTCTAGTTGCGGTGAACAGGGGGGCTACTCTTCGTTGCGGCGTGCAGGCTTCTCATTGCGATGGCTTCTTTTATTGCAGAGCACAGGTTCTAGGCGTGCAGGCTTCAGTAGCTGTGGCTCGTGGGCTCTAGAGCACAGGCTCAGTAGTTGTGGCACATGGGCCTAGCTACTCCGAGGCATGTGGGATCTTCCCAGACCAGGGCTCGAACACGTGTCCCCTGCATTGGCAGGTGGATTCTTAACCACTGTGCCACCAGGGAAGTCCCCTGTTGGAAGATTTTTAATCAAGGTTTCAACTTCATTACTTGTGATTGGTCTGTTCATATTTTCTATTTCTTCCTGCTTCAGTCTTGGAAGGTTATACCTTTCTAAAAATGTGTCCATTTCTTCCAGGTTGTCCATTTTATTGGCATAGAGTTTCTTGTAGCAATCTCTTAGGATGCTTTGTATTTCTGCTGTGTCTGTTGTAACTTCTTTTTCATTTCTAATTTTATTGATTTGAGTCCTCTCCCTCTTTTTCTTGATGAGTCTGGCTAATGGTTTATCAATTTTGTTTATCTTCTCAAAGAACCAGCTTTTAGTTTTATTGATCTTTGCTATTGTTTTCTTTGTTTCTATTTCATTTATTTCTGCTCTGATCTTTATGATTTCTTTCCTTCTGCTAACTTTGGGTTTTGTTTGTTCTTCTTTCTCTAGTTCCTTTAGGTGTAAGGTTAGATTGTTTATTTGAGAATTTTCCTGTTTCTTGAGGTAGGCTTGTATGGCTACAAACTTCCCTCTTAGAACTGCTTTTGCTGCATCCCATAGGTTTTGGATCGTCGTGTTTTCATTTTCATTTGCTCTCTAGGTATATTTTGATTTCCTGTTTGATTTCTTCAGTGATCTCTTGGTTATTTAGTAACGTGTTGTTTAGCCTCCATGTGTTTGTGTTTTTTACGTTTTTTTCCCTGTAATTCATTTCTAATCTCATAGCATTGTGGTCAGAAAAGATGCTAGATATGATTTCAATTTTCTTAAATTTACTGAGGCTTGATTTGTGACCCAAGATGTGATCTATCCTGGAGAATGTTCCATGCGCACTTGAGAAGAAAGTGTAATCTGCTGTTTTTGGATGGAATGTCCTATAAATATCAATTAAATCTATCTGGTCTATTGTGTCATTTAAAGCTTCTGTTTCCTTATTTATTTTCATTTTGGATGATCTGTCCATTGGTGTAACTGAGGTGTTAAGGTCCCCCACTATTATTGTGTTACTGTCGATTACCTCTTTTATAGCTGTTAGCAGTTGCCTTATGTATTGAGGTGCTCCTATGTTGGGTGCATATATATTATAATTGTTATATCTTCTTCTTGGATTGATCCCTTGATCATTATGTAGTGTCCTTCCTTGTCTCTAGTAACATTCTTTATTTTAAAGTCTATTTTATCTGATATGAGTATTGCTACTCCAGCTTTCTTTTGATTTCCATTTGCATGGAATATCCTTTTCCATCCCCTCACTTTCAGTCTGTATGTGTCCCTAGGTCTGAAGTGGGTCTCTTGTAGACAGCATATAGATGGGTCTTGTTTTTGTATCCATTCAGCAAGCCTGTGTCTTTTGGTTGGAGCATTTAATCCATTCACGTTTAAGGTAATTATCGATACGTATGTTCCTATGACCATTTTCTTAATTGTTTTGGGTTTGTTTTTGTAGGTCCTTTTCTTCTCTTGTGTTTCCCACTTAGAGAAGTTCCTTTAGCATTTGTTGTAGAGCTGGTTTGGTGGTGCTGAATTCTCTTAGCTTTTGCTTGTCTGTAAAGCTTTTGATTTCTCCATCGAATCTGAATGAGATCCTTGCTGGGTAGAGTAATCTTGGTTGTAGGTTCTTCCCTTTCATCACTTTAAGTATATCATGCCACTTCCTTCTGGCTTGTAGAGTTTCTGCTGAGAAATCAGCTGTTAACCTTATGGGAGTTCCCTTGTATGTTATTTGTCGTTTTTTCCTTGCTGCTTTCAGTCATTTTTCTTTGTCTTTAATTTTTGCCAATTTGATTACTATGTGTCTCAGTGTGTTTCTGCTTGGGGTTATCATGTATGGGACTCTCTGCCCTTCCTGGACTTGGGTGGCTATTTCCTTTCCCATGTTAGGGAAGTTTTCGACTATAATCTCTTCAAATATTTTCTCTGGTCATTTCTCTCTCTCTCCTCCTTCTGGGACCCCTATAATGCGAATGTTGTTGCATTTAATGTTGTCCCAGAGGTCTCTTAGGCTGTCTTCATTTCTTTTCATCCTTTTTTCTTTAGTCTGTTCTGCAGCAGTGAATTCTACCATTCTGTCTTCCAGGTCACTTATCCGTTCTTCTGCCTCAGTTGTTCTGCTATTGATTCCTTCTAGTGTAGTTTTCATTTCAGTTATTGTATTGTTCATCTTTTTGTTTGTTCTTTAATTCTTCTAGGTCTTTGTTAAACATTTCTTGCATCTTCTCGATCTTTGCCTCCATTCTTTTTTCTGAGGTCCTGGATCATCTTCACTATCATTATTCTGAATTCTTTTTCTGGAAGGTTGCCTATCTCCACTTCATTTAGTTGTTTTTCTGGGGTTTTATCTTGTTCCTTCATCTGGTACATGGCCCTCTGCCTTTTCATCTTGTCTATCTTTCTGTGAATGTAGTTTTTGTTCCACAGGCTGCAGGACTGTAGTTCTTCTTGCTTCTGCTGTCTGCCCTCTGGTGGATGAGGCTATCTAAGAGGCTTGTGCAAGCTTCCTGATGGGAGGGACTGGTGGTGGGCAGAGCTCAGTAAAACTTTAATCCTCTTGATTGCTGATGGGTGGGGCTGGGTTTCCTCCCTGTTGGTTGTTTGGTCTGAGGCAACCCAACACTGGAGACTACCTGGGCTCTTTGGTGGGGCTAATGGTGGACTCTGGGAAGGCTCACGCCAAGGAGTACTTCCCAGAACTTCTGCTGCCAGTGTCCTGTCCCCATGGTGAGCCACAGCCACCCCCTGCCTCTGCAGGAGACCCTCCAACACTAGCAGGTCTGGTTCAGTCTCCCCTGGGGTCATTGCTCCTTCCCCTCGGTCCCGATGCGCACACTACTTTGTGTGTGCCCTCCAAGAGTGGAGTCTCTGTTTCCCCCAGTCCTGTTGAAGTCCTGCAGTCAAATCCCACTAGCCTTCAAAGTCTGATTCTTTAGGAATTCCTCCTCCTGTTGCCAGACCCCCAGGTTGGGAAGCCTGATGTGGGGCTCAGAACTTTCACTCCAGTGGGTGGACTTCTATGGTATAAGTGTTCTCCAGTTTGTGAGTCACCCACCCAGCAGTTATGGGATTTGATTTTACTGTGATTGCACCCTTCCTACTGTCTCATTGTGGCTTCTCCTTTGTCTTTGGATGTGGGGTATCTTTTTTGGTGAGTTCCAGTGTCTTCCTGTCGATGATTGTCCAGCAGCTAGTTGTGATTCTCGTGTTCTCACAAGAGGGAGTGAGAGCTAGTCCTTCTACTCTGCTATCTTGGTTCAGGCTATATCCCCCATGTGTATTTTACAGTTTTTTTTTTTTCTTGTAGCTGATTTCTAATCTCATACGTTGTGGTTGGAAAAGATGCTTGATATGATTTCAGTTTTCTCAAATTTACCAAGGCTCACTTTGTGGCCCAGCATGTGATCAATCCTGGAGAATGTTCCTTGTGCACTTGAGAGGAATGTGTATTCTGCTGCTTTTGGATGGAATGCTCTATAAACATCAGTTAAGTCCATCTGGTCTAATGTGTCATTTAAGGCCTGTGTTTCCTTATTGGTTTTCTGTCTGGATGATCTGTCCATTGATGAAAGTGGGGTGTTAAAGTCCCCTACTATTACTGGGTTACTGTCAATTTCTGCTTCTATGGCTTTTAGTATTTGCCTTATATATTGAGGTGCTCCTATGTTGGGTGCATATATATTTACAATTGTCATATCTTCTTCTTGGATTGCTCCCTTGATCATTATGTAGTGTCCTTCTTTGTCTCTTGTAATAGTCTTTATTTTAAAGTCTATTTTGTCTGATATGAGTATTGCTACTCCAGCTTTCTTTTGATTTCCATTTGCATAGAATGCCTTTTTACATCCCCTCACTTTCAGTCTAAATGTGTCCCTAGATCTGAAATGCTCTTGTAGACAGCATATATATGGGCCTTGTTTTTGTATCCATTCAGCCAGTCTATGTCTTTTGGTTGGAGCATTTGATCTGTTTATGTTTAAGGTTATTATTGATATGTATGTTCTTATTGCCATTTTGTTAATTGTTTTGGATTTGTTTTTGTAGGTCTTTTTTCTTCCCTTCCTCTTTTGTTCTCTTGTGATTTGATGACTAAGTTTAGCATTGTGTTTGAATGACTTTTCCTTTTTTGTGTGTGTCTCTGTTGTAGATTTTCAGTTTGTGGTTACCATGAGGTTTTGCTATAGCAGTCTATATATAAACAAGATTGTTTTAAGTTGCCAGTCTTTTAATTTCAAATGCATTTCCTGTATCCTGCATTTTGCTCTCTTCTTCTCACAATTGCTGGGTTTGATATCATATTTCTGTGCCTATGATTTCCTACCTTTACTGTATGTTTGCCTTTACCAGCGAGTTTTTCCATTTGTAATTTTTTTGTTTCTAGTTGTGGCCTTTTCTTTTGCCCATAGAGAAGTTCCTTTAGTATTTGTTGCAAAGTTGGTCTGTTGGTGCTGAATTCTCTTAGCTTTTGTTTGTCTGTAAAGCTTTTGATTTCTCTGTTGAATCTGAATGAGAGCCTTGCTGGGTATTCTTGGTTGTAGCTTATTCCCTTTCATCACATTAAATATACCATGCCACTCCCTTCTGGCCTGCAGAGTTTCTGCTGAGAAATCAGCTGCTAACCTTGTCAGTTTGATTACTGTGTGTCTTGGTGTGTTCCTCCTTGGGTTTATCCTGCTTGGGACTCTCTGCTTCCTGGACTTGGGCGACTGTTTCCTTTCCCATGTTAAGAAAGTTTTCAGCTGTTATCTCTTCAGATATTTTCTCAGGTCCTTTATCTCTCTCTTCTCCTTCTAGGACCCCTATAATGAGAATGTTCATGCATTTAATGTTGTCCCAGAGGTCTCTTAGACTGGCCTCATTTCTCTTCTTTCTTTTTTCTTTGTCCCACTGCAGTGAATTCCACCATTCTCTCTTCCAGGTCACTCATCCATTCTTCTGCCTGTTACTCTGCTATTGATTCCTTCTAGTGTACTTTTCATTACAGTTATTGTATTGTTCATCTCTGCTTGTTCTTTAGTTCTTCTAGGTCTTTGTTAAACATTTCTTGTATCTTCTCAATCTGTGCCTCCATTCTTTTTCTGAGATCTCAGATCATCTTTACTATCATTACTCTGAATTATTTTTCAGGTAGATTGCCTGTCTCCCCTTCACTTAGTTGTTGTTCTGGGGTTTTATCTTGTTCCTTCATCTGGGACATATTTCTCTGCCATCTCAATTTGTCTAACTTTCTGTGATTGCAGTTTCCATTCTGCGGGCTGCAGGATTGTAGTTCTTCTTGCTTCTGCTGTCGCCCCCCACCCCCTGGTGGATGAGACTGTTTAAGAGGCTTGTGCAGGCTTCCTGGTGGGAGGGACTGGTTCCTGCCCATGGGTGGGTGGAGCTGGGTCTTGTCCCTCTGGTGGGCAAGGCCGTGTCAGGGTGTGTGTTTATCAGGCAGCTGTGTGCTCAGGAAGACATTAAGCAGCCCCTCTGCTGATGGGTGGGGCTGTGTTCCTACCCTGTTGGTTATCTGGCCTGAGGCGTCCCAGCACTGGAGCCTACAGGCTGTTGGGTGGGGCCAGGACTTGGTGAGAAAATGGCAGCCTCCAAGAGGGCTCATGCCGATGAGTACTCCCCGGAACTACCACACCACCACCACCAGTGTCCTTGTCCCTACAGTGAGCCACAGCTGCCCCCACCCCCTGCTTCTGCAGGAGACCCTGCAATACTAGCAGGTAAGTCTGGCCTAGTCTATTATGAGGTCACTGCTTTTTTCCCCTGGGTCCTGGTGCATACAAGACCCTGTGTGCGCCCTCCAAGGATGGAGTTTCTGTTTCCCCCAGTCCTGTGGAATCCCTGTGACCAAAACCCACTGGCCTTCAAAGCCAGATTCTCTGTGGGCTCCTCCTCCCATTGCCAGACTCCCAGGCTGGGGAGACTGACACAGGGCTCAGAACTTTCACTCCTGTGGGAGAACTTCTGTTTCCAGTTTTTGGGTCACCCACCTGGCATGTATGGGATTTGATTTTATTGCGATTGCACCCCCTCCTACTGTCTTGTTGTGGTTTCTTCTTTGTCTCTGGATGTAGGGTATCTTTTTTGGTAGGTTTCAGCATTTTTGGTCAATGGTTGTACAGCAGTTAGTTGTGATTTTGGTGTTTCCATAAGAAGTGGTGAGCTCACCTTCTACTCTGCCATCTTGTCTCCTCTCAACAGTGAATTTAAATGTACAGTTCTGGAGGTTAGAAGTTCAAAACCAGTATCACTGGGCTAAAGTCCAGGTGTTGGCAGGGCTGGTTCCTTCTGGAGGCTCTCAAAACATCTAGCTTTGAAAATGATGGGGCTCACATCCATGAGACCCACAAGGCTATAGCAAACTGAGAAAGTTCTTAAAGACTTACCTGGCTACCCCCCAGGACCCAGCGCTAAGGCAGCTGACTGAAAAGTGCCCAGTCTTTCTGTGAAAGAGGCGTATCTGCTTGTTTGAAAGTTTCAGTCTGAGGGGCAGTCATCTAATTTAACATACATCTAGGAGCCAACTGAAATACTCTCCAAATATGGATGCTTGTGGCTGCCATCTTTGCCCTGTCCCTTCACCTCCCTCCAGGATCCTGGTATCTCCTGGAGAAGAGTTTGTGCACTTGTCTGGTGCACTGTTTTCTGCAGTTGCCACCCAGGGGCTACCGCTTGATTTCCTGGTTCTGTTGGCCAGCAGGTCTTGTGTTCATAAATCCCACAGAACTGAAACAAACAGAGAAGGAGTTCTTAACCAGCTACACTCAGGGCACAGTGGAGAGGCAGCAGACTGAAAACCCAGTCTTTCTGTGAAAGAAGACTATTAGTTTATCTTCATAGTTGTGGCCTAAGGAGCAGGATTCTAATTAAATACACATCTAGCGGCTGACTACAATCATTCATCAGAGGCCACTGGGCACCATCTTCACTCTCAACCTATGCCCTACCCCAGATCACCAGTGTCTCCAAGAAAGGAGCCTGTGTACCCATCTGGCCCCTTGGCTTTTTTGGCTACTGCCCAGAGAACATAACCCTTGATAGCCTGGCTCTGTTGGCCAACAGGGCTTGTGTTTATGAGTTCAAAGAGATGAGCAAAGCAAACAAAAAAATGGCTCTTAATTGGCTGTCAGTCACCCCAGGGCTCAGTGCAGAGGGAGTAGACAGAAACAAACACCCATCTCCCAGTCTTCCCCCGAAAGAGGTATATTTGTATACTTTCGAAGCTGTGGGTTTGGCTTCCGATCTGCCTGAACCTTTGTGCTGACTGAGATACTCCCCTTTGGGACACTGACAGGTCTTGGCACACCCTCAACTACTGGAGCCATTAAGACTAAAGTAAGCTGCTGGGATAATCATAAAAGTTTGAGAGAAAACCCAGAGCTGGGGCAGGGTTGAACAGTAAGTTCACCTCTTACACAAAGCCACTCCTTCAAGACTGGAAGAGATGGTTGTTTTATATAATGCATAGAAACCAACACAGAGAGTCAGCACAGAGGAATATGTTCCAAATGAAAGAACAAGATAAAACCCCAGAAAAGAGCTTAATGAAATAGAGGTAGGTGATTTACCTGATAAAGAGTTCAAAATACGGTCATAAAGATGCTCACTGAGCTCAGTAGAACTATGCATGAACAAAATGAGAATTTCAACAAAGAGAAAGAAAATATAAGTACCAAATAAAAGTCATGGAGCTGAAAAATACAGTAGAGGAGTTCAACAGCAGACTAGATGAGGCAGAAGAAAGGATAAGTGAACCTGAAGACAGGACAATGGAATTCATCCAATCAATCAGAGCAGCAAAAAGAAAAAGAATGAAAAAGAGTGAAGATGGCTTAAAGAACTTATGGGACAACATCAACAGACAAACATTTGCATTGTAGGGGTCCCAGAAGGAGGAGAGAGAGAAAAAGGGATATAAAACTTATTTGAAGGAAAAATGGCTGAAAAGTTCCCTAACCTGGGGAAGGAAGCAGACATCCAGATCCAGGAAGCCTGGAGAGTTCCAAATAAGATGAACCAAAAGAGACCCACATTAAGACACATTGTAATTAAAGTATCAAGAGTTAAAGACAAGTAGAGATATCACCTTACCCCTGTTAGAAAGGCTATTGTCAAAAAAGACAAGAAGCGACAAGTGTTGGCAAGGATGTGGAGAAAAGGGAACCCTTGTGCACTGCTGATGGGAATGTAAATTGGTGCAGCACTATGGAAAACAGTATGGAGATTCATTCTAAGAAAAATTAAAAATAGAACTACCATATGATCCAGTAATTCTACTTCTGGGTATTTATCCAAAAGAAATGAAAAAACTAACTTGAAAAGATATCTGTACCCTCCATGTTCACTGCAGCATTATTTATAATAGCCGAGACACAGAAGCAACTTAATTGGATGGATGAATAAAGAAAATGTGGTATATTTATACAATGGAATACTATTCTGCCATAAGAAGAAATCTTGCCATTTGTGACAATATGGACAGATACTGAGGGCATTATACTAAGTGAAACATCAATAAATCAGAGAAAGACAAATAGCTTATGATGTCACTTATATGTGGAATCTTTAAAAAAAAAAAAAACCAACTCATGATTTAAAAAAAAAAAACCAACTCAGAGAATAGATTGGTAGTTGCCAGAGGCAGGGGGTGGGGAAAAATAGGTGAAGGCAGTCAAAAAGTACAAACTTCCAGTTATAAAATAAATAAGTCCTGGGGATGTAATGTACAGCATGGTAAATATGGTTAAATACTGTATTGTATATTTGAAATTAGCTAAGAGTAAATCTTAAAAGTTTTCATCACAAGAAAAAAAATGTGTATGTTAACTGGGAATATTGTGGTGACTGTTTCACAATACATATATTAAATCATTATGTTGTACACCTGAAACTAATATGATGTTATATTTTTATTATATCTCAGTTTTTTTTAAAGTTTACCATCCCTTCTCAAATACTCGATTAACTCAAAACGGCTAATAAATATTGGGCATATTTTTCTTAAATAATTACAAGAATTTTTTTTCATATGCCATAAAATGTGGTATTAACATTTAATTCTTTTTGTCTTGCAGGTGTAAAGGGTCAAATTTTTGATCAGAATGGGACTCCATTACCCAATGTAACTGTAGAAGTCCAAGACAGAAAACATGTCTGCCCCTATAGAACCAACAAATTTGGAGAGTATTACCTCCTTCTCTTGCCTGGGTTCTATGTAATAGAGGTAAGTATACAATGCTAACTATTGTTATTAAAATATTATAGAACTCACAATACTTACTTACCTAGAAAGAATCTAAAATAAGTCTGGAAAGTCCAAAAGTAGATACATCAGGACAGAATAAAAGGCCAACTTGCATTTAGCAGGGAGTGAGTGAGGTGGCAATAATAGGAACAAACTCAGAAAATCATGTTTTTTCCCCAACTGGCAATTTTTTAAATAGAAGCCAAATCCCATTTCAGGTGGTACCTTTTATGATTAAAAAATGGAACAAACCTTATTAATAATAAGAATAAATGAACAATGTGGGGTGGTGGGATGAATTGGGAGATTGGGATTAACATATATACACTACTATGTATAACACAGATAACTAATGAGAACCTACTGTATAGCACAGGGAACTCTACTCAATGTTCTGTGGTGTCCTAAATGGGAAGGAAATCCAAAAAGGAGGGGCTATATACATAGAGCTGATTCATTTTGCTGTACAGCAGAAACTAACACAACATTGTAAAGCAACTATACTCCAATAAAAATTTAAAAACAAAAACAAAAAAAAAATGTAGCCACAGTTCTTCCAAGCTTCATGAAATACCAGTTTAACATCTGTTCCATGAACCATAACTTCTACTATTAAAAAATTGATTGTGACACAAGTTCCTTAGAATTCACTACAAATAAAATTTGATCCACAAAGTTTACCACTATATTAAATGATACATATTTTGCAGCCTGCTCATAAGCAAACGATGGTGAGTTTTCCAATCAATGCAAGTAAAATTCCAGATTTTAATTTTATTTAGATGCATGTTTCTAAGGCTTTTCTTCCTCTAAGGACGCATGGACTAGTTTGAGGCTGAGTGGGTTTATGTGAATGAACTAAATGAATAAGTACCTGATTATTTGGCCAGATTATGACTCTTCCTCTGTGATGTGACTTTATCTAAGAATGTCAAGATTCATCTAGTTTGCTTAGTGGGTCTAATGCCAGCCATAGTAGTCATTCTGTATAGAGCTACTCCTGAGAGAAGGTAGTCATCTATTCTGTAGTAAAAACTGGCTTTGTAGTTGTTTCATCTTTAGGACATAATAAAGGGCATGGTTTTCAGTTCATAAAACTCTGTAGGATTAAAAACCCCTGCTCCATAGGTTATCGCCAAAGTACCCAGCACTTTGAGTGAGGGGCTCATGCTTTTCTTGAGTATCTTTCCTCCTACTGAGGACATGAATAGAGCTGGAAAAACCTCAACTCACTATGAATCTTTGCCTAAAAAGGCCCTTTATTTTCCTGTTATTTACTGTGACATTTTCATTCTGTGGAAAAAAAGGGTTTTCCTTGTAGTGAATCTATCAATAAACTGTTTTTATGCAATCCCATAAATAAGCCACATCTTGGATATATGTATATGTATAGCAGATTCACTTTGCTATACACCTGAAACTAACAATTTGTAAATTAACTATACTCCAATAAAAAATTTAAAAAATAAGCCACATATTTATAGAATAAAGTTATGAATTGTTCATTTCCAGTTAGACTAACACAGCACAAGTTGGCTTTAGTTACTAGCTCTAGGACAAAAGCGGAAGGTAAGACTCTGGAAGCTGAAATGAATGGCTAAAATACATGCCAATTAGTGGTTATGTAAATGTTATTCCCTATTCTTTTCCCTCTCTACCATATATAATAAAAGCATTTCTCAGTAGCAATAGTCTATAGTTAGTTTAGCATTTGTCATTATTTTCCTGATCATTTCCTCCACCAAAAAGATAAATCTAGCTGAAGATTCAGACTCATGGACAAAACCAGGTAAAATCAAAGCTTTTTAAAGAAGCAATAACTAACTTATATATACACTTAGATCAGCTGCAAGGAAAATGGAATAAATTGAGAAAAAAATTCCACTTATAAATAATATTGACAGAGAATCAGGATATTAAGTGCAGACTTGAGACAAAGAGAAACAGTCAACTCTTTACCTTTGCGCTCCATGAAAACGATGGGGACAGAAATCAGTCTATTGCTTCTGACTTACATCTCCAGATAAAGGAACTGTCTTTATTTCACTTTGTAATTCTCAGCAACAGCATTAACAACTGTGGTCCATATCAGTAGGCACTTGGTAACTCATTCACCGAGCAGGACTGAAGCTGTTTCTAGCCCGGGGAGACCTGGCAGGTTGTTACATGTGTTTCATAAAGGCTGCATTTTAGTGGTGGATATCAGCGTTTTTCACTGTTGGCACCACAAAACATCTGAAATCACTCAGATAACTTTCTTGTTTCCTCTCAGGTTACAGTCCCTGGACACAATCCACATCTCACAAAGGTGACTATTCCCCAAAAATCCCAGAACTTCAGTGCTCTTAAAAAGGATATTTTACTTCCATTCAGAGCGCAGTTGGATCATATCCCAGAATCAGATCCTTTATGTCCAATGATTCCTCTTTACGGAGATTTGCAAGGCCACTCAGCTGCAACAAAGCCCAGTCTGTTCTTGTTTTTAGTGACTCTTTTTCACATATTGTTCAAATAAAGCAAAATGTGAAACTCAACCCCCATCACCACCTTGAATCAGGGCTTACTCGTGCCAAGTTACTGCAACTCTAACTCCCTCTGTGGGACTTTGACTGGATAAACTCCACGGTCCTTCCCTAAGAAGAGGAATGGTTGTTTCCAAAGCCTGCAACAAGCAATGTATGGTGATAATGAAAGGAATGATTTAGTCTTAATGATGGAAGACACCTACCCATCAAGTACTGCTCACTTACACTTAATCTTGAAGTAGTCTTAGAAATTTGTAAGAAGTTAAACTTGAGAAGCATGAAAGAAGTTCCTGCAAGAAAAAAAAGGAGGTAATTTTGTATACAGAGAGCCATTTGAATATAAGCAATGAAGATGAACATTTATTATCACCTACTATATACAAGACCTTGCCATGTGTACTATATGTGAAGAGATAGTGCCATATATAATTTTCCATATATAATTTTCAGTGCAGGGAAAAATGATGATAGCACTGGGAATATTAAGTTTTGCCAACGTTCTAAGGAAATATGAGAGAAAATAGGCAACCACGTCTCAGTGGCCCAAGAAAATATGGACCTGATGGGATGACAAATTTGTCTACAGAGCCCCAAAATAATAGGTCAATTAAGGTAAGGGTCCCTGCCTTTCTGCAACCAGATGCCACAGTCTTCTGTTATGCTGATGACCCCCAAATGCCTGAGCTTCAGACTCAGGTATGACTGCCCACTGGACACATCTACCTGGATGTGACCTATAGATACCTCAAACTCATCATGTTGAAAAATTGAACATACTTCTCTCCCCAGAGCTGCTCTTCCTCCTGCATTCTCTGTCTCAGTTACTGATAGCACCAAACTAGAAACCTGGGAGCCACCCTTGATACCTCCTCCTCCTCCTCCATCCCATCTATTCAGTCACTAAAGATTGATGTTATTTGTATGAGTTGATTGATTTTACCCTCTCTTCATGGCTACTAACACCACCAGGTTTACGCCATCATAGCTCACCTGTACCACGGCAACAGCTCTACTGGTCTCTTGCTTCCAGCTTTCTCCTCTTCACATCCAACTTCCACACAGCACTGGAGAAAGGGGTCTATTTAAAACAAAAATCGACAATCAACTGCTTGTAGTTTCTACACACATAACACGCTGTGTGTCCCCTGTGTCTGCAATGCCATTCTGACCCACTACATTTTCTTTCCCACTCCTCCTTTAAAACCCAGTTCAGGTTGTTTAATGGGTACAGAGTTTCTGTTTGTCATGATGAGAAAGTTCTGGAAATAGATAGTGATGATGGTTGTACAACATTGTGAAGTATTTAATGCCACTGAATTGTATACTCAAAACTGGTTAAAATGGTAAATTTTATGTTATGTATATTATACCACAATAAAAAAAGAGGATAGTGACTATTAAATATTAAAATAATGCTTCATTAGGTGCTTCATAATAATGTACTCTGCAAAGTGAAGGCTCCAAGGCATACATGCTGTGTAAATTACATGTCTTACTTAGGTGAAACGCCAACAGAAACAAAGACTAGTCTGTTAAAGAGTAAACAAGTAAAATATAAAGATCAATGATGATTCCCTTAAAAAAAAAAAAAAACAAGAAAAACCTCAGTTCAGGTATCAACTCCTCTGGGAAACCTTTGCTGACCATTGTCCCATTCCACTCAGTTTCATCCCCTCCCAGCCAACCTGGGGGCCCTCTTTGCTCCGCAAATTAAACAGGTTACCTCTGTTGTGGGATTTATAGCACTGCACTATGCTCTTCTATTTCCATGAGTGATTTTCTCTGGCAGAGTGTGAGGTCTCTGAGACCAGGGTCTATTTAATTTGTTTGAAAAACTTATTCTAAATCCTATCAATCACATGGTGACACCTGAATGAAGGAACCAAGTGCTCCAGCAAACTGCTGCTCTTAAAACATTATGTGCAAGAGTTAGGGGAGGTGGGGGTACCAAACAGCAGACCAGCAACTCTGGGGAGCAGGTTTCTGAGTGCTGTGTATCGCTCATGAAAGTGAGTTGCCTTGGCTCTTATTTTATATTGAAAGTCCTGTAGGGTCTGGAAACAGAAACTATACTGGGCTTGGTACCTGCTTGAGACCCACAAATGAAAGGGAGATACATGGGCATTTAGGAGCTATTCCCATGCAAGTTTATTCTACATGCACAAAATCATACATGTTAATATCAGCAATATTTGTAGATCTCTTTTAAATCTGGTAATAACCTAAATATCTTGATCATTTTTATTTAAATAAGTGGTAATTTATTATATACTTGAAACTATATATTAATATAATATTGCAGAAAATGATTTTGGTAATATTACAGATAAAAGTATACAAAACTCAACTTGATTTACCATCAAGTCCTAAACAATTTTCAGTCAGGCATTCTGAGTTCTAACTTTTCCTTTTCTAAGATAGCAATTCTGAAGGGACATGAACCAAAATCTGATTTGGTTCATGAGCCTTAATGTAAATTTCTGAAGGAAATAATGCTTTTAAAATCAGAAATTTTATCAGAATCAAACTTAAAACCATTTAGAGACAAGCAAAACAATTTAGAAAATTTCCAAACCAAATATAAACCAAACCTGAACTTAGTTCAGAGCAGGTTTGGGGTATATTTTGCAGCGACAGCTCTGTGCTTGAAAGTGAAGTTTGCTGCAAGGATTTAGTATGTAGAATCCCAGCTACACCCTCCACTCATCAAGTGACGTGTTCAAGAGAAAAAACGACCATGGAATTCTGACTACAGTGAGACTAGATCCCCAACACCTTTCCTACTGTTCTCCGCCCTCTTAGGCTGTTGATTATGCTCCCCGGGTTCTAAGTTCAGGTGTAATTCCTTTTATAGAGAAACCAACATAGTAAAAGATTTTCAAGATAGGTGAAAAGAAGATAGCATGTATAATAAAATGATAATTAGGAGGCAGGAGCCCTGTGATTCAACCCACCACAGTTCAGTTTCCTTACCTGTAAAATGAAGGTCTCTGCTTGACTGATTCTATGACTATCAGTAGCAGTGGTGCAAGATGCCACACTCTGGTGCCAGTTTTGGGTACCTGCCCAGGTGGAGGACGGATAATTAACACTCAAGAGGCATAAATATTTTGAAGGCAGTATAACTTGAGACCAATAAACAGAATTGGTCTGAAAGCTGAAATATTGGCTAGCTAGAATGACCACTTAATAATATTTAAGGAAATGTTCATGAAGTAACACAGCTTTTACCCGTGTACCTCCTCAAATTATAATAAATGTTAACATGATGAATTTAAATGGTGGGGAGCATTTTAGAGAAATGTTAAGTCTCTGCAGGTAACTATCAGTGTTGATTTTGGTGCTCAATTTGTCACAGACTTGAGCTGTTGGATGTATCAGAAATGTTAAAAAGCCTCTTCTCAATATTTCTGAAAGTCTAAGAAATCAACATTTTTGTTCTAGAAGCAAATTTGCATTTGTAATATTTCTTAAAATGGTATGAGAGGCTAGCTCTACCTTTAGAAAGTAAAAATATCTGGCACTGGATTAAAAATATCTTTTCCTAGGGAATCTAGAAAAATGAGCATAGCATATTGTCTCACTGTGACAGGGGAAGTTGCTTATTGAGAAATTTGGTTCTTATTCTACACGGTGACAATACAGTTGATGCCTATGTCATGACAGATTTAGATTTGGGGGAAGGGGAGAAAATTATGATGGTTAAAGTGAAAAAAAGTTCACAGCACCTAAAGTAGAAATTTGGGGGAAGTGGAGAAAATTATGATGGTTAAAGTGAAAAAAAGTTCACAGCACCTAAAGTAGAAATTTGGGGAAACAGTCTAACTTCATTACAGACTTTACATTGTATCACTGATAAGCAGATATTGTACTGTATTGCTCACAAACCATTTTATCATACTTCAGCATATGAACTACTCCATAGCCTTTTATAGATGTTGCATAAGCTGATTTTATAAGTTTTCTCAGTGACTTTCTTTTGTACTATAATTAAAAACTTAAAATATACAAATTGTCTAAGACTAAAAAGTGTTATTGGGCAGGGGCCAAGACTACCTCTGAATTCAGTAAAATCAGAATATTTCTGATTCTCAATAAAGAATTAATATTTCTGTAAACAATAAATGCTGTTTCTTTCCATTACATTACTTTGAAAACAAATACTTACACCAGTGTACAAAGTCCACATACCAGAGAGAACTGATTGCCATCAAATAAAGACCAAATCTAATGACCTTTTATGAGGCAATAATATTATAATTCTTCAAAGCCCAGAGAGTCCTTCCACAACAGTT
This sequence comes from Balaenoptera ricei, assembly GCF_028023285.1. Lineage (NCBI taxonomy): Eukaryota > Metazoa > Chordata > Mammalia > Artiodactyla > Balaenopteridae > Balaenoptera > Balaenoptera ricei. Next base: position 57,946,311 of record NC_082648.1, on the reverse strand, counting down.
TATATGATAAATACCCATCCAAATTACTTTGTGCCATGGGGGAGATAATGGATGAAAAGTGTGCCTACTGGCACAAAAACCAAAAAACACACAAAAAATCACACAAAACACACATACCACACACACAAACACACACACACACACACATACACACACACAAAATCTTTGGAAAATTCCCAGCACACACTGTAAAGGGTCTGAGAAATCAAGCAGGAAGGAAATGGATTCCCCAAACAGACTCAGCCATGGAACCATTTTCTTAAATAATTTAGCCTAGTACCATCTCTTTGAACTTATATATCTAGAAATTTTGGGAAATGCTGGTATAGGGAGGGGTCTTTTGTCTTGAATAATATTTTATTGATTTCAAAGTGCTTTTGAAACACAGAATAATAAAAAATTTGCCTCTTCTAGGAATTGGATAACTAACAGCCCTAACCCTCATCCCTTCATCGATGCAACCTCTTATCGAATTTCTAGTCATAGGACGGAGAGGTTGGGCTCAAGTGTATGTCTGCCCCCTGGAACATGCTAAACAAATAATCGTTTAAATAAGACAAGACTGAGTAGGAACGGACTAATTTACAGGTACCAATTTCTAAAAAGTGACAAATGTCTCAATTTTGAAAATGAACTGGGGCCAGTTTTTCTATTTTCAAAAGAGAATTCATTATATAGGACCGCCTTTAGCAGGAGTTTCCTGGTATATCTTAGCTAGACTTTGATACTTTTTTAAAAAAATTTTTTGGCCGTACCACGCGGCATATGGGATCTTAGTTCCCCAGCCAGGGATCGAATTCACATCCCCTGCAGTGGAAGCGCCGAGTCTTAACCACTGGACCGCCAGGGAAGTCCCTAGACGTTGATACTTAACTTTGCAGCTCCTTATAGCATTTATTACTCCCTACACCACCGTCCAAAGCAAAGTACAAATGAACTAAATTTTAAACTATTAGACATAGAGGGGGAAAAAAAGTAAAAGAAGATAAACTGTAAAAAGGATTAGTCAGCTTTTGGGTTGGTAGTATGTTTTCGTTTTTTCCTACTTCATTTTTGAAATTTTCTACTAACTACTTTTAGAATGAAAGAAAAGCAACTGATTTAAAAAATGGAACCTCAAATTTCAGAAGCACCAGCGTACACAATTGCTACACCTTCTTAAATATTCATTGAAATTTCCGGATCTTAAAATAATAGTTTATTAACTTAGCTCAGTTAATTAAACTTTTCCCTAATTGATGAAGAACATGTTCTTCAACACTAACACATAGTATTTTTACACAGTGTTTGTCTCATGAAGCCCTGAAGGGTGAATAGTGAAGGATTTCAGGACCAAATGTGTAACAACTCCCATTATTTCTTTGCTTTCTAGCCCAGCAATCTGTCTTCCAGGAGTATTCTGTACTTACTGTTAGGAGTCTACCTACCAGTAGTTAGGAGCTGGCGGTTGCCTTCCGAGAACTCCCAATGCGGTGCTTCCACCTGGTGGTTAAAGTGCTTAACTACAGAGACCTGGTCTTCTCACATGCCTCTTAAAAAAGAAAAATGAACGATTGTGAGAAAAGGTGAAAAAAAGTAATTTTTTAATACAGAGGGATGTTCTGTTTTTAAGAAAAGCTTTCCCAATTCTATTACAAGTCTGATACCATATCAACTTTTAAAGACCACTGTTTCCTTAGAATGTTTCTCTTTTGCCATTTAAGTAATTTATTGCATGGACAATATTTTTTCAGGATTATTCTTACAACTGTCTTGTCCTCTTGTAAATTAGAAAAAACTGCACAGCTGATTTCCTTGCCAAGCAACATCCTTTACTGAATGCCTACTGTGCACACAATGCATTATATGAGGCACCTGAGGGAACAAGGCAACACAAAAGGATGCTACAATCTGCTACTGAAAGATACAAAGCAGCAAGGCAGTGAATTTAAGTGTGAACAGAGTACCAGGCAACGTGGGGAAAAAAAGGGCAGGGTGAATTCAAGTCTAGCTCAGTGGGTTTATGGTCATGAATGGATGCAAGGAGGATATTATTAAACGACTTCTGGTCCTTCCCACCAGCCAGACTCCATCCCAGGCTCTATGCATTTATTGTCTCTAATTCTAAGGCCACTAAGCAAGTAAGTACCAGATCTGCTATTTTGAATTTAGCCTGTCTCAGTCCACTAGGATGAAAATTAAAAGTCATGAGAGACTCAGGAGGCCTATGACCTTTGTTGCAGCAAGAAAGATGAGAGAAGAGAGTGGTGAAAAGAAAGCACCTGTTCCAGACAGCTGTAAAAGTAAAATGATCAGGCAAACATCTGAGATAATGTCCAACAAGCAGTGAAATTATTGAAGTTTTTTTTTTAATATTTAAATCAGGGAAGCAACATGAAGATATCTGTAAATTATCTATAAATGAACCAAAAAAGAAAAAAAAAGGTGGTGAAGTCAATTTAGGCAGATGTTACTGTGATCTTGGAAGAAGGCCTAATACAGGGTATTGCCTGGAAAGGTGTGAACCAAAAATAAGCACATAAAAATACTAAAACTTAACTGAGAAATATTCAAAATTCACCTAACATGACAGTAACAAAAAATGTTTTGAAAAAGTTGACACTTTGAATATGAAAGATATTTTGATAAGCTGACTTCAAGTTGTTGGGTGAACATATAAATAGTTGTATTCTGAAGGCAGATCTATGGGACTGAAACAAGGATGAGAGGGCAATGCTGGGAATTCCCTGGTGGTCCAGTGGTTAGGACTCAATGCTTTCACTACCATGGGCCCGGGTTTCATCCCTGGTCAGGGAACTAAGATCCCACAGGCCGTGGCAAAAAAAAAAAAAAAGAGAGAGAGAGAGAGAGAGGCAATGTCTATCAATTTTTTAAAATACTAATTTTTAAAGGAGAGTTTTAGAAGAGTGGTAAGAATTTAAGTATGTTTTAGGATCACCACCCTCCTAAAAACAATCAATTATGGTTCTCTTATCCAAAATAATAATATTCTAACAATATTTTAATATATAATTTCAAATGCATTACCTGCTAGTAAATTACTAAACACACGTGGAGTCTCTCAACTGCTTGTCACTTCACAGTGCCCTTGTTCTATTTTCTGTTGCTCTTTGCTAGTTCCTATTAACAGTTCATTTTACAATTTGTTATTATAATTAAACACTTCTGAGCACCTTCTAAATGTGCTGGTGCTTTCAGATAATTATCTTTTTACAGCAGTATTTGTAAATGTCAAAAATTCCCTATCATATCTAATTGAAAGCTGGCTGTATGATAGACAATATGGCCACAAACTTTTAAACAACTGGTACTTTTTAAAGAAATAATTATTAAGAAATAATTTTTTTATAAATACTAAGTCAAAACCCAATTCAGAATCCACATAACCAGAAAATGCAACTACCAACTTTTCACAATACAGTGAATGACTACTTGCAGTTATTGTCATCAGCCTACAGACCTAAACACTAATCAGTACCTTTAAAACATTTATTAAAATTAAAAATCTAAATTATGCCAACAACTAACCCTGGTTTAGCTTTGGGACCCACAATCTCCTGCTTTTAAAGCTGGCTTCAAGACTCAAGTCCCAGTGCTTTGATTCATTCAATAAACTCTTATTGAGCACCTATATGTGTATCACAATCAAGATGTTCTTGTCTTCATGGAATTTAGTTTCATAGATGACACAGAGAAGTTGCAGGCAATTACGATAGGGCTTTTCATGCTGACAAGTGACAGGGTAGCCAACCCTAGTCCCATCCGTGCACTAGCTACGTCTCTTCCAGACCGTTCAGAACTATCACGTGTTGAGAAACCACTTAAGCCAGGCTGCCATATGGTAACACAAGTGAACAGGATAGGAAAACAACAGCATTTCGTGGCCCTACTAAATTGTAACATCATTCTCTCATGTTGGTCTTATTCGATGCCTTAGAGGCTCCCAACTGCCCATATATGTGTACTTCCAAAGTGGGCAGGCATGGCCCTTCCAAAAAAAAAAAAAGAAGCATATTCAGACTACTGCCTTTGATTACCCAAATAGATGATATTCAAATATAATTTTTATTTTAACAAAACTAATTATAATGGGGGAGAAATGTGGCCAAGATGGCAGAAAAGGAAGACCCTGAGCACACCTCCTCCCATGGGCACACCAAAATTACAACAGGGAAACTACTGATGAGAAAAACTGGAAGACTAGCAGAAAAGATCTTCAACCAAAGATATAAAGAAGGAACCACAATGAGCAGGGTAAGAGGGGTGGTGACGCAGTATAGTCAAAATCCATACCCGTGGGTGTGTCACCCACCAAGGAGCGAGTGGTCTGCCCCACATTGGGCTCCCCAGCCTGGGGAGTCCTGCACCAAGAGGATGAGCCCCTGGACGTTCTGACTTTAAAGGCCAGCAGGGCTTACTTTTGGGAGAGCCAGAGGGCTGTGGGAAATAGAGACACCACTCTTAAAGGTGCACACAAACTCTCACATACTCCAGGACCCAGAGTAGAAGCAGTAATTTGAAAGGAGCATCAGTCCCACCATCTGATCTTGGAGTCTCCTGGAGAGGCAGGAGGCAACTGCAGCTCACCCTGGGGACACAGACACTGGCAGCAGCCATCTTTGGGAGCTTGTTCTACCACATGAACACTGTGCTGGCAAGTGCCATTTTGGAGTCCTCGCTCTAGCTTATTAGCCTTGGGATCCAGCCCCTCTCACCAGCCTGTGATTATCAGTACTGGGATGCCTCAGCCCAAGCAACTAACCAGGTGGAGAGACAGCCCCACCCACCAGCAGGCCTGCCGCCTTAAGATACCCTGAGCCCACAGTCAACCCAGGACCTGGCTCTACCAGAGGCCTCAGACCCTGGCCCTGCCTACCAATGGGCTGGCACTAGCCACAGGACCAGGCTCAGCCACCAGTGGGTAGACACCAGTCCCAGGATCCCATGGGCACCAGCCCTACCCACCACCAGGCCAAAACGCTAACTCCAGGACCCACAGGACACTGCAGCTAAAGACCCCAGGACCTGGATCTACCAACCAGTGAGCCAGCACTAGTCCCAGGACACGCTGGGCCTTGGCCCTGCCCACCATCAGGTGGACACCAGCCCCAGGACCACTTCAGTCCTGCAGCCTACAGTATCAGGACCCAGCCCACCCACCAGTAGGCCTGCACCAGTCACAAGACCCTTTGGGCCCTGGCCCTGCCCAACAGCAGGCCAAAACCAGCTCTGGGACACCTTGGGACCCTCAGCCAGCTGGTCCCGGATCCAGCCCCACCTACCAACAAGACACCAGCTCTAGGACCCTTAGGGCCCTGCAGCCAGAGACATGGGAACGCAGTTCTGCCCACCAGTGAGCTAGCACTAGCTCCAGCACTGTCTACCTGCAGGCCAACACCAGCCCCAGGAACCCCCAGGCCCCAATCCCACCCACCAGCAGGCAGACACCAGCTCCAAGACCCTTTGGACCCATTAGCCAGCTGCCCCAGGATCCAGCCCCATTCACCAGTGGGCCAACACCGGCTTTGGGACACCTCAGACCCAGCAGCCAGCTGTGTCAGGAACTGACCCCACCCACCAGCAAGCCAACATTAGATCCAGGACACACTCCCCCACCTCCATCCCCCGCAACCACCCACTCTAGTACCCGGCTCCACTCACTAGTGGATTAGCTGGAGCCCAGGATCCCCCAGGGCCCCATAGCCAGCAACCTTGTAATCCAGCCCTACCCACCAGCAGATGGCAGCCTCTGCACAAGGCAGGGCTTGGAAACCAACCAGAATGGGGCCAGCCACACCCACCAGATGGCCCATAGTAATCAGCCCACCACAACAGAAGGGTTCAAGCAGCCCAAATAGGGGGCACCCTTAGAGAACATAGCCCTAGTCACCAGATAATGATCATAATGATGTTCAGAACTTTAGATAAAGTTCTATGGGTGAACAGAGCAAAAAGTTAGACAGTTTTAACGAAGAGTTAGAAAATATAAAGAAGAGCCAAACAGAGATGAAGAATACAATAACTGAAATGAAAAATACACTAGAAAGAATCAACAGTAGATTAGATGGTGCAAAGGAATGGATCCACAAGCTAGAAGATAGAGTAGTGGGCATCACTGGAGCTGAACCGAAAAAGCAAACAAACAAGCAAACAAATAAAAAGAAATTAGGACAATCCCAATGTTCATAGCAGCATTATTTACAGTAGCCAAGATATGGAAGCAACCTAAGTGTCCATCAACAGACAAATGGATAAATAAGATGTGGTATATATACAATGGAATACTACTCAGCCATAAAAGAGAATGGAATTTTGCCATTTGAAACAACATGGATGGACTTGAAGGGTGTTATGTTTAGTGAAATAAGTCAGAGAAAGCCAAATAATGTATGATATCACTTACATGTATAATCTGAAAAATAAAACAAACTTGTGAATGTAACAAAAGAAACAGACTTACAAATAGAAACAAGCTAGTGTTTACCAATGGGGAGGGGGGAGAAGGAAGAGGGGAGGGGCAAGATAGGCGTAGAAGATTAAGAGGTACAAACTACTATGTATAAAATAAATAAGCTACAAGGATATATTGTGCAGCACAGGGAATATAGCTAATATTTTGTAACTATAAATGGGGTATAATCTTTGAAAATTGTGAATCACTATGTTTTACACCTGAAATTTATATTGTACATCAACTATACTTCAATTATAAAAAAATAAAGAAAAGAAAATGAGGAGTTTAAGAGACCTGAGGGACATCTAGCGTACCAACATTCACATTATAGGAGTCTCAGAAGGAGAAGAGAGAAAGGGGCAGAGAATATATATGAGGACATAATAGCTAAAATCTTCCCTAACCTGGAAAAGAAAACAGACATCCAGGTCCAGGAAGCCCAGAGAGTCCCAAACAGGGTAAACTCAGAGGACCACACCAAGACAAAAATTGAATGGCAGGACTTCCCTGGTGGTCCAGTAGGTAAGACTGCACACTCCCAGTGCAGGAGGCCCGGGTTTGATCCCTGTTCGGGGAACTAGATCCCACATGCATGCCATAACTAAGTCTGCATGCTACAACTGAAAGTCCACATGCTGCAACTAAGAAGTCTGCATGGAAAAACTAAAAAAAAAAAAAAATAAGATCCCACATGCCACAACTAAGAGTCAGTGCAGCCAAAATAAATAAATAAATGATAAATATTTTTTAAAATTAAAGATAAAGAGAGAATATTAAAGGCAGCAAAGGAAAAGCAACTACTTATGTACAAGGGAACTCCCATAAGGCTATAAGCTGACTTTTCAGCAGAAACTCTGCAGGTCAGAAGGGAGTGGCACAATATACTTAAAGTGATGAAAGGGAAAAACCTACAACAAAAAACACTCTACCAGGCAAGGCTTTCACTTGAGGACGAGATCAAAAGTTTTACAGACAAGCAAAAGATAAAAGAGTTCAGCATCAGCAAACCAACTTTACAAGAAATGTTAAAGGGACTTCCTAAGTGGAAAAAAAAAAAAGCCACAACTAGAAAAATGGAAACTACAAAAGGAAAAATCTCATTGGTAAAGACAAATATACAGTAAAGGTGGTCAGTCAACCATGTACAAAGCTAGTAAGAAGGTTAAAAGACAAAAGTAGTAAAACTGTGTATATCCACAATAAGTAGTTAGGGGATACACACACAAAAAAGATGCAAAATGTGATGTCAAAAACAGTTAACATGGGGGGGATGATTAGTAAAAATGCAGGATTGTTGAAATGCATTTGAACTTAAGAGATCAGCAACTTAAAATAATCATAGATAGGTAGGTAGATAGATAGATAGACATAGATAGATAGATACCTCATGGTAACTGGAAACCAAAAACCTATAATATAAACACACAGAAAAAAGAAAAGAGTTCAAACATAACATTAAAGACAGTCTTCAAATCACAAGGGAAGAGATCAAAAGAAGGACCAAAAACAACTATAAAAACAACCCCAAAGCAATGAACAAAATGGCAATAAGTACATACCTATCAAAAATCACATTAAATGTAAATGAACTAAATGCTCCAATCAAAACACACAGAATGGCTGAACAGCTACAAAAACAATACCAATATATATGCTGCCTACAAAAGACTTGCTTCAGATCTGAAGAAACATACAAACTGAAAGTAAGGGGATGGAAAAAAGTATTCCATGCAAATGGAAATTAAAAAAAAAAAAACGAGGTAGCAGTACTTACATCAGACAGAATAGATTTGAAAACAAAGACAGTCACAAGAGACTAAGGACAATACATAATGATAAAGGGATAAACCTAAGAAAAAGATACATAACAGTTATAAATGCACCTAACATAGGCGCACCTAAACACATAAAGCAGGGACTTCTCTGGTGGTGCAGTGGTTAAGAATCTGCCTGCCAATGCAAGTGACACGGGTTTGCACTCTGGTCCGGGAAGATCCCACATGCCGCGGAGCAACTAAGCCCATGCACCACAACTACTGAGACTGCACTCTAGAGCCCACAAGCCACAACTACTGAGCCTGCATGTCACAACTACTGAAGCCCACTCGCCTAAAGCCTGTGCTCTGCAACAGAGAAGCCACTGCAGTGAGAAGCCTGCGCACCACAACAAAGAGTAGCCTCCACTAGTCGCAATTAGAGAAAGCCCGTCTGCAGCAACAAAAGACCCAATGCAGCCATAAATAAATAAATAAGTAAATAAATTTATTTTTAAAAAAACACATAAAGCAATATTAACAGACATAAAGGGAGAAACTGACAGTAATACAATAATACTAGGTAGGCCTTAAATGACATATTAGACCACATGAACTTAATAGATATATACAGAACATTTCATCCAAAAGCCACAGAATACATTCTTTTCAAATGCACAAGGAATATGCTCCAGGACAGATCACATACTAGGCCACAAAACAAGTCTCCATAAATGTAACAAAACTGAAATCATATCAAGCATCTTTTCTGACCACAATCAACTATAATAAAAAATCCTGCAAAAAACACAACCCCAAAACAATGAACAAAATGGCAATAAGTACATACCTATCAATAATCACATTAAATGTGAATGTGAGGCTAAACAATATGCTACTAAACAACCAATGGATCACTGAAGATATCAAAAAAGAAACTGAAAAATACGTGGAAACAAATGAAAACAAAAACACAACAATCCAAAGTCTTTGGGATGCAGCAAAAGCAGTTCTAAAAGAAAAGTTTACAGTGACACAAGCCTACCTCAGGAAAGAAGAAAAACCTGAAATAAACAACCTAATCTTACACCTAAAGGAACTAGAAAAGGAAGAACAAATAAAACCCAAAGTTAGTAGAGGGAAAGAAATCATAAAGATTAGAGCAGAAATAAAAGAAATAGACTAAAAAAACTACAGAAAAGATTAATGAAACTAAGAGCTGGTTCTCTGAAAACATAAGCAAAACTGATAAACCAGACTGAACAAGAAAAAAAAGAGAGCCCAAATCAATAAAATCAGAAATGAAAAAGAAGTTACAACTGACACCACAGAATTACAAAGGATCATAAAAGATTACTACAAATAATTATACACCAATAAAATGGACAACCTCAAAGAAATGACAAATTCCTAGAAATGTACAATGTCCTCAGAATGAACCAGGAAGAAAGAGAAAATACAAATAGACCAATTACCAGTAATAAAATTGAATCAGTAATAAAACAACTCCCAAAAAACAGAAGTCCAGGACCAGATGGCTTCACAGGTGAATTCCACCATTTAGAGAAGAGTTAACACCTATTCTTCTCAAACTATTCAAAAAACTGCAGAGGAAGGAACACTTCCAAACTCATTCTATGAGAGCAGTATCACCCCGCTACCAAACCCAGACAAAGATATCACAAAAAAAGAAAGTTGCAGGCCAATATCACTGACGAACACAGATGCAAAAATCCTCAACAAAATATTAGCAAACTGAATTCAACAATTCATTAAAAGGATCATACACGAGGATCAAGTGGGATTTATACCAGGGATGCAAGGATGGATTGATATCCACAAATTAATCAATGTGACACACCACATTAACAAAATGCTGAATAAAAATCATATGATCATCTCAATAGATGTAGAAAAATTTGACAAAATTCAACATCCATTTATGATAAAAACTCTCAATAAAGTGGGTATAGAGGGAACATATCTCAAAATAATAAAGGCCATATATGACAAGGCCACAGCTAATGTCATACTCAATGGTGAAAAGGCAAAAGCATCTCCTCTAAGATCAGGAACAAGACAATGATGCCCACTCTTGTCACTTTTACTCATCATAGTATTGGAAGTCCTAGTCACAGCAATCAGGTAAGAAAAAGAAATAAAGGGAATCCAAACTGCAAAGAAAGAAGTAAAACTGTCACTGTTTACAGATAACATGATACTACACATAGAAAATCCTGGGAATTCCCTGCCAGTCCAGTGGTTAGGACTCGGCGCTCTGTCAGAGCCCTGGGTTCAATCCCTGCTTGGGGAACTAAGATCCTACAAGCCGCATGGCACACCAAAGAAACGAAAATCCTCAAGACGCCACCAGAAACTACTAGAGCTCATCAATGAATTTGGTAAAGTTGCTGGAGACAAAATTAATAAACAGAAATCTGTTGCATTTCTATATGGTAACAATGAACAATCAGAAAGAGAAATTAAGAAAACAATCCCATTTATAATTGCATCAAAAGGAATAAAATACTTAGGATAAATCTAACTAATGAGGTTACAGATGCTCAACATCACTAAAAATTAGAGAAATGCAACTCAAAACTATGAAGTATCACCTCACACCAGTCAAAATGGCCATCAACAAAAAAAATCTACAAACAATAAATGCTGGAGAGGGAGCAGAGAAAAGGGAACCCTCTTGCACTATTGGTGGGGATGTAAATTGATACAGCCATTGTGGAAAACAGTATTGAGGTTCCTTAAAAAACTAAAAAATAAAACTACCATATGACCCAGCAATCCCACTACTGGGCATATACCCAGAGAAAACCATAATTCAAAAAGACACATGTACCCCAATGTTCACTGCAGCACTATTTACAATAGCCAGGACATGGAAGCAACCTAAGTGTCCATCAACAGATGAATGGATAAAGAAGATGTGGCATATATATATATATATATATATATATATATATATATATATATATACATACATACATATATATACATATATATATATACATGTATGTATATATATATGTATATGTGTATGTATATATATATATATATATATATATATATATATATATATATATATATATATATATATAATGGAATATTACTCAGCCATAAAAACAAATGAAATTGGGTCATTTGTAGAGATGTGGATGGACGTAGAGTCTGTCATACAGTGAAGTAAGTCAGAAAGAGAAAAACAAAATATCACATGTTAACGCATATACGTGGAATCTACAAAAATGGTACAGATGAACCGGTTTGCAAGACAGAAATAGTGACACAGGTGTAGAGAACAAACATACAGACAACAAGGGGGAAAAGCAGGGGGGAGGGGGGTGGGATGAATTCAGAGATTGGGATTGACATGTATACACTAATATGTATAAAACAGATCATAAAAACCTGCTGTATTAAAAAAAATATCACACATTAATGCATATATGTGGAATCTAGAAAAATGATACAGATGAACCTATTTGCAGGGCAGGAACAGAAAGGCAGACATGGAGAACGGATGTGTGGACACAGGGGGGCAGGGGAGGGTGGGATGAATTGGGAGATTAGGTTTGACATAAATACACTACTATGTGTAAAACAGATAGCTAGTGGGAACCTGCTGTACAGCACAGGGAGCTCATCTTGGTGCTCTGTGATGATCTAGATGGGTGGGATGGGGGTACAGAGGGAGGCCTAAGAGGGAGGGGATATATGTATACATATAGCAGATTCACTTCACTGTACAGAAGAAACTAACACAACATTGTAAAGCAATTATGCTCCAATAAAAAAGAGAAATTAAGAAAACAATCCCATTTATAATTGCGTCAAAAGAAATAAAATACTTAGACTAAATCTAACTGAGGTTAAAGACCTGTACCTAGAAACTATAGGACATTGAGGAGACTGGTTCAAGATGGCAGAGAAGAAGGACGTGCTCTCATTCCCTCTTGCAAAAGCATCGGAATCACAACCAACTGCTAAAAATCATTGACAGGAAGACACGGGAACTCACCAAAAAAGATACCCCACATCCAAAGACAAAGGAGAAGCCACAATGAGATGGTAGGAGGGGCACAATCACAACAAAATCAAATCCCATAACTGCTGGGTGGGTGACTCACAAACTGTAGAACACTTATACCACAGAGGCCCACCCACTGGAGTGAAGGTTCTGAGCCCCACATCAGGCTTCCCAACCTGGGGCTCCAGTAACGGGAGGAGGAATTCCTAGAGAATCAGACTTTGAAGGCTAGCGGGATTTGATTGCAGAACTTCGACAGGACTGGGGGAAACGGAGACTCCACTCTTGGAGGGCACACACAAAGTAGTGTGCGCATCAGGACCCAGGGGAAGGAGCAGTGACCCCAGGGGAGACTGAACCAGACCTACCTGCTAGTGTTGGAGGGTCTCCTGCAGAGGCGGGGGGTGGCTGTGTCTCACCATGAGGACAAGGACACTGGCAGCAGAAGTTCTGGGAAGTGCTCCTTGGCGTGAGCCATCCCAGAGTCCACCATTAGCCCAGGTAGGCTCCAGTGTTGGGTCACCTCAGGCCAAATAACCAACAGGGAGGGAACCCAGCCCCATCCATTAGCAGTCAAGCAGATTAAAGTTTTACTGAGCTCTGCCCACCAGAGCAACACCCAACTCTACCCACCACCAGTCCCTCCCATCAGGAAACCTGCACAAGCCTCTTAGATAGCCTCATCCACAAGAGGAGAGACAGGAGAAGAACTAAAATCCTGCAGCCTGTGGAACAAAAACCACATTCACAGAAAAATAGACAAGATGAAAAGGCAGAGGGCTATGTACCAGATGAAGAAAAAGATAAAACCCCAGAAAAACAACTAAATGAAGTGGAGATAGGCAACCTTCCAGAAAAAGAATTCAGAATGATAGTGAAGATGATCCAGGACCTCGGAAAAAGAATGGAGGCAAAGATCGAGAAGATGCAAGAAACGTTTAACAAAGACCTAGAAGAATTAAAGAACAAACAGAGATGAACAATACAATAACTGAAATGAAAACTACACTAGAAGGAATCAATAGCAGAACAACTGAGGCAGAAGAACGGAACGGATAAGTGACCTGGAAGACAGAATGGTGGAATTCACTGCTGCGGAACACAATAAAGAAAAAAGAATGAAAAGAAATGAAGACAGCCTAAGAGACCTCTGGGACAACATTAAACGCAACAACATTCACATTATAGGGGACCCAGAAGGAGAAGAGAGAGAGAAAGGACCAGAGAAAATATTTGAAGAGATTATAGTCGAAAACTTCCCTAACATGGGAAAGGAAATAGCCACCCAAGTCCAGAAAGCGCAGAGAGTCCCATACAGGATAAACCCAAGGAGAAACACACCGAGACACACAGTAATCAAATTAGCAAAAATTAAAGACAAAGAAAAATTATTGAAAGCAGCAAGGGAAAAACAACAAATAACACACAAGGGAACTCGCATAAGGTTAACAGCTGATTTCTCAGCAGAAACTCTACAACCCAGAAGGGAGTGGCATGATATACTTCAAGTGATGAAAGGGAAGAACCTACAACCAAGATTACTCTACCCAGCAAGGATCTCATTCAGATTCAATGGAGAAATCAAAAGCTTTACGGACAAGCAAAAGCTAAGAGAATTCAGCACCACCAAACCACCTCTACAACAAATGCTAAAGGAACTTCCTTAAGTGGGAAACACAAAAGAAAAGGACCTACAAAAACAAACCCAAAACAATTAAGAAAATGGTCATAGGAACATACATATCAATAATTACCTTAAACGTGAATGGATTAAATGCTCCAACCAAAAGACACAGGCTTGCTGAATGGATACAAAAACAAGACCCCTCTATATGCTGTCTACAAGAGACCCACTTAAGACCTAGGGACACATACAGACTGAAAGTGAGGGGATGGAAAAAGATATTCCATGAAAATGGAAATCAAAGGAAAGCTGCAGTAACAATACTCATATCAGATAAAATAGACTTTAAAATAAAGAATGTTACTAGAGACAAGGAAGGACACTACATAATGATCAAGGGATCAATCCAAGAAGATATAACAATTATAAATATATATGCACCCAACACAGGAGCACCTCAATACATAAGGCAACTGCTAACAGCTATAAAAGAGGAAATCGACAGTAACACAATAATAGCGGGGGGCTTTAACACCTCACTTACACCAATGGACAGATCATCCAAACAGAAAATTAATAAGGAAAAACAAGCTTCAAATGACACAACAGACCAGATAGATTTAACTGATATTTATAGGACATTCCATCCAAAAACAGTAGATTTCACTCTCTTCTCAAGTGCGCATGGAACATTCTCCAGGATAGATCACAACTGGGTCACAAATCAAGCCTCAGTAAAGTTAAGAAAACTGAAATCATATCCAGCATCTTTTCTGACCACAACGCTATGAGATTAGAAATGAATTACAGGAGAAAAAACGTAACAAACACAAACACATGGAGGCTAAACAATACGTTACTAAATAACCAAGAGATCACTGAAGAAGTCAAAGAGGAAATCAAAAAATACCTAGAGACAAATGACAATGAAAACACGATGATCCAAAACCTCTGGGATACAGCAAAAGCAGTTCTAAGAGGGAACTTTATAGCCACACAAGCCAACCTCAAGAAACAAGAAAAATCTCAAATAAACAATCTAAAGTTACACCTAAAGGAACTAGAGAAAGAAGAACAAACAAAACCCAAGGTTAGCAGAAGGAAAGAAATCATAAAAATCAGAGCAGAAATAAATGAAATAGAATCAAAGAAAACAAGAGCAAAGATCAATAAAACTAAAAGCTGGTTCTTTGAGAAGATAAAATTGATAAACCATTAACCAGACTCATCAAGAAAAAGAGGGAGAGGACTCAAATCAAAAAAATTAGAAATGAAAAAGGAGAAGTTACAACAGACACCGCAGAAAATATAAAGCATCCTAAGAGACTATTACAAGCAACTCTATGCCAATTAAATGGACAACCTGGAAGAAATGGACAAATTCTTAGAAAGGTATAACCTTCCAAGACTGAACCAGGAAGAAATAGAAAATATGAACAGACCAACCACAAGTAATGAAAATGAAACTGCGACTAAAAATCTTCCAACAAACAAAAGTCCAGGACCAGATGGCTTCACAGGTGAATTCTATCAAACATTTAGAGAAGAGCTAACACCCATCCTTCTCAAACTCTTCCAAAAAATTGCAGAGGAAGGAACACTCCCAAACTCATTCTATGAGGCCACCATCACCCTGATACCAAAACCAGACAAAGATACTACAAAAAAAGAAAATTACAGACCAATATCACTGATAAATATAGATGCAAAAAACCTCAACAAAATACTAGCAAACAGAATCCAACAACACATTAAAAGGATCATACGCCATGATCAAGTGGGATTTATGCCAGGGATGCAAGGATTCAATATACGCAAATCAATCAATGTGATATACCATATTAACAAATTGAAGAAAAACTGTATGATCATCTCAATAGATGCAGAAAAAGCTTTTGACAAAATTCAACACCCATTTATGATAAAAACTCTCCAGAAAGTGGGCATAGAGGGAACCTACCCCAACATAATAAAGACCATATATGACAAACCCACAGCAAACATCATTCTCAATGGTGAAAAACTGAAAGCATTTCCTCTAACATCAGGAAAAAGACAAGGATGTCCACTCTCACCACTAGTATTCAACATAGTTCTGGAAGTCCTAGCCACGGCAATCAGAGAAGAAAAATAAATAAATGGAATACAAATTGGAAAAGAAGAAGTAAAACTGTCACTGTTTGCAGATGACATGATACTGTACATAGAGAATCCTAAAGATGCCACCAGAAAACTACTCGAGCTAATCAATGAATTTGGTAAAGTTGCAGGATACAAAATTAATGCACAGAAATCTCTTGCATTCCTATACACTAATGATGAAAAGTCTGAAAGAGAAATTAAGGAAACACTCCCATTTACCATTGCAACAAAAAGAATAAAATACCTAGGAATAAACCTACTTAGGGAGACAAAAGACCTGTATGCAGGAAACTATAAGACACTGATGAAATAAATTAAAGATGATACAAACAGATGGAGAGATATACCATGTTCTTGGACTGGAAGAATCAATATTGTGAAAATGACTATACCACCCAAAGCAATCTACAGATTCAATGCAATCCCTATCAAATTACCAATGACATTTTTTACGCAACTAGAACAAATCATCTTAAATTTGTCTGGAGACACAAAAGACCCCGAATAGCCAAAGCAGTCTTGAGGGGAAAAAATGGGAGATGGAGCAATCAGAATCCCTGAGTTCAGACTCTACTACAAAGCTACAGTAACCAAGGCAACATGGTACTGACACAAAATCAGAAATATAGATCAATGGAACAGGATAGAAAGCCCAGAGATAAACCCACACACCTATGGTCAACTAATCTATGACAAAGGAGACAAGGATATACAATGGAGAAGACAGTCTCTTCAATAAGTGGTGCTGGGAAAACTGGACAGCTACATGTTAAAGAATGAAATTAGAACACTCCCTAACACCATACACAAAAATAAACTCAAAATGGATTAGAGACCTAAATATAAGACCAGACACTACAAAACTCTTAGAGGAAAACACAGGAAGAACACTCTTTGACATAAATCACAGCAAGATCTTTTTTGATCCACCTCCTAGAGTAATGGAAATAAAAACAAAAATAAACAAATGGGGCCTAATGAAACTTCAAAGCTTTTGCAAAGCAAAGGAAACTACAAACAAGACGAAAAGACAACCCTCAGAATGGGAGAAAATATTTGCAAATGAATCATCAGACAAAGGATTAATCTCCAAAATATATAAACAGCACATGCAGCTCAATATTTAAAAAACAAACCACCCAATCCAAAAATGGGCAGAAGACCTAAATAGACATTTCTCCAAAGAAGACATACAGATGGCCAAGAAGCACATGAAAAGCTGCTCAACATCACTAATTATTAGAGAATTGCAAATCAAAACTACAATGAGGTATCACCTCACACCAGTTAGAATGGGCATCATCAGAAAATCTACAAACAACAAATGCTGGAGAGGGTGTGGAGAAAAGGGAAGCCTCTTGCACTGTTGGTGGGAATGTAAAGTGATACAGCCACTATGGAGAATAGTATGGAGGTTCCTTAAAAAAAAATAGAATTACCATATGACCCAGCAATCCCACTACTGGGCATATACCCAGAGAAAACCATATTTCAAAAAGACACATGCACCCCAATGTTCATTGCAGCACTATTTACAATAGCCAGGTCATGGAAGCAACCTAAATGCCCATCTACAGATGAACAGATAAAGGAGACGTGGTACATATATACGATGGAATATTACTCAGCCATAAAAAGGAATGAAATTGGGTCATTCATAGAGACGGGGATGAATCTAGAGACTGTCATACAGAGTGAAGTAAGTCAGAAAAACAAATATCATATATTAATGCATGTATGTGGAACCTAGAGAAATGGTACAGATGAACCAGTTTGCAGGGCAGAAATTGAGACACAGATGTAGAGAACAAACGTATGGACACCAAGGGGGGAAAGCTGCAGGGGGGTGGGGGTGGGGGTGTGATGAAATGCAAGATTGGAATTGACATATATACACTAATATGTATAAAATGGATAACTAATAAGAACCTGCTGTATAAAAAAATAAAATAAAATTCAAAAATTAAAAAAAAAAAAACTATAGGACATCGATGAAAGAAATTGAATATGACACAGACAGAAAGGTATGCTGTATTCATGGACTGGAAGAATTAACATTATTAAAATGACCATACTACCCAAGGAAATCTACATATCAATCTAATCCTTATCAAAATATCAATGGTATTTTTCACAGAACTAGAATTCTAAAATTTGTATGGAAACACACACACACACAAAACCCTGAATAGCCAAAACAATCTTTAGAAAAAAGAACAAAGCTGGAGGTCTCACGCTCCCTGGTTCAAACTATACTACAAAGCTAGTCATCAAAATAGTATGGTACTGCCACAAAAACAGACACATGGATCAATGGAACAGAATACAGAGTCCAGAAACAAACCCACACACTTATGGTCAATTAATCTGTGACAAAGGAGGCAAGAATATACAATGGGAAAAAGACAGCCTCTTCAATAAGTGGTGTTGAGAAATCGAGACAACTATATGCAAAAGAAACTGGACTAGGCTCTCACACTATTCACAAAAATAAATTCAAAATAGATTAAGGACTTAAATGTAAGACCTGAAACCATAAAACTTCTAGAAGAAAACAGGTAGTTTGCTGTTTGACATTGGTCTTAGTGATTATTATTTTTTTTTTTTTTTGGATATGTGTCCTCAGGCAAGGGAAACAAAAGCAAAAAATAAACAAATGGGACTACATCAAACTGAAAAGCTTTTGCACAGCTAAAGAAACTATCAACAAAATGAAAAGACAACCTACTGAATGGGAGAAGATACTTGCAAATGATATATTTGACACAGGATTAAAACCTAAAATATACTGGTATAAAGAAGTCATACAACTAAGCATCAAAAAGACAATCCTATTAAAAAATGGGCAGAAGACCTTAACAGATAATTCTCCAGAGAAGACATACAGATGGCCAACAGGTACATGAAAAGACGCTCAACATCCTTAATCATCAGGGAAAAACAAATCAAAATCACAATGAGATATGCCTCACACCTGTCAGAATGGCTATTATCAAGACAACAAATAAGTGTTGGTGAGGAATCCTAGTACACTGTTGATGGGCATGTAAATTGCTGCAGCCATTACAGAACACAGTATGGAGTTTCCTCAAAAAACTAAAAACAGAGCTACCATATGCTCCAGCAATCCCACTCCAGGGCATATATCTAGAAAAAACCAAAGGCACTAATTCAAAAATTTACATGCAGCAGGACTTCGCTGGTGGTCCAGTGGTTAAGACTCCGCACTTCCAACGCAGGGGTCACAGGTTCAATCCCTCGTCAGAGAACTAAAATCCCACATGCCTCGTGGTGCAGCCAAAAAAAAAAAAAAGTACATGCACCCCAACGTTCACGGCGGCACTGTTTACAACGGGAAATATATGGAAACAACCCAAGTGTCCATTAGCAAACAATGGGTAAAGAAGGTGTAGTATACACACACACACGGAATATTAGCCATAAAAAATAAAATCCTGCCATTTGCAACAACATGTATGGACCTAGAGAGTATTATGCTAAGTGAGAAGTCAGACAGAGAAAGAAAAACACTGTATGCTTTTACTTATAAGTAGAATCTATAAAACAAACACAACAAAACAGAAAGAGTTATAGATACAGAGAACAAACAGGTGGTTGCCAGAGAGAAGGGAGGTGAAAGGAGGAAAGAAGTAAGTGAGGGATATTAAGAGGTACAAACCTTCAGTTGCAAAGTATTTAAATGAGTCATGGTGTAAAATTTACACTGTGTGGATTATAGGCAATAACTATGTAATACCTTTGCATAGCAACATATCATAATGAGACTTACTGTGGTAATCATTTGAAAATGTATAGCAATACCAAACCACTCCTGTGTAACATGAACTAACATATTGATAGTACTGCAGGTCTTTATACTTACAAAAAAACCAAATAAATAGAAGAGATCAGGTTTTTGGTTACCAAAGGTGGGGAGTGGGGGGAGAGGGAAATGGATAAAGGCAATAAAACGGTACAAACTTCCAGTTATAAGTACTAAAGATATAATGTACAACATGATATATATAATTAACAGGTGGTATGTTATATATGAAAGTTAAGAGAATAAACCCTGAGTTGTCATCACAACAAAAATTTTGTCTTTAGTGTTGTATCTATGAAATAATGGATGTTCACTAAACTAATTGTAATAATCATTTCATGAATGTAAACAAGTCAAATTATGCTGTACACCTTAAAACTTATACAGTACTGTATGTCAATTACCTCAATAATACTGGAAGAAAAAACTCATTATTATGGGAAAATTGCCTATAAGATCCAATAATCACATTTTTTAAACAATTCTTAAACATTTAATCTTTTATTTGTAAATCAATAAAACGTATGCTACACCTAAAAATTTAGACAATCAAGACTGCATTAGTAATGCATATATATGGTGAATGAAACTCTATTTGCACCAATTTGAATGTTTTGTAAACAGCAGAATCACTGAATAATATACAGTTGCCCCTCAGTATCCATGGTGAATTGGTTCCAAGATGCCCCCCCCCGCACCCCGGGACACCAAAATCTTCGATGCTCAAGTCCCTTAGATAAAATGGTATGGTATTTGCATATAACCTATGCACATCCTCCCATATACTTTAAATCTCTAGATTTAAATACCTGACACAATGCAAATGCTATGTAGCTGCCAGTGCACAGCAAATTCAAGTGTTCTTTCTGAAACTTTCTGGAATCTTTTTCCTGAATATTTCCAAACCAATGGTTGGTTAAATCCATGGATGCTGAATCCACAGGTATGGAGGGCTGACTGTACAATGTTTATAATCTCATCTTTATTTCTCTGTCCTCAGAGAGGATCAATTCTACTTAGTTCTAGTTGAAGTATTATAAATCCCAAATTAATAAAGCTTTACTGTATTTGAGGACCACTCTTTGGCTAAGGTGCTGATCCTTCAGCCATTACTTACATATCCATACATGGGTAAGTCATATGTGTGTGTGGTTTTTGTTTTTAAAGTTTAATACAATGTTCTGTAACTGGCACACAAACTTGCTGTGCAAAATTATCCCTCAGTTCTATTCTAAACTCACAGCTCAGTTAATTTTATTGTCCTCACCTGAGTATGTACGACTGACATATATGGGAGAAATACACTGGGACCTTAAATCAAAGTTGTTATTTTCCACTATTTCGTTGAAGATTTAATATAAATCAAGATGTTAATCTATGCAGTTTGAGAGTTATTTCAGAATTTTATGTTCTGATCCTGTCATTCTTATAGGATGTCATTCTTATAATTTTTGGACAATTTAGAGAGAAGTTAGGACAATTTCAGCTAGTATAAAAACAAACAGTCCTTCTGTTTATTATATCCCTTACCATATCAAAGAGACTGGAGAATGAGAAATATGTAAGTGCTACTTACATAGCACCAAAACGATCTACCTATTTCTTTTATCTAGAAAGAATACAGTAAGTCCCCTGCAACAAACGAGTTCAGTTCCGACAGCCCGTTCCTAAGTCCAATCTGTTTGTAAGTCCAACAAAATTAGCCCTAACACAACTAACACAATCGGCTATATAGTACTGTACTGTAATAGGTTTATAATCTTTTCACACAAATAACACATAAAAAACAAACACAAAAAATAAAGAAAACATTTTTAATCTTACAGTACAGTACCTTGTAAAGTACAGTAGTACAGTACAACAGCTGGCATACAGGGGCTAGCATCAAGTGAACAGGCAAGAAGAGTTACTGACTGGAGGAGGGAGAGGAGGTGGGAGATGACAGAGCTGAAGGATTGTCAGCAACAGGAGATGAGGGCAAGCTGCAATTTCACTCACACCAGACGCTGATGGCACAGGTTCTGGTTCCTTGCTGGATTCAATTCTACCTACCCTCTTGAAAAAACGATCCCATGATGTCTGGGTAGTAGCTCTTTTTTTCTCCTCATAGGTAACACGGTAGCACTGGACTGCATTCTGAATGGCTGCTGCAACCTTCGTGTACCATTCTACGTTCGGGTCCTGTGCCTCAAAAACTAACAGTGCCTCCTCAAATAAAGAAAAAACCCTTGCCATTTTCTGCGTCGTGAATCTCTGTGGTTCTTCTGTTACTTCTTCCTCTTGTCACTCCACTCTCTCAATTATTTTCACTTTTGTTTCCATCAGCAGTACCAGCTACATCACTGCTGCTTTTATGCTTGCTTCCGGACATCCTGGGCTTGAAATAAAGATACTATACTACTGTACTCTATAAAGTACACAAAAGCACAACCATTTGTAGAGGATGCACGCACGTGACAATGTACTCCACTCACGTGACCTTTCGTGACTGGACATGCCAGCTCACGTTCACATCTTTGAAAGTTGGCAATTTGAAGGTTTGTATGTAGAGGACTTATATTTTAAGAGGCTCTGAAAGACTAGAGAAACTAAGGATTGGAAAGTTTAAGAGTATGTAAAATTTAAATATTAAATCTTTCACACGAACTTTTCCTCCTTACATGAAAGGTACTGAATAAGTTACATTTAAATGTCCTACTTATATATTTTTTAAAAGGTAAGATACTTCTCATTTAAGAGAAAGTGGAAATTATTTAAAATAATGAGCGGTAGGAATTTCCCTGACGGTACAGTGGTTAAGACTCTGCACTACCACTGCAGGGGGCGCGGGTTTGATCCCTGGTTGGGGAACTAAGATCCACATGTGGAGCAGTGCAGCCCAAAAAAAAAAAAGGGGTAGAGGGGCAAAGGATGAACTCTATATCCAATCCAAATTACATTAAAACCCAAATATAAAATATCAACAGAAGGGGCATTTTCC
Organism: Balaenoptera ricei; assembly: GCF_028023285.1. Taxonomy (NCBI): domain Eukaryota; kingdom Metazoa; phylum Chordata; class Mammalia; order Artiodactyla; family Balaenopteridae; genus Balaenoptera; species Balaenoptera ricei. The sequence continues at coordinate 57,923,492 of NC_082648.1, read as the reverse complement.
TAAAAGGAAGTAACTATTCACTACTGGGAGAAATCTACATGTAGTAAGATACTTTCTTGCTTTGATACAGCTAAAAAAATAAAAATAAATTTCATGTCTAAATTTTGGGGTTTATATAGTTAGAAATATATAATTCTACTTTTATAGGTAGTTCAACTAGGGGAAATAAGTTAGCACAATCATTTGAATTGGTTGTCTGCATACGGGGCAGGGCTTATTCCTTTTTTTTAGCTTCTTTGCACATGTAAAGCATGCCATAAGATGTCCTGTTTTGCCATGGACGATGCAACCGTTTTTAGGTCGACCTTGGCAAATCACACAAGGTTCAATGGCATTAAGAGGAAAACTAGATTCCACACTTTCTTCTTTGTCTTGTGTTTCTTCCCTCTCAAACTCTTTGACATCTTCTTGGCTACTATAAATGATACTATTAGAAGTTGATGGCTGAGAATAGTCCTCACTTTCTTGGGATAGGGAGGCTTGTGTGATCTTATCATCATTTTCCTCAACACATGATTCTTTGGAATCATTCACTGTAGATTTCTTACAGTCAGGGACATCAAAGCCCTCTTCTACTTGTGCTGAGTTTTCTAGTTTGGCTTTCTCAGACATTTTCCCTTTATCTTTCCCTTTATCTTCAGGAAGCCAATTTTCACGAAGGGCCCAACATCTGTTGCAATGAGGTGGAAGGGGAGGATTCATTTCACTGCATGAAGTACACTTCCAATAGTCCTTCAAGGAAACAAGACAGTTAGCTTCTGTAACCCTTCAATAACCAGTCACAGCAACGCTAGCAACTTGTTCAATATGTCTAAGGTAAAATGTATCATACAGCTCAATTTTCAGCATTCCATGTCTTATATAAAGCACTCAACAGTCTTTCCTCAAGCATGAGCTTGTAAATACATTTTTTTCCCAGCCAAACTATGCTAAGAATTCTAAAATGAAAAACGTATTCACCATGACCTTAACCATGTACCTGTAAAGTTATCTGTTCAAGGACAGCGTTGGTTCATTTCACTGAAGCAAGTGCTATGGGATCTTCTCTGTAATGAGGCCTGTACCCACTCCACTGCCTTAAAGGCTCAAACCTGATACGGTGCCCAGTCCACCAAATCAATCTAGACAAAACTATCAACAAGTCTGCCATTGACTAAGACTCTCTTAGAAGTGCTCTAAAACCAGGGCTCAACTGGGTGTTCCCTAACTTCACCCACAAAGGAAATGCTAAAACATTCTTTTCAGCAATCACGGCCAGCTAAACTCTGCCATCCTTGTCACTATCCAAAATGTATGCCCCTTACTTGTCTATCCTTTTCTGTGTTCTCGTCTCTGTAACTGCTCATTGCTTCATCCTTATTCCAACTTATTTCCCAAACCTTTCCACCCACTATGCAATCTGGATAACAAACTCCCCCACATTCCAAGCCTCTTTACTGAACATATCCTTATCTCCCTGCCTTACGAGAAGCATGGTTTTTGCCTGAGGACACTGTACATGTAAAACTTGCCATAAGAGGTCCTTCCAAACTTGCCATGAATAATGTAACCATTTTTAAGTTGCCTGACAAATGACATAAGATATTAGCAATAAGGGTGGAAACTATTCATTCTCCCACAATGGTTCTCTCAAGTTGTAAAAGCAGGTTATCTACTAAATGATAAAACCAAAGACAAAGGTCTTGTAATACGGGAAGAAAGTGCTTCAAGAGTCCGATAAATTACAAGATCTATGTCTAAAACATTTCACTCAGCCTGACATCAAATGACTCAACTAGTTACTTGAATTATTTTCTAATATAGCAAAATATTTTCCTAAGATTTTACAATTTCTCCTCCTTTTTAGTATTTGGATAATTAATAATTGTTTCTATCTCAGAAAGAGAAAAATGAGATTTCCTATCCAAATATAACAAAAGGCAGTATTAAGAACAAAAATTAAAGCAATGATATTTAGTTAAAAAAACACACATCCAATACCTGAGGAACCCTGTGAAGCATGCAATGTAAATGTTTAAGTCCAGATTTCTTTAATAGAAAATCCCACCACATTTTCTAATACAAATCAATATGATATTCATATTTGATAAGATTGGCAAAATGTTGGTAACTGTTAGACCTGAGTGATAAGTACAATGGAGATACATTATACTATTCTCTATGCTGTACATACCCAAAATTTTCCATAATGAAGTTCTTCAAAAGTTCAAATTCCAACACAAAAAAACTAAAAAGTATAGCAACAGATCCCAACCCAATAAAAGAACAAAAATATTTTAAATCATTAAAACTTAAAAAAAAAATGTTAACTTTATAAAAACTACCTCATGTCAAGTAGTAGACTAGACATATTTTTCTAATCTTGACTTCAATGTTATTGTTTGATTCCTTGAAAAAGTAAATGTATACTTACAGCTAAGGAAATTTCAGGATCTTCTTCAAATGAATCTGTATCACTCTCCCCTGCCTGATACACAGTAACTCGATATACCTAAGAAAAAGAAAAAGAAAAACAAACAAAAAAAAACCATTAGCATCAATTCATCACCTTTTTTCTTCAACCAGTAAGGCTTCTTAGTGATAAGTCCTAAACAAACAACATGTACTCAGTCATCCCTCTGTATCTGTGGGCAGACTGGTTCCAGGACCCCCAAGGATACCTAAATCTGCAGATGCCCAAGTCCCTTATGTAAGATGGCATAGTATTCGCATACAATCTATGCACATCCTCCCCTACACTTCAAATCATCATAGATTACTTATAATACCTAATATAAGTGCCATGTGAAAAGCTGTAAATACAACGTAAATGCTATGTAAATAGTTGATGGCCCACAGCAAATTCAAGTTTTGCATTTTGGAACTTTCTGGAATTTTTTTTTTTTACTCCAGTATTTCCAATCTGCACTTGGTTGAATCCGCCAATGTGGAACTCGCAAATACCGAGGTCCAATTATGTTATATATGAGAAATCTGAGACAAAGGTCCCATGGAATGAGTGAATATAAAGGGGGAGAAATGGAGGACAGTAAAATCCTCACCCACTATGGTAAAAAGTCAACATACAGGGATGTTTAAAATGAATAAAGTAAAATATTCAGTACAAGCATTTTTGTTTTATAAATATGGAAGTATTAAATTACAGTGAAATAGCTAGAAATGTTGAAGCTGGTCACTTCCAGGAAACAGATCTGGTGATAGTATGTGACTTTTAACTGCATGTGTGTTTTACTTTTTTATAAATTAAAAATGAAAAAGGAGAATTGAATTAAATATTTTTAAAAACGAGTAGACTATTGTAAGAATGCTCATTAAGGCCTACTGAATTCTTGACATTAATTTTTAAAAATATAAATAAGACAACAAGGAATTACAAAGCCTCAAGTCCTCAAACCAATATTCTAGTTTGAATAAATCAAGAGTCAAAGATTGTGATGCGAAATCTGAATACATTATTATTTCAATCTCATCAGTCAACGAATATGGAAAGTATTTAAGAACTTTAAAATATAATCAGAAAAAAAAACTACCTCATCATCTTCATCTGAGAGTTCTTGTCCTTCTTCACTAAGGCTATAATCTTCTGAATCAAGAGACTCAACTTCAAATTCTACACTGAATTGATCTGAAACTGAATCCTGATCCAACCAATCACCTGAATGTTCACTTACACCAGCATCAAGATCCTAAAATCGAGGGGGAAAAAAAGTGACTTAATGTACATTACCTGTTGGCCTGTAACAGCTTAACTCTTCCCTGTGCACCTAATTCCCCCTCAGTTCCATCCTGCACACTGACACTAGGTTAAGCTTTTGGGTTATGATTAGATAAATATTTTCTCTGTTCAAAACCCCATTATATAAAAGAAAAGGCCAAATTCCCTTGGCATTCAAGGTACATACAGGAAGTCTATATTAACATTTTCATATTATATCCAACTAGACACCCCCCTACCCCCACTAAACAAGAACATTAACCAGATCTAAATTGTTTCCTAAACCAAACTTCAACTTCCACACCTTCCCTCTCTAGCTGGAATAACTTCACAGTTTTCAAATTCTGCTCATCCTTTTTTGCCAAAGCCTTTGTCAATACTATAACTAAAAGAGCACTCCCCACCTTTAATTATCTGTACTACTTATATTATTGAGTATTATATATTTCCACACACAAATTTCACAAAACATAATTTTGCACACATTTCTTATCTGAATTATACATACTGTAAGAGTTAAGACCATGTCTCAATCATCTTTATATCTTCCAACTGGTAGAATGCTAGTAGCTACAACACATACAATAATTATGATTTATGTTTAATGAACTTTGAGAATAATTTCTTTGGAAGAGCTTTGAGATATAATTTTTTAAATCTATTTTTAAAATTCTGTATTTGCTCATGTGATTCATTTTAAAACTGATTAATAGTATAAGAACCTAAGAGAACCTTCAGTCCCATAATATTTGCCATCAGTGGCTAAGGGTAGGAACATACACAAAGAAGAAGGCTAGAACCAGAAAAAGTACTTTGGTCTAGTAGTCAGGATACATACATTCTTATTCTAGATTTGCCACCAAAGTAACTTTCAACCTAGACATATTTAACTTGTAAAGGCCATAGCTATTTCATCTATGACACATGAGTTTGGATTAAATGATCTCTAATATTCCCATCATTTATAAAAACAAAAACAAGGTATTTATTTTACAACCACTGAGGTCAAAAGACTGTTTTAAACTGTGATGATAGGAAAGTAGTAGTAAAAGCAACATTCATTGAACTGCAGTTCTAATTCCTAAAAAAAAAGGCTCTATTAACAATCACATTAAATTCACAAGTCAAGCTAGAATACAATAACAGCTCTAATAACCTAAGAAACTGGACACTTCAATTAACTAGGCTTTAGTGTACTATGTTTAGAATAAGGGGGTAAAAATCACGATAAACATTAAGTCTCAGAAAGCATCTTCTATGGCAGGAGTCAGCAAACTGTGCCTCACCACCCATCTATTTTTATAAATAAAGTTTTCCTGAACACACCCGTGCCCGTTGTCTATTAGACTTGTTGTCTATGGCCGTTTTTGCCTCACAGCCGTAGAGCTGAGTACCTGAAACAGATACCATATGGCCTGCAAAGCCCCTAATAGTTATTATCCATCCCTTTACAGAAAAAGTTTGCCCACTCCTATTCTAGGGTTCTATGAAGAAAGCAAAATTAAAAGTAGTTTTCAGGACTTCCCTGGTGGTGCAGTGGTTAAGAATCCGCCTGCTAATGCAGGGGACACAGGTTCGAGCCCTGGTCCGGGAAGATCCCACATGCTGCAGAGTAACTACGCCTGTGCGCCACAACTACTGAGCCTGCGCTCCAGAGCCCGTGAGCCACAACTACTGAAGCCTGCGCACCTAGAGCCTGTGCTCCACAACAAGAGAAGCCATGGCAACGAGAAGCCCGCGCACAGCCCCAGCTCGCTGCAACTAGAGAAAGGCCTCGCATAGCAGTGAAGACCCAACGCAGACAAAAATAAACAAATTTAAAAAAAAAGTTTTAGCTAATGTTCAAAAAAGAAAAACCTAAAAACTTTTAAATACTGTATATTTAAAAAGTATCAGACAGGCTTGATCTGGAAAGATCTTAAAATCCCTGTTTTTCTGAATTCCAACTGTGACAATTACTAGTTATGTGATCTTAAACAAGTTATTTGAAACACCCAAGTCTTAGTTTTCCCATCTATAAATGGAGTTTGAGGCTGCTGAGGTGATAAAATATGTTAATTGCCTGGTATAGAGCCTAGAATATAGCCTTAGTTCTCCCAATGTATTAAACCCAAAAGAAAGAAAAGATGGGAGGCAAATGCACTTTCCTGTAACTCCCTTCACAAATTGGTGAATGACAAGACCAAATAATGTGACGTAAGCTAAAATGAAGGAAAAAAATTAGCCTTACCAAAAGCTTTCACAACTAGGGACTTTGCCTGAAAAACAACAGATCTTTAATAGAGAGGATTTTTAGAAGAGAGCGTAGAATAGGACTAACAAAAAGAAATACCCTCTATACTGCTTTGATAACAAGGCAGTGTCCCAGGTAGAAAGAACAAGGACTTTTAATACCATTTAGCTAGAATTCTGAAACAACTTTAACAAAGACCATAAGTTTAAATGGTGCATAGTCGTTGTATTAAAACCATTCGTAAGGAATAAAATTATCCAAACATGAAGTTGGTGACACATCAAGTTTTATTTAATTGGATTCAATTTTTAGATCACACATATTTGCTCTCAAGAACCTGTATATTTTTCATAGCATTTATTCACTGTTTTAATTATTTGTTTGATTGCTGATGACCTATCTCCCAATGAGGGCAGGGATCATAACTACCTTGACCACCACTGTATCTCCAGTGCCAAATGGAACCTGGCATAGAAAAGACACAAATATCTACTGAATGAAGAACTTGCTCTTGGAGGAGCTCACCATGCCATCTAGTGGCCTACATGAGTAACAGCTCTATTAAATACTAACTCTAGAAGGCGCCTCTGCATCCATAAAATCACTGCTTTGGAAGAAAAAAAATGTAAAGATAATAAAGAATACATAAAAAGAATATGGTTACTATCACAATTGGTTCAATCCTTTACATCTTCTAGAGAACTATAAAATAATCACTAATATCCAGAATAATCACCATGAGATGTTGCCATATTACAATAAAGATCCCAATTTTAATAACATTTTAAAGACAAATGTGTAATGACAAGAAAGAAAACATTCCATTTGTCAAGCATTCTTGTTAGCAAAAACTTCTTTATAAAACTTCCTTCAGTGATATCTCTTAAGAATGTTAATGCTGGCTAATACTTTGGAATATTGTATCAATGATCAAAAAGTACTGATACTTTCCCATCATGCATGCAATAATATACCAATATTTCAGTCTTATTAAAAAGACCTTCCCTGATGTCTAGACCTACGTATGGCAAATGTGGAGATCAGGCTATGTTCACTTACTTGCTGAGAGCTGTAATAAGATATTTTTACTCTAAATATGCGAGACAAAATTGCTTAGAATCTTAAGGTATCTTTGGTGCAGTGGCCCACAAAGGTTCTCCAATACGTAGGGTGACATTAATAACTAACATTGGTACTAATTTTACCAGCACACTCCAGTGCAACTCCATTATCTTCCACCCTTCTCCCCAAACCCGGGGTTGGGAGTGGGGAAGATCTATACAGTTTCATTTGAAAGAAAATTTTACCAAGTGTATAGCAGCAATCAAGCAGCAATCACATATCATACATATGCATTCTATCTGGATGCTTATTAGGACTGCCAGAACTAGACTTTAAAAATAAGAGAGTCCTGTTTTATTTAAAATGAGAGGATTACCGGATTTGACGGAGTCCCTGTCGATTCACTGCTACTGCTTCTTTCACAACATATCTCCCTTATTACACACAGAGCAAGGCTTTCATCAAAGGAAAGGGAAATATTATCAGATTTGTGGCGCTTTCTTTGTCGTTCACCAGGTAATTCATCTGAATTTTCTTCTGAATATGTAAAGAAAAACAAGTTAATTAAATTGCTATACTGTAATGTATTTAGAAATTGAGCTGTCTTAAGTTACCTATCTGTACTAAAATTGTTTCAGTGAAATTAAACAGAGAAAAATAGTGAATTACTGTTTCAAAAGTCAACACTCTTATTGGATCTGTCCAACTTAGAGTTACAGCAGAACACTACATTTTTAAAAGCTTTTTAAGCTTGTTTCAGAACTTTATCAACTCACAATTAATTTAATCCATCTAGACCTTTTATTAACCAGTCTACGATTTTTCTGTCAAAATCAAAATTTAGGATATAAGATTTCACTTTTTTTCCTGGAAAGAACCAAAACTGTTTAACTTACTTAGAAGGTATTCCTAATGTTTCAATTTCCTTAGTATCCAGTATTTTCAACAGGAATCAAAACCAGTTAAAACTGGTCCATTTTATTTTATTTATTTAGTTTGTGGCCACGCGGCATGAGGGATCTTAGTTCTCCAACCAGGGATCGAACCTGCACCCCCTGCGGAAGCACGGAGTCTTAACCAGTGGACGGCCAGGAAGTCCCTGGTCCATTTTATTTTAAATAAGAAATTATCTCTGACTTAAAGTGAGAATGTTACCAAATCTGTCAGGAACATAAATGAGAGTCCTACCTTACACCAGACATAAAAATAAATTCCAAGTGGATTAAAAACCAAACACAAGGAACAAAACCATCCAACTACTTATATAAGAGAATATACCAGGGTGGGAAAGTATGATGTGACACTACAAAGCCCTCAAGAAAAAGACTATCAAGATTAAGTTAGTTACTTAAGGCTTACATGGCAAAATAAAATACTATAAAAAAAAAGTTAAAAGGCAAATGTCAGACTAAAAAAAATCTGCAACATATAATAGAAAATGGTTAATATCCACTTTATACAAAGTCCTCCTACCAACCAAGTAAAAGACAAACTTAATTTTAAAAAAAGTCAAAGATATGAAAGGGCAATGCATAAAACACAAATGACTAATAAACACATGAAAAAATGGCTTACCTCCTAGTGATCAAGGAAATGCAAATTGAAATGAGATACCATGTTACTTACTTACACCCATGAGAATGACAAAACTTAAAATGAGAGACAGTCTCTATACACTACTGGTAAAAATGCAAAACAGTGTAACATTTTATGGGCAGTTTCTCTATCCTAGACAAATATCTGCATAATCATTTAAGGATTTATGAGCAAGGGTGCTCACTGCAGCCTTACATGTTAAGTATCTAATAGGGTTATGAGATTAAATATAATCCATATGCCTGAAACAGGTACAGCTCACACCTTTGCTCACTCCATTTCCCTCTCTTGACCTTCCTAGTCAGAAGTTATCTCTTCTTCCTCTGAATTCCCAAAACACGCTTATATCCTCTACTTTAATTTTGTATTTATCTCTACAAGATCACAAGTTCTTGATCTAAGTTACTAATGTTTGTATTCCCTATAAGAAAAGGTGATCTTGGTTGAAAGATGTGGGCTAGAAGGCCAAAACCATGCTGTTGATCTATATTTTTTAACTCTATTAATAACATTTGGGGCTTTTTTCTGATTATTAAAGTATTATATTACTCATAGTAGAACTCTCTAAAAAATAGAAAAAAATTTAAATGTAAATCATCTATAATATTACCATTGAGATAACTACTATTAACATTTTAGCATAATAATTTTCCAGCTGTCATTTAAAAAATTTATTTCCGTCTAAAAAACATATTTATATCACACTATATGTACAATTTGGGGTTGTTCTCTTTTTTTTTCCTTTGGCCATGCCACATGGCTTGCAAGATCTTAGTTCCCCACCCGGGGATCAAAACCAGGCCCCTGCAGTGAAAGCACTGAGTCCTAACCACTGGACTGCCAGGGAGTTCCCAGGGGTTGTTTTTTCTTAAACATTCTTTTACATTATTTTTAATGGCTGCAGAATATGGTATCCATAATATAGGTTCATCATAATTGAACCATTCAGTCCACAAATCTGAGCACCTTCTTTCTGTCTGGCACAGTGCTAGGCAGTGGGTATACAAAAATGAAGTCAGCCATCATCCCTACCACCAGAGGAAGTTTACGTTCAAACATCAAGGCAACCAAAATACGATCATTTACAAGCTATAATGAGTGCTATGAAGGAAACAAGCAGGGTGCTAAGGGAAAGAATAACAAGAGGGGATCCACTTTTCCGGGTGGTTAGGGACAGCCTCTCTGAGAAAGTAATAATTAAGCAAAAATAGAAAAATGAGGAGCTGGTCTTACAAGACTGAGGTAGAAGAACTTCTGGCAGAAAAAAACTGTGCAAACAGCCTTAAAGCAGGAAAGAATGCTGACTTGTTTGAGGAACCAATCAGTGCAGTTAAAACACAGTGAAGGTGGGGAAAAAGGCCAAAAACCAGATTAAAGGTAGATCAGGGCCTTGTAAGCCAACATGAAAGTGTGAGTTTTATTTGAAGGTCAATGGTAAATAAACAAAGTGGGGAAGTGACACAATCCAATTTACCTTTTATGATCCCTTTTGGTACTGCGATGAAGGACAGAAAGAGCAAGTAACTAGAAACAGAAAATCAGAAGCTGCTGCAGTGGTCTCAGTAAGAGATGACAATGGCCTGGACTAGAGTGATGACATTCTCTAGCATCATATATGTTTTCAACTATGAATAATGCTAAAATTAATATCTCTACATATAATCTTTGCATTTCTGATTATATCCTTAGGATAGATTCCTAGAAGTGGATTGCTGTGATAATGGTAAGAACGCCAAGCCTTTTTATAATTCATGAAGGTTAACCAATTTACACCAACTGATACACCAACAGTGCATCAGTGCCAACACAGTTAGCAAGGATAAGTTAAAAAAAAAAAAATCATCTTTCCTAATGTGAAAGACCAGAAAAGACACCTTTTTTGCATTTTTTTGTTACCTATAAACCTAAATCACTAAAATCCACTCCTCCTCATATTTATCAGTCATTTCTATTTACTATGAAAAAACTTTTTTTTGCAAGTTGGATTTTTAATACTTTTCTTATTGACTTTTGGAAACTTATAATAAGGATATTAACACTGTCAAATTTAAAGTAAATCTATTTCAATATGTTGTAATTTTTTTCATTTATCTTTTAAACTCATCTATCTTTTAAACTCATTTAGTATTCATTTTGGCATAAGGCACAGATATAACTTGATTTTTATCCCCCCAAATAACCATTTGTTCTACTCCCATGTATTTACTCTGCACTTGCTGCCCTTTGCCCTCATGTACAAAACTCTACTCTGGGTTTATCTATTCTACTTCACTGATTTGCCAAACTCTTTTTTTTCACCTGAATCATACAGTTTTAGTTATCATAACTTTCATCAGGCAACCGCCTCCTCCTCTACTCTTTTCTCTGTTAAAAATGCTCTCAGCTATTTTCTTTACCTCGTCCTCATTTCTAAGATGCTATTTCTCTGTTTTTAAACTCATTGGTGTGTTTTATTTATTAGAAACAACAAATACTTTAACTGCTAAGGTGACTAAGAATGATGACTAAAATAGAGTTTATATCCTTGTCCTCTGTTATCGTGCACAGCAAAGAGCTGGCTAACTATAAAATCCAGCAGGACACAGTAAACTGTGCCTGCTGTAGTCAACCAGAAAAATGTTGCTAAGGAAGCAATTTGTAAACCAAATAAATCATATAAAAATAAGAAACTCAAATTCATTCATCTAAACCAAAAAAGCACAATTTCATTAAGCCTAAATGCACTAATTTCAGTAAAGAATGAACACTGAAAAGCTGTTTGAAAGTGCCAGTTAAATATTCATATATACCTGTCTCACTAACTGCTCTCCTTCTAGATGAGGTAGATGGTCTAGAAACCAAATCTGAAGATGAAGGTTTCTCTTCCTGTAGCTCTTGCACAAGGTCCTAAGCATTCAAGGGAGAAAAAACAAAAATAAACCCACAAACTTATAACACCAAGAAGCTAAAAATTCATTGTTTTAAACACTCCCAATTTTCAAGAAACATCAAAGTAGAATGAGTTCAAGATTACCTTTTGAACACTCCCACCTTCAAGGTGACACCTGTTTTCACTCACAGATGTGCCTGAATCTGATGGTTCTGACAGAAAAGAAAAACAAAGAATCACAAACTAGGAAAGCAAGGGTTATTCAATAGATGTTATCCAGAACAAACTCCTCATACAATTTAACCTTTTAACCAACACTGAACGTGTAGTCTCCCAAGTGCCATCCTTTGCTGAATACTAGAGATGTAAATAGATAATTCAATTTTAATATAGAAGATACATAAGAATAATTATAAAGTACAATAAAATAAGCACACTAAAAGAAGTATTATAAGATAAATTAATGGAGAAGACGAAGCAATGGTTATTTGGTAGAGATGCGGCAAGGTCTGAGTAACAAGCAATCAGGAGGGGTTTCATAGTAGAATATGTGGAAGTACGACTGGGAAAGGCTATTCCAGACTGAGGAAACACTGTGAAAAAAGCATTCAGAAGTGAACTACCAGTGTTTGTTGCAGGAACTACAGGTACTTCATTACTATGGGAATGTAAGCAGGATCATAAAGGATCCTGCCTGTCTTGCTAAACAGCACAAAGATATCAACAAGCAATACTCCTGCCACCAATCCCAAATCACTGCAACCTTCCCAGCTAATACTTCACATTCCTCCCTAAGGCACTGCTCCAGCCACGCACCATTAAAAAGGTTTAATCTAAGAGATAAAATTGATTTGCTAGTTCACAGCAAGTACTTTACACCCATCGAGAGATAAGGAACCCCTAAATGGTCACTATAAGCAGAAGAGTGACAACTCCCTCTGCCAAAATAGGAGAAAAAAGAGAACAGAGGCAGGGAAACCAGTATTAGCAACTGCAATAACACAAATGAAAAGCATTAAAGTCTAAACTAAGACAAGGAAAAAAGATCAATTCCAGAGAAATTAAAAAGGTAAAAACTGACAAAAACCTGGTGTCTGACATACAAGGCAAGGGAGAAAGGAGTCAAGAATTCCAAGATTCTACCTTGGGTGGATAAATGGGTAGTATCATTCAAACTTCAGATGATGAACAGATTTGGATGGGAAGATAACAAACTGAAAAGTGGATAAAACTTTCAGGTAGGTAGGTTTAGTCTGTATGTGGATGTACAGACTTGGAGCTCTAGTCAAAATTTCAGATGTGGGATATATACCATCACCTAAGATCATAATCAAATACCCTTTACTACTCCCTTGGAAACATTTTCGTCTTAACACTGAAGCCCGCTCTGAGTATTAACATTTTGAAATTATATGCATTATCATAAGAGTTTATTTATTTTTTATATTATGGGCAAGGTATTATACTGATTTAAGTTGTCCATATAAGTAGGTTATATTTTGTTTTAGTATAAGAGATGTTACAAAACAGATGTAATAAAAAGGAAGCACTAGGTGTGACAAGTTTGAGAACAATGATATAGGAGTTCTGAAGTTAATTATATTAAACTAAAACCTGAAACAAACTCAGAATGGAAATAACATAAGTAATCTACAGGTTACCATCTCATTAATATAATTTTCCTAGGAATCAACCAAGATTTAAATGAATGAATGAATACATCAGGGATAATAATACTTCAGAAAACTGAAAATACTACAACAGATACTGCAGTTGTTTATTTGCCTTCATTTGATTTCCTTTGATTTGATTGCCTTTTTTTGATTTTTTTTTTTTTGTAAAGGGCTTTGTAAAACAAAATGTCAAGTCACCAGCCTAATAATTACTTCTATTCTGGGATAAGACGGTGATGCCCTTTTCTGGGTCTTAAATCCTAACTTTGGAAGAATAAGTATTCAATTCAACAAATTTACTAAACATCGTATTAATAAACACTGTACTGTGTAATGCAGACTGCAAACCTGAATAGGACACACTTGTATAAGTAAGTGTAACAAAGTAATATAACAATAAAATCTAGATACGAAATAATGGGAGCACTAAGGAGTGGTCAGTTCGTTCTGTAAAGTAAACAAGCTTCTGAGAACAATTCTTAATTATAGATCAAGAATGGACTTCGGGCTTCCCTGGTGGCGCAGTGGTTAAGAACCCACCTGCCAATGCAGGGGACATGGGTTCAAGGCCTGGTCCGGGAAGATCCCACATGCTGCAGAGCAACTGAGCCCGTGTGCCATAACTGCTGAGCCTGCGCTCTGGAGTCCGCAAGCCACAACTACCGAAGCCCGCGCACCTAGAGCCCATGCTCCACCACAAGAGAAGCCACCGCAATGAGAAGGCCATGCACTGCAACGAAGAGTGGCCCCTGCTCACCGCAACTAGAGAAAGCCCGCGCACAGCAACAAAGACCCAACGCAACCAAAAATTAAAAAAAGAATGGCCTTTAAGAAGCCTGTGGTGCAACTACTGAAGCCTGCGTGTCTAGAGCCCATGCTCCGCAACAAGAGAAGCCACCACAATGAGAAGCCCGCACACCGCAACAAAGAGTAGCCCCTGCTCACTGCAACTAGAGAAAGCCCGCGCGCAGCATCAAAGACCCAATGCAACCAAAAATAAATAAATAAAGTAAAAAAAAAAAAAAAAGCCTGTAGTGCCAGCTCCTACCAGCACTCCCAAGCAAACTGTGTACACCTCTTCCCAACTGCATGTTTGTGGCTGAAAATGGTCATGGTGAGGGTATTTATATTATGGAAACCAGTAACCGCAAATCAAGTCTCTCCCCCTGGAGAGTGGATTGTTAAACATTTACCAGCATATCACTGTGTATGTTTAGGTGTATCATTATGGAATAAGAACCTAGCACTTTCATCAGATTATCAACAGGGTATGTTACCCAAAAATAACCAGTTAAGAACTACAAGTCTAAAGGAAGGGAAGTAAAATGGCACTTACCTGAACAAACTGGTAAACAAAGTTTTGTCTATTATAAAAAACACACAAGACAAGGACCCTTCCATTCAAATGGCCCTACCTAGGTATCTGTATTACTTCCCAAAGCCTTTGAAAACGTTTCAAGGTTTGCTCCTATCTCTACTATGCAGAAGATTTTGAAATTATCTACCTTTCAAAACAAATTCTAACCTGATATCCCAAGGCTTAAATTTATGTAATAGGATATTTAAATATCCACTGCAAATAAATGTGCATAAGAAACTTAGTATTCTGTTGTTTTAGCTCATATGTATTTCTTCCTGTTAAATTTATCATACCCTTACTATAATTAAATATACAATGAGAGCAACTTTTAAAGAAAATCACAATTATAAGATGTCTGCACATCCACAGAATGTCTTTAATATATTTTTACAGTACATGCTTATGGAATTCAAAATGAACTTACCCTGCTGATTGACTACCACCAAGTTTCTATAAATCATTGTATATATTTTCCTTGTAGAGAGAAAAAAAAAGAGATGTACATTTTAAAAATGTATTAAACTAGACTTAACAAGACTTTTAAATGCATATTAGTATAAACTATCGTGCTACAACCCAAAGTTTAAATCACTACATTCAAGTACTGATAAGCTTCTAGACACTAAAAACCACCATAATAATTATTGCACAGTGATTAAACACAGCCACTTTTAATAATCACTAAGGTCTCCCTAGTGCAAAGATTTCACATCTCCATTTCCTGAAACATGCCTTGTTGAGACTTTAGCAAAAGTCCCCAGAGAACTGGTGTGAACACACGAGGCAGGTTAACATACTTATTTTCAAACAGAAAAGAAATTATCTAGCTCCGGGCATAGACGAAGACTGCCTAAAAAAGTAGCAGGTTATGCAAAACCCATTATATAGGAACTTCATTATAGTTTTGACTTTTATCAACCTTAGACCAATCATCTAATGGATTTTCTTCCTTGATCTGAAAAGTTATTAAAAGATAGAGCAGTATACAGTCATTTAATACAGACTGAGTACCAGTCACTGTTCTAGAAATAGGGGAAAACAAAGAATGAAATAAAAACGAATCTCTGCCCTCCCGGAGCATAAGGAAACAATTCATTTATGCCAATACTCAATGAAGTCATGGTACATTTTTCTTTTTTATCAACTAATGACTTTAGAGAACATTTATTGGTCACAAGATATCATTTCTAACTCTCAAGGTTAAGGAGAAAGTGCCAATCCCAACTAATTTTTTTCATTCTTGGGACTGACGATACAGCTCCTTAAACTCACAAAAAAAATCGATATTCCTACTCATATCTTTTTCCCAAGTCAGTAGTTTCCCCAGTGTTGAACCTCTCAACACATTAGAATTCAAGTCAAAGATAATTTTAAATTTGTGCTTTCAGTATCAGAAATTACAGCTCCAAACATTATCAAGATTCAATACTCAGATGGTGCAAAATTATCAATATAGTTATTTCTTAAACTTATAAAATTAGAGCTTATATCCCAAGGCCAAGTATAAAATAACATAAATATTAAACAGATATCTGTCAATGGAAAGAAGCTTGTATATTAATTTAAAAGCAGGATGAAATTAAATATAGTATGTTCACAATGGGGTTAAAACACATCTGTGCATAATATATTGTAAAAACAACAAGTAAAAATACCTTTCAATGGCAAATTACACTCTTTTTTTCCCCTATCATTAGCTTTGTCTTTTCTTAATATTCAATAATGAATACATACATATAATAATAAAGTTATTTTAAAGTTATAAATATCCCACTTAATTATCTTTTTAGCTGTAATATTATTGAGCATTAAACACTAGTAGAATCTAGGTAAATGTTTCAGGTGAAAAGTATTCTTCTCATTAATTAAGATACACTACAAAGAGACTAACAAAATGAAACAAGGAATTCCACATGTAAAGTAAGAATGACTGAAAAAAAATGTCTTCAGTTCCTGGTAGAGTAATTCTAGAAATGTTATCTGGGTTAAATTCAGTTGATTAAGTGCCATAATGGCATATGAGAAAGAAAATGATCTCCAAAGTAACTAGGGCTCAAATTTAAGCCATTACCACAGGGTATTATAAAGACTGTCTTTGGAAGTGACTGCAATAATAATATTTTTTTAATATGCAGTTACTGTAGCTAATATTTAGATGCTTTCCATGTGCCAAACACTATGCTTTTTACACATTGCCTCTTTATAACCTCCACATAAGGTATTTATATTATTCCTACTTCATATTCAGGGGAAACTTAAGGCTTAAAGAGGGTAAGTCAATTTACCTAGTCTAACAGCTAGTAAATGACTAAGCTGGGTCTCAAACCCAGGCTTGTAAGATTCCAGAACTCAGGTTCTCAAGTAATATGCTATTTTACTAAGAAATTAAATTTCAGCATCTTTTATATATATTATAACAATTTTCTCTGACAAAAGGGAGTAAGGATGGAGGTGAACTGAAATGTTTGCCCAGCTGGCATTTTACAATAGACTAAAGAACTTACCTGTGCTCTTTCACAGAGAAGCTTGGCACTCCAAACAAATCCCCTAGAAGATCATTTGAACAATACACAATATGCTGTTGTTTCTCATCATATAATCGTTTAGTCATAATATACTGGCCAAGATAAAATATAACCTGAAATAGAAATACGATTTCTGAGCATTAAAGAAAATTAAATGTTAGTTTCAAATACATTCAATAACATCTCATTTATCTGAAGAGGGTTAAACAACCAGCAACCACATCAATAACCATCTAAATAACAACCATTTTGTACTCCTAAAAAAAAAAAAAAAAAGCTGATTTTATATATTTTTCTTTTAATTTGATCAAAGCAGAGACACTGCTTCTGATTTACTTAAACTTTAAAATGTGTCTTTTTTTTTTTTTTTTTTTTGGGCAGACTTTAACTTTGCCCAAATATCTAGGTACTACTTATTAGGAAGAAAGGAAAAGGCAGCAAAATGCAAAACCACTGATTACAATGAAAAGTTGCAGAATCAAAAACATCAACTAAAATATAGTAGTGACCTGGCGTCATTTAGTCAATAGTCCTGCACACCATATACCTCGACAACCTCTGAGGTCATCACAGATGAGAAGACAATGACCAATTACATCTACACAACAGTTTGGGAGAATTCAGTGAATGAAATAAACCCTTAAAGATATCATTATAATCTACACAATAATCAAAATAATGACCCTGAATCATGCACATACAGTTAAATTATATTTTGTGTGCTCCATTAAAACAAAGTAGGCAATACATTTTTAAGACATCCACATACAAACCTATTAACAACCACCTAAACACATATGGTGTTTTACAGTTTACAATGTACTTTTACAAGTACTGTCTCATTCTTCTGATTTTTCTTAGAATTGTTATCACCACATGAGAAATAAGAAACTGACTCGGTCTTCTGACTTCTAGCCCAGTGTGCTTTCTACTACCCCATACTAGCTTTCATTACTCTCCCACATACCACAGAACAAAGATTCTACAACTGAACACTGTGTCAGACAATATATACATCCCTGTTACACGATTTAATATAAGCATTCTAAGTCTTTATGATGACCTTGATCAATTTTCTCCTTATTTCTACCTACTATTAGTCATACTTTTTTGTTTCCTTAACTGGTTATATAATGATAATGTAAGGTTAAACCCAAGTTAACATCCCAAAAACATCATTTACCTTGACACTTCCCTGCAAGCACCGTCTACAGACTTAAATGGCTAAGCAGGCTTCAGACTTAAAGGAATATTCCTATGTGACTATGGATGGAAGAGATGGTAGACAGTGGAAAGGAAGAAGGAGGAGAACCTAGACTCTTTCTACCAAACATCCCATAAGGAAACTTCTGAATGTGGTTAAAAAAGAAAAGGGTCTGGAATCTTTTCCTGCCCACTATCCTGATGTAAGGTCCTTCAGTGTTTTAAGTAATCTGAGCCCCATAAACTAAGTGTGAGAGATGGGGAAGAGGCACATTTCATTCACATCGAAATTTTCCCCAAGATGGCCCATCTCTCAATGAACAGCATGCTTCTGTGCACAAATTTAAAGCTAGAGCACAATACATTGAAATGTATCCATTAAATAGAACATATGTTCACGAATCAGCTCACCTCTATCCCAGAAAGATCAGTACACTGTACTCATGTATCTCTAGTGCAGAAGTTCTTAACCTGGGATCCATGGATGCCCAATAAGTCCTTGGATAGAATTCAGGGGGTCCATTAATTTGGATGGGAAAAAAAATGTTTGTCTGTATTTTCACTAACTTTTAACTGAAATTTAGCTTGCCCTTCAATTATGAATATAGGCAACAAATCACAAAGTATTAACAATAACTGTGATTTTGTCACCAATAAAATCACAAGCGTTTTTCATATCATACATACTATGCTTGATGTAAACGTCTCAAAATATCAGTTATGCTCCTCACTACTTCCAAATTACATTTATTAGATCTGCTGCTAAATCTTAAGACTTTACCAGTGCGTCAAGTGGGTTCACAGCACAAAATGGCTAAGAACCCCTAAAGAGTTTCCCTTTGTCTGAGTTCCTGGCTGACAAATGAAATTCGAGTATAAACTGAATTTTCAGCTTCAAATTATAGTCCAAATGACCACAATACTTAATATTCCTGCTTACTGAAAATCCCTCTATATGGCCAATTTCTCCCCGTGGCTATATGTAACTAGTAAGACATTAAGTTATCTTTTTAACTTAGTTCAGCTTACCTCTTTCATAGTATAGGTGTCCTTCTGTGCACCAACAGACTTCAACAACTTCAAAAGCAATGGCTTTGGTCTAACCTATAAAGGACAAAGAGTTGCTATTATACTTCCAAATTATTCCAGAACTATAAGCCTGCAGGAAACTCATCCATAAAGAATTTCAATAAAGGTAGCAAACACAATGTTATCTCACAAGGTTAGAGACCTCAAAAACTAAGTCATAATGTTTTCACTAAATGTAATAGACTATGTAAACTGAATACCACAGACTGTGTTTGGGAAGAAAATGCTGGGATCTAATTATTATGCAAATAATCACAGAATCCTCAAGTATCATCAGTTGCCATCAAAAACAGTACCCATGCCAGGGCAGTGAAAATTATTCTTTTCCCTCCAGCTATTTCTATCATCTGCTTATTACCTTACAAACTCAATGGTAAATGGAATACCCCAATGAGCTTACTATAAGCTAAATTACAAAATACGAGAGAAAACAGTAAATCTTTACGGTGGGTGCTTTTACCAATCTTTTCTTTCTACAGATTAGGTTCCTGAAGGCTGGGGAACTTTAACCCAAGCTGACACGGATAATTAAGAACAGGTGTGGAGACTGCGACTCACATCCCTCAACTGCAAGCCAGCATTTTCTTCCTACTATAATATCATGCTGCCTTTTAGTTGGTCTACATTCTAAATATCTACTTGACAAACATTTATTGAGCTTCTGCCATGCACCAGACAGCACTGGATACTGCACACACACACAAATGACAAATAAGACATATGACCTGTATTGAAGGAGCCAGCCAACTAGATCAGGGTTCAATTTTTTTCTTTAAAGAGCCAGACAGTAAACAGTTTATAGCTTTTCTCACCAGATAGTATGACTCAGAAGCGTAAATTATATGTAAACCAATGGGTGTGGCTCCATTTCAGCAAAACTTTATTCACAAAAGTAGGCAGCAGGCCAAATTTGGCACATAGGCCGTAGTTTGCCTGCCTCTGACCTAGAGGCTTTGCAAGTTGTACTAAGAAAATAACTGGCAAGGGGGCAGGGATGTAATGTGTTTATGCTCTTTCTCCCTATCTGTTGCTGTATCAAAATCTTCAAAACTCAAGTATCTTTACAACTACACAGCCACCCCTATACAGACTGGTGCCTCCGCACTCCCTTCAATATACTCCCGTCTTGTCTAACTTTGCAATCTGACAGCAACCCAGTTGGGGATCTAACCCTCAAAACTAGATTTAAGAAAACTGCCTATTTCCAGTTAATCAACAGAATATTATTTAATAACTGAAAGTTATAAAATATACAATAAATGTATTGAATCATTAATTGTTCTGATCATATGTTTTTTCCTATGGGCTTACACATGCGCTTTACTCTCAGGCTATTTAAAGAATGAATTAGCCCAGAAAACAGAAAAAGTTACTTTTTTCCCTCCTAAAATTTTATATATATTAACTTCAAATTACATAAAACAACTCAAAGTAAAAGTCTCCAATGGAAAGCCATCAGCTTTTTGTTGACTAAAAAGACATCCATTAATAAGAAAACTACTATGAAAGACAATACCATTATTAATCTTACATTTAAGAACAGAAAGATAAATTCTAGATGAGAAAAATCTAGATGTAAAAATAAAAAATACTAGAAGAAAATACAGCAGTATATCTGTATAATCTTGGGATGGGAGAGTTCTTCCAAAACATGATATGAAATTCAAAAGCCAGCAAAAGTCAAACTTTACTTTATAAAAATGTTCTCAATGAGAAAAAGAACAAATAAGCAAAGTTAATTTTTAACATTTGTAAATGATAAAAATTAAATACACTTGAAACACAGAGAACTATTACAAATTGTTAAGAAAAATACAATAAGCCTAAAAGAAAAGTGTATAGATAAGACCAAGCAAACCTCAAAAGAAACAAATGACTTAACCAATGATGTGATGCCCAACTTCACCAAAGATTAGGGAAATACACATTTAAACAATAATATAATACCTTTTGCCAAAAAAGGGCAAAATAATAGTGATAATATTCAGTTTTGACAGAGAGGAAAACTATTACACATAACACTTGTGTTAGGATACATATGCAAAGCAGCACCATCTGTAATACTCAAAAACTAAAGGCAATTTTAGAAAACCTATCAGTAAAGGCGTAAATTTCTTAAATGGTACACTAATGCTGTGCATTACCATGCAGCTGTTAAAAAAGAATTCTGTAGGTTTTATTGATTGACATAGATGCTATTTGCTTAACATCTCTAGTATAATCCTATTTTAGTAAAACAAACTGAACCGCGACAGATTAAAACTCACATGTGCATATATATATGTGGGTATGCACACAGATAAAGATCTAAAAAGGAGAAATGGTCAAAACAGAAGACTGGAATTTTCAGTTTTTAGTTTATACTTTTCTGTAATGCCTAACATCTTTACAATAAGCATGAATTATTTCTGTGACTTCTACAAAAGTTAAATACTGACAGGTCAAAACAGAAAAAAAAAAAGTCATATAATAAACATAACTTCAGCATCCATACTTAAGAAGACAACGAAATTGACTTTTAATTCAGTGTGGTAAAAAGCTAAGAAAATAAATATTGATTCTTACAGTTAACTTTTGCTCCACAGTTATGCCTGAGTGGCAGGAATTTAAGCTATGTACTACAACTTCACTAAGAGCCATGCTATAACTGGGGTCTATGAAATCTAGTTGATCACCTCATAAAATAAATTTTTGTTAAAGTTACACCGGAGACAAAAATACCAACCAGGGTCTCTTGTTCCGAAGCTGGAATCTGTGAGGTGCTTACAGCACCATCAGTAGACACAGACATGTTGGTATTGCACATTTGCCTACGAGTACGAAAAGAAAACACACGATAAAAACTTGAAATACTGAAACACCTGTAAAAAAAAACAAAAACAAAAAAGGCAAATCATATAGAAATGAGATAAATAATGCTTTTATTAGCAAGTGGGTCCTCACCTGGATCAGCAGAAAATGCTACAGCTCGGTGACCACAGGCTCTCTCTCTCAAACAGCCAGTGAATACAGCTGGAGAAAGGCATGGTTTAAATAGCCCCAGCTGGAGACAAGTCAGGGCTTAGCTCCTTCTACTGCCGACGCGGAACGTGTCCGAACTTGACCAGCCCCACAGGAAAAGCTGAGTCAACCTGCCCCCAGTACCAGTCCAATCTCGCCCAGACGTAGCGCCCGGTAGATACAAGCTACCGAACAGGCACCTGTCATTATTTTGACGACACCCCCCCCGCCCCCTGCAGCGCCCCCCGCGCACTTGACCTTTACCCCCGTGCCCGCGGAACCCCCTCCCAAACCCCCGCCCGCTGGGAGCGCGGCCCCAAAAACCCGCCCTCCTCCCGAGCGACGACAACCTCGCCTCCTTCCAACAAAACCTCCACAGACCCATGTGCCCGGCGCCCCCCACCACGAAATGCACAAAGGCTGCGCGCGGGGCACAGGCGGGGGGCGACAGCGACTGGGGAGACCCAAGTCACAAAGCAAACCCAGAACTGCCCACGCGCTTCCAGGCCGATACCTGCTGCTCACTAATTGGGGTTTGCCGCGCCTGGAGTCGGAGTCGGCGGGGTGGGTGAGGGAGCTGTCCCTCGAGGCTCCCTAGTTCCCGTCACGGGGCGCGCGGAAGCCCGACGCCCTGAGCCTCGGCGACCATTCCACTCGCCGGGCCCAGGCCGCCGGGGCGCTCGAACGCACTAGGTCCGGAGGAGAAGGAGGTTCCTAGCGGCGAAAGCGGCAGGACCTCGGTCAGAGGGGTAAGAGCTACCCCTCAGGCTAGGCGTCTTGCTCCATTTTCCTTCCAGTCACACCGGGCCGCACAGGCCCCCAAAGATGCCGAGCTGGCCGAGGTGCGCCGGATGCGCGCCCCCTGCCGTCCGAGCGCAGCTCGCCGGAAGCCGCGGCCCATCCGGGCTTTTGCGCGCGCAATCCCCGCCGCCCCCGCCCATTGGGGGCGGGGCTGGGCCCGACAGCCTCGGCGAAGGGGGCGGTCCCGGAATTGGGCAAGCTGCCTCGGTCGGTGGGGAGGGGTTGCTGAGCGCGCGCGACCCGCCAGAGTCGGTTTCCCGTTTTCTCGGGGGGAGCTGAGCCCTGGTACTTCCCGCCGCCGCCTGGTTTGGTGCGCCAAGCTTGGGACTTCTTTGTCCCTTGGCGCTATTTTTGTATTTCTGTGTTTGCACCTCCCTACCGCAATGGAAACTCAGGCAAATACGTATCTAAGTGCCGCTACCAAAAAAGAAACCACAATTAACAGCTGTGCGATATATTAAGCCCGCACCGCCAGCCGCTGGAGTTGTTTTTGTAAAAAGTATGATTAAAAATAGCACAGTATGGGCTTGTTCAGGGATGCATACAGTATTCTAGTTGGAGGAATAAAAGGCTGGTGGTTACCGTTAGAGATGGGTGGGGTAAAGAACGGTTACTCTATGCTTTTAGAGTGTTTGGGTTTCTTTTGTTTATATGATGAATGTATTCATTCCCATTAAAAATATCTGTTTCTATATTAGGCATTCAGTACTGAAAGACTCACCTACTTGCCCCTTTTGGCACATAGGCATGGCAGTCTCAGATATGAGCCAGGACATGAGAATTGAGTTGGCTCACCCCAAAAAGCACAGTCATCGCAAAGAACAGCTTCTTTGGCAAGGAAGTGACTAGCTCCTTGTGAACGGGGAACTTTTTGATAAAGTTACATCTTTCCTTTCTCCCGCACCCTAGCCTACTAGAAAGCAATCTTCCTTAAACATAGTGGTCGCTCAATTAATTTAATTGCTAACATTATCTTCAGGGATTTGGTTTGGCTTTTTAAAAAAATCTCCTCTTTGTCAAATCAAATATAGTGAGGTTTCTGGTTGTAAAAGCGTGTGCTTGACACAGGATAAAAGAAAATCTCAAGAGATGGAGAAAATAGCATAAAAAGATAAATTATATGGCATTTGTTAATGCCAAGTGAAGGAACGGGTATGTGCTACAAGAGTTCAAAGACAGGATTGCTCAGTGAATACCCAGGTGGTTCAAAAAGGCCTCAGACACGTTTAGATATATCTTGTGGCTTGAAGGATGGTAAGACTTAAATTAAGACAGAGGAGAATATTCCAGGCACAAGAAAAATATTCTCCAGAAAGCCCAGAAGTGAAAATGTTGTTTTGTTTCTGGTTTTTTTTTTTTTTTGGCCGTGCCTCGCAGCACGTGGGATCTCAGTTCCCCGGCCTTGGATCGAACCTGCGCCCCCTGCAGTGGAAGCGTGGAGTCTTAACCGCTGGACCGCCAGGGAAGTCCTCAGAAGTGAAAATGTAAAGGACCATTTGAGAAACAATAAGTTTGACTTACAACCAAGGAAAAGAAAAACCAAGAAAAAAAAATTTTCAGAATTTGGAGGTTCCTTAAATGTCAAGCAAAGGAATTTGGGCTTTGGACAGGGTAGGCAGTGGTCAGGGGGGAAGAACGTAAACAAGTGAGTTGCTTCAAACTGTTTTTAACAGCACCACCATGACCAAATTCATGAATAGCCTGGCCAGCCTCCTCTGGACCAACTTTCCCCCTTCTCTTTGGCCCTGTGTTCTGAAAAAATCCTCCTGGCAGAATTAGTAGAGCAGAAACAAAAGGGCAGAACTGATAGGATTAGTCTTTTTCTAATAATGGAACCAAAAAAGAAGGGCAGAAATGAAGTGAGAGGATTTGGAGTGTTGGGGGAAGAGATGAATGAGGCAAGGATTCTATCTTTCAAGGAATTGATATTGAAATTTTACCGAGTGTACCAAGCACTCCCCAAGGCCCCTATTGGTGAACAAGATGGTCATATCACCTGCCATCATAGAACTTAGCAGGATGACTCTGAATTTCCACCCAAAGAGAATAATGATACTGCTGACCAAAAGTCTAGAGGAAATGAAGTTGAGTTGTTGAGTTTTAGATGATGTACCACAGAATGAAGAGTTCAGTGGTAGAAAATGTAGAACTGAAGCTCAGGCTGGCGACAGAGCTATCAAGGTGATGGTTGGCTCCACACTTAAGACCTGATGAGTTCCCCAAAGGAGAGAAGAGACTAGATTGGGATAAGGCAGCAGGGGAACAAACAGCAGAGAATGAGAGGAATGACCAGAAAGCCAACCAACACAGGACCGTATGGTGGCGTCTTAAAACCAGAGGAGCCGGGGCTTCCCTGGTGGCGCAGTGGTTGAGAATCTGCCTGCCAATGCAGGGAACACGGGTTCGAGCCCTGGTCTGGGAAGATCCCACATGCCGCGGAGCAACTGGGCCCGTGAGCCACAATTACTGAGCCTGCGCGTCTGGAGCCTGTGCTCCGCAACAAGAGAGGCCGCGATGGTGAGAGGCCCGCGCACCGCGATGAAGAGTGGTCCCCACTTGCCGCGCAACTAGAGAAAGCCCTCGCACAGAAACGAAGACTCAACACAGTCATAAATAAATAAATAAAAGAACGTGAATTTCTAAAACAAAAAACCAGAGGAGCCAAGTAATAGTACTGAATACTGCAGAAATCAAAGAAAACGAAGAATGAGAAAACACACTGGATCTGCTCACTCTAAAAACAGTTCCTGTTGTTTGTGACTTTACCGTTATGAAAAAATGCAGACCAGCTGCTGCTGTTTCCCTGCATTCCACTGTTGTCCTATGTCACTCTGCCCTTGCTGTGCTTCCTGGAGGCTTCTCTGGGGGCATCTTCTGCTTAATATTTCGTAGCATTGTTCTTGACACCCTCCTTTGTTCTAAGAGATGGAGATACCTTGAGCATCTTTATGTTCTTGGCACCTAAACTCTGCAGACACATGCACAATAGACTTCTATGCTGGTCCAAGAACCATTTCATACTTGCATTTATTAATGACAACTGACTAATCTTTAAAGAATGGTAGAAAATAAACAAGATTATCTCAGAAACAATGTTTAGAATGCTAAAAGTTTTGCAGTATTTATGAGACCGTCTAAAATTACAGAATTAGTTCAAATGCCTCATGTATTTGCAGACATCTGGAGATAGTGTTATTTAAAAAGCAAAAACCCAGCAAATGGTGGCTATAAATACAGGGTTTTTATTTCTATTTGGAGAATTAATCAACTAACTTTTTGTTTATTTTGGCAAGATTCAAGTATGCAGAAATATTCACAAAACAATTAATATCCAATGTAACCACTGCCTATAATACACATTTGTCATTTCTGCTTTGGATATATTTTAAAAAGGGAACATAAAAAAAGTTGAAATTCCCCTATTCTCATTCCTAATCCCATTCCCCTCCCTCTCTTGAGACAATAATAATTATCAACTTGATGTTTATCTACTGAGTCCACGTTTTTATACATTGCCTCTATAAACAGCACAATAGACCATATACACATACATATAAAAGGAATTGCTGGCCCATAGGGTATTAATCTTTATGGTAAGTTTCAATATCTAACAGGGAAAGCTGTCCTTATCTTTTTCACTATTGTTTTGGCTCTTCTTGAATGTCACTTTTAGAATCAGTTTGTCTAATTCATAAAAAAGAATCTTACTGGGATTTTGATTCAAATTGCATTGGATTAATAGATTAAATTGACATCTTTTCAGTTTGGATTCTTCCCAAATGAGAACATATCGTATTGTTCCTTTTTTTTCACGTCTCCCTTTTACATCCTTTAATAAGGTTTTAACATTTTCTCCCTAGGTCTCTAGTATCTTTGGCTATTTTTTCTGAGGTAATTTATAACTTTTATTGCTATTATAAATTATATCTTTTTTCTGTTTTATTTCTAGTTGGTTATTTTTGACATATGGGACAATTATTGATTTTTGTATTTTGATCTTAGAGCCAGCAACACTGCTGCATTTTGTTTTATAAATATAACTAGCTTTTCAGTAGATGCTTTTGAATTTTCTATGTAAATAATAATCTCATCTGTAAAAATCAATTTGTCTCTTCCTTTCTTATGTATATGTGTGTGTGTGTGTATATTATATATATATATATATATATATATATATATATATATATATATATATATATGCAGTTGTTTTTTTGTTTTTTGTTTTGCCAGGCCGCGTGGCTTGCAGATCTTAGTTCCCCGACCAGGGATCAAACCTGGGCCCTGGGCAGTGAAAGCACAGAGTCCTAACCCCTGGACCACCAGGGAATTCCCTTATTTTCTTGTCTTAAAATCATTATAAAAATTATTTCTTCAGGGAATAGTAGCAATGAAAGTGGGCATCCTTGTCTTATGCTGGACTTCAATAAAAAATGCTTTTAAAGTTTGATGTTTGCTGTAAGTTTTAGGTAGTTGCCCTTTATTACACTATAAAACTTTCCTTCTATTCACGGATTTTTTAATTTTTAAAATATATGAATAAGTGTTCAGTTTTATCAAATACTTCTTTATGCATCTGGAGATGATCAAGTGTTTTTCTCCTCAGTCTGTTAATATGGTAAGATTATAGTGATAGATCTGATAATATTGAATCATCCTTGTATTTACTCAGATAAACTCTACTTAGTTATTAGTTACTTAGGGCTTTTTTTCTCTTTTTTAAAGACACTGATGAATTAAATTTGTAACAAGAATTGTGCAACAGGATAATATGGAGCATAACTGATGTCCTGTCCTCAGAGGTTACCAGAGTCTACAGTCCTTAGAGGATTTCAGTGGGGATATTGTACTGTTGAGGACAGTTACTCAGTTCTCCAAGACTAAGTTCAAATTAGGCCCAGTTCTTGACTTGAGACTCTGGTTCCCACAGGGACAATACAGGTTCAGCCAGTTTAATAACTTTTACCATTGAGAGTTTAAAGGGAGGACCAGGAAAAAATAGGTCACCTTTTGGAGGAACAGAGAGTTTATAACATCCCATACCCCCAACTAAATCTGAAACTTGTGATCATATCTTGTCTGGAAGTTGATGAACCGCTCAACTGGCAGAAGAGACATAGTGAGTTTGAGTAGCATCCTCTGCCTTGATGTGGAAAGTTTGCAGGAGTTTCTCACAGGTCAGTGGTCCCTAAGAAGATGGCAGGGGTGTTAGGAGTTTTACTGGTAGCCCCTAAAATGGACACTGCCTTGTAATAGAACCCTGGCAGCAAAAGACTGTAGGATATGTATGGTGGAATGTGCTCAGTTGGGGCAAAAGAAATTGAACTTCATTCAGATCCCCCTTGTCCAATTTCCTGCCAGGACCAAGCCATAGGACCCCTTTGGAGAACTAGCTTTTGGACACCTGCCACATGGAGGGAACTGATGTCCAACTGGTATTAAACAGGAATCCAGGACAACCAACAGAAAGGGGACAGAAATATCTCCATCATTTAGCTGGGATTGTTCATATAAAGGAACCATGATTATGTACAACTCATATAAGGGAAACAAACTTCAAGGGCAATCATTTTCCCCTCCTTCCACCTTCCCAACCCAATACCAAAGGAGTAATGTAGTGGTTCTCTATTGCTGTGTAACAAATCACCACAAACACAGTGGCTTAAAGTAACACAAATGTATTAGCTCTCAGATCTATGTATCAGAAGTCCAAGTGAACTCAGCTGGGTTTCTCTGCTCCAGGTCTCACAAAGTCGAACTCAAGATTGGCCAGCTTGAGCTCTCATCTGGAGGCTCTAGAAAAGAACCTGCTTTCTAGCTCATTCAGATTTGGGCCCATATTCAGATTGTGTTGATTATAGAACCACGGCCCCCTTTTCCTTGCTGACAGTCAGTGGGGGCCACTCTTGGCTCCTGAAGGCTGCCTGCATTCCTTGACACATGGCTCCCTTCATCTTAAAGGTGGCAACAGTATGTTGAGTCGCCCTTATAGAGGCATATCTCATTTTATTGTGCTTCGCTTTATTGCATTTCACAGATGTTGCCTTTTTTTGGTTACAAATCAAAGGTTTGTGGCAATCCTGCATTGAGCAAGTCTATCAGCACCATTTTTCCCACAGCATTTGCTCACTTCATGTCTGGATGTCATGTTTTGGTAATTCTGGCACTATGTCAAACTTTTTCATTATTATTATATATGTTATGGTGACCTGTGATGAGTAATCTTTGATGTTAATATTGTCATTGTTTTGGGGCGCCACGAACCGCACCCATATAAGAAGGCAAACTCAATCGATAAATGTTGTGTGTGTTTTGACTTCTCCACCAACCAGCCATCCTCCTTTCTCTCTCCCTCTCCTTGGGCCTCCCTATTTCCTGGGACACAACAGTATTGTAATTAGGGCAATTAATAACCCTACGATGGCCTCTAAGTGTTCAAATGAAAGGAAGAGTCGCATGTCTCTCACTTTAAATCAAATGCTAAGATTAAGATTAGCGAGGAAGGCATGTCAAAAGCCAAGATAGGCCAAAAGCTAGACCTCTTGCACCGATCAGTTAGCCAAGTTGTGAATGCAAAGTAAAAGTTCTCGAAGGAAATTAAAAGTGCTACTCCAGTGAACACACAAACTATAAGAAAGCAAAACAGCCTTACTGCTGATATGGAGAAAGTTGTAGTGGTCTAGAAAGAAGATCAAACCAGGCCACAATATTCCCTTAAGCCAAAGACTAATCCAGAGCAAAGCCCTAACCCTCTTCAATTCTATGAAGGCTGAGAGAGGTAAAGAAGTTGCAGGAGGAAAGTCTGAGGCTGGCAGAGGTTGGTTCCTGAGGTTAAAGGAAAGAAGCTGTCTCCATAACATCAAAGCGCAAGGTGAAGCAGCAAGTGCTGATGTAGATGCTGCAGCAAGTTATCTAGAAGATCTAACTAAGATCATTAATGAAGGTGGCTACACTAAACAACAGATTTTCAGTACAGATGAAACAGCCTTCTACTGGAAGAAGATGCCATCTAGGACTTTCATAGCTAAAGAGGAGAATTCAATGCCTGGCTTCAGAGCTTCAAAGGACAGGCTGAACCTCTTGCTAGGACTTAATGCAGCTGGTGACTTGAAGTTGAAGCCAGTGCTTATTTACCATTCTGAAAATCCTAGGGCCCTTCAGAATTATGCTAAATCTACTCTGCCTGTGCTCTAGAAATGGAACAACAGTGCCTGGATGACATCACATTTGTTTACAACATGGTTTACTGAATATTTTAAGCCACTGCTGAGACCTGCTGCTCAGAGAAAAAGATTCCTTTCCAAACATTATCGCTCACTGACAATGCACTTCATCACCGAAGAGCTCTGATGGAGATGTACAAGGAGATTCATGTTGTTATCATGCCTGCTAACCCAACATCCATTCTGCAGTCCATGGATCAAGGAGTCATTTTGACTTTCAAGTCTTATTATTTAAGAACTACATTTCATAAGGCTTTAGCTGCTATAGATAGTGATTCCTCACAATGAATCTGGGCAAAGCCAACTGAAAATCTTTTGGAAAGAATTCGCCATTCTAGATGCCATTAAGAACATTCATGATTCATGAGACAAGGTCAAAATACCAACATTAACAGGAGTTTGAAAGAAGTTGATTCCAACTCTCATGGATGACTTTGAGGGGTTCAAGACTTCAGTGGAAGAAGTAACTGCAGATGTGGTGGAAAAAGCAAGAGAACTGGAATTAGAAGTGGAGCCTGAAGATGTGACTGCATTGCTGCAATCTCATGCTAAAACTTGAACAGATGAGGAGTTGCTTCTTATGGATCAACAGAGAGTGGTTTCTTGAGATGGAGTGTATTCCTGGTGAAGTTGCTGTGAAGATCATTGAAATGACAACAAAGGATTTAGAAAACGCTATCAAACAGCATTGCGTGCTGCAGAGAAATCGTTCATGAAGAGAAGAGTCACCAATGTGGTAAACCTCACTGTGGTCGTATTTTAAGAAACTGCCACAGCCATCCTAAACTTCAGCAACCTGACCCGTCAGCAGCCATCAACATTGAGTCAAGACCCTCCACCAGCAAAAAGACTACAAGTCATTGAAGTATTACATGATGGTTAGCAGTTTTTAGGAATAAAGTATTTTTAAATTAAGGTTTGTACATTGATTTTTAGACATAATGCTACTGCACACTTAATACACTACAGTATAGTGTAAACATAATGTTTATACTCAGTGGGAAACTAAAACATTTGTGTGACTCACTTTAATGCAATATTCACTTCTCTGCAGTGCTCTGGAACTGAACCCACAATGTCTCCAAGGTGTGCCTGTACTGTGAATCTCTGACTCACCCCTCTGCTACCAGCCAGAGAAAACTCTGAGCTTACAGGCCCCTATGGGACTTCCCTGGTGGCACAGTGGTTAAGAATCCGCCTGCCAATGCGGGGACACGGGTTTGATCCCTGGTCCGGGGAGATCCCACATGCCGCAGAGCAACTAAGCCCGTGTGCCACAACTACTGAGCCTGCGCTCTAGAGCCCGTGAGCCACAACTACTGAGCCCACATGCCGCAACTACTGAAGACCACGCGCCTAGAGCCCGTGGTTGGCAACAAGAGAAGCCACTGCAATGAGAAGCCTGAGCACTGCAACAAAGAGTAGCCTCCACTCGCCGCAACTAGAGAAAGCCCACACGCAGCAACCCAACACAGCCAAAAATAAAATTAAGAAAAAAAAAAAAGAAAAGGCTCCTATGATTAGAATTGGCCAACCCAGACAATCTCCTTTTTGCCATGTGATGTAACATAATCATGGCCCTGCTGACAACTTGATTTCAGACTTCTGGCCTCCAGAACCCTGAGACAATAAATTTCTGTTGTGCTGAGACCATCTAATTTGTGGCACTTTGCTAAGACAGCCAGAGCAAACTAATATAGTTAGTTTCCAAGACTTACCACTCAGAATTATGACTAACGTAATTTTGTATTGAGTGAAAAATTATGGTACAACTCAGAACTGGAAAATCTGGCTTAGGCAGAGATAGGTGTCTTTGAATGACAGGTCCACACGGACTTCAAATTAAAATCTCACAAAAGTAGTACTGCCTTGCAGGACTGTGGAGTAGTCTTTGATGGCATTAGAATCATCCTCCCAGGGCAAGTTGGGGTGGTGGTTGCCGTGCTCAGTGGATGCCTTGAGTGGGTCAGAGAATTCCTGCCCTGGAGGTCAGCAGTCTCTGCTTGACTACTCCCTTTAAACTGTTGCTGGTCGCTGAGGTGTTTGGCATTGTCTAGCATCTACAGCTGGCTCCAGATGATTCTACTGTTGATGCTCAAAGTGGTTCAAAAGACACTGTGCCGGGCTTCCCTGGTGGCGCAGTGGTTGAGAGTCTGCCTGCTAATGCAGGGGACACGGGTTCGAGCCCTGGTCTGGGAAGATCCCACAT
Organism: Balaenoptera ricei; assembly: GCF_028023285.1. NCBI lineage: Eukaryota > Metazoa > Chordata > Mammalia > Artiodactyla > Balaenopteridae > Balaenoptera > Balaenoptera ricei. Next base: position 57,890,937 of record NC_082648.1, on the reverse strand, counting down.
GCCGCGGAGCAACTAGGCCCGTGAGCCACAACTACTGAGCCTGCGCGTCTGGAGCCTGTGCTCCGCAACAAGAGAGGCCGCGATAGTGAAGAGGCCCGTGCACCGTGATGAAGAGGGGCCCCCGCTTGCCGCAACTAGAGGAAGCCCTCGCACAGAAACGAAGACCCAACACAGCCAAAAATAAATATAAAAATAAATAAATAAATAAAAGAGTCTTCCCTAAATTAAAAAAAAAAAAAAAAAGAAAAGCAGCTTCATTATAAAAAAAAAAAAAAAAAAAAAGACACTGTGCTTTCTCCATGATGAGGAGCTGCCTCATAGGCACCTGGTCCTTCAAGTTTTTCCTCATGTGGCCAAACCTAGAAGGGGAAGCCAACTTCTATTTGTCTAGCTCCTAATTCAGGTCACCCTAACACTTGTGGGCTTCTTTGTTTTTAATGCCATGATATTTTTTGTTTCTTGATTGTGAGCCAACACTATCACTTACATAGATTATGTCAGACATTTTGGGTCAAACTGTTCCCTAGAACCCAAAATAAACAGCAGAAAGTTAAACAGAAAAAGCACAAATGACCCATCTTGCAGTACATGCTCAACAGAGGATAGCTCAGGATACTCATTGGCTGAGAGTCTTGGCAGCATAGTACACTTACTCTCATTGGCTGGAGCAAACAGGACAACTGCCTGACCAACTCTAATTGGCTGTGACCGTAGATGGCACTGAAAGGATGAGGGAAATAGATCTGTAAACAATATTGTAATGGATTATTATATAACTAATGAGGTTGAAAATTTAGCTCACCACAGCTCAGACAGGCAAATAAAAAATAACACTTTAATTTTGTCTACAATTATTTCTGAGGCTGTACTTGGAATATAATAGGAAAATTAATTAAATGTCCAATATTATTTAAATCTGGTTATTCAAATCATTTGAACAGTGTCCAGTCTCTTTTATTTTACTATTTTTAAAGGTAAGTCATAATTATTTTTTTTATTATTGAAGTATAGTTGATTTACAATGTTGTGTTAGTTTCAGGTGTGCAGCAAAAGTAATTCAGTTACACATACATATATATCTTTTTTTTCATATTCTTTTCCCTTATAGGTTATTACAAAATATTGAGTATGGTTCCCTGTGCTCTACAGTAGGTCCTTGTTCGTTATCTCTTTTATATATAGTTGTGTGTAATCCCCAACTCCTCATTTATCCTCCCCCACTTCCCCTTTTGGTAACCATAAGTTTGTTTTCTATGTCTGTGGGTCTATTTCTGTTTTGTATATAAGTTCATTTGTATATATACATATTTTAGATTCCACATATAAGCGATATCATATGATATTTGTCTTTGTCTGACTTACTTCACTTAATACGATAATCTCTAGTTCCATCCATGTTGCTGCAGTGTCCAGTCTCTTTTAAATAGAAATGTTCATAGGAGCTTGTGGTATTTAACAGTTTATCCTAAGAGTTTCAATAATTAGTCATGCAATAAATAGTCTGGTTTTAAAAAATAAATAGGTAGGTAGATAGATAAATAGAAATGCTCATCTTTCTTTTAGATTTCCCTCATCCCTTGCTTTCCTAAGTTGGTATGCTAGTATTGGGGTGGGAGTGGAGGTGGTCCTGGCATGTGTTGTTCTGTGTCAATTCTGCTCACATCTGTTGCTTTCCAGCTGGCTGATGTCCTTTGACCACCTGGTTACTCCACAGTCTGTTAGCTTCTGATGCCACAATCTAGAGCTTATAGCCCCAACCCTACTAATAAAGTCTAATCCTATTCCCTTGCTCTGTGAGCCTCTTGGCTTTAGCACTTACTCACTGCTTAGATTTGGGGGCTCCCTGTTTATTTCTGGTACAAAAGAAAACATCTCTTTCTTGATTTCAAGTTATGCTATATATGTACTTGTGTGTATTTAAATTTATATTTATATGTATTTAAATTTTATTTGATGTTTTATGCAGCATCTCTAAGTGTTTAAAGGGAGTATACATATTTCATCTACAGCCGTTATTAATCAGAAAACAGACTAAATTTTTAAAAATAAAATTAAAATAAGTAATACACAAATTATCTTTGTTAAAAAAGGGGGCATCATTATAGATCAGAGCAAATCCCCGTCAAGTCCCACCCACACTCCTGTCCCTCATAGAAATAGATCTGTAACTTGCTTTTCTACCCAACTGCATGCTGTGGAGAGGTATCCAGGTTGGCACAGACCTACCATACCCTTTAACTGTCTCAAACCACCACATACACAGTTTTGAGTGTATACGTTATTAGCCATTCTTCTATTCATGATTCAGTGTTTCCTGTTTCTCCATATGAGGAACTCTGCAATGGACATGCTTGTACATGTTTTCTTGTGCACAAGTGCCAGTGTTTTTCAAAAGTAGAGACGAATATCTGGAATGGCTGGCTCACAGCATATGTATGTTTTTATTTTATTCAATATTGCCAAAGTTCCCTGTTCAACGTGGCTCTGTCAGTTTTATATTCCCATTAGCAGTGTGTATGTATGTCTTCTCACACCCGTGTCAACCCGTTTTATTAATGGATTTAATTTTTGACAGTATAATGGTTGAAAATTATCTCAATATTCTAAATATAATCAAATTTTCTTGATAATTGGTGACATTCAGATTCTTTTTATATGCCCATTGGCCAATTGTATTTATTTTTCTATAAATAACTTATCCTATGATTTTTTTCCATGTTCCCATTGGTTTATTTGAGTTTTCCATTTTTGTAGGTGTGTCTTATGGTTCACAAACTAATCTTTTCTGCATTATATGTATGGCAAATATTATCTCCTAATCTGTCGCTTGTCTCTGAACTACACTTAAACATATTGGACATATTATTGAAGGCTTATGACGCCTTTTGTAGTAGAGAACTTTTACATTCTGTTCAAATTTATCCGTCTTGATGCAGTCAAACATATCAATTTATTCCTTTACGTCTTTTGCATTTAGGGCCTAGTTTAAAACGACTTCTAGTTTCCCAGCCATAAACGTATTCCCCTACGTTTTCTTCTGATATATTTAGGGTTTTGCTTCTTTACGTTTGGGTCTTTAGTCCCTCTAGAATTTATTTTCATGAATGGTGTTAGGTAGAGAATCTAACTTTATCAAAACAAATGATCAACTGTCCCAAAGCCATTTACTGAGTTGTTACAACTTCCCCACTGAAACTGCCTCCATCTTTATTGTACATACCATTCTAACTTGGGTGAAATAGCCATCTGCAGGCATAACCCACACTATGAAAAGGCTTACACGTCGGCTGCTGAAACTAGGCAAATACACCAGACTTATCTAAGAGAGCAGGATGTGTCCTTAAAATGAGAATAGTAACTTAGTTATTTCAGAGCCTCTCTGGAATAATACAGTTGTCCCTTGAACTCCACGGGGGATGGGATCCAGGACAGCCCCACACCAAAATCCATGGATGCTCAAGTCCCTTATATAAAATTCTGTATTTGCATATAATCTATGTGCATCCTCCCACATAACTTTAAATCAGCTCTATATTACTTGTAATACTTAATACAATATAAATTATGTGTAAATAGTTGTACATACCATCTGATTGCTATGTAAAAAGTTGCCAGTGCACGGCAAATTCAAGTTTTGCTGTTTGGAACTTTCTGGAATTTTTGTCCCCAAATATTTTCCATCTGAGGTTGGTTGAATCCCCGGATGCAGAACCTGTGAATACGGAGGGCCAACTCTATATAGTAAAGGAGGGTTACATTTATATACAGGAAGCATATAAAAAAGAGAAATAAATAGTAAGAATTTGATCAATTCACTAGAGAAATACATAAAATTTTCCAGGCCTTTCCATAGTTTGAAAGAAATAGCTTTCTACCTTAGTCTACTCCCTTCTCTCTGATTATATGCCCATTAAACTTTCAACTAGCTTCTCCAGTTTCATAGGTACCTTGATGCAAAAGGAGGGGAAGCCCATAAAGAAGATATGAGTAAATCTATCTTTCTTAACTGAAAAATTGATACTCTGTTGTACAAATCAGTCCTTTAAGAGACTTTAATTGTGTAGTTTAAACAGGTCAAGCCATACAGTTTTCTGGAATTCTAATTCTGTGGTTTTATCTCCAGTGCTTGCATAGTGTCTGGTATACAGAAAATACTCAGTACATTTTTTGAATGAATGGATGGCTAAAACCATTGTTTGGTTAGGTTAACAGTTGAAATACTATGAATCATAGTCGTTTCCCCCCCTAGTATTACTGTGTAAATGATTTCTTTCTGCAGTAGAATACAGGCCTGCAGCTTGAAGTAGAGCTCATCACATTCAAGGCAGATCGCAAATACCTCATTCATATTTACTCACTCATACAATAAAAATTAACTAAGTACCGATTAACCACGGTGCTAATCTCTGGGGAATACAATTAAAAAACCAAAAAACAAAAAACACCACAGTTCTTGTATTTAACCAGAGTGGAAGGTAGAGGGAACTGCAATTGCAAGTAGTTGAAGTTCTAAGCAGCAGATTGAACACAGTGGGGAAACCAAGCTATCTGCACTCAGAAATGAGAGAAGACTAGCAGTCATTAACTGGAGAGGACCATGGACCTCCAGGGTCCCACTCATTCAGCTTAGGTTCATGTGTCAAGTACAAAGTTAAAAACTCCAGGCCTTTCCAGAAGACTGGGGAATCACACAGATTAGGGGACCAAGAACTGTTGGACATTTAGGTGCTTTCCAATTTTTTGCTATTATCAATAGTTCTGTGATAAACTTCCCTAGACAAAAATCCTTGTGCACATCTTAACTTCCTGCAAGTGGATTCTTTGGGTCAAAGAAAGGCTATGTCAATTTACAGTTTTATGAGCGATATAAGAGGGTACTTGTTTTCCCATACCCTTGATTACTAAATTTGGAAAGATATGGAGTTCTAGGTCTCTATGAAAATGAAAACAAAATGTTTGCCAATTTTATATGTTGACAATTTCCATTTAACTTTTCATTTCAGAACTATTTTCATCAGTTAAAAAAACTTGTGTGGTGTTTATAGAAAAAGGAATTCACTTTACATTATATTACAATGATTGCTGGAGTCTTGTTCGTTTGTATTAAAATTCCTAAGTTGATGGGACTTCCCTGGCGGTCCAGTGGTTAAGACTCCATGCTTCCAATGCAGGGGGCGTGGGTTCAATCCCTGGTCAGGGAACTAAGATCCCACATGCCACTCAACCGGCCAAGAGAAAAAAAAAAAAAAATTCCTGAGTCAAATCAGAAGTGCGCTTTAACTTGTGGGTTTAAGGCAGAGGTGTCTTAGAAGGAAAAAAGACGGAAAAGGTTAAGACAAAAATGTAAGACGATAGGAAATGGAGACAAAAAGAGCAAAAGTGAGAAAGGAAAATGATGGAGACATGAGAGGGCCCGACTCCTGCCACCATGTGCCCTGCTTGTACTAGCCCACTTTCTTGTGTAGTTGCCCTGTCTGATGTTTTCGGTTCGAACATTGAGCAACTACAGCATCCTTTATCATTAGAGGAGGAAATGAAAGAGCAAGCATAATTACAGGCTGAGGAGTAATTACTGGGGCCAAAATGAGAAATCAGCACAGAATGTTTCTTTAAAGGGAAAATCCACATGTTGCAACTTGCTAAGTCATCAGGATTCTAGGGCTCTGACCCTCTGACGTTAGTCGTTCCTTCCTTTTCAACGGTTCCCTCCCTAGTTTTCTAACTGGTCATTATGTCGTTAATAAACACAGCAGGGCCCTTCAAATCTCTCTGAAAAGTCTGAGAATGAATTCAAATTCTAATAAGCAGCATTTCTGAATGTTGAAAAATAAATCAGTTGACTACTTATTTTATTTCTTTCTTCCTCTTAGGATTTTCCCCCTTTAAGGGAATTCACTGAACTAAAATTTAAAACTTTGAAGAGGCTTTGGTTTTAAGATGACAGAAGAGGAAGTTTCTTTATAAATAAGTTTAAGGTTTAGAAAACCAACGGTAGCAATGGCTCCCTCTAACGACCAGAAAATGCTACAAACTAACCGTGGTTTTGTTTTCAACCTTAGAGGCTGTCATTTCTTCTAAAAATCTTGGTCAGGCTGTTTTCTATCTTTCATCACCTTACTTAAAGTGTCCTCATCACTTTTAAGTTATTTAGAGACATAAATCTAAATACGTCACATAAAAATAGGAAAAGGGACTTCGCTGGTGGCACAGTGGTTAAGAATCTGCCTGCCAGTGCAGGGGACACGGGTTCGAGCCCTGGTCTGGGAAGATCTCACATACCGCGGAGCAACTAAGCCCGTGAGCCACCACTACTGAGCCCGACGTGCCACAACTACTGAAGCCCGTGCGCCTAGAGCCCGTGCTTGGCAACAAGAGAAGCCAGCACAATGAGAAGCCCGTGCACCACAACGAAGAGTAGCCCCTGCTCGCCACAACTAGAGAAAGCCCGTGTGCAGCAACGAAGACCCAATGCAGCCAAAAATAAATAAATAAATAAATAAAAATAGGAACAAAAATTAACAATTTCAAAAAGTACATTTCTGACTATTTTTTTAAAGTAGGGCTGGGGTAGGGGGATTGGGGAGACGTTGGTCAAAGGGTAAAAACCTGAAGTTAGAAGATGAGTAGGTTCCGGGGATCTAATGCACAGCACTGTGATTATAGTTAACAATATTGTAGTATATATTTCAAAGCTGCTAAGAGACTGGATCATAAAAGTTCTCACCACAAAAAAGAAGTGATGATTATGTGAGGTGATGGAGGTATTAGCTAATGCTATGGTGGCAATCATACTGCAATATATGTATCAAATCACATGTTGTACCTTAAACTGACACAGTTTTATATGTCAATTATATCTAAATAAAAATAAAAAATAAAAGCAAGTTAAAAAAAAAACCCAAAACAAAAAAAAAACAACAAACAAGATAGACCAATGGATATCTATTTAACAGAGTATTCCATCACTGAAAACTTTACAAACAGTAAGTGCTGGAGAGGGTGTAGAGAAAATGGAACCCTCCTGCACTGTTGGTGGGAATGTAAATTGGTACAACCACTATAGAGAACAGAATGGAGGTTCCTTAAAAAACTAAAAATAGTAGCAATCCCACTCCTGGACATGTATCTGGAGAAAACCATAATTCGAAAAGATATATGCACCACAATGTTCCTTGCAGCACTATTTACAATAGCCAAGACATGGAAGCAACCTAAGTGTCCATCGACAGAGGAATGGATAAAGATGTGGTACATATATCCATATACGATGGAATATTACTCAGCCATGAAAAAAGAATGAAATAATGCCATTTACAGCAACAGGGATGGACCTAGAGATGATCATACTAACTGAAGTAAGTCAGACAGAGAAAGACATACATCATATGATACTCATATGTGGAATCTAATATTTTTTTAAAAAGATACAAATGAACTTATTCACAAAACAGAAACAGACTCACAGACACAGAAAACAAACTTAACGGTTACCAAAGGGGAAACGTTGTGGGGGTGATAAATCAGGAGGTGGGGATGAACACACGCACACCACTATATATAAGACACATAACCCACGAGAATCTACTGCATAGCACAGGGAACTCTGCTCAGTACTCTGTAATGACCTATGTGGGAAAAGAATCTGAGAAAGAATGAAAATATGTATGTGTAGAACTGAATCACTTTGCTGTACACCTGAAACTAACACAACATTGTAAATCAACTATACTCCGATAAAATTTAAAAAGAAAACAGAGTATTGTAAACCTAAAGAAATAGGAATCCAGTTCAAGAGGCAAAGCGTCTATTCGGGATCAAAGAATTGCAATTTGGGGTACACAGATTTAGATAGAAACCCAAATAGGGTCTTGATTGCTGGAGAAGGGCTCAGAGTTTTTACGGGGAAAAGAAGAAGATGGGGTAAGTTGTTTTTTAAGAGGAGTTCGTTGGTGCAAGATGAGGTAATCGATCAGGTGAAGTGTTCATTGGTAAAAGATGAGGAAAAGCTAGCGGTCTCTAGGTCAAAGTCCATTGATATGTCCTGGTCCTTTCAGCAGAATATTCTCATTTCTTTGCTGACTTCTTGGATTGTTGGCAGTTTGGTCCAGTTCAGAAGTCAGAAAACAGGACATGCAAGGCTGTTCCTCTGGAATACCTGCTCCAGCTCTATTTTAAATGGCTCCACTTATATCATCTTCTGCGGTATCACTTTACTTGATTCGTGATATGTTTCTACATCAGTGGATGTTTAAAAACATTTATTTCTAAAATTTCAGTAAAGCCGATATGACTTCAATTGTGGAAACAAATCCCTTAAAATTTAAACACCAATTTTTAAAAAAGTAGATTCCTTATCACAATTTAAAATAAATAAATAAGGTTAAAAAAAAAAAAAAAAAAAAGGAAAGTAGGATCTAGATCAGAACTGTGTCCGGCATAGTCATTTAGCAATAATGTGGAAAGGAAAGCGTCCGTGACCAGCTGTGTCAGGAGTCTCTTGCATTGCCACCGCAACCTTCTCAGCCAGGTATCAAAATATTTTAAGCAGGAATTTGGCTGTGGTCCTTAACTCATTTTTTAAAAACAAATATTTATACAGTACAAGATGTCTGAAAGACAGCCTGATCAAAACACAAAGTCCCCGCCTTTTTGGAGCTTGCAGGGCAGTGAAGGAGAAAGGCTAGAAACAAACAAGTAAATATATAATTGCAAATTGGGATGAAGATTTGGAAGAAAAAGAACTAGGTTCTTAAAAGAGAGACTAACAGAGGGGCATCTGGACGTAGATGTAGACACAGCCTTCCTGAGATCTGCATTAGGGGAAGCTATCTAAGCAGAGGGTGGGGAGAGCTTTGCAGGAGACAGAAACTCTGACAGAGACACCATGAGTAATGATCATTTGATTAGTCAGAGAGCTGCAGCGTTTGGGGACATGTTAATATTTTCTTGTTCATATATGTGTCACTGCACAACAGTTTAGTATTTTGCATAGGGCTGTGTTCTCTGGACTTTAGATTGACAGCTCTGTGATGAAAGGGAATGTCTTCCATTTCTTTCTACTTTCCTGGGTTTAGCACAGTGTGCTGCACGCAAAGGACTCTTGACTCATGCTACCCACCGAATAAAGGACTATTTCTTTGAGTCTGCCTAGTTGGGAAAGTCCCCTTGGTTAGACTGCTTCACCCATGGATTTTGCATTCCTAGCATGTAACAGAGTGTCTGCCATAATCAGTGCTCAATAAATATTTGTGGAATAGTGAATAAAAGACCAAGTGGCTGAATAAATTTTCCACTACATTCAAATGTGTATTTCCATGTGTCCAGTGAAACCACTCATTTAGTCATTCAGTCATTAAATGAATAATCAATGAACAGGGCGTGCCAGGCATTGTGCCAGGGCTGGGGGTACAAAAGTGAGCAGAAACAGACAAGACCTTGCCCTCGTGGAGCTTACAGTCTACATATTACAAAAGTCAGAGGTAGAAAATTAATCAAGCATGTATTGTATTTTCTTTATCGTCAGGAGAGACTAGGCACAGTGTCACACCTTGATTTAGCCACATAATTTCCAGAAGCCCAGAGCAGGGCTCCTTGGTGAGTTGAAGCCAGAGTCTACTATTCAGGCTAAGGTACAGATGGTGAAACCCTGGACTGGGGTTGGCCTCTTATAAGAAACACAGTTCTGTTGCAATCCAGAGGACAGACTGCCCACAACCAGGGAGTAAGTCTGATTTCAAGTGACAGTGACTTTTGGAGCCAGGTTCCATCCTTCGCCCAGTGCCTGCAGATTGGGGTGGTGATGAACTGAGAAGAAGCAAAGCAGAGAAGATTCCACAAAGAGAGGATTAAAGAGATGCCACGGGTCAGCATCATCTCAAGAATGTGACATGGGTGGTCTCACTGCCCTTGTTTGCAGGAAGGTTGCCCTTTCCCATCAAAGCTGACAGTTAGGTCCCCTTACTGAGGGCTGGGGTGGGGGTGAGGGAGTGGAGGGGTATCTCAGGCCAGGTTGGCTCCTAGAGAGGAAATTACAACCTTCCTGCTTCTCTGCATAGATTTGGCCGTAGGACGCCATCCTTTTGTAACCTCCCTATCAGACCAACACGGAGGTTAGACTAGTCGCTCAACAACCAACCTGCAAGAGGAACTTGTGGTGAGTAGACTGCTCAGCTTCAAAGCTCACTGCTCTTTGTTTATATCGCATTTAGAGTAAAACAAGCTTCATAAAGAATCAATGTATCTCAGACTGCTCACATTGAGAGAGAAAAAAAAATTTTTTAATTTATTTATTTATTTTTGGCTGCGTTGGGTCTTCGTTGCTGCGCACGGGCTTTCTCTGGTTGCGGTGAGTGGGGGCTACTCTTCGTTGCGGTGTGCGGCCTTCTCATTGCGGTGGCTTTTCTTGTTGCGGAGCACGGGCTCTAGGCGCGCGGGCCTCAGTAGTTGTGGCACACGGGCTCAGTAGTTGTGACTCGCAGGCTCTAGAGCACAAGCTCAGTAGTTGTGGCGCACGGGCTTAGTTGCTCCGCGGCATGTGGGATCTTCCCGGACCAGGGCTCGAACCCGTGTCCCCTGCATTGGCAGGCGGATTCTTAACCACTGCGCCACCAGGGAAGTCTGAGAGAGAAACTTTTCAGGAGAATTATTCAGAGAAACTCCTTTCACTGAGCTGATGGCTACTGTTCCTTCCTCAAATGATAGATTCCTGTCTGTGACTTGATAGCTTCTAGTTCTCCAGACCCAAAGTAAAGAGGGATACATCAGATATACTACACACACACACACACACACACACACACACACACACACTATGCGTTTATGTGCACTAACAAGAAAGTTTTCCCTATTGAGTGATTATTTTCTAAAAAAGAGGCTCTAAAGATTTACGAGTATAGGTTCCATGGCCATACCGCCTGGTGTTCTAGCTCGACACCAACTCTCCCATTCTCTGCATGCCTCAGTTTCCTCATCTATAGAATGGGGATAACAGGATTATTGCAAGGATTAAATAAGTTAATACATATACTGTTATTATTGTTAATGATAAAAACATGGAAATCCCCCCCTAAAGGAATTTTAAGGGCCATAAAAAATAGTGCTGTTATCCAGTCCTGACTGCCTTCTTTCTTGTCTCTCTCAAATGCTAAGCTCTTTCCTGCCTCAGAGCTTTGGCCCTTGCTGTATCATCTTAGAAACCTCTTCCCCAGCCTTGTGCATGGCAGACCCCCTCATCCTTGAGCTCTGGGCTCAGATGTCACCTCCTCAGAGGGGCCTTCTTAAAAGCAGCCCCTCCTCCATCCCTCGAGACTGTCTATCACAGTCTCCTTTTTTTTTTTTTTTTTTGGCTGTACTGCAAGGCATGCGGGATCTTAGCTCCCCGACCAGGGATCGAACCCGTGCTCCACTGCAGTGGAAGCGCAGAGTCCTAACCACTGGACTGCCAGGGAAGTCCCCTACATTCTCCTTGTTTATGCTCTTCACAGAGTCGATTATGCTCTGAAGTCACCCTGTTTACTTCTCTATTTGTCGATTGTCTTCCATCACTGGAACTTAAGCTCCACAGGGGCAGTGACGTTGTTGTCTTGTTTGCCATGACATCATGAAGGCCTCAGGCAGCGGTTCTCAAAGTATGGTCCATGGACCCCCTGGAAGGGTCTTGTAAGGTCAAAAGTCTCTTCGTAATAATAGTTAAGACTTCCTTTGCTTTTTCACCGTGTTGACTTTTGCCCTGATGGTGCAAAGGCAATGGTGGGTAAAACTGTTGGCCCCTTGGCATGAAGTCAAGGTCGTGGCACCAGCTGTACTAGCAGTCATTACATTCTTCTTCACCTCCATGTACTCACAGGAAAAAAAAAGCCAGTTTCACTTAGAAGTCACTTAAGAATGTCCTCGAAGAAGCAGTCAAAATTATTCATTTTATTTAGTCATTTCCCTTGAGTACGTGACTTTTCAGGATTCTGTATGATAAAATGAGAAGTACACATAAAACACTGGCTGTACACTGAAGTACGTACATTGGTTATTTTCAGGAAGAACTCATGCCTGATTGAGTTATGAGCTGGAGTAAAGTGCTTTTTTCATGGACATAATTTTCAGTAGATAGAACAACAATAAATCATGGACAGGAACACGGAACTAAAGATGTGGTTTTGAGAATTACCAGCTTAGAACTGATAGTGAAAGATAATGTCTAATAAGTATCTGACACTGGTTTACCCACTGGTTGACAGACAAGTTTTCTGCTCTCAAGGAGCTTTTTTTTTTTTTTTTAAATTTTTAAATTTTTTTATTTTTGTCTGTGTTGGGTCTTTGTTGCTGCATGCAGGCTTTCTCTAGTTGCGGTGAGCAGGAGCTACTCTTCTTTGCAGTGTGCGGGCTTCTCGTTGCAGTGGCTTCGCTTGTTGCGGAGCACGGGCTCTAGGCATGTGGGCTTCAGTAGTTGTGGCACACGGGCTCAGTAGTTGTGGCTCACGGGCTTAGTTGCTCCGCGGCATGTGGGATCTTCCCAGACCAGGGCTCGAACCCGTGTCCCCTGCATTGGCAGGCGGATGCTTAACCACTGCGCCACCAGGGAAGCCCCTCTCCAGGAGCTTCTAAGAGAATAAAGAAAGAGGTCAGGATGGAGGTTTGCTGAATATTCAAAGCTAGGGGCAAGGAAGTAAAAGAGAAGTCAACAGGAACCCACTTAGGAAATGCATTAGTTAAAGAAACATTTCTGCAAGCAGTATTGCTTATTAGCAAAGCAGAGCGGTTACGGGCTACATGCCAAAATGTTGAGACAATCCTCTGATAACTGTAACTGTAATGGTTTTATCCAGCAAAATGAGATTCTACTCACACTAATACTACTTTAAAGGATCTTGCTTTTCTTCCTTTAATAGAGAATCCTTGCTCGCCCAGAGAATTCTCAACACGAGAACATCCTGAATTAATGGGCAAGTGTCAATACCACAGGTATCCCTAATTACGAACACTTTGTCAGATTCACAATAAGAATGACGATTAATTTCTCATCCCTGTGTCACATACATCGTCGTATTCATTCCAAAAGTGATTTAAGTAGATGTATAACTGATTCGCTTTGCTGTACAGCAGAAACTAACACAACATTGTAAATCAACTATACTCCAATAAAAGTGAATTTTTTAAAAAGTGACTTACATTTATAGTGCAATCACAAATCTTATTCTTTCAAAAATAATCCTCTTAATAAACTCAATTTGCATTTTTCTTCCCCAAAGACATTGGCCACAACCGGAGTTTAAACAAGACTTTCTCCCGTCGTCCGTGTTGTGACTGTGCATGCATTCTGGGTTAGCCCAGAGCCTGAGGCTGTTGAGCCTGAATCAGTGCCCTACGAGGCAGATGCTGGAGAAGACAAGTCTCATTTTCATAGGCTGAGGGCAGCAAACTGCATTCCTTCAACCTCAAGTGTCATGGAGAAAACTCTTCCAATTAGAAAAGAAGGCTCCCGGAAAAGCATATGGAACATTTTTAATTTTAATTAAAATTTTAGAAATTATGCATTGAGATTTTAAAGTAAAATTTTAGAACTAATTTAAATAGAAGTGGGGAGGGTGGGAGGGAGGGAGATGCAAGAGGGAATATGGGAACATATGTATATGTATAACTGATTCACTTTGTTATCAAGCAGAAACTAACACACCATTGTGAAGCAATTATACTCCAATAAACATGTTTAAAAAATAAATAAATAAATAAATAGAAGGAGTAACAGATCTAGGACAACCAGCTGTTCCGCATTAGGAATAATATTAGAAATTGGGGCCAGAGAAGTGGCCCAAAATGTCCCTCTTGGTCACTCCATGTTTAGCAGCAACACATATTTATTTATTAATCACATGTATGTATGTATTCATTCATTCATTCTTTTAATCTTCCTGAGAAGTTCTGCAAATGGCTTCACCATTTCCCTCCTCCTGAGCTGTTTTCCTCACACTTTGCTTACATCCTTTCTGGTTCCAGCCACATATCTTGGGTCAGAGAGTCCACTCCTAAGACTTCTAATCTCACCTGTAGTGACTTCCAAAGCCTCCTTGAAGCCACAAGATCACCTGGTTCAACACCTGTACCTTGAAATCTGATCATTCAAGATTCCAGTCCAGGGGGACTTCCCTGGTGGCACAGTGGTTAAGACTCTGTGCTCCCAATGCAGGGGGCCTGGTTAGGGAACTAGATCCCCATGCATGCTGCAACTAAGAGTTCACGGCACGACTAAGGAGCCCACGAGTGCAACTAAGGAGCCTGCCTGCCAACAACTAACGAGCCCATGTGCTGCAACTAAGGAGCCCGCGAGCCGCAACTAAGAGCTGGGGCAACCAAATAAATAAAATAAATATATAAAAAAAGATTCTAGTCCATTCTCAGCATTAAGTATCCCAAAACAATAAAAGGTGCCTTAAATTGTTTGTTTGTTTTTGTTTATTTATTTTTAGGCCATGCAACACGGCTTGTGGGATCTTAGTTCCCTGACCAGGGACTGAACCACTGGGCCACCAGGGAATTCCCTGTTTTTATTATTTTAATAAATGCACACAAGACAAAAAACTCTTCAACCTACCAACCATTTATAATACCATCTCTGTTAATCTTTACTGTTAAAGGTTCCACAAGCACTTGAAAAGAATGTGTGTCCTCTGCTTGTTGAGAAAAGGGTCCTCATGAAACCTGTTAGACAACTTCACTCTCAGGCCACTTGCTCTATCCACTTCTGACAGAGGTGTGTTAAAAATCTCGATTATCCTTTTAATTTTATTATTGCTTGTTATGTTGTTCATGATTGTTTTCTCTCTGTTACACTTTTCCTTTGCTTTTTTTTCCCCCGTCTTTTCCAACTTTCTGTTGAAGAGATGCAAGGGACGATCTGGATGCTTGTTCCAAACTCCTGCTCTGATGGGAAAAAACCCAGTCACTTCTGGCACAAATGTACTTTTTGAAAGTGGAGAAATAGATTTAGCCCCTCATGCACTCTCCTGCTTTGCCTACGCGAAGTCCAGAAGTTTGTCAAAGGATGAGTCCTCATCCTTCACCTGTCACCTCTGTGTTTCTGGCCCTTCCTGAATGGGAGAATGGAATACAGGAGCAACGAAAGACAGCGAGACCCGGAGGGTGAGGCAGAGCACAAGCAGCTCCTGCAGTTTTTGGTGGACAATTCAACCTTGGATTTTAGGGATAGCTCTTCCATTCCTCCTTCTCTCTCCCTCTCTCTGCTTTCCTTCCTCTAAGGTAACATTGAGGTTTAGGGGGAATTCTTCAGGGAATTAATAAAAGCTGCTGTAGGGAAATGCATTCATTCGTCAAGTATTTAAGTGCCTGCATTTGTATAGATCAATGAATAAAACAGACCCCTATCTTTGTAAAGCTTACACTCTGGTGTGGGGACGGACAGTAAACCATAAATATATGACTATGTTAAAATGGTACAGTATAAAGTTACAAGTTCTATGGAAAAAAGAAAAAAGTATAGGGCAGGGTAAGGAGAGTCCAGATTGCTGGGAGTGAGGGTGAGGCAGGCCTCGTGGAAAACGCGAGGCTTTTGAGGAAAGACTAGAAGGAAGTGAGTTAGCCACACAGACAACAAAGAAAGGGCTTCCCAGGCAGAGCTGGAGCAAACGCCCCAAGCTGTGAGTGCGCCTGCAGCGTGCAGGGGCAGAGTGTGAGGGCCGATGGCGGGGGCAGAGGAGGGGCTGAAGGGTGAGAGGAGATGAGGTCACACGCTACATAGCCCTGAGGCCGCTCTGAGGATATGGATTTTTGAGTAAAATGGGGGCATCACTGCTGGGTTTCAAGCAAAGGGGGGACACGACAGGATCGCTCTGGCTGCTGTATCGTGAACTGTGGGGAGTTAGGGTAAAAGCGGGGAGATCCTTTAGGAGGCCATTGCAGTATAAGTGGAAATGGATGAAGAGGTTGGATTCTGGATATGTTTGGAAGGTAGAGCCAACCAGCCTGCCAGACTGGGCAAGAAGGTAAGAAAAAGAGAAATGTCAAGAATGACTCTGAGATTTTTCATCCGAGCAAACGGTAAGGGGATGTTGCAGGAGGAGTGGGTTTGGGGTGGGGGAAGATCAGTCTGGTTTTGGGTGTGTCGGTTTGAGATATCTATTGGACTGCCCAGAGTCTATTGGACTGCGGAGATGTTGAGGAGGTCATCGGACTAACGAGTTGTATATGAGATGCCCCAAACTTTCCACCTCACATGCTCTCCTTGTCCCTCCACTAAACTCCAAGCCTCCAGTGGGCAGGGGAGGTCTGGGAATTCAAAGCCCCTAAGAGAAGACCTGCGGTCAGCCAAGTAACTGAGAGGCCAGGCTTTAATCACAAAGCCCCTCATAATCAACTCACCTCATGGCCCAAACTCCGGCCATCTCCTTCGTATTCTCCCCACATGGGCGGAGGCAGTCCTGCACGAACTGTTTGAAGACGAGTTTTTTACTTTCAGTCCATTGCAGAGTGATACTTTTGTAAAAGACAAAATCAAATGCCTGGCTATCATAGCAGTACCCAACTGCTACAGAAGTTTCTCAACACTGATTCTCAATTTCTGTACGTACTTTGTTTGAACAGGTAACAAACTGCTCATGGGCTGGCACTGGTCCACAGACCATACCTTGAATGGCACTGGCCTAGAGGGCTTTTATGGCCTGCATGATCCAGGAGTAGTTCATAAACCCTGTGATGGTCATTCTTTGAGTGAACTTCATTTCTAGCAGGTTCTAGATGTTCATCTTGACTTCCTGATTTCTCTGACCCCTTAGGGCAGGGAAATTCAGACTGTCCCACTTGGATGTGCATCTTCACACCAGGGAAAAGGGGGAGACCAAGGTTGGGTTAGAATGGAGATAAACATGACAACATTCAGGAACCCATGAGGAGAGGCCATACTTCTCCACAGCCACACAGCGCTGTGTCAGGGGAAGAGTGGACAGAAGTTCTAGCTCATAGTTTCCTCGGCAAAATCCCTGAGTTTCAGAACAGCATTGAGCTTTTTCGAGGTGTAAGAAATTCACAGGCTTGACACCCCTGTGAGGAATGCTGTTTGAGTACAAGCGCTGGATGTCCTCAAGATGTTCTTTGATTACAGAAGAATGGTCCTCTGTTTGGCTGAATTCTCCATGACAAACATTCTGTGATAATAAGCAGACATTTCCTTTCAGCACACAGGTCCTCACCAATGTCCACAGTCCTGTGTGTGAGCACTGGGAGACCTTCTAGTGAAGTTCCCTCTTCCTATGGTTTTATGGAGGCCCTGGACCATTATTAGAGTGAGTTTTTCCTAGGTCCTCTTATTGAATATCTGTAGAACCTTCATATTGATGCCCGGCTCCAAGATCTAGGCATGACCTTGTAGTCATTGGTGATACTGCTTCCTTCATCTACCAACTTAACTTGAAGAACTGGGGGAAGTAGTGGGGATGAGGTAGTGACTGAATAGGTGTAAGGTTGCTGGGGCAAGGGGAGCATTGGGTAATTGGGGATGACCAAAGTCAGGGAGCACAAAGAGGATGGTGGAGGGCAAGGTAGGCCACCTCCCACTTGGTTGGAAAGTTTGTTCCTGGTTGGAACTGGTTCACTCACCCCAAGCCAGCAATAGCCCCATGTTTGGACCCCATTCGTGAGTCCCCAGGTCCATCAGATCATTCCCTCTCTTCCATCCACCTCACTCGCTGGGGTTTGGTGCTCTATGGAATGCAAGGATGGCTGGGGTCAGGCTAGCCACTAGCCTATCTTCACTTTTAACCAGTTACATTTACTTATTGCTTCCTGGATTGTAAAATCTATCAGATAGATCAAGTCCTCCATTTTTACCCCTTTTTACCCTCAAAAGTTCACTGGCATAATTTTAGCTGCAAGTATCAATTAAAAGTGGCTTAGGGCTTCCCTGGTGGTGCAGTGGTTGAGAATCCACTTGCCAATACAAGGGACACGGGTTCGAGCCCTGGTCTGGGAAGATCCCACATGCCGCGGAGCAACTGGGCCCGTGAGCCACAACTACTGAGCCTGCACGTCTGGAGCCTGTGCTCCGCAACAAGAGAGGCCGCGATAGTGAGAGGCCCGCGCACCGCGATGAAGAGTGGCCCCCGCTCGCCGCAACTAGAGAAAGCCCTCGCACAGAAATGAAGACCCAACACAGCCAAAATAAATAAATAAATGAATAAATTAAAAAAAAAAAGTGGCTTACACAAATCAGGGTTTATTTCCATCTAGAATAAGAAGACTGGAGATAGGCAGCTGATGGCATTGCTTAAGCAGCTCAGCACTTCTGGATCAGGTTCTTTCACCGCTCCTTTACCAATCAGCACAATTCTAGATATCCATGTTCTGTGGATGTGGCAACATGGTAATAAGAGAATTTAGCATGTCTAGCCTCTAGAGGGTAGGTGAACAAAAACAGGGATAGGTATTTGGTTAGGAAACCAACTGTGTCTTCCATAGCATTTTTGCCTACTTTTCTCTGTATAATGTTTTGGTAAATTGTATAAAGCATTCCGATTCTAACAAATATGGCTAAGGCGTCACTCCATAATTCTCTAAGAACTCCAGTCCCAAGGTTAGTCTTGCTTCCAAACTCCAGGCAGAGATAAACCTGGAGAGTCTGCTCATTCCTGTGGTAAACTGCAGCTCTGGATATCCCAGGAGATCTCAACAGACTCATTGATTTTGAGCCTCCCATCTCTTGGGTTAAGGCCCACCCATCACTCTCCTGCACTGAACTGCTGTCTCTAATTTTAAACTGAGAAAACAGGAATTGAGAAAACAGGAAACTGACTTTTTGGGGGTAGTGTAAGAACGAACAGGAAAAAAATGAAGACATTTGGTTGATACAGATCATTTGATTTTAAAAGGAAAAATAATCTCACGTAGGTAACAAAATAATTCAAAATTTAGAAGTGAATATGAATCTAAAACTGCTCTTAAGAAATAAAGTCCTATTTATTTATTTATTAAAAAAATTTTTTTTGACTGTGCTGTGTGGTAATTGTGGTATGGGTATTTCCTAACCAAATACCTATTCCTGTTTTTGTTCCCTGACCAGGGATCGAACCCGTGCCCCCTGCAGTGGAAGCATGGAGTCCTAACCACTAGCCTGCCAGGGAATTCCGATAAAGTTCTTTTTAAAAAAGGCATAGTCCTGGTTGGTTAAATAACTATGCAGGCTTGTTCTTGTGGTATACCTAGTATTTATGAGATATTTTTAGTTAAATAGAAAAATGTGAATTACTATGGTTTGGGTGATGTTCTGTTTTCCAAATTAAAAACAGTATAGCAAAAAACATCCTCCAAATACCCATAAATAATTAGTTGAATTGGCAATAATTCACCTCCCAGTGATCTCATGTGAAGTGTAAAGCAGACTGGATAAATCAAACGAAACCATGTCTTCTAATGTAACAAATATGAAAATTAATGTTTTGCATAGACTTTTTTTTTTTTTACAGTTTTTTGTTGTTTTTTTTTTTTTTAATTTTTTTTTAAATTTTATTTATTTATTTATGGCTGTGTTGGGTCTTCGTTTCTGTGCGAGGGCTTTCTCTAATTGCGGCAAGTGGGGGCCACTCTTCATCGCGGTGCGCGGGCCTCTCACTATCGCGGCCTCTCTCGTTGTGGAGCACAGGCTCCAGACGCGCAGGCTCAGTAATTGTGGCTCACGGGCCTATTTGCTCTACGGCATGTGGGATCTTCCCAGACCAGGGCTCGAACCCGTGTCCCCTGCGTTGGCAGGCAGATTCTCAACCACTGCGCCACCAGGGAAGCCCTGCATAGACTTTTAAAAAACAATATATGAGTAATGAAGTGCATATGAACAAGAAAACAGTTCTCATAAGGACCAAACAAAATCTTTCTCATTAATTTAATCTAATATGCTCTCAATGTAAGTGAATGAGAAATTACAATTTTAATCTGAAAAAGCAGAATCAGGGGATTCTGAAGATGGAGGGTCCCTTGGAAATCACCTGGATCCAAGCCCTCATTTTATAAATGAAGAAACTGAGACCTAAGAGGCAAGGGAGTTGTCCAAAGCCAAAGGCCACCCTGGTCAAAAAGGCAGAGTCTGGACTGGAGGCCATGATCCTGATGTCTAAGCCAGCCCTGCTCCCAAACAGACTGGCCTTTCTCTTGGCAGGTTTCTTTCCCCTCTGTGAACCTCAGCAGTGATAGAGACAAGAAAATGCGTAACTGATCACCCCTTAGTGGGCTTGCAAGATTGTTTTTTTCAAGGTATGCTGGTGGTTCGCAAAAGTTAACTGTTGATTTTATTAATAGCAACCCACATTTCAAGTATATTCAGGAGCCAAAAACAAAACTCCTTTTCAGAGTAAAAGATCATCCCTGTTACAGAAGTATGTGCACTTCTTCCAGGGTTACACAGGGATATTTTGTGCTTTACAATTTTAATCCTGTAATAATAAATTAGCATTATGAAAAAAGTCGTAGACTCACACACAAAAAGCCCCCATTCATGTCAAGCAACATTCAATATTGCTTGAAATATTGCAGTTCTGCAATAGCAACAGAATTGTCTATACCCTGGGATCCATTTCCTTAACTCTCATACACTGACCACTCAGCTTTCTCCAACCCACTTTTTGCCTCCATCACGCCACTGAAACAGCCTTACTAAGGTCCACAGTAAACTGTCAATAAATACAGTGGTTATTTTTCTGTGTATGTCTATCCTGACCTCTCAACAAAACTGTCACCTTTGGCCATCCTCTCTCCCATTATATCATCATCCTTGTTTTCCTCCTACCTCTTTGACTCTTCCTTTTCAGTTTCCTTTGCAGAATTACCTACCACTGCCAGTATATGCTGGAGTTCCTGAAGGCTCAGTTGTAGACTTTTTGCATTATACTGTCTTCCTAGGTAAGCTCATCCTGGTCTATGCTTTCATCCTCATCAGGCATACTCCAGTAACTACCCGTTTATCTCCACTCCAACCAAAACTCTCCTGTCCCCAATAAGACATACAGATGGCTAATAGGCACATGAAAAGATGTTCAATATTGCTAATTAATAGAGAAACGCAAATCAAAACAATGAGATATCACCTCACACCTGTCAGAATAACCATCATCGAAAAGTCTACAAATAACAAGTATTGATGAGGATGTGGAGAAAAGGGAACCCTTGTACACTGTTGATGGGACTGTAAATTGGTGCAGCCACTATAGAAAACAGTATGCTTCCTCAAAAAACTAAAAATAGAACTCCCACAGGATCCAGCAATTCCACGCCTGGGTACAAACATATCCAGAAAAAAATGAAAACTCTAATCTGAAAAGATCCACAAACCCCAATGTTCATAGCAGTACTATTTACAACAGCCAAGATATGGAAGCAACCTAAGTGTCCATCGACAGATGAATGGATAAAGATGTGGTGCGTGTGTATACACAGACACACACACACACACACATATATACAGAAAATGGAATATTAGCCATAAAAAAGAATGAAATTCTGCCATTTGTAGCAACGTGGATGGACCTAGAGAATATTATGCTTAGTGAAATAAGTCAGAAAAAAAGAAGAATGTATATAGCAAAACAGAAACAGACTCACAGATATAGAAAACAAACTAGTGTTTACCAGTGGGGAGAGGGAAGGGGGGAGGAGCTCCTTAGGGTTATGGGATTAAAAGAAACAAACTACTATGTATAAAATAGATAAGCAACAAGGGTATATTGTATAGCACAGGGAATTATAGCTATTACCTTGTAATAAATTTTAATGGAATATAATCTGTAAAAATACTGAATCACCAAGCTGTAAACCTGAAACTAATATTGTAAATCAACTATACCTCAATTAAAAAGAAAACACTCCTGACTTCTAGACCTGTATATCTGATTACTTGATTAATAATTTTAATTGGATTTCTCAAAGATGCCTCAAAATCGAGACGGCTATGTATGAACTCGGGCTCCATCCTCCCCACCCCAACCGTCTTCTCGCGTTTCCTACCTCAGAGAGTGGCGCCATCCTCTATCGAGCTGCCCAAATCAAACACGTGTGATTCTTGACTTGATCCCCTCCATATCCAATCCATCTCAAGTCTACTTGATCCCATCTACTAAATCCCCTTCATCTACCAACTTCGTCATCTCACCACCACCCCTTCAAGCGATCACGTCTCCTAGCATCTCTCTGGTTCTCTTCCAACTGTTTCAAAACGAAGGGGTCGACCGTGGTGACGTTCAGAACACTCCCTTCTTGCTCTTACTTGATGCCTAACAACGCCTACAAGGTCCTCTATGGTCCGAGGCTGGCCTCCCTTTCCAGTCTCGTGTCATACCACATCTCCCCTTCCCTGAATGTAGCCGCTACGCTCCATCGTTTTTGCAGTTCTTTAAACTCATCATAAACTCCTCCAACCAATGGGCCTTTGTATGTGCTATTCCCTTTTATCAGAATGCAATCCCCCTCTCTTTGCTTAGCTAACTTCTATATGCCCATCAGATTTCAGTTCAGTTGTCCTTTCCTTGTGGACACCTTTGCTGACAGCCAATCCTGGGCCAGATTCTTTTGTTATATGCTCCAGAGAACCATGTCCCTTTGAGTTTGTAATAATAAACTCACATTTTAATTTAATTAATGTCTATCTTTTCTGGTAGACCAATGTTTCTTAAGATCACAGGGAACACAGGAGTGTCTTTGCACAGTGCCTAGCACAGTATTTGGCACAAAATATATGTTCAATAAAACTCTGTTGAATGAATGAAATGATCATTGTATTCCTGACGTTAGCAAGTATAATCCAGTTCAAGTTTGGAAACAGAAATGCAAAACAGAATCTATCTAATAAATCTGGTCTTCATTCGTTTAATCAGACTTTCTCCTTTGGCCATAATCATTCACCCAACAACTATTCACCGATGGGGTCAATGTGGAGTGCTCGATTAGTGCTGTTGCTTTTAAGTAGATTTTTTTTAGAAAAGATGACCACTGATTTGAAACTAGCAAGATTTAAAAAGTATTTTTAAAAATGCAACAGGAAAAAGCTTGCTTCATTTCATAGGAAAAGATTTCTCCTTTATGTTATTTTAAAAGGGAGATGAGGATCTTGTTTCATTAGATGCTGCATATTTGGGAGCTGGACAGGCCACTGTTACCCCTGCATATACACAGATGCCATCCTTCTTCTGCCAGTTCTAACGTGCAACTTGAAAGTAAAAACATCAGGTTCTCTTTATTTATAACAGGCAACAGCTGAAGCCCAGTCATCGAGTATACAATAAAAAACAAGTGCAGTTACATCCGTAACAAAAGGACAGCCAGCATGTTTTCTTCCATAGCACTGCATTTCTGGTTTGTCTCTATGGTTGGTCCTTATGGTCTGGTACATTTTTTCCCCAGGAATTTCCTTTTCAATGGGAAGATGGTCTTCAGGGCAAAAAATGTTTATCAGACTCTAGTTCCAGGAGTACATATTTTATTCACTTATAAATACATACCCCTCCATGCTATCTTGTTCCAACCTTCCTTGCATTCCTATTGACATCAGTCATTTATTATAACTCTCCAACATTTATTATAAATCCCCTCCCCAAGTTGTATTTACAGTTAAGAAGAATTTGTACATGGCACAAATCAACTCAGCTGTTAGTGCACAGAAGTCGCATAATCCTCTGAAATGCTGAAATACTTTTCTCCAGCTTTTGGGAAATAACTATATGTTAATTTAAACATACACAGAGAACATTTCTTAGACAAACGTAACTCCTGAGGTTCATCTGGCAAGACAATCTGCTTTGTATTTCTTAGCACAATAAAATGTATCTTTGGAAACGGAGAAGAACCAAAAGTATTTAAAACAAAAACAGAAAACCACACATAAAAATCACACAACAGATTGACTGATACATTGAAATTCTGTCAAAATAAGATTTTCAGTGAGGCTTTTCATTTCAAACAGGCCAGGAAAAAAATAATCCTAAAAGGCATATTTTATACATGTGGTTCTTCGTCCTCCTAAGTGTTGTGTTCTCACTTGAAGTTTCTAAACAATGTTTAGAAAAAGAATTATTTATTACAAGAGGGATTACCTGTTTCAGTCAATTTATTGTGAGAGGTTATCAACAACTGCTTTGAATTCTCAAATGTCAAACGTTGGAAGGCAGAAATAGACTTTGCAATTAAATATGTGGCACAATTATTTCCTTAAGTATCATGTATTTCCCCTATAACATTTTTTTAAATTATCCCTTTAAAAAACTCATGGAACTTGTTAAATATTGACTGTTTCTCTACTTCTCTTTCAAATCTTTCCTCGTATCTTCATCAAGCTTCTGCTTAGTCTTTGATAACATTTGCCTTGACTTGCTGCTCAAGAATTTTCCTCAGCCCCCTTAGAAAGGCTGACATAGTTCACTCCAAATCCTTCAGCGCCAAAGAAAGCTCGACGGATGCCTCACACGTGGCGGGTAGGGAATGACAGCAGGAAGGTAGTCTTAAGAAATTACCAACATGAAATGCTCAAAGAGGCCAGAAGAACAGTCACCAGGATAAGAAGAAACCTGCTCAATTCCTCCTGTAGTCTTTTCTTTGAGCCATTTAAACATGGAGCTATTTTGTTTTTTAACTTCATGTATAGTTTCTAGAGTTCACTGAGAGCTCAAAACAAGAGAATACCTACAGAAACTGTATTTTTTTTTAATAACATCTAACTTCTTACATCAATTTTCTACTAGAGAAATGGTACTTTTAGAACCGGATTTTGGCTTATGGTCCCCTTTACTACACTTTGCTTTCTAGAAATGTTATTTCATATCTATAAATGAAAAAAGCAGGAAGTTATACTAAACAACTAAAATATCAATAGAAATGCTAGCTTTAAATTCTGACTTGAATACTTTGGCCTAAATTATAACAGAGCTCACATTGGGGACCACCTACGAGCAAGTAGAGGAGTCCTATGTGTCCTTCCTTAAAAACCACTACACGTTTGTAGTACAGTGATCTGAATTCCTTTGTCACCATTACAGAACTTTAATTTCATGTACTTCATTTGATATAACCAAACATTCTGTATACTTCATAGAATCATCTTTGAAAAGAAGCATGAGCCATGTTTTAGAGAATTACGTTTTTTAAAAAAGGTACTCTAAAAGAGAAAGTCATATTTATTTTACTTTATTTTTATTTAAAAATTTTTTTAATTTTTGGCTGTGCCACATGGCTTGTGTGATCTTAGTTCCCTGACCAGGGATCAAACCTGCACCCTTGGCAGTGAAAGCGTGGAGTCCCAACCACTGGACCACCAGGTAAGTCCCAAGAGAGTCAGATTTATGAATAAAATTTCCTTTGCTTAACTTCTTTCAAACCATCATTTAATGCATTTTGCAATATAATTTTTGTTTCATCTTTGAAAGTAACTTGCACACTTAATACTTTTTTTTTATCTTCTTCAGGCGACTTTCTTTTCTCTACGAAAACCTAATTAAGGACGTTGCACCAATTTACTCTTACTTCCTTCCTGTTCACTGAGTTTAAAATGGGTATAGGCAAGAATGCCAAATAGTGTACATAACATGCCAAGACCCTGATTAATGGACAATGGGTCCTTAAATAAAACATATCCTCCAAATAAAGTAATGCAGAACTTGAAGTGTCCAAACATGTTATAGCTGAGGTTTTTGGATAAGGATAAAAAAGAACAAGCTAGATGTTATATTCTCACACACACACACACACACACACACACACACACACACACACGAAGCAAAGGCTTCCTGTGCCTGGAGAGAAGTGCACGAAATGCAGACTAAACAGCGGCCCCACCCCTGCCCCCATCGCCCCCTCTCCCACCCCGTCTAAAGAACGGGAACTTCAGTGAAGTGCTGGCTTGATCCTAGCTTCTTCAGGCAGGTTTTAGCAATTAATCAGTGACAGGAGACTGCCTCAACTCTCCCTGTTGACCTCTCCAAAGAAGAGAAAAAGGGCTGCAGTACAAGGGTGGGGAAGGGATTCAGAACAAGGTACAGAGAAGGTCTTCTGTAGAGCAATTTGTGATGCTGTTTCATGGCGCCATTTCTAAACTTCCCTTGGCAAATAAGGTGAGACGTGAAAGGCGCCAGATGGCTGACGCAAGGTCAACACAGCCAGTGTGCTTAAGTTTAGGAGGGAATCGGGGACACAGGATGGAACACCACTGAGCACCAATACATGCCAGGCACTATGCCAGGTGCATATATAACACCATTTTATTTAAGCATCACATTTCCCTTCACTGTGGTATCACTCCTCCCATCTACAACTGTAGAGGCTTGAGGATTTTAGGTAACTTAGATCGCAGAGTTAGTAAGTGGCAGAGCCAGAGGTCAAACATAGATGGGTCTATTTAACTCCAAAGTCCATGTTTGAGACGAGTAGACTGCCAGTAACTTGCTGCTGGATTAGGGTGTTTCCAAATCACTGTTCATTTAAAAGACAAACTAAAGACACACAAATGGTTCCTTTATAAATTATTCTCTTCCCGTATTTTAAATAGTTTTTTATATATGGATTAGTACTTTATTATTTTTCAGATGTCTGATATGTACCCACCTACTCTTCCTAAAAACAATACTAGAAAGAGCGACCACTCTGTGCCTCAGCATCATTGTGAGGATTAACTCAGCTAATGTGCGCGAGGCTTCGAGCACCCAGTAAGCACCCTATGGGTCAGCTATCAACAGCAGTACTTAGGCATAATAAACATCTGCCAGGTGCTGGACACATTCTCTCAAGCACTCACCCAACTTTGTAGGTACCACAACCCCCGTTTCATAAGTGATGAGAGTGAGACCCGAGATCTCCCACAACTCACGCAGGCCCACAGGCAGCGGCGGGGCCGGGCTGGCACACCTGGACCTGTCCGACCTCAAAGCCCAGGCTCCCTCCTCTGTTCTGAGCCCAACTAAGCAGCTTGGAAGTTGCTTCCGAGCAGGAGAGCAGGGGCTGAGTCACCAGGGTACCTGTGCTGGCCTGACCCAATAGGGGTAATTTTCCTGCGGGATGGAGGACCTTCCCCAGGAGGTTAATTATAACCGTAATAAACCAGGCTTCGTTCTCAATTACGAGCTATCTTCAAGTGAACCGGCTCCCACACTTCAGCATTTCCTTACTCCTCAGCCTCGCTTTGAAGTGGTCATGATCTGTTAAAAATATTTATACGAGAGGAAAGGCAAATTTAAAGAAATTCTTCAATGAATCCTTTTGTAAATTAGAAAAATAAAACAAAACGGGAGCAATCTATACCCGACATCTCCAATTCCTCTCTCTAATTCTCCACTCTGCTCCGCTCAGCTTCCACCTGGACACGCTGAGTTCTCGTCAAGATCGCCAGTGCCCTCCACCGCACCACACCCCTTCCTCCATGCACTTCCAGCCTTCCTCGAGCTTGACCTGTCAGCGGCCTTGGACACAGCGGACTCCCCTTCCTCCTCACTTGGTTTCTACACCCTGTCCTCCTTCCTTCCACCTTGATTGCTCCTTCTCTGCCCCTTCCGCCCGGCTCCTGTCATCTCTCCAAACTCTAAACACCGAGGTGACCCAGGACTCGGGCTGTGGGCGCCTCTTTTTCTTTCACTTGTTTCCTTGGTAATCTCAGCCAGGCTCACTGCTTCAAACCACATCTACACACTACTGACTCTCTCCGGAATACCTCCAGCCGAGACCTCGACCTTGAACTCAGGCTCGTTTTACCCAAAACTGAGCACTTGGTCTTCCTCCCCACCCCCAAACCTCCTGGGGGCTGTCCTATTTCAGTCCATGGCAACTCCACCCTGCCGGGTGCTCAGGCCCAAACCGGGTGGCAACCTTCTTTCCTCTCTCATTCTCCACATCCAGTCTGCCAATAAAACCTGCTGGCTCTACTTGAAAATATATCCAGAACCCAATCACTTCTCACTATGTCCACTGCGACTGTCCTGGTACCAAACCACCATGGCTTCCTGATGGCTTCCCTTCTTCTCTTGCCGCTTTCAGTACAGTGGTTCCCAACCAGCGGTGATTTTGTCACCTGGGCAAGGTCTGGACACATGTTCGGTTTTCATAATTGGGGAAAGGGATGCTACTGGCATCTAGTGGGCAGAGGCCAGAGATGCTGCTAAACATCCTCCAGTGGACAGGAGAGGCCTGTCCACTGGACCAAAAAGGCCAATAGCACTGGAGTTGAAAAGCCCCCCCGGTCTGTTCTCAACACAGTAGCCGAGAAGGATCTTATTAGAACAGACATAAAATCATGGCATTTCTCTGCTCAAAACTCCAACGCCATCCTCTCTCACTTGGTGTAGGAGTCCTCGTGTGAAAGTTCTGCTCAGTCAGGCCCCCTGTTACTCTTCAGGGACAAAGAACCCACCCTTTGTTCTTCCTGCTCCAGCCACACAGGCTTCTTGTTCCTTCCAGCCTCTCACCTGCTGTTCCCTCTGCCTGGAATGCTACCCACCTTGCTCTGCACAGAGCAACCTCACTTCCTTCAGGTCTTTACTCAAAAGTACCCGTCTTGCTGAGGCCTTCCCGACTACCCTCCGTAAAACTGCATCCCTGCCCCCAACATGTCACATCCCCTTTCCTGCTTAACCTTTTTCTCCTTATCACTTAACACAATCTAGCCCTGTATATGCCCATTTCTTACTTTTCTTGTATATAGCCTGTCTTCCTCCCCAGAACTTAAGCCTGTGAGAGCAAAGATTTTTGTCTCTTTGGTTCACTACTATATCTCCAGTGCCTGACAGACAGTAGATATTCAGTATGTGAATATTTATTAAGTCAAAGAACAGTTTATAGCGGGCATTCAATAAGTATTTGTTGAATGAATGAATGGATGTTCTTAATCAGGGCACATACTTGGATGCCTTGATTTGGCAGCATGGTGCATAAATCCTGGGGCTAGACTACCTGGGCTCAAATCTGGACACCACACTTCTCAGCTGGGTAACTCCAAGTGAGTTATTCAACCTCTCTGTGCCTCTATTTCCTCTTCTGTAGAATAAAATGATAGAATTTATCTCTTCGAGCTGCTGTAAAAACTAAATGCTTAATACACACAAGATGTTTGGAACAGTGCCTGACACAAAATAAACATTTATTAAGTGTTGTTTATTTTTTAATTTTTAAAAAATATTTATTTATTTATTTGGTTGCACCGGCACCTTATTTGCGGCACGTGGGCTTCTTAGTTGTGGCATGCAAACTCTTAGTTGCGGCATGTGGGACCTAGTTCCTGGACCAAGGATCGAACCCGGGCCCCCTGCATCGGGAGCACAGAGTCATAACCACTGCGCCACCAGGGAAGTCCCCAAGTGTTGGTTTTTTAAAAAAAAATTATTATTATTATCACTGTTATTTACTGATAGTTGGCAAATACGCTGCTTTTTTACTTTGTTGACATCTTGGTCTTCACTCATTAAAAGCAAAATGTTAAAAATGGGCAGTTGAGTTTGATTCAGACATTCAAGTCATGACTCCACTTCTTGATTTGAAGTAATATTGAGAAAAGCAGGCACACCCATAGCCAGATAAGTACAAAAACAAGCTCAAAAGTCAGAGTAACTGGTCTGAAATTATTTTCTGTTATTTTGATTAACCACACCTTTACCTTATTATTATTGAACTATCGATAACTGAAAAGTGATGGAAAACATAAGTATCCACCCCATTATTCACTCAACAAATATTTATTTAACCCTACTATGCACAAGGAATGGTGCTCTATGTTAATTCTGATAAGGGAAAAGGTCACCTATTCCTTAAGAAAATTCAAAAGCATTTATCATACAGAAAGCTAACCCATTTCCCCAGTTCATAGTTCTTTAAATTTCCACAGACTCTAGTAAGAGACTAAAAATAACTCACTCTACTCAATTCAGGCATGCAATAGAAAGTGTGAGACTCAAATAAGGAAATCAATGTGACAGAGTTTTGGAGAATATAAAAGACTACGCATTTGTAAGTTGTTAGGAAAAGGATACGTGACTGGTGAAGTGTTCCCAATGATCCAATAAATCGATAAGTTCACCATGAAAGCTATTACTCCAGAGAGCAGGACCATCAGCTACAAATAAACCAGAAGAATCATTAATGCAAAGCAGCTGCCATCATTGCAATCATCAAGTGAAAATACATTTCATCAGGCACTTCTATCAACCATTAAAAACAAGATTTTTAAAAAGAGAGAATCAAGTTGGGAGACAGCAAGAACTGAGGGTTAAAGAGCAGAATGAGTAGTATGCACAAATGTAATTTTGTCTACAAAATGCAATGGAAAATTCTCCAACAATATCCTGCCTCTGCATGTAAATCTCCAGATTCATTTTTCTTATCTATCCAAAGAAAAATTAGTCTGTAATAATTTCTTACTATTAAAGTAATATATATTCATTACAGAAAAACCAGACAATAAAGATGAGCAAGAAGAATATAAAGAATTCTTTTTTTCCTTCTAGTTGTATTGAGATATAATTGACATACAGCTCTGTGTAAGTTGAAGGTGTGCAGCATCATGATTTAATTTACACACATTATGAAATGATTATCACAGCAAGTTTAGAGAACATCCATCATCTCACGTGCATACAAAATTAAATAATAGAAAAAGAAATAGAAAAAAAGGTTTTTTCCTTGTGAAGAGAACTCATAAGGAATTCTTTAAATCCCAACCACTCACCACTATTAATACGTTGGTATATATCCTTCCAGATCTTTTTTCCACTGAATTGTTCATATTTATTCTTATTTAAATTCAGTCAGTAGACATTCATTAGGTATCTACAAAACTAGGCCAGGCCTTGTAAGGAACACAATGGGTTCCTGCCCTCAAAGATCTTAGAAACCGCTTGAGGACATGATAAAAATCTTGATAATCATAGCTTATACTTATATAGTACTTATTATGCACCAAGAATTGTTCTAAATATTTTACATAAATTAACTCATTTAATCATTGCAAACAGCCATGAGGGAGTAAAATATCTTCCCTTTTTACAGACAAGAAAACAGAGCACAGAGAGGTAAAGCAACTTGCCTAAGACACACAGCCAGTAAGTAGAAGGGCCAAGGTACTGGAGTCCCTGCTGCTAACCTGCTCTGCTATGCTATCTCTTAACCACATGAAAGAGACAGTGCAATACTGATGATGAACAGCTGAAGATGAACAGCTCAGGCAAGAAAAGAAAATGAGTCCTGAGCTCTACCTCATTAATAGGCAAACAGACGATAGGTTCTGTAGGACTCTCTAGACAGGAGATGTCCTTCTGGGCTGCGATAGCAAGAAAAGTCTTTGGATTTCAAATGCATGTTTTGATTACAGAAAGAAATAACGGGGGCAGGAAACAGTATGGGTCAAAGCATGGAGGCATGAAAGCCCAGGTGTGTGCATGGGATGGTGAGTAAACCGACTCGGCTGAGATGGGGGACCAAAGCGGCTGTACCACTGTAGACACACACACAACATTCTGTACAAACGTAACCCACAATTTCATTTTAAAAGTTATAAAACCATTTTCTATTTCTGAAATAAGAGAATCTAGAGAAAATATTAGTTATAATTTGAATTAGTAAGAAGTTTAAATTCCAAAGAAAATGTCATATTTGAAGATTCTTTCTGTCCCATGTGGGTTTTCTCAGTTTTTAAATCAGTGCAGTCAGAAGAAGACCAGGGGAATTGGATTTGCAGCCTATTTAGGTAGAAATAGTAACACCTTATTTGTTTTACAACAGTGAGTTCCATTAAATCTTCAACTAAGAGAAATTTGCTCCTTAAAGATTTTAAAAACTGTTTCTAGAAATGTGTCCTTGTTAATTTTATTGAGCTCACAGGATGTCACATGCCAATTTCTTGATGACCTGGCACATCATTAAAAACACAATGACATGCTCTACTTTGAGGCAATGATGCCCTCTAGGGACAAGAAGGAATGCAGGTGACTTTCCCTTATTCAATGGCCTCAGACTGCTGTGCTCTTGTTTCTTTGACCTTTTTTATGGCCTTTCTGCTGAGGTCCTCGTTTTCACATCTGTCAGAGGGCCAGTCACATAAAGCCTCTCCCCTTCTAGTCTAAGGTGCTCAAGCTGCAGTGGTTGATAGGCAAGATGACCAAGATGGGTAACTTTTGTAAAAGCAAGAGAAGATATTACCTGAGAGATGGTCCAGTGATTTCCACCTTGGGAAAAAAGCGCAAATGCTAAAGTATATGAATTCGAAACAACTATCAATCTGCTCACAGGCAGCCTCGCAGGGTGGTTAAGAATGTGGACTTTGGATCTGGAATGCATGGATTCAAAGTCTGGCTCTGCTGTGGACCTTGAGTCAGTTACTTAACGCTTTGTCTCTCAGTTTCCTCATCAGTAAACATCTAATAAAGTTGTTATGAGGATCAAATAAGTTAATATTTGCAAAGAGCTTAGAATAGTGCCTGGAGCAGAGTAAGGGCGATGCAATTTGGATAAATCAACACCACCAGCAGAAAAGACGTTCCCATTGATTGCGTTAAAAGTATGGGAAGCAGAAGTTCCTTTCCTAAATAGGGGGATTATACTTTCTAACTTTATTAAAAAAATGTCCCCAAAGTACAGGTCCCTTTGATCTGGCAATTCCACTCTAGGACTCTATCCCATAGAATAAAAAGCAACAGTTCATGAGGACACATGTACAGGATGTTTACTGTAATACTGTTCATAGTGGTTAAGAACTGGAACTATTATACAGGTACTGAAAGAATGATTTGAAGGGATTTGCATGGGACACTGTTAAGTGAGAAAAGCAAGATACAGAAAATCATGTGTAATATGATCCCACTTCTGTAAAAAAACCAATGTGTAATTTATGTGTACATACGTGCATGTGTGCCTGTGTATGTTGTATGTGTTTACATGTGGGTATGCACAGCACGGAGAAAAACATGGAAGAACAAACACTAGAGTGTTAACATGACTTATTTCAAGGGGCAGGGGTGAGGTAATGGGATGTTGATGTGTGTATGGGTAGGAGGGCTGAGGAAAAGGAATCCATGATAAAAGCTGCATATATAGGGAATTCCCTGGCAGTCCAGTGGTTAGGACTCCACGCTTCCACTGCAGGGGGCACGGGTTTGATCCCTGGTAGGGGAACTAACATCCCACATGCCATGTGGCGCAGCCAAAAAAAACCTCCCAAAAACCCAGCATATATAATACGGTTACATACATATGAAATTAAACATACACACACATGCGTGTGTCTGTGTATATGAAAGAGATCCATGAAATGATCATCACCAAAACGGTAACAGTGTTTATCTTAATGTGGCAGGATTCGGGGGGATCTTCACTTTATAATTTTATGTATGTTCAAAAATGCATACAATGAGCATGTACTACTTATACTATTACAAGAAAATCAACCAAGTTATATTTTCATTATTTAAAAAAAAAAAAAATGCCCGAAGTATTGGTGGGTAATAGCCTGGCGGGCTCAGCACAGTAACCAGACATCAGAAGACCTGAATTCTAGTCCTGGTTTGGCCACTGACTGGCAATTTAACCCTAAGCAAGTCCTTCAATCTTTCTGTGCCTCAGTTTCTCCATCTAATGAATAATCCTTACCTTGCCTCCCTTAAAGGGTGATTATAAAGACTAAATGTGAGAATGGATCTGAGCTAGTGCTCTGAAAACTAAATATTGCATTAATAATGGAGAAATTATTATCATCTTGTTTCTTAGACACCAAAACAATTAGAACTTACCAAAGCAGAGACTGACCAGGGACCAAATATTCCTCCTTCTGCGAACACCGGCTCAAAGAAGGGCACGGCGACCAGCAACATGGCAGATGACATCGGGGCCTGGTAGTACAGCAGCTGCATCGAGTTTACTTGCAATTCATGCTGTTTGGCTCCTACCCACTGAAAATTAGGAGAGAGAACGAGTCAGGCAGAAAAAAATAGCATCACTCAACAAACAAAAGATGCAACTCTAGCCACAAACGTGGGAATGTGAGGCAGGGCAGGGCGAAGAGGAAATGTCTAATGAGTCTACAAGGTTTCAAAGATCAATAATATATATGTATATCCTTTAAGCTCCCTGGATGAAAGGAGCTTTATAAATTCAATGTCTGATAATCTATTTTCTTCTCAATTATAAAGGAGAAAAAAAATCCTCCCTTCCCTCCTGATCCGAGTAGATGGGGAAAGTCAATGCATACCAGGGCCCACAAGCATCAGCGATCGTGGGAAAATTCGGCAGGAATGGAAATTTCTAAGCAGGCTAATATTTATAAGCAGGATAAGCAGGAATACAGATGCAGTGTCAGACTTCATTTCTTTCTAAAAATGGCCCCCAAAACGAAGACTGGGGGGCAGGGCGGACTCTAATTACAGATTAGACAGAAACCTCAGTTATCCCAGGTGGCTGCCAGTATGTGTGGCCAGAAAGGTATGTGAGGTCTTTTCATTCACTTCAGAAAACCCAATCGATGGTAGAAGGAACATTCCTCTTTATGGCTGACGTTTCTGTGGGTAATCCCACACCAATACTCCTCAATAAACTAGATAATCACAAACTTTAAAAGACTATCCTTCTGTAGAACCAACACCCCAAAGCCTCAAATCCCATCAGTTCTCAAAATGCTTCACAAAGATAACTGAAAAGGAGGCTTTAGAGAAAGCTTGATCGGACTGTCTGAATAAGATCTGGCAGGAACAGCCAGGCTTTTGAATAACTGCTCCTACATAATCCTTTTTCCTGTAGGTCCGGGTATCCTGTTACATAAACGCTAAGTCTATAGAAATTCACCAAGACAAAAATAGAAGAGCAAGAAATCTGAAGCATACTCCTGTCAGCCTTAATAAGAGTCTGCTGTGAACATGAAGGACAAAGAATTGATTCTTTTGCTTGGGACACCGCAGTAAGCAAAAATGAATGCAGAGGGTATGTGCACAGCCCTGTGTTGCTCCAGCAGCCTCTCTGGGCAGCTGTGTGTCTCTGACACAGGACAGACAGCCTGGAATGGTGGTGACTCTCAGGCCTCCACCTGCCCTCACTGCCGTGAAGCCTGGCTTCCGCCCACCAACCCTCTCATGAAACTGCTCCCCAAAAGGGCACCTTCACCTCTAGTGGCCACACCGAAGGACTGCCCTCGGTCCCCTTCCGGCCGGAGCCCTCTGCAGAACCTGCAGATTTCTCTTGGAAGAACTTGACTTCTGGTTTGCGCTGCTTCCTCACTCACCTGTTCCTTCACTTACTATCTGTAAGGGAGATGTCTGGCTTTCCTCTTTCATCTCCCTGACTGATCTTTTACTATCCGCTGACATCTACAGCTCTGACCTCCTTCCTTGAGCATCCTTCAAGTCCCACCTTCAACAGCTTACTGGCCATCTTCAGTCAGATCACCTAAAGGAGCTTGTTTGAGATTAAGCTGATTACTTCCTTCTCCAAATTAGCTCCTCCTGTGTTGGTCCAATAATTAATGACATAATCTCCTCCAAGGATCAGACTCCTTATTTTCCTCATTCTCACATTCAGTTAGGTCCTACTAATTCTTTCTCCAAAAGGTCTCTGAAGTCTGTTTTTCCTTTCCACGTCCAGTACCACTGTCCTTGTTCAGGTCCCTCCTGTCTTCCCCTTAAACCATGGAGCACTTCCTGACTGCTCTGCCTGTCACCCTGTCGTCCCTCTTATTCATCCCTCACTGCCACCAGAGTGAAGTTTCTAAAACACAGGGAATGATCAAGTCACTGCCCATCTGAACTCCTCTCCTGGTACCTGTAGGATAAAGGGCACACTTCCTCAGCATAACACTCAAAACTCTGCCATCTGGTCTCACCCACCCCTCAGCCTTGTCTTTCCACCACGCAACTGGAGTCCGGTCCCACCAAACAAATCAAGTTCTCCAAAAATGCTCTGTACTTTCACACATCATTGCAAAGAAAGACCTCTGCTCTATTTCTTTGCTAAGCGAATTCCTGTGCATTCTTCAATTTAAATTGTTAACCTTCCCATAAAGTCTTACCTCACTACCGCCCTCTTGCAGAACTACCACTTCTTCCCTGGTGTTCCTCAGAACTTGCCTCATACTCTGAGCTATACTACTTGTCATCAGCTGTCTCCATGTGTTTCTGCAATGCTGGATTATAGCTGCCCTTTATCTTTATATCAAGGTCGAGCATAAAGCAGAAGAAATGTCTGCTGAATGAATGAAGGACTCAACCATCTTTCTACAACTAAAACTAATAGCTGGTCATTCATCTCTTAATTCCTTTTAATGCCCTAGCAGTATAAGAAGAAATAACTTAGAAATTATACCAGGTTACAATGGGAAAATACAACTTTCCTTAAAATGAAT
Source organism: Balaenoptera ricei (assembly GCF_028023285.1). Classification (NCBI taxonomy): domain Eukaryota; kingdom Metazoa; phylum Chordata; class Mammalia; order Artiodactyla; family Balaenopteridae; genus Balaenoptera; species Balaenoptera ricei. The sequence goes on along the minus strand of NC_082648.1, from coordinate 57,854,615 downwards.
TTTGGGAGGGAATACACCTATTCTGTACCAGTACTTTTACCATTTACTGATAATCAAAAACTCTGCCCATGACTTAGTCTACAATCATTCCTCGGTCAATCTCATTTCAAATATCTACCTGAGAGATACACAATCCTTTGATTCCACCCTATAGCAATTTTGAAACTTGTGTGAACAAAATGGTCATATTGGCGCGGACAGTGAGTGCTCTGAATTGAAGTGATGTGTAAGGAATACAAGAAATTCTAACGTTCAACAAATAAAATTTCTTGCTATATCTAATAAATAATTAATCCATACTGGGTCAAAAATAAAGTCCATTTAACAAAAAAGAGAAATAGGAATGTTTACTTACTGTATCTAATTAAAAACTTTAAATTTAAACTCACTGAAGTATGCCCAAATGCAATTTTCTTAAAGCACAAACCTGAGCTTCCTCTGATTTCTCTCTGCAGTAAAAGACAGAATATCTTGAGGCCAAGTGACAAGATTCAGCGGGTTCTCCACCCGCTCATGTCACTGCTCTCTTTCATTTAAACTGCTTCTCTGCCACTAAGAAATGTATTCAACCCCAGAATTTTCACATAACGATGTTTCTGAAATGACCAGTACTAGAAAATTTAAGATGCTAAGGCTGTATTATTAAACTCCTAGCATTCATAACAAGAATGCCTTAGTTTATAACCAGTGGATGTTTATGAAAAAAGTAAAATTGGTCACACATTTTGGCTCTGATTCCCCATATGCAGGCACTGGAAACCAGAATTTCCAGTCCAAGGTTTTCAGTACAGAGGAAACACTGTTTCACTGTACCCTTCGCCATTCACTATTCTTTTCCCCACTACATAAGAAACAAACAAAAATACTTGTTGAGATTTTATGGTAATGAAGTAAGTGAATCCATGAACAAATGTCAAATAAATGGCCGTTACAGGCAAGGCACCGCGCTAGTGCAAGAAGTGAAATACCCATTGCTATAAAATATTGACGGAGAAAAATGATTAGAATATACAAGCTGTAACAGCAGCATATCTTCTGAGGCAAAGATTTATAAATCTCAAATTTTCCTTTCCTGTTCAAATTTCTGCACCTGTACTCACTCCTTCACAGTAATGTCATAATTAAAGAGTAAATGGTAAATACAACCAATGGACTCAATCCTCAAGTAAAAAGTCTTACTATTCATTTTGTAAAGATTTCCCAGAAAATAATATATATACCATCACCCCAAACTCAGACTGTTAAGCATGGGTAATATACACTTACAAACAGGTAGGGAGGTACTTGGTGAGCATCATACACCCAAGTTTCTCTGTCTCCTTTCTTCTCTTCACCTTGAGTCAGACAATTTATGCAATTATGCTTTCTTCCCAACAGTCTATTGTCTCTATACTGTATTGTCTAAACCTTGGGGCACAGCTTCAAAATTTATGAAATCTGCTAAAAAGGGCACATAAAGAAAAAAAAAATTACCAACCACTTGATAAAGGGATGTAACTAAAACACCAAGAGCAGCAAACACCGTTCCAAGGAAATTAAACTTCACATCGTAATAAGAATTTAGGATTACACCTACAGTTATAGGAATCTGTAAAGAAAAAGAGGTAAACGTTGTTCAGATTAAATTTATGAGACATAAAATTAGTATTCCTTTCACAGTGTCTTGAAAGGTTAATCATAAAAACATCATTAGGAAACAATGAACCTCTATAAATATTTTTTCCATTTAAAAAAAACGGACTGGTAATCCTGTTTCTTCAAAATGAAATATGATAATTCTATATTTATGCTCACATTTAATTCTATTTAAAATTCTGGGTAAAATGAGTCGATGCATTACACTTTGCAAGAAAATACCACATGCGTGCACATAGTAGTAAATGGACCCCAAAACCAGTGTCTAAACAATATATAAACATAAACATATAACAAAAGCATTAAGATTTTAAATGCTGTAAGTTATGAAGTGCTAAGATTATTTTAGTCTATCTTATTTAAAGACGCTGAAGCCTCTGCAGTATGTCGCCGAAAACATATCCTGAGACTTAACATTTTACGTTTATCATAAACGTTTTTCAGTTTTTCAGTTTGAGCTTTTGCACTTAATCCCATACAGATTTGCATCACCCAACACAGCTTTCTTTTCTTACCGATCATAGCATTTAAGGATTTCCATCAAACAGTAGTTATTAAAACTCACATAAGCACACTCTACTGGGCTAAAAGCCCAATAGAGCGCCAAGATGGCTTTTTTTCACCTTCCCCAAATAAGCCTGAAGTTCACTTGCTCACAAAGGACTCGTGTGGATTTCCAGATCACAGGAAAGAGCGTGGCGCAAGGTTAACCATTCAAATTTCCCGGGGAGAAAGACTGTCCAGGAGGTGGGTTGTTAGAGGTGCGCCTCGCCCAGCTGAAGCTACTCACCAGCGTGAGCTGTAATTTGGTGGAGAAGGTTTTCTTATAGCAGAAGGTCTGGATGACTATGATCACCGGCGTGGTCATGGCCTTGGCCAGCTGATAGGTGCCTATGGTGTTGTTCTGCAGAGATAAGTTGGTGAAGACCACGAAGCCACAGAAGCTGAGGGCCAGGAGGAGGAGCTTGGAAGGCGGCAGACTTTTGGGGGCAAACATGTCCAGTTTCTGGCAGACGTACAAGCCCAGCCAAGTTACCACGAAGTGCACCAGGGTCAGGCTCATGTTGGGGAAGCCGTAGTGGACATAGATCCATTTGTTGAGGAACACGATGCAGATGGACACCAGTAGGTTGAGCAGGAGCCCGGCGGCGATGCGCCCGCTGCCTCGTACTCTGTCCGCCAGCGCTGCCATGACCCCCGCAGAGCGGGGGCCCTTCACCCTCGGAAAGGGGCGCCCGGCCTATCTCCAGCTGCCCTTTGCCTCCTCCTCCGTCGCCGCGTCCTCGCAGCCCCCGGCTTTACGGTCCGGCCGGGGAGAGGCATGCAACCTCTGGGTCCCAGGCAAGCAGCAGCCTCAGCGGATCACACATGCTCTGCCACCGCCCATTCAGCCGGCGACTACGCGGCAGCACGTCCCGCGCGCTCCGCCCCCTTCCGCCCGCGGCCACGTGACTCGGGGAGCCCACGCTTCCGCCCTTGAACAGTTCAGGAAGCGGCCTCTACCTGCGCAGGCGCGTTGAGCTCTGGGTGCGGAGAGCTGCGTCCTTGGTCCACTACCTCCTGGGTTACCTAAACCTGGCTGCGCCAATCTGGGACCCGTTTCTTATTTGGTATTTTCTGTGTCTGTTGAGTCGACTTGCTAGGTATTGTTGGTGCTGAGCAAATTTAGCCCTCGCCAGACAGGGGAAAGCATTACTTCTTGAAACCATATTTTTAGACATTTTATTTTAAAACTCCAAACATACAGAAGAGTAGACAGTATGATGAACCCTCATATACTCATCATGGTTAGTAAACTATTCAGATTTTTTTTTTTGAATCAATGTTTGGTTTTTCATCGTCCTAGAAAAGTGTCCATTTTACTTAGATGTTCTAATATACTTGGTCAGAGTTGTATATGGTATTCTACCATATTTTCAATTTATTTCATCTGTTGTTACATCACTTTACTTATTCTAAACATTATGCATTTGAGTGAAACTTCTGGGTTAAAGGGTAGATGGTTGTTTATAATAGAATATTTGAAAAGGCCAATAAAATAGACAGTTATCCACAAGAATAGAAATAGTCAAAACTTTCCCCAAAGATTGTACCATTTTACATTCCCCAGCAATGTGTCCCAGTCACAGTTGCTCCACATCCTCCCAAACATTTGGTTGTTAGTCTTTGATTTTAGCCATTCTGATGGATGTATAGTGGTATCTCATGGTTTTAATTTGCATTCACCATTGACTTGAGCACTTTTCACAGGCACATGGTTAGGTATGTTTTCCTTTAAGAATCATCTGTTGTACTATTTTGTCCACTTTAAAAAATTTTTTTGGCCTTTTTATTATTGAGTTGTAAGAGTTCTTTTTTTTTTAATTTTTTTTAAAATTTATTTATTTATTTATGGCTGTGTTGGGTCTTCGATTCTGTGCAAGGGCCTTCCCCAGCCGCGGCAAGCGGGGGCCACTCCTCATCGCGGTGCGCGGGCCTCTCACTGTCGCGGCCTCTCTTGTTGCGGAGCACAGGCTCCAGATGCGCAGGCTCAGTAGTTGTGGCTCACGGGCCCAGCTGCTCCACGGCTTGTGGGATCTTCCCAGACCAGGGTTCGAACCCGTGTCCCCTGCATTGGCAGGCAGACTCCCAACCACTGCGCCACCAGGGAAGCCCTGTAAGAGTTCTTTATATATGCTGGACATGAGTTTTTTTGGTCAGTTATCGTCCTGCAAATATTTTCTCCCAGTCTGTGGCTTACTTATTTTCTTAATGTCTTTGAAGAGCAGAGTTTTATATTTTGATGGTCTAAGTAATCAATTTTTTCCTTTATGGTAATTGCTTTCTGTCTCTTGTATAGGAAATCTTTACCTACCCTTGGGTCCCAAAGATTTTCTCTATTTTTCTTAAAGGTTTTACGGTTTTAGCGTTTATATTCAGGTTTATAATCCATTTACATCATGTTTTCTCTTAGAGTCACATTCTCTCTTTAGGTCATCTCCCATTTATAACTCCTACACTCTAGTCAATTCAACATAAATGCTGATTCATAAACATGCATTTACCATTTGTAGGCCTTGCTCATACCGATTTCCCAATCTGTAGTGCCCTACCCTTCTTGTGCTTTTATCTCTGTCTTTGCAAATTCAGTGCATTGCCCAGACCCCAGCTCAAATGCTACTTCCTCAGAAACCTCTTAGCTGGAAATAGTTTCTTCCTGCTTGGATTACTTGTATTTTAAAATGGCATTTAAAAATATATTTATTGTATTTCCCCTGCTGGAAGGGCTAGATGAGATCTTACTCACTGTGTATTCCCCAGTTTATTCACTGCTTGCTGTGTGCCAGATACTATTCTAAGTCTTCACATGCTCCAACTTATTTTAGAGCAGGTTTGCTGAATGAAAGTTAATAAATAAATGAGAAATGTCTTCAAAATAAAGGAAACAATAGCATATTATTATTTTAGAAAACATTCTTGCTATGTTCATCTAATTAACTGTAATATTTAAAAAACACCAAATTTTATGATGAGGACTTATATACCTGGCTTAAAAATGTATCTACTTTCCATCCTCTTTATTTTAAGATTTCAGAGTACTTATGATCACAGGGAAAAAGTAGGATAACAGGAAATTTAATTTCTTATTACATAATAGAGGGACGTTCCTGGAATTCATACGAACAGAAAATTTTAGTTTTTATATAGTTTTATTAATAAACACAGGGAATTATATAATACATTAAATTTTCAAAGTGTCACCATAATATTCTTAAAAGTACAAAATTCAATGCCTAAATTTCATAAACATTTTCCCCATAAGGCAAAAGAAAAAACCCAGTAATTACAAATATATATATTTTACAGAAAAACTTCCATTTATCATGGAAATTATTGAGATTACAAACAGCAGACGAATTATGACTGAATTTCATATCCTAATGGATCAAGTCCCTGGTCTAGGAGCATTAGAGAGGATTCTCTTAACTTCTGTAGCAATTTCCTTAGTTCTTCCTTAGAAAACACCTGATTTTTAAAAAAGAGAAAAATGTTAAGAATGAGAACAAAAAAGAGTGTGAATTTACAGTCACCTAATCAACCTGATTAGCTTAATGCAAGAAGAAATTCCTCTTTAAGATTTATGTAGCCAGAGGCCAGTATATTAGGATAGCCCAGGACTTCAAAGCTACTTCTCTGGACCAGTCTATATACTTCTAACTGCTTAGAAATGTATACATATTTTGGATAAAAAAGCACAAACATTAAAACTGGATCCCTACTTTAAGAAAATCTAAGAACATCTAAAGAACATAAACACATCTCACAAACTTAAATATTATTACAGAGGTTATCAAATCACTAAAATTTAAAAGTGCAAATGCTCTAGAACTTACCAGATACAGCTTGTGGCGCTCAGAGGATACCATATCCGCTAACTGCAGGCATTCCTGATACTGACCAGTACTATGCAATATGGTGTGAAGCAGAAAACACAACATTGGCAGACAAAGCTTTCTCAGTAAAACCATTTGATATGTTCTTTCATGGTCTTCCTCAGCATCCTACAGACAGACATCAAGTAGTCATTCTAACAACTTTAAGCTAAATACTCTTACAAAAAAGTCAATGAATCAAACCAAAAAGCAACAGGTAAAAGCTAAAGTGTTTCTGTAAAGCTTATCATGCTAATTAAAAATAAAACAAGGCAGGGTTTCTATCATGGTATCTTCAGAGGAGTCAGAAGTCTGATAATGAAAACAGAATGCTTCTGAGTTTGTACTACATCTTAAGTAAAAACATGCATAAAAGGAAAAACAGAGACTAGAGCAAAAATCAGAACAGAAAATAACAACCGTTCCCCTGGATATATACAGAAGGAAATACAGACAGATACCAGGAGGACTGAGAGGGCTTTTCATACCAACAGCAGTGACTCCTGATGGGAAGAAGGATCAGGATGAGGGGAGAGGGGCACAGGGAGGACAACTTCATTGCACATATTTTGTTTCTTTAAACAGAGAATGAATTTATGATGTCTTTGTATAATTTATTAAAAATAGAAAAATTAAAAGAATCTGAAGATTTGCATGGGACAGAACTAACAGATACATGAGGAAAACACTGTAGAGAAAACAGTGAGCATTTCTTTATAACCATACAGGGATCTTTCTAAAAAATTTTGTGGGTACTAAGAGTGCAGAAAAAAGAACAGATCTTTTATGCCCACTACATTTTCTTATAAAAAACTGAAAACTAAAATAATTAAAATAATAAAAAGGTACCCAACTACAATAGAATTTCTGAAATAATCTTAAAAATTAGAAGGAAATCCATAGGACTCATAGTGTAAAACAAAACCGAAAACAGGACAAGCAAAAATACCAACTGGTCCTTTGAAAAGCCTAATAAGACACCTAATTAATTAAAAATTTTTTCCTTATGACAATTATATTAACCACTAAAAATCTCTTCATGTGCGAGACTATAATATTAAATTGCTAAAACATTTTCAAAGGTAGATGTAAGTGGAGGTGTGAAGCAACAGAATGTAATCTGGAAATTATACCAAGGAATAATTGTACTAAATCTGACATAGGTCAGGTTTCCACACATATGAAAAATTAGTGTCAATCTTTTTGTCCTGTTTTGAGATATAGATACATAGAAGCAAATATTAAAACGCATGCTTTGTATTTTCTTAGCTTTAAAAGGGAAAGCACCTTCATTTATTTTCTCAAATAGGAACTTACCACCTTCAGAGGAGGATTTAAAACACCTCAAGGTCTTACTCATAATTCATATTAGTGAATCCTACTAGGGGTAGTAAGAATAAGAAGACTGCTTCTTTCTGGGTCACTCCATTTGTACTCCAATGTACTCTTTCCCCCTATGCTAAAGAAGCAAAGTACCCCTGGCCCCTAGACTCCTTTCCACCTGCTTATTGATAACCTCGTTTCATAGGATGGATTCTAGCACCTGCCTCTCCGAAATCCTGTTGCTTCCAAATATCAGGGTGTGATCTCTTCTGCTGACTACAGGCGATTTCCATACCAGTGGGTTGGCTGCTATCAACCATCAACCAACCAGAATCATGCCTGATGGGCCCAGCAATTTGCCACAAGGAAAAGGGAATAAATTGCTCTGCTATAACCTATGATATTTTTCTCATCTGAATAAAAAATCCTGTAAATTTGAAAAATTTGAAAAATCCTGTAAATATATAAAACAAAAAGATTCTTTCCATCAGGGACATGTAGTGCTTTATATGTGAGAAAAGCTCATTAACTGATATGTGTTGATGTGTTTATGTACATATATGTGCATATATGTATATGTCCTACTTAGGATAGGGGGTTTGGGGGTGGGGCAGGGTCTCTAAAGAGAGATGACGCTGGAGCAGACTGCTGAAGGACGTAAGGAAGCCATCCATGCAGATATCTGGGGGGAAGAGCACTCTAGGCAGAAGAACGGCAAAGAGGCCAGAAGGCCAGAACAAAGTGAGGGGAGAGCAATGGATGCAAGACTGGGGAGGCAGTCAAGGCCCAGCGGATGTGTGATCTTGTAGGTCAAGAAAAGAACTCTGGGTTTTATTCAAAGTGTAACGAGAAGCCATCAGAAGGGTCTGAGTAGGAGAGTCATACCTCTTTGATTTTAAAAGGATTACTAGCTGAACTATATGAGGAAGGGACTGCGTAAGGAAGAGTGGAAGCAAGGGAAAGACAGTTGAGGCTTCAACTAGAATGTGGTTGAGGCAGAGGTGGCGAAAAGTAGGTAAAGATGAGCTGCCTCCTCCATTCCCCCTGCCGTCCCTGTGTGCCACCAGCCTCCAACACGAATGGGCCCGTTCTGCAGTTATGTAAAAAGTGAGGTACAGATGTAAGAGTCAGCATATAAGGCCGGGGCTTTGTTGAACAGCTGTGCCTTGCACGTGGTGCTAGCCAGGTGAGTGAGTGGGGGCTGAAATCTAATCCATGCTCCAGTCTACAGGTCATGTGCACTTGGCATGGAATCTATCTGTGTAAGAGAATGGATACCATTTCCTAATTTTTATACAAGTGATATAAGTGCTATCAGGAGCCCTGAATAATTTCCTGCTTTGCTGAGTATGTAAGAGTATTAAGCTAAACTCAACTCAAAATATCATTATTTATCATTTGATTGTTCAAGAAATCTCTTCTTGTTTGGATTAGATTTGAAGAAGTGATTGAGACTGAATATTGATTTTTAAATGTTTGGTAAAACAAAATGGTATCATTCATAGCCTTCCACTCCTACTCTATTTTTAAAACACTCCAGAGTGTCTGTTTTGTGACTTTCACTATTTTTTTTTTAATTTATTTATTTGGTTGCTCCGGGTCTTAGTTGCAGCAGGCGGGCTCCTTAGTTGTGGCATGTGAACTCTTCGTTGTGGCATGCATGTGGGATCTAGTTCCCTGACCAGGGATCGAACCTGGGCCCCCTGCATTGGAAGCGCGGAGTCTCAACCACTGCACCACCAGGGAAGTCCCTAATCTAAGATTAATTATTAGAATAACAAAGATTTATGTATAAATAAGGCATCAAGTCTTTTCAAACCTTAAATACCATTTAATTAGCATTTTGCAACACTAAAATTTTATCTTCATGAGCAGCAGCATGAAGTAGAAGAGAAAACCCAAGGAACCTGCTAAAGGTTCAAAACTATTTATGAAGCCAGCAGAGTTACTCTATCAGGAATAGTAGCAAATAGGGGCTCAAATCTAGCCTCCTGTCCCTAATGTTTTTGCTTCTGGTCAAAAAAGGGAAGCCAGAGGAACTAGAAAAATGTAGTAGCAAAAACCAAACCAAAACAAACAATAAAAAAGGAGTGATGATCGCTTCTCAGCCTTTTGGCTAAGATCAAGTGTAAAAAAGGAGTGACTATACTAAGATTCAGGGAATGCAGAAGGAAAGATACCAAACATACTCCTGTGATTTTTCTGTTCAAAATAATATACCTAATATCCAAGAATCCAGCATTTACAATCCTTGGACAGATCATCAGGTCTGCAGAGGTAAAACTGAGTTACTCCCTGTTTCTGTCATGCCCCATGAGCAAGCCTCAATGCCTTTCCCTCACACCATTATTACCTGCAGCATCCTTCCTTTCTCCCACCTCAGCTCATCCAAATTTACCCAATTTGTTCAAGGTTCAGTAAAATGCTACACCTTTCAAGCATTCTGTCCAGATCTCTTCCAGGTAGCAGGAACCTTTTCTTTTCCTAAACTCACAAAATGCTTCATCTGTGCTTTTCTTATGGCACTTAGTACTTCTGTAACTGGTTTCTCAACCCAGGCTACACATTAAAGCTCTCCAGGTAATTAAAAAAAAAGAAAAAGCCAGCCAGCCCTATCTGAGACCAATTAACCCAGAATCTCTGGAAGTGGAACCCGGTATTTTTTTTTAGTATTTAAAAATATATTTTATTTGAAAATCATTTCAAACAAACTAAATTACAACAATAGTACAAAGAATATCTCAATACCCTCACCCTTTGTTCAGTCTTTGCCCTGTTTGCTTTATGATTTGCATCTGTATGTGTATCTATAAATACACATTTTTTTAACCCTTTGAGGGCAAGCCACATAATCATGTTCCCTTACCTCTAAATACTTCAGTGTTTACTTCCTAATAAAGAGAAGTTTTTCTAATATAATCACAATGCAGTTAACGACGTCAGGAAATTTAACAGTGACGTAATACCTTAACATCACTGACTCAACACTCTCCTTTATAGCATCTTTCTTCCTCCAATGCAGGAGCCAGTTTAGGATCACGTACTACATTTAATTGTTATGTCTTTTCAGGACTCTTTAAAAAAATTTTTTTTTAATACAATTTTTAAAGGCAACATTCCATTTATAGATATTACAAAATACTGGCTATATTCCCCATACTGTACAATATGTCCTTGTAGCCTATCTTACACCCAATAGTTCCTACCTCCCCCACCCCGCAACCCCTATGTTGCCCCTCCCTCCCCGCTCCCCACTAGTGGTAACCACTAGTGGAACCAAACCAGTATTTTTTAAAAGTTCTCCAGATCATTTAAATAGACAGCTCAGAGGTGAAAACCACTGCTTTATATATGTCTTACTCATTCTACTAGACTTATCTTCATATCCATAAATTGAGTTGAATACATATATAATTAATTTTTAGGTCCAGAACTTTAAAAAATTAGATTTGGGACTTCCCTGGTGGCACAGTGGTTAAGACTCCACGCTCCCAATACAGGGGGCCTGGGTTCGATTCCTGGTCAGGGAACTAGATCCCCCATGCATGCTGCAACTAGGAGTTCACATGCTGCAACTAAGGAGCCCACCTGCTGCAACTAAGACCCAGCACAATCAAATAAATACATAAATAAATATTTTTTTAAAAATTAGATTTTACTATCCTGAGTGAACATATTAAATATGGAAAAATAGTTTACCCAAGAGTCAAACATTCCTATATTCCCTAACTAGTATTTCAGGTTAAATTATGGGATGTTTAGTTATAAGTACAAAGGTTATATAAGATCTGTAGCTGCTCCTATTCAAAAAACTTTTAAAAAAAGACATTGTTTTTGCTTTTAGCTATAAACAATGCACACAGCTTACCTCTCTAACATCCACCATCCACCCTCCATCAACAAACAACAAGACATTGTACATTTTCTCCTTCACATCAGCAGTTAGAGCATCCAAATGCCCTTTCCAAATACCATAATCCATCTGCAAAACAAACATAAGATAGATATATAACAGACTATAATGTATCTGTAAAGTACAGACAGGAATATACATATATGGAACATCATTCTAAATAGTTGACATTCAGTAAGCCAAATATAAATACAAACATCGATGGATTGCAGTTCAATAAAACACTAAAATGTTAACCATGTAAATGAGCACTATTGTCACCTGAAGGTATGTTTCATGTTTGGTTAATTATCTACAGAAAAGTAACTAAAGGGATGGCTTTTTTTCAAAGTAGAACAGTAATAAGGAAGATCACTTGTTATAATAGGAATATAACTGCTGAAAAAATGATCTCTTTAAATATATGACATGTATTTTTGAGATGCAATAGACATGTCTCATCTACATTCAACTTACTTCATATTTCTTTTCTTTGTGTTCATGAGCCACTTTCTCAGTAAAAGTTGCTTGAGGTGTCAAAGTAGGTTTTTGTGGAGCTGAATTCATATGCTTAAACCACTCATTAAAGGTTTCATGGGCTTCCTAAAATGCAAAATAAAATAGAGAAATACAAAAAAAAAAACTGTTCACATATGTTCAACAAAGTTTTTGAAAATTTGCTTCTTAGAAATAATTTTTCAGTAGCAAGAAATAAAATCGTTTAATATTTCTTTTTTATCCAAAAAAAAAAAAATCATGGTAAGTGTTTTGTTTGTGATGTTCACATGTTTACTTGTCTGTCTTCTTGACGAGGCTATTAGCTTCTAGAGGGCAAGGATAGAAAGACATCCAGAATTAGTCCTAGAACCTAGCCAATCACTTCATTATTTGTTGAATGAATTTTGAATGAGTATGTTGTTATTTTAGTCACAATACAGAATATCTTGCTTTTTTCAGTTATTGCCAAAAGCAGAAATGTTAAAGTTGAGGGAAGCATTCAAAGAATCTTAAGAAAACATACGTTTCAGACATCACACACACTATCTACCATGTGAAATGTTCTTAGTTGGTTAGCACTGATTAGAGGCTCATGCAAATGAAGATCAGGTCTTGTCTTCAAAGTTCTTATGGATCAGTCAGTCCCACAGTCGCAAGGGAGCTAAGATAATAAGTCAATCACCACTTCTGGAAAAACAGTTCAAGGTCTGAGAGTGAATCAGGAAAGTCATCATAAAGAAAGGTTTTGTGGTTTTTACAATCTCACCAAGTAAGCTCTAATGCACAAATGTTCTCGGATAGCGTTATCATCTTCAGCAGGAAGTGGGCTATCCATTCCTTGTTCCTCCCACTGGTTATAGATTTCTGCTATTGAATCCTGAGGAATTTTCACAAATACTTCTTTTGCAGCTTCGTGCTTTTTTGATGCTGTGAAAAACATATACAGTTTTTCAATACATATGGATTTCTGTGTCATGGTTTCTAAAGGAATCAAATTATTGGTTTGCAACTTTCACAGCTACCTGTAACCATTTCAGGTCTCAAGGTACTTCTGTTAAAGGTCTGGGTGATCTCTCTACTTAATGGCTGGGCTTTTCCTTATTTCAATGTAACAGTCACAAAAGGATTCATTAAATGCAGTTACTTTTACATACTTTTCTGTGTCTTAAAAAAAAGCAATTCAATTTTTTCAAAGCCTTGAGATTATATGCAAAATTGAGTAGGACATGAAAAGTCACTATTAAATATGTTTTGTTTCATAATACCAGCCATAACAGTGGCTGTTTTGTACCTTACCCTACTGGAAGGGTTGGAAAAACAAACAACAAAGTTCTAAAACAGAACAAAAACTTTAAAAAAAAAAGAATATAAAAATACAGCATACCCAAGAATTTCCTCATTATGGCATTGCCTTGTTTTAGTGCTTCCGCCCTCTGTGATGGGTCAAATACCAACCAGTCAATTACATCGATTTTTAAACGGTCCTCCTATTCATTTAATTGGAAAAAAGAAATGTCAATTGTGTTTTTTCTAAGATATTCTGCAAATTAGTAGAACCAGCTTATGCCTGTACTTCTAGTGAATATTTTCCCTCAGGTTATACAAAATAATGAAAGAAAATAGCTTTTCTTAGTTTATTTTCACATTTAATAGGTCTCTATTAAATTATAGAAAAAACTTACTGGACTGTGAATCTGGAATTATATATGTGATGTCCCACCAACTTAATTACGTAATTCCTTTAAGTGCTACTCTAAAATTTTTTTCTTTCCTAGATAAAATTTTCTATTCTTTTCTGAAAACAGGAATAAGTAAGCTACATAAAAGTTAGTGATTGATCGGGACTTCCCTGGTGGTCCAGTGGTGAAGAATCCACCTTCCAATGCAGGAAACTAAGATCCCACATGCCGTGGAGCAACTAAGCCCACGTGCCTCAATGAGAGAGCCCGTGTGCCACAAACTACAGAGCCCATGAGCTCTGGAGCCCACATGGCATAAACAGAGAGAAAAAACCCACATGTCACAACTAGAGAGAAGGTCACGTGCCGAAACGACGGGCCCACCCGCCACAATGAAAAGATGCCGCAATGAAAAGATCCCGAGTGCCGCAACTAGGACCCGACTCAGCCAAAAAAAAAAAAAAAGTTAGTGACTGATCAAGTATCTAGAATAATCCGATGAGCAAAAATCCAATGCTCAGGTTTTTTCTATTAAAGTAACTTCCCTTAACATAATACTACTATTAAGCAATTCCTTACACAAGACCTTAAGTTTGCTGCCAATTTTTATAAACTTGGCTGACAAAGAAAAATTCTTAAAAAAAGAAAGAAGCCAGAGTATTTTAAGGTAGAAGTTCACAAAAGCATAACATGAGGGATTATCATGAGTTATATAACACACCTCTCTCTTCCCCTCATGTTACCTCAGTAGTGCCAGTATCTAGGGCTGGGGCCAGGTCATGATGACTGAATTCACCATTATCTTTCTTTCGAATATTCTCAACTACGGTTTTTGTTATAGTTGCAATATCCAAATCTGAAGAATTTTTTGAAGAAACAAAAACAAGAATTAATCGTTCACACTAATATCCTCTAAACAGTCACAATGATTTGGTAAATTTGGGATAACAATTCTTTAAAAATATATAAAGTATGAAAGACATTATAAAAGAAAATGCCAAAATTAAAAGATATTTTACACAAGTTACAGTATAGGTTATTTCATTCCTAAAACAGAATTTCACTGAAAACCTCATTCCTTTTTTACCTCGTAAGAGAAATAGGATTTAAAACTAGAAGGCTAGGACTTCCCTGGTGGCGCAGTGGTTGAGAAGCTGCCTGCCAATGCAGGGGACACGGGTTCAAGCCCTGGTCTGGGAAGATCCCACATGCCGTGGAGCAACTGGGCCCGTGAGCCACAATTACTGAGCCTGCGTGTCTGGAGCCTGTGCTCCGCAACAAGAGAGGCCGCGATAGTGAGAGGCCCGCACACCGTGATGAAGAGTGGCCCCCGCTTGCCGCAACTGGAGAGAGCCCTCGCACAGAAATGAGGACCCAACACAGCCATAAATAAATAAATAAATAAATAAAATTAAAAAAAAAAAAAAGACTCTAACTAGAGAATGCGTTTGAAGGCTCCTCTTTGAACTTGCAAAGTTTAGCTACTTAAACATATTATTCAATATGTAAAAAAAAAAAAAACTAGAAGGCTAAATGTTACTAAAGCCAAAATGATAATCTGCCTACAAAGCCCAGTAGATGAAGTTCTCAACCATTTTTACCTGCTTCTTTAGCCAGCTCCAGGCAATGGTGGCGCTGTTCAAATTCTGTAACACCTTCCAAAAATAATGCATACTGGGCAACAGCAAGGTCTTGAGGCAAATGACAGGTATAAAATGCTATGAGATTTGTATGTTTCTCATTTATTAAAAGCTAAAAAACAAAAAAAGGATCAAAGTATGTCAATAATAAAACAAGTTCTAGGATCAACAGTGCTTTTTAAAAAGTTCACTTCAAAATTTCAAATATATTTAGGAGAGATTCATACAGATATAGATCTGTGCTGCTAAACAGAATTTTAAATTCCAAAAGAAAGTATTTATGACAATTAAAAGACCTTTATGGTTTTGATGACTCTCCTGCCACTAGATATTAAAATATTATCATTCTGATTTTTGTTTTCATTAAAATGGTAAAAAAAAAAAGAATATAATTGTGGTTTCTCAAAGTTTACCTGTATGTATGTCTTTAAAACCTCAATGGAAACTTCTTCCTTCATAGGAAAAAAAGATATAATTATTAAATTATAAATACAACTGCTTATGTGTACCAGCAATATATCTAATAAAAATTCCACTATAATGATTTAATGACTTTTAATATTTACCACTGAGCAATAACTACATGCAATAACTAAGTGCTTAGCAAAGTTCATGTATTACCTTACCCTAACTCTTTGTGGGTAGTTACTATTATTGTTCACATTTTATAGAGGAAGAAACTAAGACCTAAGGAGGTTTTATTTACCCAGAATTACACAGCTAGAAGCTGCTGAGTAAGAATGTGAATCCAGGATTCTTACTCCAAAACCCAAGATTTCAACTACTGTATCATTCTGCCTTCTACATGTACTCTGACCAAAATGTTACCAATCATTTAGGACAGAAGAAAAAGAAAAAAGAAAACAAAGGTTTAAGATCTCAGAGAACTTAGTCTGGTTCAGTTAGCTTAGTTGGTTGATTTAGAGTTGGGTACTGATGAGGATTAAAGTTATAAACTGTCCAAAAACCAGGTAACCACCAGCATTCTGCAGCCACAGATTAGAACCCTAACAAGTAACCTGCAGTGAATTATCATCGAGTGACCATATGAGACTGTGGTCACCATTTCCAGAAAACAACAACCAAAAAGTAGCATGTTTTCCTGACAATAGGTGTATAAAGCATCAGTCTTGTAGAGAATGGTAAACAGCTCATTTTTATTTACTTTGGTCTGTAGTCCCAGAGTGCGGAAAAACAAAATGAGGTGAGTCATGAAGCGAAGGAGGTGTCCAGGTAGATTGCTTCTGCTTTTGGAAAGCCATTTGCTAAATTCCTCCATCAGACCTATAAGCCATCAAAGCAAAGATGCAACAATAGGGATAAAAATCAAAAGAAGAGATATAAACACTATCCAAGGACATTTATTGTATTCCTATACCACTACCAGTTCACTATCTCATTGTTAAGAACCATCATATAAAACAGACTCTGGATTAAATTCAAACTTTATTTTCTAAAAATTAAGTAAATAGTTGCATTCAGATAGGTTGATATTTATAGAGATGATAAAATGTGGTAACTCATATGCACTGTTTTGATAACTTTTTACAAAATTACTAAAGAAAACAAAGAACTCATACAAAGTGAAATAAAATATATCTTACCATCAATGTCTCCCAGGATAAGGAATTTTTGAACTATATGATAATGTTCTTGATTCTCTTCCAGAACTCTCTGAAAAAATTTTTACATTTTCCATAAATCTACTATGGTCATTCTGCAGTATGTACTCATTGGTAAGCTAAAAATGTCAACTTTTGAAGGAACATATACAAAGAAAAAGCTGGAAATGAAGGGTCTTAGGAGACCAAAATAAAGTAAAATATGAGAAAGATACTGCCCTTGGAATATATACTCAAGGCTGAACATTATCTCTGAAAGCAGAGAATTGCAATAAAACAATTTAATCTCTGTGAATGTTATGAAACTTTTTTTATATTTTACTACAGTTTTCCTTGGCAGTCCATGGTGAACCAGAAAAGAAGGGCACATGCGACCAAATCAAATAAACTGTAAGATTTCCTTCAACATAAACAGTGGTTCTTGAAAGCATTCTTTGGGTATTCTCTTCTGCAAATGGCACCAAAAGTAACAAAACCCATCAAAATAGCGATTACGCACTGAGCAGAAAAAATTTACAAGTAACCTGCTGTTGGATTTTTTTCTGAAGCAAATAATTCATATATTTTTGGTCAAATATATTTTGATTTTTATTTGTCTAGATTTTCTTCCAGCATTTTTTCTTTTTTACATTCAAATGTTTGCTCCCTCTGGAACTGATTTTAATACATGGCATGAAGCAGAGATCTAGCTTTGTTTTCTTCCAGATGGAAAGTCAATTATGTCCATACCATGTATGTAAATAAACCATCCCTCTTCCTCTGAAAGGAAACGTCATCTCTGTCATCTACATCTATTAAGTTCTCATATATATTTGAATCTAATACGGATTTTCATATTCCGATGATCTATTTATTCCTGTGATAATTCTATACTGTTTTATTATATCTTTATATTGTTTTATTATTGAGGAAGGCAAATACCCTATTAACTATTGTTCTTTTCTCGCCATACTCACTTATTCTTCTACTTGGAAATTTTCTGTTCAGAAATAATGCCCCAAAGCATTAGGTTTCAATGTTAATTTTGGAATGACTGATATTTATATCAAATCACCTCATCCAGGAATGTGGTATATCTATTTATTTGTGTCTTTCAATAGGATTCTATAGTTTTTTTTATGAAGGTCCTCAAACCCTTGGTTAATTTTATTCCTGGGTATCTTATAGTTTTGGTCAGTAATTTAAATGGGACTTTTGCAGGGAGCTAAATCCTTTTCTAACTAGCTGTAACAATTACAAAAAGGATATGATTTTTTTCATAACTTTGTCTTGAATTTAGATACTTTAAAAATTCTCTTATTAATTGTAGTAACTTACTGCATCTTGAGTTTCTAGATTTACACTCTCATCATATATATGTAAATGCTCCCCCGTTTCTAAATTTGTATCTATTCCTTGACTTTCTTGTTTTATTTTCATTCATTGGAACCTCCAAAACAACAGACTGGTAAAAAAAACACTTGATAGAGAAAGCATTACATTTTTTTTACTATACAAAAAGCTCTTATACAATAATAAAGAAAAGATAAAATCCAACAGAAAAATAGGTGAAAGCTCTAAATAGGAAATTCAAAAATGGTCAATAAACATAGGAAAATTTGCTCAGCCTTATGAATAGACAGAGAAATACGAGAAGAACAGTGAGTTTCTATTTCCCACCTAATCTGATGGATTGGCAAAAAATAAAAAAACTGTGATATCTGGGACTAGTGAGAATGCAGGGAAATGGCCACATTAATAAATTACTTGTAGGAGTATGAATTAATTGCTACAACAAGGGAATTAACTTAATATACATATACCCTTTAACCCAACATTCCTGCTGCTTTCAGGAAACTTGTAAGAAACAGGACTAGTAGACAAGCATAAAAAAATAAGAATAAATAAACAAGAATGTTCATTGCAGTGCTAGAAGCAACCGAAATATCACCAAAAGGGGAATGATTAAAAAAAAGGATACGTCATTCTATAGAACATTATATACCTATTAAAAATAATAAGTTAGGTTAAGTTAAATCTATATTCACTAACTCAAAGACAGTATCATTAAATGGGGGGAAAAAAAGCACCGTAGACTAATGTAGGTAGAATGATGTGAAAAACAACCTCAAAAACCAAAATCCTATACTGGAATATCTACATTATCTACATATATTTGTAAGATTATGGAGAAGGATATGTAGGATACATATCAATGTTTTATCATCTCAGTGAATGAGAATAACCATAAAGAGGTTGGGAGGAAGTTTTATAAAGGCCTTACTTACACACCTTTAGATTATTTTGTTTCAAGTACATACTTTGGTTATTTAAAAAAATTTTTAAGAATATTACTTTAAAAAATACTAGATTATTTTGAGATCTAGGAAAAGAAAGTCTTGTTAATTTTCCATTATATATTTTAATTTTTCAAAAAGAAAGGGATAAATTAGCTTACATGCATAACATATATTTAGATGAAACCAATCCTAAACCAAATAAACAGAAATGATGTATCATTTAAATATGCAGTTAAGTTTTTTCTTTTTAAAGAATATCTCTTATAAGAATAAGAGGTAAGGAAAGGAAAATATAACAAGATTTGACATACTTTTGTGCCTTTCAGCTACAGTGCACAACAATGTAACATTTAGTTTTGTATTCCAATTATCCTAAAATATTAATACTTACCTTTTTATCAGTAGCTTGAAGTTCTTCAAAAACCTTTTCTAAGGTCCAACTTTGAAAGAAAGAACAAGGAAAGGGATAAAATAACGCTAATAAATAATATGAACAAAGACTACAAAATAAAACTGCACAGAGAATACTACAAATCCTCATGATGAAAAACAAACCAACTCACTCACTTTGCTTCCAAATATTCTCTAGGGAGTTCTTCAGTTTCATCCAGAGTTATTACCGATGTCCGGATCTCCTGTTCTACCAGACTGTCCACCATCACCCGAAAGTAGGCCCACACTGTGTCTTCCCAGGTGTCACAGACAGGAAGCAGCTTTACCCCATTCCAAAACAGAAACATGCAGACATAGTCAACAAAAAAGAAAGGAAAAGCAGTTACACCCACTTATATGGACTATAAAGTCACTATAATGACATAAGACATTGTGGATTGTAAAATATCATACCAAAATAACCTCCTCCCTCCACCCCTCAAACCACATCTCCTTTTTTTTTTTTGGCCGCACTGCACAGCATGAGGTGAGGGATCTTAGTTCCCCAACCAGGGATTGAACCCATGCCCCCTGCAGTGGAAGCTCAGAGTCTTAACCAATGGACCGTCAGGGAAGTCCCTCAAACCACATCTTCTAAGAAGTCTGAACTATTATGATTTTTTCCATGATGAGTACACAATAGCATCAATGTTCCATGCTGATATAAGATGGTGTTTCAACTAATTATGGTAACATTCCTCAAAACAGCTGTAAAATGTAGGGGGTAGTAGGAGTTGTGAGAAGCGCACACACATGTGAGACAATTCAAACAGTCATTGTGCCTTTGTGGAATACTTCTGGATAAAGCTATGGGAACCATAAGTCATCAATAAATGTGTATTGGAATTAAATTTACAATTCTTAGAAACTGAAATCTGATTTCATGTATTAAAACATCATTTGGGGGACTTCCCTAGTGGTCCAGTGGCTAAGACTCCACGCTCCCAATGCAGGGGCCCCAGGTTTGATCCCTGGTCAGGGAACTCTATAGATCCCACAAGCTGCAACTTAGAGTTTGCATGCCGCAACTAAAGATCCCACATGTGGCAAAGAAGATCCCACGTGCCACAACTAAGACCCAGCGCAGCCAAATAAATAAATTAATTTAAAAAAAAAAAGTAAGATTAAAATAAATAAATAAATAAATAAAACATCATTTGGTGTATGAGATACATCACATTAAGTACCTCAAGTTACTATTCTATTTCATGATTATCTCTATCACTGCTATTATTAGTAGCTTAAGCTTATACGATTATTATATATGGTTATATATATGACATATATATATGATTTCATTCCATAGAAAAAAAATTATTAAAATAAATTGCATACCTGCTTCAGATTCCCACTTAAAGCTGCATAAATTGCTCTCTCATATCTATTAAAAAGCTCCTGAAATACAATGAATATAAATAAAATTGAACTACTGTTTTTCTTAGTATGTCAACTTTTTTCATAATCTGGAAATCTGTAGTGTCTTCTAAAATGAACTTATTTACTCACCTGACAGTTTCTAAACTTTAGTAAAAGATCTAGTTGGGGAATAAGAAGGAAGGACCCCTTAGTTTGATATAGCCAATGCTGAAATCTTCCTGAAAAGTCAAATATCTAAATTTCAAATACAGAGTGAAAGCAGATTCAAATCTAATGGATGCTTTGATTATTTATTACAGTCAAATTTTATTCCAGATAGAATCTGTATAGGTGTTTTCCCCTATTAAGTTTCTAAATACCTAATACTACCTGATACTGACCTAAGAACAACATCCAAACAAGGCACACTTGGAGCCTGTCACGCATCCGTTTGCATCAAATTCCTAAGTAGAATTAATTATATTCATCAAATTATCCCATTTTACTTCTGGATTCTATTAATGACATTTCCTGTTTTCTCATCATCCAAACAAGAGACTTCACAGACTCTCACTATACAACTGAGTCCTCCTCTGCGTTGTTTCCAGTTTCTGGTCCTGACCATTTTTGTTCCCTTCTTTTCTACTCTCCATATTAACCCAGGGCAGGCCCTTATTACTTAGTGTCTGAATAACTCTGACAGGCTCCTAACTAGTTTCTCAGTCTTTAATTCGTTCAATTTTAAGCCTATTTTCCACTGCCATGTTAATCTTCTTAAAGCACTGCTGTCATGTGCCCTCAAGGTTTTGATGGCTCACCACTATCTATGGTACAAAGTTCCCATTCCTTAGAGCAGCACTTGAGGACCACCACTGCCGGCTCCTAATTTACCTTTTTCAATCATCTTCCCATTACAGTCAGTTCTGCTACAAGGCTTGTTTTGAAAATGTGAATTTGTTCCAATGCAACTGATATATCAAGGAACGATTTGAACATAATATAAACTTCCCATTTCCTTATGCACAATTTTGTGCACAAGAAACATTAGCTGAATACAGAAAACAACACCTAACTGAACCAAGCCACTTGGAAATACACAAAACTGACACTCCTCAAACATCTACCAGCTCCCTGAGCTCTCCAGGTGTATGATAAGCTAAATCCATCCACATCAACTGTTACAATTTTGTTTCATTTCAGATAACCTCCTTCTATCACTTCTCAATAACTCACAAGCTGCAACCCTCTGACACCTCATTCCACAAGCAAACTCCAGTTCTTTTTCAAGGTAAACTGCCATATTTATTGCAGCGTTTATGTGTTTATTTAACAGTGTGACACTGTGCTGTTTTTATTAAGTTTTTAACTTTTTATGTGTCACTGGTGGTTTTTGAGTACTGTGCTCTTAATTCCATTTTCCCTAAAAGCCCTGTGGATTTTCTGCACAATTTGTCATGCGGTAGTGATTTTCAGGAATGCGTAGGTGGTGTCATGACAGAACTGACTGTATTTCCTCTTGTGAGCCTTCTGCTCCAACCTGCTAAACCTACCTTCCCTTGAGTTTTCCCAACCTAGGCATCCTACTTAGAATTCCTTCCTCTGCTTTTCATGCCCAACAACTCAAATCCTAGTAATTTTTAAAAGATCGATTCAATTCTCTCTCTTTGGAAGCCAGCTCAGTGCTTAATCTGTGACTTCATTTGCTACATTTTTTTGTATTTTTGCCTTATTTCAGTGCTTAATTCTTAGTACTCAGTGTGTCTGAATAACTCTGATTCGTAAAGCCTGCCCTGTTCTTCAATTTGATTGGAAGTTCTTCGAAAACAGGAACTTTAGTCTTAAACTACTCTCAACATTTCATAGCATCTTCAGCAGGCCTTCAGTGAACTAAGAGTAAAAATCAGTATCAGTAAATATTTTATTATATCTTACATCTTCTGCCATTCTCCAACAACTTATTTTCCAAATGCATCTATATGGATTCCCTTCAACATGTTCTAATTCTGTTCCTATAAAACAGTAAAAGAAATAAAGTTTATAGTTTAAAATGAGATCTCCTAATTTCAACAATTTCTAAAAACAAAAGCTATACTTCACAAAATTGCCATTTAGAGCTAAATATATCCCCAACTCTCAGAATAAAATCAATTAAAATACCTCCGTTAACATTGGGGTCATGATAGAGCTTCCAGCCTTCAAGTGTTGCAGCTCTCCATGCCTGACCACAGCGTTTGCAGAGTCGTTGTGCCTTCAGAAACAAGAAAGAGCGGTTGGTCATATAACCAATGCAGTACTGAAGAAGGACTTGTGCCTTAGAGAAAAGTACAAGCAATTTATGAGGATTAGATAACTTATGGCATAGATGTCACAAAGGATGGTGTAGACAGTCAGTAATGGCGTTTCACTTTAGCCATATGCATGTCTTTCTGTGGTCTCTGCCCGCCTGCCTGCCTGCCTTCCTTCCTTCCTTCCTCCCTCTCTCCCTCCCTCCATGTGGTCCCTCCGTCCCTCCCTCCCTCCCTTCCTTTCTTTCTTTCCCTAATAGTCCCTTTGCTCTTTGATTCTGGGCTTACCACTAGGTGTCCATGGTGCCCACAGGCATGTAATTCTGCTAGAGACAAGTGGGCTAAAGAGGCTGATGACCCCTGATTTATGTAAAAGTATTACAAAAACACTGTTAGTCTCTATAATGACAGGGTGCTATTGCTCATTCAGCCCATAAAGATGATATTTCTTCATGTTAAATGTGACCAATCAGATGAGCTTGACATACCAGTGAGATAGAAACATGTTTGTTGGTCCATCATCTCTTTAGGAACCATCTCTCCCCATTTAGTTCATATGGTTTGAGTAGGTCATATGATTCCATCTCTGAACTCAAGGATTAGGCATGTGATCTAACAAGAATCACTCCCAGGACTCTTGCCGGAGATGTTGGGAAAGAGAGACACTCCTTTTGCTGGGGTTGCTAGCTTGCAGGAGGATGTAAGGCTGGAGCTGCTGGTGGCCATCACTGACACAAATGGCTTCTTGAGAATGAAGCCACAGAGAGGAGTGTCAAGAGCCTGGGAGATACAGTATCCTAATGACATCTTCTAAGTCCCTGAATCTTGCTTTTACAACCAGATATAACCTTCTATACTTCTCTGTTCCATGAGACAATCAATCCCCCACCTGTAAGTAATTTGAGTTGGGCTTCTGTCATTTGAACCTACAGAATCTGATTAATACAACCAGTTAAGGGACTTCCCTAGTGGTCCAATGGTGAAGACTCCACACTCGCAATGCAGGGGGCCCAGGTTTGATCCCTGGTTAGGGAACTAGATCCCACATGCCGCAACTAAGAGCCCACATGCCGCGACTAAAAGATCTCACACGCCACGACGAAGATCCCGCATGCCGTGACTAAGACCCGGCACAGCCAAATAAATAAAAATAAATAAATAAATATTTTTTAAAAAATCGAACCAGTTAAAAAGTATCATACCCAAAACATCATTTTGGATTTATGACTTTTAAAAATTATGAAAGCTATGTAGCAACATGGAAAAATATTTTTAAAATATTTGATATGCTATCTAAAAAAGGCAGGACAAAATCTGAATGCAAAACCTTAAAAACATTTTTCTAAGTGAAATTAGCCAGACACAAAAGAACAAATATGGTATGATTCCACTTACATGAAATAGCTAGAATAGGCAAATGCATAGAGACAGAAAGTAGATTAGGTTACCAAATGCTGAGAGAAAGGGGAAATGGGGAATTACTGCATAATGGTTACGGAGTTTCTGCTTGGGGTGATGAAAAAGTTTTAGAAACATAGTGGTGATGGTTTCGCAACACTGTGAATGTAATTAACGTCACTGAAATTTACACTTGAAACTGGTTAAAATGACAAATTTTGTTATATATCTTTTATCACAATGAAAAAATCAATACTGTAATATACCAAAACTATCGACTTATTCACTTTAAATGGGTCAATTGTATGGCGTTTGAGTTGTATCTCAATAAAGATGTTAAAAAAAAAAAAACCCTGGAAGTATACTATGTTTACGATTATATTAAAAAGATGTACTAAAGAAAAAGGTTTGTCAGTAAATTTTAAAACCCCACTATCTGTGATTATGTAAAGGTAGTGGGACCTTGAGAGTTTTTATTTTTCAAGGCTTTCAATAATGTGATTATATTTTTGTTTTTAAAAATACATCCTTGTTTGCCATTGTGATTCCTAGTATCCTGCACATCACCTGGCAGAGTGGCTGGGACTCAAATATTTTCTGAACAAATGAGTACGTGTTACTTCTTTTCTTTCTTTCTTTCCTTTTTTTTTTTGGGCCGTGCCACCCACGTGGCTTGCAGGATCTTAGTTCCCCAGTCAGAGACTGAACCCAAACCCTCGGCAGTGAAAGCTCGGAGTCCTAACCACTGGACCGCCAGGGAATTCCCCTTCTTTCCTTAATTAAAAAATAAGAATGATGTTTAATAATCCAACACTTACTACTATAAAAATTACTTAATATATGCTAGTGGTTTGTAACACAGAAGAACAAACAACACTTTGAGCTAACATATTTCTATCTAAAGAACATCGCCGAGAGTACAGCAAAACAGGTACAACATAATATCTGAAGCTTGAAGCTCCTATGCATCAGACTACCTCATCTAAAAAGTCCACAAAGCCATCCAGTAAGCTGTCTAATCACATACTTCACATCTTACACACAAGACCTTAACTATCACAAAGGAGGTTACTTTTTTTTTTTAATATATTTATTTATTTGTTTTTATTTTTGGCTGTGTTGGGTCTTTGTTCTGTGCGCGGGCTTTCTCTAGTTGCAGCGAGTGGTGCGCAGGCTTCTCACTGTCGTGGCTTCTCTTGTTGCAGAGCACGGGCTCTAGAGAGCAGGCTCAGTAGTTGTGGCACACGGGCTTAGTTGCTCTGTGGCATGTGGGAATCTTCCCGGGCCAGGGATTGAACCCATGTCCCCTGCATTGGCAGGCAGATTCCCACCCACTGCACCACCAGGGAAGCCCAGGAGGTTACATTTTAAAGAGGTGTTAAAAGGAAGAAATTTGAGGGGATCATAGTCTTCAAATGCTAGACAGTGTCAACTAGAAGAGCAATTAGGGTCAGACTTATTCTTAACTCTTAAAAATCCAAACTAGAAATAGGGACTTCCCTAGTGGCGCAGTGGTTAGGAATCTGCCAACCAATGAAGGCGACACAGGTTCGAGCCCTGGTCCAGGAAGATCCCACATGCCACAGAGCAACTAAGCCCATGCACCACAACTACTGAGCCCGTGCACCTAGAGCCCGTGCTCCACAACAAGAGAAGCCACCATAATGAGAAGCCCGCGCACCGCAATGAAGAGTAGCCCCCACTCGCCGCAACTAGAGAAACCCCACGTGCAGCAATGAAGACCCAACGCAGCCATAAATAAATGTACTAAAAAAAAAAAAAAAGTCTTCATTGAATTTGTTAAAAAAAAAAATCCAAACTAGAAATAATGGGGCTATGCCTAGGGTATGCAGTACACTAATGGGAAGGCAAAGTTTGACTTCTTACAAAGAATTTTCTACCAGAGTTGTGTAAAATGAAGTGCACTGCTTTCTGAAGTAATGTGTTCTTTATCACTAGAAATGTTGGAACGGGAGTTAGATCCAGAAATACTGTGAAAAAGATTACTGCATTGAGGAGGCACTCTCAGTGGTCACAAAGATCCTTTCCAACTTACACTGTGACTTTTTGATATTGGACAAGCAGGGTATACATCATTTACCTCTTCTGTCATTCCAGCACGAATCAGAGTGAAAAGATATTTAAGTAATCTGACTTCATCTTCTCTATCCAGATCATCAAGGGGCATCTTCTGTCTTATGGGAGCATCAGGGTCCTACAAAAATTAATTAATTAATTAAATCATCAACTATAAATTCTTTATATGCACATACAATTTAAACATCATCAAGAGATGATACATGTCTCCTGAATTACATACTGAAATAAATTCACTGAATTTAGTTAAGTAACAAAGGGAATGAAAGTGTCACAAGTGTCCCAAATAGCCACATAGCTGTCTGCTGCCCATTCAAAACAGACTCTGTTGGCCCACAAAGGTGCATACTTCAGTTACGCAAGCTGGAAACAGCCCTAGCCCAGCCCAGCAGCTCCAGAAATTCTACTCATAATTCAAGCTGACTGGAGCTTTACCCTGTTGTAGCAACTACATGGCCCAGTTAATCCTAAACAGAATGAGGCCTAGATGGAGAATGAGCAGAGGAGAAACTGCAGGAATCACAATGCATTCTGTGACTAGAAGGTGTTTAGCTGGTTCTTTCTGAGAACATATGAGAAGAGAGCCCAGTATGGGACTAATGCTACACAAAGCACACCAACACCCAACAAAAGAAATTTTAAAACAGATTTCTAATAAATACCTCCACCCTCAGTTATTCCTACCAACTACCTTTCACAAATAAAAAGAAATGTGCCTTTGAACACTGGGGATAACATAGTGTCCTCACTTTTGCGGCAAAGAGCACACATGATCTACATCAGCGGTCCCCAACCTTTTTGGCACCAGGGACCGGTTTCGTGGAAGACAATTTTTCCACAGACGGCAGGGGGGGTGGGGAGGGGAGCTGGTTCAGGCAGTAATGGGAGCGATGGGGAGCGGCAGATGTAACTTCGCTCACTCGCCTGCTGCTCACCTCCTGTTGTGTGGCCCGCTTCCTAACAGGCTGCGGACGGGGGTTGGGGACCCCTGATCTACATGATGAATTTGAGATGAAAAGCTATCTTAATGTGACTTTAAAAGAGGAGTAATCCTTATTCCAAATGTTACTGAGTAATATCATTATCAATTCAAAAACTGGAAGGCATAATAGGTCAATTGGCTAGTTTCACAAATATTTTGCAGACAGATATAATCATTCAATTATGGAACATGGTTTCTTTCTGGCAAAAGGAAATCACCACTTTCCAGATGTTAAGGGTAAATGATTTTTAGTTGCTTGCTACAGGGGTAATTTTGCTACAATTTATTACAAGAACTTTCAGTAGTTTCCAAATAATTTTCATCAAAACACACTTTTGTTACCAAATGGAATTTTACCTATTTTTTCGACTGCTACTTACTTCTCTCACTCTTCACTATAAACATTTAATTCACATGCCTCCACCTATCACAAAGCTCTGTTCCTTCATTTCTACAATAATTAGACTCCCGTTCTTTTCAAATCCACTGTTACTCCTATAACTCATATCCTAGAATGACCCTTCTAACCTCAAGCTAATTCACAAAGCTTTATTTTTTTCCCCTGCTTTCTATATAAAAGAGCTTTCATAGGTCACCACCTTACAGCTGCAGAGTCAAACCTTGCTATAAAGTCAAAATTAATTTGTTTTAATGCTGGCAAATCAAGAACACTTTCTATACTTTCTTTTACAATTTACAATCTATAGGCCACAGATGGGTTCAAATATATGCCATCAAATTCAAACGCAACTTAGTACTTTTTAGAGTTAAATAGTATATGCAGCCCTTCAGGAAACTAAAACAATGATCCAAGAAAATAAAAATTCTCAGCCTTTAGGAATAAAAATCACTTAACTTTGAAGGCAACTTCCATTTCAAAGAACACTTACCAATTCAGTGACAAGAGGACGGACACTTCCTATGTAAGAAGAGAGTTGCCGCTGTTTCAAGGTATGCAGAGTATTTTCCCTTAAAGAATAAGTACAACTTTTTTTTAAACGAGGAATTTTAATAGGTCTACTTAAAAAAGTCAAGTCAAGGAAAGAAAGAGAGCACAAACTCAGAAAAAACATGCAAAACGCTAATATAAAAGGGCATTTTAGCTCAGATGACTAATGATGTTGAGCACTTTTTCATGCCTTATTGGCCATTCACCTATCTGCTTTTGTGAGGAATCTGCTCAAATCTTTGTCCTTTTTATCCAGCTGTCTTCTTGCTACTGAGTTGTAGTTCTTTATGAACTACAGGTTCTTTATGTTTCTTCCAGTCTGCGGATTGCCACCAATTCCTTTTCTCAATGATGTCTTTTAATGAGGTTTTAATTTCGATGAAGTCAAATCAATCTCTTTCTCCTGATTACTGCTTTCTGTGACAATCGCTTATTCTCCAAGTCACAAAAATGTCCTCTTATGTTTTCTTCTAAGAGCTTTACAGTTTTAGCTTTTACATTGGGGATTATGATCCATCTTGAATTAACTGTTGGGTACAGTGTGAGGGAGGCATCAAGGTTAATCCTTGTTCACATAGATATGCGGTTTTTTCCTGCATGGTTTGTTCAAAAGACATTCCTTTCCCCACTGAATTGCTTTGATGCCTCATTAAAAACCAAATGACCACAGAAGTGTGGCTCTGTTTTAGGATTCTCTATTCTCTTCTATTGATTGGCAAGAAAAGGAGACTAACTCATAAAAAACTTGTAAAAACCTTAACAGGACATATTAACTTAAAAATTTTTTTTTCTGAAAATGAAAATTTCTCTTTCTCTCAGAAAAACCACAACTAACCAAGATTTAAGATTTAAAAAAAAAAAATTGGGCTTCCATGGTGGCACAGTGGTTAAGAATTTGCCTGCCAATGCAGGGGACATGGGTTCGAGCCCTGGTCTGGGAAGATCCCACATGCCACAGAGCAGCTAAGCCCGTGAGCCACAACTACTGAGCCTGCACGTCTGGAGCCTGTGCTCCCAACAAGAGAGGCCGCGATAGTGAGAGGACCCCGCACCGCGATGAAGAGTGGCCCCCGCTCACCGCAACTGGAGAAAGCCCTCGCACAGAAACGAAGACCCAACACAGCCAAAAACAAATAAATTAATTAATTAATTTAAAAAAAATTTGGTAGCACTAATTTCCTAGTTAAGCCGAGAAAAAAAAATTGATTTATAGACTTGATACATATATAATGTTACTGAATTCAAAGGCAAACTGAACTTTTTCTTTAAGTCTTGAAATAAACTGTCCCTTTAACCTAGGGGTGCTTGCTTTCTGGTTTCAAGGTCTTACAATAATTTAGAAGCACTGAAGGATGCAGGGGAAAGAAATTAAAAAACAAAAACAAAAACACATACAAGTAGCTAGAAACATGGGAGAATTGTCTTCTTGATAATCAAATTATGATTATTAAGAAAATATGGCAAAGTGATTGTTTGAAAACGTGAATCAGACCATGTCATTCTTTTACTCTCAAGGCTTCCCATCACACTTAGAATAAAGTCCCAAACCCTTACCTTGGCTACCTGTAAAAGTCCTATATAAGCTGGCTCTCTTCAATCTCATTTCCTACCATTCTTTTCTTTGCTGTGTTCACACTGGCCTCCTTGTGCAAATGCTTTACCTTCTTAGAGTCTCTGTAGTTCCTGTTCTTGCCCTGAACACTTGTCCCTCAAATTTTTGCATGTCTGGCCTCCTTTATTTCTTAAAAACCTCTTATTCTTATTACCTGTTACTTCCTTAGAGAGGCCTTCCCTGGTCACCTCTTCTACTTAAAGTAACTCCCATTACCATCCTCTATCCATCAACTCTGATTCTTTTTTTTCTTTCAAAGCTCTTAGCACCCAATAGGACATATATTTATTTGCTGTCTAACTCTCCTATACAATTATAAATTCCACAAAGGCATGGTTTTTATCTGTTTTGCTCACAGACTGAGTTCAGTAAGAACTGAATAAATATTTGTTGAAAGATGAATAAACAAAATCAACATTAAATGACTTCAACAATAAAAGTTTAGTGACTTACCAATATACTGACTTTGCGTAAAACTCAATATTATCCGAAAAATCTCCAATCTCATCTTTGGCAATGCTCTCCAACCAATCTACCACCAGCTAGGAAAGGGGGGGAAAAGGAGTATTAACTATAAAATCTGTAAGTATTTTATTTGAAGTAGTATTACTCCTACCATTAATTTTTTAAAAAAGGGTTTCTAATTCAAAAATACCAAGTAACAATTTTTTCTATCACTGTTTTTACTTTTTAAAGATGTATAAATATTATGGTAAAAGATATTTTCTATAGGAATAATAGTTTTTAACAGGCTATTCCTGGAAATGGTGGGGCTATTATTTGAAAACAAAAAACAAGGTTCTTACTTCTTTTTAATTATAAATTAAAAGATCAAAAAGAAAAAAATTAAGAAAAAAGTTTGACTTAAAAAACTTCATTTCTTTTATGTCATTTACCTTTCTCCATATTTCACCAAAAAAAATGTAAAAATTCTAGTCATACCTGACTTTGTCGGACAAGTGAATCTCTCTGAAATAATGCTTCCACAACTGCTTTTTCACTGGCATTAAGAACCTATTAAAAAAAAAAAATGGTGGAAAGAAAGAAAAGAAGATCCTCAAGAACATTATTTCAACAGAAAGGTAAGAGAATCTGAAATAAGTATATTTAACCACCCATAACCATTTTAACATAGCAAATCTGTACATTCACCTTTGAAAAAATTTTATAAGTAAGTTTCAAACTGCTAGATCAATGTGCAGCTGCTCTTACTTGATATTTTAATTCTTGGTTATGCTTAAAATTTTTAAGTTCTATTTCCCCAGAGATGCTGTTTTCGGGAAAAATAAAACACAAAACAAAATGAAGCAAATCATAATAAAGGGTAGGATGCAGTCATGGGGCATATTAAGAAACTAACATTTAAAAACTTTAGGACTTCCCTGGTGGCGCAGTGGTTAAGAATCCACCTGCCAATGCAGTGGACATGGGTTCAAACCCTGGTCTGGGAAGATCCCACATGCCACAGAGCAACTAAGCTCGTGTGCCACAACTATTGAGCCTGTGCTCTAGAACCCGCAAGCCACAACTACTGAGCCCACGTGCCACGACTACTGAAGCCCACACGCCTAGAGCCCGTGCTCCACAACAAAAGAAGCCACCGCAATGAGGAGCCCGCGCACGGCAACAAAGAGTAGCCCCCACTCGTCGCAACTAGAGAAAGACTGCACGCAGCAACGAAGACCCAAAGCAAACAAAAATAAATTAATTAATTAATTAGAAAAACAAAAAACAAGGTAACTTCCTTCCAACTGGCAAAATCAAATGATTGATGGCAGAGTAAACATCTTCACACACTGTGAGAGTGTAAACTAGTACATTTCATCAGGAAGGCAACATGACAAACTCTATCAAACTTTGTCCCAACAATTCACTTCCAGAAATATAGGAAATACTCAAATATGTAGGTAAGTGTGAAGAATGTTCATTGCATTATTGATAACTATAGCAAAAATACTGGAAACAAATATGTCCAGCAGAATGTCTGAAAAAAATTATGGCACATTTATACTTTGGCATACTATGAAAAAATAAGGTAAACGTATACAAATTGACATGAAAAAAACTAAGAAATATTGATGAATAATAAAAAATTCTCAGTATAAGGTATAAATGAAATCATACTATATGGTAAAAAAGAAAAAAACACCAAACCAACCCCCCTCCCCCAAAAACTACATGTATGTA
Source organism: Balaenoptera ricei (assembly GCF_028023285.1). NCBI lineage: Eukaryota > Metazoa > Chordata > Mammalia > Artiodactyla > Balaenopteridae > Balaenoptera > Balaenoptera ricei. The sequence continues at coordinate 57,822,337 of NC_082648.1, read as the reverse complement.
TAGAGCAGGGAGACTAGATGAAGCTATTGCCATAATTCCTGCAAAAAATGATGAAGGCTTTGGCTTAAGTGGTGGCAACAGGAACAGAGATGAGAGTTCAGGGTCGGAACAGAAGAGCTAGAGTGAGCAAGATCTGATGATGGACTAAATTTTGAGATGAGGCAGAGAGCAGGGTCTAAACCCTGGCTACTCAGAGTGTGGCTTACAGACCAACAGCATCAGCACCACCTGCGAGCCTCTTAAAAATGCAGAACCTTAGGCCCCTCCCCAGACCTCCTGAACCACAATCTGCATTTTAACAAGATCCCCAGGTGACTCATGTGCACAGTAAAGTTTGAGAAGTGCTGGCTTAGGGAACACTTGGGTTCCTTGGAAAGTTGGCTATGGTGCCATCCACTGAAGGACCAAAGTGGGTTTGACTTTTGACAGGTTGGAGTTACAGTGCTTGAAAATTATTTTGCTTTAAAAGAAAGAAATACAGTTGACCCTTGAACAATGCAAGGGTTAGGGCACCGATCCTCCTTACACTCGAAAATCCAAATGTAACTTTACAGTTGGCTCTCTGTACTGCTCATTCCTCTGTAACCGAGGTTCTGTACCTGAGGATTCAACCAACTGCAGATCATGTAGTACTGCAGTATGTATTTAGTGAAAAAAATCTGTGTGTTAAGTGGACCCACACAGTTCAAACCCGTGTTGTTCAAATGTTAACTGTAGAAGGTGCTGACTTTTGAAGGGGGGCAACATGGCTGAGTTCCCCTGGGTCTGCTGGGAGGAAAAGAAAAATATGGAAAGACCATTTACAGAATGAGACAGAGCCTGGGGACTCATTCCCTTCAGGCTCTATCTTCTCTCTGCTTGGAGTCTCTAGGAGAGAACAAAATATATTCTAGCGCTGCAGAAGAGTTTGCACAATTTAACAACTTGACTAATACCTTTACTAGGACCCAAGTCACTGAATCCTGCAACACTTCACCCAGACTGCATTAAAAAAAGGCTTCTGCTGAATGGCCTGAGGGATAACTCCCTCAAATTTCCTAGGAGGTCAATGTTTGATTTCGAGGATAATGAGGCATAGCCTTCATTGTCTTGGAGGATCCTTTGTCTGAAGGAAGGCATCTCTAGAACACTGTGGTTGACCTTCCCAAGGTTCAACTAAACATTTCAAAATGACATTCTCAACTTGATCTTCAAAAAAAACCCCACAAAACTGTGTGTGTATATGTGTATAAAGATGCAGACAAAAATGTCTGGTAGAATACGTACTAAATTGTTAGAACAGTGAGAGGGATAAAAGAGAACTTTAAACTTTTACTCTATAATGTAGATTTTGATTATTGTATCTTTTATTTACTTGTAAAATTTTTAAAATGAAGAAACTCTAGATGGAGGGTCAAAAATCAAATTCTACTACTAAAAATATTTGAATTTTTAAGCATTTATAAAGGAAAAAATTTAATATAAAACTTACAGTAATTACAAACATACTTTCATCTTCTAATGCAGACTGTATTCTGTCTCTGGGGAAAAATAAAACAAAATGAAAAAGCCTTATTTCACATGAGTAAATGAAATCACCTTTTTAAGCTAGATACATGCAGAAACCTGCATTCCATCCACTGTAAACAAATGAGTTTCCAATTAACTTAGCCAACATGTTTTTAAAAGCAAAAATCAAGTAGTAAATGCCTTCTGAATCTAATACTGACATCTGAACAAAAATGATATTTACTGAAGATACAAACTGCAAAGTCTTTAATGGCTACCTGCTAAAGCATACACTTTTCAATATGTTTTCACAGGGCCAAAATGAAAAAATATAATTTTCTCTCAAGATTTTCTCATTAGGATGAGAAAGTAACAGAATGAGAGCCCAAACCAAGGAGCATCTGAGAGAAGAAAAATTTGGTTAACTTCTCTCAAACTTCCATATTACATAAAGTGTATCTGTCAGTTCTTTTTCTTAATCTATCCTCTTCTAAATATTGCCATATTTTTAGCACTTTCCTTAAATCTTTACACGTATCCAATTTTTGGTAGCTACCGGCTTTATGATTAATATTCCCCTTTCCTCGTTAACTCACTTCTGACAACTAAGGCATTAGAAATGGTAAGTATCACAAAATGACAGAACCTATTTCCAAACACATCTTACTCTAACTTCCAAGTTAATCTGCCAGTTTATTTCTCTTTGAAGTCCTACACAACTTTACCTATACAAAGAAGCCAGCAGCCTCCACGTGACCATCTCCTGTTGAAGAAGCCAGAGCATACTGGCTGTTTTTGAAAACTTTTGAAGTCCAGGTGTTGCTCGGCTCACTATTTTACTCAGTATATTCACCTGAATTAAAAATACAAATGTAGTAAGGTTTTCTATAATTTTGAGTCACAACTTTGTATCTTCAAGTACATAGTGCTAAAACTAATTATATATATTTTATATATGTACCTATTTATATTATAAATTTTTCCTGTCTATTGTCTTTTTTAAATTGAGTGTAATATAACATTCCCACTAGAAATGGCCTTAATTTGAAGTAAGGTGTGTTTATGTGGGTATATATGTAAAAGTTTAACAGACTCTAGACTTCAGATTCAACAATAACAGCCATGAGTACGTTTTTCTCCTTGTACATCAACCCAGAAGATAAGCTAAATCTAACCTACACCCAACAAAATCATAACATGAACCAACAGAGCAGCAATGAAAATTAAAAGTAAGGTATCCTCAAATTTTATCTGAAAAATTTATACCATATAAAAAAATCAAGAAAAATATTTTCCTAAGACTGGTACCAAAACATTGTTGTTTCTAACCAAACCTTAACCAAAATCCCTCCTTGCTGTAAAACAGTAGTCCTTAGCCATTTGAGGACTTTTTGTGGAAGTCTAATGAAAGATATGGATGTTCCTCATAGAAACACACACCAAATTATTTAATAGGAGGTTTAAGGACCCAGGGTAAAAGAAACCTTTCTCAAAGGTTATGAATATTACCTCCTTATCAAAGGCAATTAAGAGACAGGATTGGTCTCATTCAGAAAATGAAGAATCACTACCAAAACAACAGGTTTCCCCACCCTTTAAAAAGTATTCACAAAGTAATGTTACTTCTGTCTTAAGGCCAGTGTTTAATAAAAGTATTATCTGTATTTCTCATTCCTTTAATAAATTCTCTATTGGAATCCTAACTCCAGTGATTCACTAGGTGATTATTATTGCTTTTGTTATTTAATGAAGCTACTGCTTTTATAATGGAACAATTCAGAAATTGGTTATTGAACTAATATTAAATGCTCAAAAAATATTGGCTATTACTATTATTTCAATTATTCTTGAATGCAATAGTTTCTTGAAGTCCTTTCCTTTCCTTTAAAAGAGACTTAATTTTTTGAGCAGTTTTAGGTTCACAGCAAAACTAAGTAGGAAGTACAGCGAGTTCCCATTACTTTCTGCCCCCAAATACACACAACCTAACCCCCCACTATCAATATCCAGTACCAGAGTGGTACGTTTGTTACAGTCACTGAAGCTACACTGACATGTCATTACTACTGAAAGTCCATAGTTTACACAAGGGTTCACTCTTGGTGTTGTACATTCTATGGGTTTTGACAAATGTATAATGACATGTATCCCTCATAATAATATCACACAGAATAATGTCACTCCCCTAAAAATCCACTGTGCTCCACTTTCCATCCTTACCGCCCTTTGAACCCTGGCAACTGCTAATCTTTTTATTCTCTTTAAGTTTTCCCTTTTCCAGAGTATCGTATAGTTGCAATCACACCATATGTAGCCTTTGCATATTGGCTTCTTTCACTTAGTGATATGCATTTCGGGTTAATCCTCATCTCTTTATGGCTTGATAGCCCATTACTTTTAAGGGCTGTATAATATTCCACTGTCTGGATGAACCACAGTTGATTTACCCATTCACTTACTGAAGGCATCTTGATTGCTTCCAAATGTAGGCTATTATGAATAAAGCTGCTATAAACATCTATGTGCAGGCTTTTGTGTGGACATATATTTTAAACTCTTTTGGGTAAATACCAAAGAGTATGAATGTTAGATTATATGGTAAGAGTATGTTTAGTTTTGTAAGAAACTGAGACACTGTCTTCCAAAGTGGCTGTACCATTTTCCATTCCCACCAGCAATGAATGAGAATTCTTGTTCTACACCCTTGCCAGCATTTGGTTTTGTTAGTGTTTTGGATTTTGGTCATTCTAACAGGTGTATAGTGGCATCTTGTTGTTTTAATTTGCTATTCCCTAATGATATATGATGTGTTTTTTTTAATTTTTATTTTATATTGGAGTATAGTTGATTTACAATGCTGTGTTGACATATGATGTTAAGCATCTTTTCCCATACTTATTTGCCAGCTGTAGATCTTCTCTGGTGATGTGTCTGTTTACATGTTTTGTCCATTTCTCAGTTAGATTGTTCATTTTCTTACTGTTGAGTTTTAAGTTTTTTGTATATTTTGGGTTTTCCTTTTTCAAAGATGCAGAATCCTTTTGTCCTTAAAAGAAATATTATACGGACTCTCAAAGTGTAAAAAGCAGAGCTGCTCTGGCTGACCTCCTAACCATGCCACACTTGTCACTACACCCCAAGACATCCTCCTTAAATTTGGCATGGAAATTCACAAGTTGATGCTGTTCAAAAAAAACTTAAGAGTACTGAAGTCTGACCAGCAATGCAGTGAAATTAACTTACCTGACTAATACAAATGTTTTCATACTCTTCCACAAGGTCAAAAACTGTAGTTGAAGAGTGCTTCAAAAAAGACTGCAGGAAATCAGAAAACATACTCATGGATGCTAGAACACAATAAAAAGAAAAGGAACAGAAAGAGTTAAATGACATACTTCTAGGTAATTCTGTTTGTTTTAAAAACTTAGGGCTTCCTTGGTGGCGCAGTGGTTGAGAATCTGCCTGCCAATGCAGGGGACACGGGTTCGAGACCTGGTCTGGGAGGATCCCACATGCCGCGGAGCAGCTAGGCCCGTGAGCCACAACTACTGAGCCTGCGCGTCTGGAGTTTGTGCTCCGCAACAAGAGAGGCCGCGATAGTGAGAGGCCCGCGCACCGCGATGAAGAGTGGCCCCCACTTGCCACAACTAGAGAAAGCCCTCGCACAGAAACGGAGACCCAACACAGCCATAAATAAATAAATAATTAATTAAAAAAAAAAAAAAACTTAAAAACATAGCTACAGATCCTTTTTTTTAACTGCTGTATTTTTAAAAATATATAATTGTGGTAAAATACAGATAACAAAATTTACCATTTTAACCATTTTTAAGCGTACAGTTCAGTAGCAGTAAGTACATACACAGTGCTGTGTTACCATCATCACCATGGGACCACAGAACTCTGCATTTTGCAAAACTAAACTCAGGATAACCAAGGCAATCCTGAGAAAAAACAAAGCAGAAGGCATCACACTTCCTGATTTCAAACTACACTACAAAGCTATAGTATTCAAAACAGTACTGGCATAAAAATAGACACATAAACCAATGGAAAAGAATGGAGAGTCCAGAAATAAACTCCCACATATATGGTCAATTAATATTTGACAAGGGAGCCAAGAATGTTGAATGGGGAAAGGATAGTTTCTTTAATAAATGGTGCTGGAAAAACTGGATAACTGCATGCAGAAAAACAAACTCAGACCCCTATCTTAGACCACTCATAAAAATGAACTTGAAATGAATTAAAAACTTAAATAAGACCTGAAACTGTAAAACTCCTAGAAAAAAAATGTAGGGAAAAAGTTCCTTGACACTGGTCTTGGCAATACTTTTTGGATATGACACCAAAAGCACAAGCAATAAAAGCAAAAAATCAACAAGTGGGACTATATCAAACTAAAAGGCTCTATACAACTAAACAAACAATCAACAAAATGAAATGGCAACCTATGGAATGAGAGAAAATATTTGCAAACTATATATCTGATAAGAAGTTAACCTCCAAAATATATAAAGAATTCATAAAATTCAAAAACAAACAATCTGATTTAAAAATGGGCAGAGGAACTGAACAGACATTCCTCCAAAGACATATAAATGGCCAACAGGTACCTGAAAAGATGCTCAACATCGCTAATCATCAGGGAAATACAAATCAAAACTACAATGAGATATCACCTCATATCTGTTAGAATGGCTATCATCAATAACACAAGAAATAACAAGTGTTGGTGAAGATGTGGAGAAAAGGGAACCTTTGTGCACTATTGATGATAATGTAAACTGGTTCAGCCACTATGGAAAACAGTATGGAGGTTCCTCAAAAAATTAAAAATAGAACTACCATATGATCCAGCAATACCACTTCCGGGTATATATTCAAAGGAAATGAAAACAGGCTTTCAAAAAGGTATCTGTACTTCCACACTTACTGCAGCATTATTCATAATAGCCAAGACAGGGAAAAAACCCAAGTGTCCATCACCGGATAAATGGATAAAGAAGTGGTATATATATACAACAGAATATTATTCAGCCATGAGAAAGAAAGCGATCCTGCTATTTGTGACAGGATAGACCCTGGATAGACCCTGAAGGCATTAAGTAAGATAAATCTGACAGAGAGAGACAAATACTGTACTATATCACTCATGAGGAATCTAAAAAAGCCAAACTCATAAAAACAGAGAGTGGAATGGTGGTTTCCAGGGGCTAGAGGGTGGGGGAATTGAGAGATGTTGGTTAAAGGGTACAAATTTGCAGTTAGAAGATGAGTAAATTCTGGAAATCTAATGCACAGCATTGACTATAATCAATAAATCTGTATCACATAGTTGAAAGTTGCTAGGAGACTAGATCTTAAATATTCTCACCACAGAAATGATAATTATGTGATGTGAAAGTATGATGGAGGTGTTAGCTAACACTAATAATATGCAAGTGTATCAAAGCAATATGTTGTATACCTTAAACTTACAGAATGTTATGTCAATTATACCTCAAAAAAAAAAGAAAAAAAAAATCCTAAAACTATAACTCCCCATTCTCCCCTTTCCCTAGACTTTGGCAACCATTATTCTACTTTCTATGTCTATGAGTTTGACTACTCTAGGTGCCTCACATATGTGGAATCATACAGTATTTGTCCCTATGCCACTGGTTTATTTCATTTAGCATAATGTCTTCAAAGTATATTCATGTTGTAGCATGTGTTTGAATTATATGCCACTGTAAGTATATACCACATTTTGTTTATCCTTCATCCATCAATGGACATTTGGGTTGCTTCTACCTTTTAGCCATTATGAATAATGGGGCTATAAATGAGGGAACACAAATCTCTTTAAAATCCTGTTTTCACTTCTTTTGGGTATACACCCAGAGGCAGAATTGCTAAATCATATGGTAACTCTATTTTTAATTTTTTGAGGAACCACCAGTTTACCATTTCACATTCCCACCAACAATGTACAAGAGCTCCAATTTCTCAACATCCGTGCCAACATTTGTTATTTTCTGTTTGTTTGGGGTTTTTCTGTTTTTGTGGGGTTTTTTGACAGTAGCTATCCTAATGGGTTCAGGTGGTGTCTCGTGGTTTTGATTTGCTTTTCCTTAATGCAAATTATTACTTAATAATGCAACATTACTGATGTTGAGCAAATTTTCATGTGCTTATTGGCTACTTTTATATCTTCTTTGGAGAAATGTCTAAAAGTCCTCTGTCCATTTTCAATTGAGTTGTTTGTTTTCTGTTATTGTTGAGTTGTAGGAGTTCTTTCTACATACTGAATATTAATCTCTTATGAGATATATGATTTGCAAATATATTCTCCCACTCTGTGGGTTTCCTTTTCACTCTATTGTTCTTTTGACACATATTTTGATGTAGTCCAATTTATTTTGTCTTTTGTTACCTACAAGTCTTTTAAGATTCCAAAATGTATTATTCAGTAGTCTGTTGACCATTACTACAAAACCATGAGCCAAATTTTGAAACATCTGAATTGTATTTTAAGTACACCATAACAAAGTAGCTGAGAAAGTTATAATAGATACTAAAATGACATGTTTTACTCAGGGAAAATACATACACTCTACTACAATACTGTATAATATTTAAGGCCTCAGCCATGGTTCATACTAAAAATGAAATATTTTATAGATTAAGTACAAAGTACTTTTGAGTCACTCAATATCTGAGTACTTGCAACTGGCAAATACTACAAAGAAGCAGTGGTCACCACAGTGTTAAGAGAAGGGCTCTGGGACTTCCCTGGTGATGCAGTGGTTAAGAATCCACCTGCCAGTGCAGGGGACACAGGTTCGAGCCCTGGTCCGGGAAGATCCCACATGCCGCGGAGCAACTAAGCCCATGCGCCACAACGACTGAGCCTGCGCTCTAGAGCCCGCAAACCACAACTACTGAGCCCACGTGCTGCAACTACTGAAGCCTGCGCGCCTAAAGCCCGTGCTCCACGACAAGAGAAGCCACCGCAATGAGAAGCCCGCGCGCTGCAACAAAGAGTAGCCCCTGCTCGAAGTGACCAGAGAAACCTGCGCGCAGCAACGAAGACCCAACAAAGCCAAAAATAAATAAATAAATACATAAATTTATCAGGAAAAAAAGAGAGAGAGAGAAGGGCTCTGGAATCAAACTGCTTAGTTTCAAATCCTGGTGCCATCACTTCCTAGCCAGGTGAGCTCAAACAGGTTAATCTTTTTGAGCCGCAGTTTCATTTCCCTGAAAATGGAAACAGTTACTGTATCTATTCAATGGACCATGAAAGGAGTTAGTGTTCACACAGTGGTTAGCATACTGACTAGCACTCATATATGTTAGCTTATAATGATAAAATGAAGAAGAACCTATGTCATAATGTGCAGGTACAGAGACACTAAAAGCAAATTTTTTTTCCAAAAGGGAATGGTAATAGCCAATGTAAAGTTAGAATAGTCACAGTACTATTTGAAGAAACAGCACTAGCATCCAGGCCAAATAAAACACATCAACAATGTCAGATAAAAATTAAACCAAAAGAAAAAGAGAAGCTCTTTCAACAGCACAAATATGGAAAGAATAAAAATATTAGAGACTAGTCTAACAACCTAACACGCTACTACTTATACTGAAAGATTAAACGGCAAAATGCCGCTCCAGCTGAGAACTAACGTGAGGTTCTCAACCTTCTAGAGCTACTACATCAAATGTCGTAGCCATTACCATAACTAGTTGGCTTAACAAAAAATATTTTTTAATGATGTTCAGGAATAGGAGATAATTTCCTTGATCTTAGTAAAAGGACAAGCTACTGTGTTACAAACGAAGTTTTACCAGCTTCTCCAGGATCGTCCTCCCGTAACATAACAGCACTGAGAGTTACATCCTCTGTTACACTGTGGGGCTCTGTGTTTGTGAAGAGCCCTGCACGCTGTGATGAGAATGCAGCGGCCCAATTACTGTCATCCAGATTAGTTACCTGAAAAAATAAAAGGAAGATACAGAAAAGTAACGCGGTTATTGCTGCTGAGTGAATAAAGACTTTAATACTATTAAAATTTTTTAAAGACCATAGGTATGTGTTTTTCACTTTTAAAAGAGAGCCATGGGGCTTCCCTGGTGGCGCAGTGGTTGAGAGTCTGCCTGCTAATGCAGGGGACACGGGTTCGAGCCCTGGTCTGGGAAGATCCCACATGCCGCGGAGCAACTAGGCCCGTGAGCCACAACTACTGAGCCTGCGCGTCTGGAGCCTGTGCTCCGCAACAAGAGAGGCCGCGATAGTGAGAGGCCCGCGCACCGCGATGAAGAGTGGCCCCCACTTGCCACAACTAGAGAAAGCCCTCGCACAGAAACTAAGACCCAACACAGCCAAAACTAAAATAAATTAATTAAAAAATAAAGGGAAATAATTTAAAAAATAAAAAAATAAAAAAAAATAAAAGAGAGCCATGGGGCCATTTTATTAAGGAAATCATGGCTTTTTTTTTTGGCCATGCCATGAGGCATGTGGGATCTTAGTTCCCTGACCAGGGATTGAACCTGTGCCCCCTGCGTTGGGAGCTCGGAGTCTTAACCATTGGACCGCCAAGGAAGTCCTGGTGGGTTTTTTTTTAAAAAAAAGGCAGTATATTCCTTCTTTTTTTAAATATCTATTTATTTATTTATTTATTTTTGGCTGCGCTGGGTCTTCCTTGCTGCGCACAGGCTTTCTCTAGTTGCGGCGAGCGGGGGCTACTCTTCATTGTGGTGCGTGGGCTTCTCATTGTGGTGGCTTCTTTTGCTGCAGAGCACAGGCTCTAGGTGCACGGGCTTCAGTAGTTGTGGCATGCGGGCTCAGTAGTTGTGGCTCGCGGGCTTAGTTGCTCCACAGCATGTGGGATCTTCTGGGACCAGGGATCAAACCCATGTCCCCTGTACTGGCAGGCAGATTCTTAACCACTGCGCCACCAGGGAAGTTCCAGTCCCAGCTTTTTTGTTTTCTTCTTTGCACTACCCCATACTTTAAAATAAAAAGCCAATAAAGATTCCATTTTGTAATATTTAAGCTGATATTAATAAGTAAACTAATATCAGCTTTAGTCCTATTGCTCTAGGACTAGTTCAAATCAATTTTTTAATTTTGGGAAATAGTACAGGATGAATGACCCAGTTTCTACAACAAATAAATGGTAAAGAAAAAAAGAATGATGGAGGAACTTATAGATTAAAATACTTAAGAGACATACCAAGTAAATGCAATGTGTTGAGCTTGTTTGGATTCTGATTTGAACAAACCAACTTAAAAAGTCTGACACAACTGAAGAAGTATGAACACTTAATGAAATACGTATTGTAATGAAAAAAGTACACATAAAATGGCTATTTGAAATGATAAAGGACTTACTCTGTGTGTGTAGGGAGGGGTAAGACGTGTTAACAATATTGTACTTACGTTAAAGAAAGCATCCTTATGTCTCAGAGATACCTACTTAAGTATTTATGGATAAAATGGTATGAAATCTGGGAACTATAATGTGGGGGAAATGCTTGTGGGTGTAGATGAAACAAGATCAGCCATATGCTGATAACTGTTGAAAGTGGGCAATAAATACATGGAGGCTTACTCTACTATTGTATTTTTGGACATATTAAAAAATAGTAATAAAAATCTTTTTTAAATTTACCTTTACTTAAAATCCAGGCATGAGCAACAATAAAAATGTACCTTTAAATCAGTCTCCCCAAGGAAAAATGCTAAAGATGGGTGCTGGGGCCCTATATATTAGTGAGGTAGTAACTATGGGCTGAGGAGAGCTTAGCTTCAGCTACCGAAGACTGATTGATAGTTCACTCCCTTCTGGATACTCATCATCATTATTATAAAGATCAAACTGAAAACCTTACACAGCAGTGATATCTTGCATTCAGAAAAATACTTTGGTCCATAACCAAATCTTGGCAGGTAGACACATGGTAAAATCAACATAGCAAATACTGTACTTCCTTCAGGGCAATCTGTATATCTAAGACCACTTCTCACAGCTGATATCAAAATTGGCAAAACAGGGACTTCCCTGGTGGTTTAGTAGTAAAGAATCCGCCTTCCAATGCAGGGGATGCGGGTTTGATCCCGGTCAGGGAACTAAGATCCCACGTGCCACAGGGCAACTAAGCCCATGCACCACAACTATTGAGCTCTCGCGCCTCAACTAGAGAGCCCGCACGCCACCACTACAGAGCCCACGCACCCTGGAGCCCGCGCACCACAACTAGAGAGAGAAAACCCATGCGCCGTAACAAAGAGACCACGCGCCATAAAGAAAAGATCCCGCATGCCTCAACGAAAATCCCGTGCGCCCCAATTAAGACCCGAAACAGCCAAAACAATAAGGAAAATAAATATTACAAAATAAAATAAAATAGGCAAAACAAATCAAGACAGTATCTTTGACTACAAAGTAATTTCCAAACATTTTGTAATAATCAGTACATATTTACTCTATCCTAGCCTTTAAAAGAGTAACAATTTTACTATTAATCTTGCAGTTCTGAAGCAGTAAATAATAAAACTCATCTTCTTTTGCTTAAACCCAGAAGCAGTCAATTCACTCATGTTTTTAAGAAGAATAAGAATAAACATTGCCAAAATAAACCAGTTTCATAAGCAAAGTAAAACTGTTCAATGACTAGATCACTGTTAGATATTAACACTCTAAAAATTCATAAGACTGTAATAAATATTTCTAAGATCGATTTAACCTTCTAAGACAAGGAGAGGTTTAACATGCAAAACCTCTTTTTAATAAGCACAGAGCCAAATAAAGAGCCATTTTTATCTTGTTTTTGGAACTAAATGGGCCATAATACTCTACTACTCCAACAAAAGTCTTCCGTTTTCTTCTTCTCAGTTAGATACAATTCTTTCTTTTTCTATAGGGTATTTTAAGCCCCTAGGTCAAGTCATTCTGTATCACAGTTTATAAGACATTTCTTTTGCTATTTTAACTATTGTATCACAGTGATTCCTAAAGAGTGTCTCATCTACTTCTCCCAAAATTTTCTCTTATCTTTCCTTTAATGCTTTGTCCTTCTTCCTTATGACAGTCTTCATTGATTACTCCTGGCTTCCTTCTCTTCTATGCTTCTTGGGCTCAGCTTTTATACCAATAGCAACCAATCGGAATTGATTTATTCTCATCAGCAAACTGTCAGATTAACACATTTTGTCGGCAACTAACTGCCACTGGTGCCACAGCTTCCACCTATGACATGAGTATGTTTAAGGGTCTCAGTTTTCTGAAAGTCTTTCCAATCAAAAACTGATTTCAATTAACATAACCGGATTACTTTATGACAAATAAGACTTCAATTCTCATTAAAAGCTTTTTAGCTAAATATCTTACGTTAATAAAAAGGAAGAAAATTTCAGCCCCATCTTTCTACATACCATAGACAGATTTCCCAAGAACCCCGAAGACTGTGTAAGCCGAGGAGACCTCCCTCCAGTTCCAAGAATGCAGAAAACATCTGGCTGCCTTAGTAAGCTTCGGTTTGTTGGAGTAACTACTAGGAAGAGGTTAGTAAAAAGAATTCGAAATGCGTGAGCCTTGATCATGGAAGAAAACAAGCAAACAAACAATAAAGAATAATTTTCACTTTTCAATTATTTAGATTCTAACCAAATAAATACTTTCAATATTAACATTTCCATCATATGAAGATTCAACTTATTTTTCTAAATATGAACTTTTAGTACTACTGAGCCCACCAAGAAAAACTTTACTGCAAACAGAGATGCTTTCATTATAGCATAATTGAGCATAAAAAAAAGGGACACTAATGAGTCCATGAATTTGCCAAATTCTAATTTTATAAAGCATACTATAGTATAGAGGACATGGGCCCTGGAGTAAGCAGATTATGGTTTGAATTTTGGTTCCATTACTTACATACTTACCTAGCTATGTTATCTGCGTTAATCAACTTCTCTAAGTCTCACATTCGGTCTTGGCAAAATAGAGATAATACCTATGTCATAGTTAGTATGCATTTATGTAAAGAACAGTGACTTACACATGGTAAGAGTTCAACAAATAGTAACTGCAATCATTATTATTTGTTCTTAATTAAAGATAATTTATAAAATATAATATATATTACGGTATTAGTTGCTATTATTATTATCATTATTAAATGCTTTAAAAGCAAGAAAAAAAAATCTTACAAGGTTGTCGAAATGAGCTGGGAGTTCGGGGGATAACCTGGTCTCTTGGTGTAGTATTAGCAAAAATTTCATCTTGGGATGCCCGAACTACAGGAAAAGTTAAGAAAAGTTTTTCATGTAGAAAAGACACCATCAACCATATTTACACTATTCAAAATATGTGAATACATTTTTCAAGGGCAAGGTATTTTATGGCTACCATATTTTCTATGCAAAGAGTAAATAATTCCCTCTCCCCTTTAAATTCTCAGTTATCAGTCTTAGGTTGCTACACATTGAACTAAAAGTTGTTAGTCAGATTTCAAATAATAAAAAAAATCTAATCTCAGCAGAAGCTAACCACAGTATGATGGTTAGCAGTAAAATGGAACATCCTTATTTTCAGGGAAACATGAATCTCACTGAATTTCAGCATTATACTTACAAAAGAACACATCTGGGAAGTTAAAAAAAAAAAAAAAACTAAAACTAATGTCCATAGCATTTTATTATTATAGCTAGTGTTTAATATCTCTCATAAAAAGAAAAGTCTATAATCCTGATTCTAAACATGTTGCAATTTTTATAATCATGCTTAAAATGCAAAGGATACTTAAAACTCTCTTCTGAGCGCTCTGTTTTCGTGCAGTCCGAGTCACCTCTGCCTCCCGGATCACAGGAGATGACATCTCTCCAAAGTCACTCCTAAAATGGCATAATCAAGCTCATGTGAATGAAATGAGAATGTAGCATTTGCAAAAAAACTTTATCATCATGATTGGACCAAAGGATCCTAAGTCAGCCAAGATGCAGATCATCCCAGTAGCCAAGTCTTTGATATTTTTGTTGATAATGCCCCTCTGGCTCCAAATCCTGCTTATCCCTCAAAGTCCTGCTCAAATTTTACCTGCACAAAGACTTCTTTGACTTTCTAATACTTGTTATTTTCTCCTGTGGAATTACTTTAACACGTGGAATCTAAATCTATATTATAACACTGTTTTAGATAACTGCTTCATGAAGGTAAACCTTTCCTCTTTGGATTGAGGTCCCTAAAATTGCAGGAACTCTTAAAAGAATCTTCTGTAGTTTCCAAAATACTTCAAACCATGGATACTACTATTCAAGCTGGTGACTTGGGAGGCTAAGTAAAAAAGAAATCTAGTAAATTGGAGAGAAATGATCCTTCAAGTTTTTTCTCCCCAGACTACACTAAGGGTGTCTCCTGTCTCAGCACTACTGTAGTCACCATGCCCTTGTCATTCTCTGCCCAAAGTCTAGAAAATAAATTGTGTGAATTAAGAGGCCTGTATCTTAAGACAAGAATCTAATATTCATTTCCTCTACTTGAAAATCTTCAGATATCTATCTCTAGCCTACAGAATCAAGTCCAAATTTCCTAGCATGGTTTTTACAATCTGACCCCAGCTTACCAGTTCAGCCTTATATTCAGCCACAAACATCACTCCATACAAACATACACTGCATATGACCATTCAGCTACGCTTTCATATCCTTACACCTCTGTACATGTTGCTTCTTTTACAGAGGCCTACATTTGCCCCCTTGGTCTACCTGGTGAATACTTACTCATCAAACAGCCTCCTGGAGTCTAGAGACACACAGATCCAGGTTGGCAACTTGGTTCTTCTATTTGTAAGCTTCCTAACTAACCAAGTTCCTTAACCTTTTTTAGCCCCAATGTTAGGTGTAAAAAGAGGATCATAGTAGCTATCCTGACAGGATTGTTAGAAAAGTTAAATTAGCTAATAATATATTTAAAGCGTTTAAGTTACCAGTGTAGGCTACTGCTACTATTCAAACACCAACTAGAAAGTATTCTCCTTTGAGAGGTCTTCCTGATACCTCCCATGACAGGGAGACTTCATTGCTCCCCATTTCTTTTCCCACAGAGCAGTACAAAACACTTATCACTCCGTACTGCTCGGCTGTCTCCTCCACTACACATTCCCCCGAGGCCAAGAACCTTGAATAACTCATCTTTTACGCAGGTGCCTGGCATAAGCCAGGGTCATAGAAAGAATTCAATAACTATCTGGTGCTGGAACCTGTAATCAGAAAGTCTGGGCTGAGATCCCTGTTCCATCACTGACTGGCTCTGTGATCTCGGGCAGGTCACTCAGCATCTCGAATGCCGGGCCACCTCCTACCTCGCCCACCCCAGGAGCGAAAAATGTTGCGCGAAAGTAAGTAGGTGGCAGAGCCGCCGTGGGAACCAGGAGATCATCATTAGCCGTAACCCTTCCCGACCCAAGCGGCCTTTCTTCCATCAGCTGCAGTCTCCCAGCCCGGAAAAGGAGTCCTAGGGTCAGCACCCGGGCCCTCGTCGGCTTCCTCTGGGAGTCGGGTTTCACCTGTTTCGTTCCTCCAGCACCCTGGAGGGACAAGTGTCCGGGATCGGCCGTCACCACCAAAACTGACCTGTCCATGGCTATAGCCTTCTCCCACCGAGAACCTTGAAAACTCAGTCCCAGCCTAGCCGCCGCGTTTCAGCCTTCCCGCTCTCCGGAAGTAAACCCTTTGACCCGGAAGCAAACCCTTTGACCCGGAAGCACGTCCTCGCTAAGCCGCTGTAGAAAAAAGAGGCGAGGGGCGGGAGGGGAGAAGAAACAACGTTCCCATTCGGAGCATGCGCAGCTTCTTCCGCCTGCCGCCGCTTGTCCGGTCTGCGCAGGCGCAAAGGTGTGCCAGCGGTTGACGTCGCTGGGCGGGGCGGGGCAGGACCGGGGTGGGGAAGGGGGCGGGGCCTGACCGTTTCGCGTCGCTGTGCGGCCGCCACTTTGCTTGACTGGCATTTATGGGCGTGGTCCAGGCGCCGGGGTTATCCTGCTGGGATACTTGACGTATATTGATAGTCTAGAAAAATGTGAAGTCATTTCCTGGTATTTTCTGTCAGAAACAGCCTGGACCTGGAATTCTGACGTGCAATCTCTGCGCTACACCTCGGGGGTCCCTGTCTCTCTCTTACTGTACTCACCTTGTTTGAACTGTAGTGTAAACCTCCTACAGTTTTTGAAATTGTTTTCCATAATGGCTATTTGTTCTTTACTTGGTATTTTTCCCTATTAAGGAGAAAACGATCACCTGTCTTAAAAAAGCATAAAAGATGTTGGTATTGCCCTCTATTTCAAAGTGCAGGATAGGCAAAAAGTATATTCTGGCCCTGAAGGAATCAGTCGAAGTTTTGCCTTAGGCATTTACATTCCACTCTAATCCTGGGAAATGTTCTAGGAAGGCTTCTTCATACCTAATTCCCGCTGAGACGACGTGGGGTTTTGAAGAAACGTGGCTTTGGGCTCCATCTAGGCTTGAAACCTCTGCGCTGCAGATTCCTCATCTGTAGAACAGAGGTAACGCCTTTATCGCAGAGTTGTTGGGAGGATTAAAACGAGATGTCAAATGTGCATTGCACATGGTAGTCATCGAAATGTTAATCTTCTTCTCCTCCAATAACTACTTGGGTCTCACCCTAGTGCTCTCTCATTTTTCCCATATCCTAATTTTCTTGTACAAAAGAACGCTTTTCTCTTATGGAAAATGAAATGTGGTCTTAATGGTTTTTGTCAGTGCCAGAGGCAGGTTTATTCAAAGTATGAGCCAGTGTTTCAGGTTCTTGCCATGTGTCCCCAGGCAAGTGAATGCCAATGCGTTTTATTCATGTAATGTACTTGAAGTGATTGACCATAAGGCACACAATAAAAGTGAAGAGCAGCTTTGGGCAAAGGATTAGCTCGGTGTTCAGTTCATATGCAAAGAGGGAACACTTGTTAAAAAGTGCACTGGGGTTCACTTTTGAAACACTCGATTAGTAGGCATAAACACCATACTGAAACTGCACAACTCGGATGGGATTCGAACCCAGCCAAAACTCAGACTTGGACTTGAACCCACTTTTAATTGAAATCCCACACCTGGTCTCAGGACTTAATGAAGCTCAGGGTCTTTATGTCTCGTTACAGAAAGAATTCAGTGAGAGACAAAGTGATAGGTAAGAAGTGGATTTATTTAGAGAGATACACATTCCACAGACAGAATGCAGTCCATCTCAAAAGGCGAGAGTGAGCCCCGAAATATGGGGTGGTTAGTTTATGACTGGGTAACTTCATAGACTAACAAGTGGGAGGATTATTCCAACTATTTTGGGGAAGGGATGGGGATTTCCAGGAACTGGGCCCCGGCCCACTTTTTGGCCTTTTATGGTCGTCCTGGAAAATGTCATGGCGTCTGTGGGTGTGTCATTTAGATGCTAATGTATTACAATTACAATGAGTGTATAATGAGACTCAAGGTCTACTGGAAGTTGAATCTTATGCCATCTTGGACCTAGTTGGTTCTAACCAGTTTATGTCTTGTCCTCAATAGTTAGGCATTCTTTTAATGTGCCCTGCCCCCTTCCCTTCTGTTTCAGTTTTACGCCACTACATTTTGGGGTGGTTTGTTATGTAGCAATAGATAACTGGAACAAGTGGGATCAGACTATAACACTGTTTTATAATCTGCTTTTTCACTTAACAGTATGAACATTTTAATCATATCAAATATTTTTCATCTGCATCATTGTCAATTTAGCCAAATATTTTGAAAGAGGAAAATTTGTCTCTATTTACACTGACAATGCAACTTAACACAGTCTGACTTCAACCCTCACTGCTAAAATAAAACTGCTCCAAACAAGGTCACCAATGCTCTCTTTGTCAATAAAAGTTTGTTTTTCATCTCTCATCATCTTGGGTGCATTTGACACTGCAGACCACTCTCTTCTCTGCCACAGTCCTGTCCCTAGGTCTCATGACTTTCCTCATGAGCTTTTTTAAGTCTTCTCTGGCTTCTCTTGACTAGTTTCCTATGTGGGCTTTTGAAATCTGCCTTTCCCTTAAATGTTAATTCATTTTCTCCAGAATTCTGACCTAAGCTCTCTTTTCTTCAACTCTGCACTGTCCTCAGGCTTTTTTTTTTTTTTTTTTTGAATTATTTATGTATTTATATTTGGCTGTGTTGGGTCTTCGTTTCTGTGTGAGGGCTTTCTCTAGTTGTGGCAAGCGGGAGCCACTCTTCATCGCGGTGCGCGGGCCTCTCACCGTCGCGGCCTCTCTTGTTGTGGAGCACAGGCTCCAGACGCGCAGGCTCAGTAGTTGTGGCTCACGGGCCTAGTCGCTCCGCGGCATGTGGGATCTTCCCAGACCAGGGCTCGAACCCGTGTCCCCTGCATTGGCAGGCAGATTCTCAACCACTGCGCCACCAGGGAAGCCCTGTCCTCAGGCTTTAAACTACCAACTCTTTCCTCCCAGATTCCCAATCTATAGTTCTAGCCCATATCTTGCTTTTTGTATTCCAGACTCATACGTCCAATTGCTTACTGGGCATGTTCACTTTGAGGATACAGAGTATCTGAAATTTAACATGTTCTAATTCTAAAACAGCAGTTTTCTTCTTTGAGCTCAAAACATTGCAAACATGCTATTAAAATTTCATAATATTCTTTTTATCTAAAGAAGTAGAATTACAGTAAGATTAAGTAATTTACTTCAGGTCATGGGCTTGAACTAAATTGAATCACAAGCCAAAAGGATAGTAAATAACATGAATCATGAATTAAATACAAATACCAGATTTTGGGTGAACCAAAACCACATGTAGGTTTTAAGACCTAGCTTGGCTCAGGAGACAATATTGCCTGGCGGTTAAGAGCAGTCTTGGAAATCAGGTTTCCCAGGTTTAAATCTCAGTTCTGCAGTTTATCAGCTATTTAACTATTCTAAACCTCACGTCTATATAAATGAAAATATTCTCTTAGGGTAATTGTGAGGACTAAATACAAAAATAGCAATAGAGCAAAGTGGTCAAAAGCTCAGACTTGAGAGTTGGATTGACTTGGGTTACATCCTAGCTCCACCACCGCATACCAGCTACATGACCTTGGGTGCAAGTGTGTGCCTCAGTTTATTCTTTTTGGGTGTAATAATAGTATGAAATCATAAAGTTGTTAGGAGGATTTAGTGAGTTAATATGTGTAAAGCCTTAGAATAGTACCAGGCATTATATGTGTGGCATATTATACATGTTCAAAAATTATCAGTTCATTTTGCAACATCAAACTTAAGACATAGAGAAAGAGACATTAGTAACATAGATTGAACTGAACTAATTCCAATCCTTTTTTTTTGCCTCTGATGCAGAAGCATTTTTCCCTGTTTATATAAAGATCTCAAAATAACTAATACTTTATCTTGATAAATATAAATATAATTGCAAAGTCTCCTTTTGTTCTCCATATAAAGCAGTCCAGTGGTTATAATCCTGAAGAATCCTTTATTCAACCATTCACAAATAATTATCAAGTGTCAATTATGTACCAGGCACTGTGCTTGCAGCTGGGAGATATTGACTGGGGAAAAGGACATTTGCTGATTTAAAAAAAAAAAAAAAAATCATGTAAACTTACCTATTCAAATATACATAATTGATCATAAACTTGGAATACATAAATATTTTAGATTACCATTATAGTCACCAAATACAATTTGGCATTTTTTTTTTCCCCCCTTTGGTCGTGCTGTGGCTTGTGAGATCTTAATTCCCTGTGGAGTCCTAACCAATGGACCACCAGGGAATTCCCTGGCCATTATTTTCTTAAAATATTCTTACTTAAAACCTGTTATGAGGTAAAACTGTTAGATCTCGTAAATTGATATTAGGGCCTGATTGGCAATGTTTTATTCTTTTTTTTTCCTTTTTGATGTCGACCAGCTCTTTTAGCTCTTTTATTTATTTATTTTAAAAAATTGTGATGACATATATATCACATAAAATTTACCATTTTAGCCATTTCCACGTGTGCAGTTCAGTGGCATTAAATACATTTCACATTATTGTGCTAGGAAATATTTTAGTCTTAAACATAGAAACCAAATTATAAACCAAAATAAATCCAAAATTATTTTTTATTTAATTTGGCTTCCTGCTCAAGATGCATCAGATCTTGGTAGTCAGAATAAAATGCTGACACACATTTAATGCACAAGTAGCAGTGATATTGTAAAGCAGTTATACATCAGTGATGGGAAGGAAAACAGAGCTTTGAATGGATTTTAGGGGGAATCTGCAAGATATGAGTTTGGTCCGGAGAGAACAGGGAGCAAAAATAGAAAAATGTTAAATTTCAAGAAGAAGCAGCTCATGAATCAGGGGAGTAAAAAAATATTTAAGTGTGGAGCGTAAACCGTGTGTGCCCTCGAAGATACAGATGTGTTATCGGAACCTCACATATAGGAGAAACGCTAATGGAAGGACTCCCTGAGACACTGATAGGAGTCTAGGAAAGGATGTGGTCATGGTGGTGATAGCAGGAAGCTATTGATTGAGTACATTATGTCTTTTCCGATATGACATTTTTTGCCGGGGGTGGGGTGGGGGTAGTATCTGGTTTGAAGGAAAATGCTTTACCTTGAGGTCAAATGGGGTCAAAGTTTAAATACGGAGCCTAGTTGACCCTTGTGTGTCTATCTTGCCTGTAAAGCAGAGAGTGTAGTGTAGCGTAGTGGGTAGGGTCTTGTCAGTTCATATTTGATGAGTTATTTCACCTCTTTACACTTCAGTTTCCTCTTCTGCAAAACTGAGATAAGAGTATTGTCCTCAGAAGTTTGTACGCGTGATTAAATATTATTTATGTAGCAATTTGAGAGGTGGCACAGAACACAAAGACTCCTTGGGTTGAATCCTGGCTCCCCCACTTACTCAGTGGAGCCTTGAACAAACTACCTCTCTGCTTTTTTATAACATAAATGATAGTACTTACCTGAGAAATTTATCGTGAGGATTAAATGAGTTTACACAGACAAATCACTTAGAACAGCGTTTGGTCTATAATAATCAATAAACATAGACTAATATTATAATGCACCACGTATAGTAAATATTTAGTATGTGTTTGCTCTTTTGTTCAGCTCCAAGAAGGCAGGGACCGTATCTGTTTTATTCATCTCTACCTTTTGTCACTTTGTAGGTGCTCAAATTTTTTTGAATGAGTGGGTCATTTCCAATCAATACAACTGCATTCAATTCCTCAACAAATATTGTAATAAGAATATCTACATTTATATAATCAGACTGAATTTATTTTCATTTATATTATATTCTATCATATATAGATACCTCACAGTACTCTATACCAGTTCAAAAGAGTTCTTTGTCATCTTAGTCTTGTGGAGCTTAAAAACAGGAAGAACTCTTGAATAATTTATGTGTTATAGCTTCTCTTAATCCTTTCAAATTGTGTTCAATGTGAAGAGGAAAACAGAATGGTGAAATGTAAAACTTCATAATTTCAAGTTACTCTGTTATTGCTAAATTGTGATTTAAACAGTGATGTCTGGGAGATTTTTAACATGAAATCATAAATATGTTATTGCTTCTTAGAATTCTGACAGTAAGGGTGAGCTCAATACAGGTTTCACTGCAGCTTGTGCTTCTACTGTTGAAAGCATAGAGCAGTCAGTGACATTTTTAAGGTGGTAGTGAATTTGCTGACAAAAAGTTTGCCGGACAAATAAATCAATTGCAGTGACTCTTTACAGACATCTCAGGCGTCATCAATAGTGAACATGATATTGGGGGCGATCAAAAAACTAAAATCGTTAATCCCTGTTGATACAGGACATGCTCCAGCTAAACTACGAAACTATTATTGCAGCTTCTGCATTTTGCTTTGCTGTTTTCGCATACTTCTCTGCTTGGCATAGAAATTCTGTAAATCAAATACGCACTCACATTCCTGATGAATGATTTCTTAGGGCCTTTGAGACAGCATTGCTTTGTTCTGTTTTCTCTAAATAGCATGATTTATACTCTATTTAGCTTTTAATATGAAAAGAAGGTAGCTAGCATAAACCTTACCCCATAAATTCGACTGGCTAAAAAAAGTCACATTAAAAATTTTTTTTCGGGCTTCCCTGGTGGCGCAGTGGTTGAGAGTCTGCCTGCTAATGCAGGGGACACGGGTTCGAGCCCTGGTCTGGGAGGATCCCACATGCCGCGGAGCAACTAGGCCCGTGAGCCACAACTACTGAGCCTGCGCGTCTGGAGCCTGTGCTCCGCAACAAGAGAGGCCGCGATAGTGAGAGGCCCGCGCACTGCGATGAAGAGTGGCCCCCGCTTGCCACAACTAGAGAAAGCCCTAGCACAGAAACGAAGACCCAACATAGCAATCAATCAGTCAATCAATAAATAAATCTTTAAAAAAAAAAAAAAAATTTTTTTTCTTATAATGGTCTTACTTCTGACTGAGCCCTCATCCTCCCTGGTTTGGTGGGTTGAAGGCAGGAAATTCAACCTCACACATCACAGGGGTTCTTTCCTCTTCTCTAGGGTTTGCATAAGAATCCATGCGGTGGCTTCTATGGTGCTAAGAACACAGATAATGGCATTCAGCCTTCAGTCCACTTTACCAAATGCAGGTCATTGTCCAGATCTCTGTGTCTGACAGTCAGAAAGATGGGAGGCACGTGCTGCATACCCAGTGAGGTGGAAGAGGGTAGGGAGGGGTTAAAAGAACACAGCGAAAACTAACACATCATTATCTAAATGAAAACCTTTTGAGAAACAATGTAACAAGTAATTTAAAAACTTGAATGGATCCCATATATGTACAATTATCTTTTTCTATAAGTAAATATCCTCTAATTAGATGATCTATGAAAATGTATGCTATGAATCTATTCTTTAACAACAACACAATTTTCAAGAGGTTATTTATTTATTGGCCATGCTGTGTGGCATGCGGAATCTTAGTTCCCCAACCAGGGATTGAACCCGTGTCCCCTGCATTGGGAGTGCAGAGTCTTAACCACTGGACCACCAGGGAAGTCCCAAGGGGTTATTTTAATGATTGAAAATGTAGTATATTTAGTTTGTAAATCAAGAGCAGGCATGGACTTTCAAAATACTTTGAGGATATTTTGAGCTACAAACATATTGACATATAAGAGCCAACTATGCAGGTTCTATAAATAGAAGAGCATTTAAAAGCATAAAATGATAAAATGTAAGTATTGGCAGTGCACTATAATGCCAAGAAAACCTGGGTCTGTCTTGAACACTGCCCTTGAAACTTGTTAGGAAGCTGGAGTCTGTGCCACAAAAGGGCATTAGGTACGTCTGTGCTTAGAAATCTGTCCTGGCTTCCTATTTGCAATTTTTAAAAGATTGAGTTTAATCTTCAGGAAACTGCCTGCCATCCTTGGGGAGTCCTTCTGCTTCTTTGTCCTTCACAAGATCAACTGAAGTTCTTCAGCTGTGTAAGAAGACTGAATTTCAGGTAATAGAAGAAAGTTAAACTCCTTTTGCTTTTTGAATGATGACTTAATTTTTTCTGATTTAGCTATGAAGTTATGACTTAATTACTTAATTTTTTAAAAAATTATTTTTACTTAAAGATAGTATAAGAATGTTAGGGAAAAAGAAATAATTCAAAAGTCATCCATATTACTATGGCTAGGACAGTTATTTTTATTATTGCACATTATCCCCCATATGTTGATATTCATATTTTACATATAGCAATGAGATTCATATAGCTTTTAAAATTTATATTCCAGAAACTGTTATTTACTTGACACTGACAATGAGGAATTCTCTATGCCTTTGAGATCCTGTTTTGTTTTCCCACAGCTGTATTTTTGCTTTTCTTCCCCTACCTACTCAGATCCCCCTAACTCTAAATTCCTCAACCCTCCCCTCCTCTAAAACCATGTTAACAACCTGGAATGTATTTTTCAGTACCTTTTCCAGGCTCATGTAACACACACACATGTAACACAATCCTTCCATGTATTTTGCTTTGTTCACTTTAAATACCTCATAGAAATCCCTCTAAATCAACCATTAAAAATCAAACTTGGGGACTTCACTGGTGGCGCAGTGGTTAAGAATCTGCCTGCCAATGCAGGGAACACAGGTTCAAGCCCTGGTCCGCAAAGATCCCACATGCCACGGAGCAACTAAGCCTGTGCGCCACAACTGCTGAGCCTGCGCTCTAGAGCCTGTGAGCCACAACTACTGAGCCCACACACCGCAACTACTGAAGCCCGCGTGCCTAGAGCCCGTGCTCCACAACAAGAGAAGCCACCACAAAGAGAAGCCCACGCACCCCAACGAAGAGTAGCCCCTGCTCACCGCAACTAGAGAAAGCCTGGGTATAGCAACGAAGACCCAACGCAGCCAAAAATAATAAACAAATAAAATAAAATAAACTTTATAAAAAAAAAAATCAAACTTGGACTGCCCTCGTGGCGCAGTGGTTAAGAATCCTCCTGCCAATGCAGGGGACATGTGTTCAAGCCCTGGTCTGGGAAGATCCCACATGCCGCAGAGCAACTAAGCCTGTGCGCCGCAACTACTGAGCCTGCACTCTAGAGCCTGTGAGACACAACTACTGAGCCCGTGTGCCACAACTACTGAAGCCCACGTGCCTAGAGCCCGTGCTCCGCAACAAGAGAAGCCACTGCAATGAGAAGCCCTTGCACTGCAACAAAGAGTAGCCCCTGCTTGCAGCAACAAAGACCCAACGCAGCCAAAAATAAATAAATAAATATATTAATTAAAAAAAAAAAAATCAAACTCTTTTTTTTTTTTTTTTGGCTTGTAGGGTCTTAGTTCCCCGACCAGGGATTGAACTCTGGCCTTCTGCAGTGAGAGCGGCGAGTCAACCACTGGACTGCCAGGGAATCCCCTCAAACTCATTTTTAATGGCTGCATAATATTCTCTGTTATGAATGCATCATAATTAATTTAATCATTCTTTTGATGGTCATTCACCCTATTTCTGTTTTTCTACTACACTGTAGCAGTAAAGTACATATATATATACTTTTATTTCTTTGGTGTAGCTATCAGGAGTAGGATAGCTGGGTCAAATAAGCCTACTTTGACTTTCAATAGGTAATGGCAGATAGCAAATTAAAATTTTTGCTTACCAAAGGCTCTACAAGGCACATTTCCATCAGCAATATATGACTCCTTTCTTGCCCTCTAACCTCTCCTCTGGGCTTGTGGTGTTATCTTTTTGCAAATTTTCCCCGTGTGTTGGGTTCTTTGGTATATTGTTTTGCATCTCTCTGTCTACAAGTTAGTTTGAGCATTTTTTTTTTTTAATGTTTATGGGCCATTTGAATTTGCTCTCCTCTGAACTGCCTAGAAATATCTTTCGCCCATTTTTCTTTTGGATTGTTTCATCTCAATTCTTAAGAACCTTTTGTATTTTATAGATATTAACCCTATATATTTTGTTATATTTTCCCAAATGAACTGACTTTGTAATATATTTTGTCAAATTTTAAATCTATAAATTCCTTAATTTCATTATCTTAATTTAAATATATAAAATATTTTAAAAATATTTATTTATTGACTGCTTCAGGTCTTAGTTGCGGCATGCAGGATCTTTCGTTGTGATGCGTGGGCTTAGTTGCCCCGTGGCACGTGGGATCTTAGTTCCCCAAACAGGGATCGAACCGGCGTCCCCTGCATTGCAAGACGGATTCTTAACCACTGGACCGGCCACCAGGGAAGTCCCATAAATATATAAAATATTTTAATTTAAAAATAGCTTTTGAGTTTCTTAAATTGGCTAAGAAAGTCTCCCCTATCTCTAGACTACACTTCCAGTCTCTTAGATTTCTTTGTTTTACTTTATATTAAAAAAATTTAATATATCTGGAATTTGCTTTTTGTGCGATATAGGGGTTGCACTTTCATTTGCTTCAAATGGATAGCTAGTTGTGCCAGCATTTACTAAGAAATTCCTTCTTACTGAAATACAATTTTGTCACATATTAATGTTATATACTAGAATCTACTTCTGGACTCAGTTCTACTCTACTAATTAATGTTATTTCTTTTTAAAAAATATTTATTTATTTTTGGCTGTGTTGGGTCTTAGTCACGGCAGGCAGGCTCTTAGTTGAGGCGCGCGGGCTTCTATAGTTGTGTGCGGGCTCAGTAGTCCCGCGGTATGTGGGAGCTCAGTTCCCTGACCCGGGATTGAACCCAGGTCTGCTGCATTGGAAGGCGGATTCTTTACCACTGGAGGGCCAGGGAAGTCCCTTAATGTTATTTCTTCTTTCACTTGAACTTTAAGATCATTTAGTTCAATTTCAAAACTTCACCAGTTGAAATTCAAATTGGAATCATATTACATTAAAATGTTAATTTGGGGGAATTGATATTTTATGATATTGTCTTCCTATTCAAGAATATAGTTTGTTCAGATCTTGATTTATGTTCTTTAATGACTTTATAATAGCTCTTTCTTGTTTGCTTTATTCCTTGAGACATTTATAATTTTTGTCTGTTACAATATTTACCCTCATATCAACTTCTAAGTGCTTATTGTGAATATAGAAAAAAAAAGCTATTGATTTTTGGTATATTTATTTTGTATCCAGCTACCTAAGTTCCTGAATAATTCTAATTGACTTTTTGAGCTTTTCAAGTATTTATTTATAATAACTTCATTTTCTAGTGTTTATAATGTTTTATTCTATTGATTTAAGGCATCCATTAGCACTAATAGGGGACACTAATATCCCCTATTTCATAGCATCGTTTTGAAGGCTAAATAAAAACCTGTAAAGTGCTTAGAGCAGTGGGTGGCACATGGTAGGGGTCCAAGAAATAACTAATATTGTTATTACTTCTAAACTATCAGAGTTTATGAGTTCTTGAATCCCAAGTTTCTCACCAGAACATCATGCCAAAGAACAAGAATTCAGCTATCACTTGATGGTTTTTCTTATTCTTTCATCATTCTCCATTTAAATTGGTTTTGGGGAGCATGGGTAACAGGTTTCTTAAGCTTTTATTTGTGATTCCCTCACCTTGATAGGATGACAGGAAAGGAGAGCAGAGAAATAGTCTATGTTTGGGGATGATTCCATAGATTGTTATGTAATAATAACAGATTAACAAAAAAAATAAAAATGATTACATAATAATGTTATTATTTTATAACAATCTCTGGAATCATTATTATTCCACAGATTACCTTCCTTTGGAAAAGAGACGTTATAGTCAAACTAGGTTTAAGGCTAGATACTGAATATGTTTTGGTTTAACTCATGGGGTGTTTTTGAATTTGTGTGCAGGTCAAGGAGACCTGTCACAAAATCTTTTGCTTCCTAGAATTTGTTACCTTTCTTCCTCGAAGTGAGATAAAGCAGTTGAGCCAATTGTGACTAATTCTACTGCTCCTCTCAGTGAGTTTCACAAGCAACTGAGCCAAGAAAAAAGTCCTTCCTTACGATGTAATAGCCTTGGGGAGATGAACTCTAGGGTAGCTATAGCTCTCTTCCGGCAGACAGTGGGGCGGGGAGGTGGCACTGTAAATTGTCTTCAATTTCCAGGGCTGACATGGTTTGACATTTTACTTCTATCTTATTTGGATGACATCCCGAGACCTGTCCTCTTTACCCTCCCTGAACAAGAACCTTGGCAGGGGGCCCAGGGCAACAAAATCATTAACTCTGTATCTGGCATTAGCCACATCCTGCTAAGGAGAGGATGCCCTGACCATCAGAATATCCTGTACTGGTTCAGAGTGGAAGGATGAAGGGAGGGGTGATGGGTGCCTCTTCCTTCTTTAGTGCCATCCTCTATGACAGCACTGGTGGAATGAAATTAACGGCATGGTGGTAGCCAATATCATCTCTTTCTGAACAACTTAAGAGCTAGCTGTTAAGTGTTTGACATAGTAATTACCAGCTGGTCTAGCTTCTGCAGGAGCCCAAGATGCATTTCAGGAATCATAACTGTCTTTTAGTCTAATAAAATAGACTCTATGTCTCCAGTTAAAATCTTGCACAATCCAAGTCATGCTTTAGTGAAGTCAGAAAACCCAACGGAATAAATGAACAAAGTGAGAACTTTTTCCAGAATAGTTCTGGTAGAGAATGACTGAATCAACTTCTGGGAACTATAAGTTTGTATCTTAAACACGTAAACCCCACAGATGGTTACTGTCTCCTTTTACCATTACTTCAAATAGTTACCAGAAATAGTGAACAGATAAGGCCTATCTGGAGAAGGTTCAAAGTCATTTTTGAGAAACCTCACAGAAACCTAATGCAGGATGTACTAACAAATATAAAACCCCCAAATCCCACTGGGTTGAATTAATCCCTTATTTGCTTGAATGTTCAATGTACTTTATTCCAACCAAATGAATTTTTATCATTTAATTCTTGTGCCCATCCATTGCTCCCATTTCTAAAAACAAAGAAAGCAAGAAAGGCAGTAAATGAAACATGCAATTCAGTGCAGAGGTTGAATAAAATCTGAATCATGACACTGGTTTCAGAAGCACTCATTTTCTTCTAATATGAATCATTTATGTCTGATTGAAGGTGAGGGAGTGAGATGGAGGCAAAACGCTTTTTGTGTCTAGAAATGAAAAGAAGAGAAAATAAAGTTTACTATTTATATCACTCCTAAAACTAAGTCAGTAGAAGGGGGAAGTTTCTGTCATCACTGAATAATATAAAATGTCGGGTAGACTGGATGTGTGCTAACCCAAGTGGAAGGTAATTCAGTGGGATAATGGTTAACAGCATTTCATGGACACTATATTGGTTCTGGAATTGTGGAACTAGCCCAGACTGGACCTCTTATTGATTCATGAAGGTCTCCTCTGACTTTAGGTTTCCCTTAGAAGGATCTCTGCAGAGTAGCTTAATTCTGGGGCTTTCCTAGGTGGGATCTCTCTAGGGAGACCCTTAGGTCTGCTGATTCAATTTGGCATGTTTCGGATTATCCTAGAGTAGACCCATGCTGGTCTTTGTTACTGCAAAATGAGTAAAATGCTGTGTAGTAGGCTGATAATGGCTTCCAAAGATATATTCCCATCCTAATCCCCAAACCTGTGAATGCTACCTTCATTTGAAAAAAGGATCTTTGCAAGTGTGATTAAGGATCTTGAGATTATCCTGGATTATCCGGCTATGCCCTAAATGCCAACATAAATGTCCTTAAAAGACAGATGAGACACAAAGGCGATATGAAGATGGAGGCAGTTTGGAGTGATTGCGGCCTAATGCCCACGAATGCTGGCAGCAAGGAATGACTTCTCTCTTGGAACCGCTAGAGGGAGCGAGGCTTCGCCAACACTTTGATTTTGGACTTTGGGCCTCCAGAACTGTCACAGAAAGTTTGTTGCTTTAAGTCACCAAATTTGTGGTAATTTGTTATAGTAGCCCTAGGAACTAACACATACTGCTTAGCTAGGACACCAATGTCTTTTTAGAAAATAATAGAAACAAGTCAACAACATATGAGAACCCAGTTAATAAATAATAATTTACCACCCTAATGCATTTTTGTGGGTAAAACACCAAAGTGCCATTTAAGAAAGACAAGAGGAACAAACATGTTTGTATCACTGGAAATGTAGGTGGAGAAATATTTCAATGACATGTATTTGAAAGATGCCTTGTGGACGTGGTACAGCTGAATTTGAAGTTTGTCAATACTGGCTCTGAAACAGACTTTATACAGGCATACCTCACTTTATTACAATTAGCAGATTATTGTGTTTTTTACAAACTGAAGGTTTGTGGCAACCCTGCAGCAAGCAAGCTTATTGGAACCATTTTTCCTACAGCATTTGCTCACTTCGTGTCTCGGTGTCACATTTTGGTAGTTCTTGCAATATTTCAAACTTTTTCATTATTATTATATTTGTTATGGCCATCTGTGATCAGTGATCTTTGATGTTACTATTTTAATTGTTTGGGGTGCCACAAATCATGCCCATATAAGGCCTCGAACTTAATAAATGTTGTGTGTGTTCTGACTGTTCCACTGATTGGCCATTCCTGTCTTGCCCTTTCCTCAGGCCTTCCTATTCCCTGAGACACAACAGTATTGAAATTAGGCCAATTAATAACCCTACAATGGCCTCTAAGTGCTCAACTGAAAGAATGTGTTGCATGTCTCACACTTTAAATCAAAAGCCAGAAATGATTAAGCTTAGTGAGGAAGGCATGTCCAAAGCCTCTTGTACCAGACAGCCAAATTGTGAGTGCTAAGGAAATTAAAAGTGCTACTCTAACGAACACACAAATGATTAGGAAATTAAACAGCCTTATTGCTGATACGGAGAAAGTTGCAATGGTCTGGATACAAGATTAAACCAGCCACAACATGCCCTTGAACCAAAACCTAATCCAGAGCAAAGCTCTAACTCTTCAATTCTAAGAAGGCTGAGAGAGGTGAAGAAACTGCAGAAGAAAAGTTTGAAGCTGGCAGAGGTTGGTTCTTGAGATTTAAGATGCCATCTGCATAACATAAAAGTGCAAGGTGAAGCAGCAAGTGCTAATGTAGAACCTGCAGCAAATTATCTAGAAGATCTAGTTAAGATAATTAATGAAGGTGGCTACACTGAACAACACTTTTTTTCCACACACACACACTGTACTTTATTTTTACAAGGGATAAACAGACTGACACCAAGCATTGTAAAAAATGCTACATTTTCAATGTAGACAAAACAGTCTTCTATTGGAAGATGCCATCTAGGACTTTCATAGCTAGAGAGAAGTCAATGCTTGGCTTCAAAGCTTTAAAGGACAGGCCGACTCTCTCGTTAGGAGCTAATGCAGCTGGTGACTTGAAGTTGAAACCAATGCTCATTTACCATTCTGAAAATTCTAGGGCCCTTAAGAATTATGCTACATCTACTCTGTGCTCTATAAATAGAACAGTAAAGCCTGGATGACAGCACATCTGTTTACAACGCGGTTCACTGAGTATTTTCAGCCCACTGTTGAGACCTACTGCTCAAAAAAAAAAATATTCCTTTCACAATAGTACTGCTCATTGACAATGCACCTGGTCACCCAGGAGCTCTGACAGAGAGGTACAAGGTGATTCATGTTGTTTTCATGCCCGCTAACACAACATCCATTCTGCAGCCCATGGATCAAGAAGTAATTTTGACTTTCAAGTCTTATTATTTAAGAAATATATTTCATAAGGCTATATAGCTGCCATAGTGATTCCTCTGATGGATGTGGGTAATTTGAAAATCTTCTGGAAAGAATTCACCATTCTAGATGCTATTAAGAACATTCCTGATTCGAATGGCTATCATTAAAAAGTCTACGCGAATAACAAATGCTGGCAAGGGTATGGAGAAAGGGGAACGCTCCCACACTGTTGGTGGGAATGTAAATTGGTGCAGCCACTGTGGAAAACAGTATGGAGGTTCCTTAAAAAACTAAAAATAGAGTTGCCATATGATCCAGCAATCCCACTAATGGGTATATACCTGGACAAAACTATAACTGGGGCTTCCCTGGTGGCGCAGTGGTTGAGAATCTGCCTGCCAATGCAGGGGACACGGGTTCGAGCCCTGGTCTGGGAAGATCCCACATGCCGTGGAGCAACTGGGCCCGTGAACCACAACTGCTGAGCCTGCGCGTCTGGAGCCTGTGCCCCGCAACAAGAGAGGCCGCGACAGTGAGAGGCCCGCGCACCACGATGAAGAGTGGCCCCTGCTTGCTGCAACTAGAGAAAGCCCTCGCACAGAAACGAAGACCCAACACAGCCAAAAATAAATAAATTAATTAAAAAAAAAAAGAATGCTGTATTCTCTGACTATAGAAGGCTATTTGCTGCCTTCTACGCCCTTGTCTTTGTAACAGCAATCCTTTGTACTCCAACCTTTCTCCTCCCCATCCCACTGAGGCCAGGCTTTCTTATATTTCTTTCTCTATACTTAATCCTTATGAAAATAATTTCATTCACACTCATGGTTTCGGTTGCCTCCTGTATGTCAATGACTTCAAAGTCTAACTGTTAAAATCCACCTCTCCTCAGAAGATACCCTTTAAAACATTTCACTTAAAATAAACTTCATCATACCAAAAAGTTGTTCCGCTCATGCACTAAAAACCACGATTCCTTGTTGGCTTCTGTATTTTATCAGCATTGGTTTCAATCTCTCTGGTTTGGCTCATATAACCCGGTATTTCACTCTTTCCTTCAGCTCCCACATCTAAGCCATTAAACAATTCTCCAGTTATTCCTTTTTAAAACTTTGTGGGCTCCCCTTCTCACCACAGCTCCAACGCTATCACTTCATGCTTACAAACCCGAGCAGCCTACAAACTGGCTGGGTTACCTCCAGCTCGACCATTATACCTCCTGAGCTATCTTTCACACAGCTGTCAAAATCTGTTGATTAGTCATATTACTCCCACTCTATGTTGTACCCATCTGACCTTGCTCCATTTCCAGTATGGAAAGACACTCATTTTTTTCTGCCAGCCATGTAGTTTTCCATCACTGGTTGATTTGCTCAGAGAATCTAATTAACACTGACCTGAGTAAAACGAACAGAAACATAAATCAAATAGTCCATACAAGCAAAATACAATTTTTACTCCTAGTCACTTGGATTAGTGTGGATAATGGAGCATGAACTCTCTGTGGTTAGATATGAGGTACTAGATTTTTGCTTATTTGATACTTTCTGACTGGCCTTCCCCACCACTGATACATTAAGCACCTTGCCAGCAGGGACTGGGTTTATTCTCTCATTTACTTTTTGCTACTCCCCTCTCCTCTAAGCACAGCACATTTCACATTCAACAGTCTGACAGAAACAGAGTTTCCTGTTCTGAACTTAGTGCTCCCAGGGGGCATAAACTACCACACTATAAATAGAAAGTTCAATGGGTAATAATGGTAGATGACAAAAACACTGAAGGCTTTGATGTCTGCCTATTTAAAAAACTGCTGTACCCTTTTGATGTAAGTGAATACTCTATTCACATTAAAATCTTGTATGATCTGCCTTGTTTAGTCTTCAGGAAAAAACCTGCATTTTGACCCAAATGCTGAATATGGATAATTATTTCATTTAAGTCACTGTATGAGGAAAATCAGGTTAAACTAGGTTTGTAATATAACAAAACAGTAAAAATTCTCTCCACACCCTTTCAAAGAAATCAGAATAGAGAAATTAACTGCCTACAAATGATAACATCTTTATACATATTAAAAATGATACCATGCTTTTCTAAATTCAAGTTGTCCCAAATAGAAAGTTCTGAGGCAGTTTGACTGTTTTACCAATTGAGTTTTGCTCATTTGTTGACTCCTCCCTCCCACCAATAGAACGTAAGCTCCACATGAGCAGAACATCCCTGCTGCATCCATGCTAGCATAGTGAACAGTGCTTGAACCATGGTAAATATGCAATACCGAATGTGTTTGTTGATTCTTGAGATACAAAAATCAGGTGGATATCCCTAATTTTGGAAAAAGTCTTTAATTTTTAAGGTCAGTAATCTATAGGCCACACAAAGGGTGTTTTAAGGGAACAAGTTCAAAGTATGTGCAACATATGGATTACTTCTGCAGCATTTAGAAAACTGACCTATTCAACAATAAGTATTTTATTTCTACCTTTCAAAGATAAATAATGTCAAGCCTACAAACTTAGTTGCTCCATTAATAGGTTTAGAATTTTGACAAGTATCAATATCATAAAAAGGACTCATACGTTCTTTCAATGGTCAGTTAAGGGAACAGAAGTTTAGTTCTATTTTCTATTTCACTTCTCTCATACATTCATAAAATACCAGATGTACTGATGCACTGTAACAAATTATCGAACAGATTAAAAAAATTTTTGAGTCTTACAAGTCACAGTTTGTTAAGGCTCACTGCTAGTTTGAGAGATAAAGACTGCAAACACGGGGACTTCCATGGTGGTGGTGCAGTGGATAAGAATCCGCCTGCCAATGCAGGGGACAAGGGTTTGATCCCTGGTCCAGGAGGATCCCACATGCTGCAGAGCAACTAAAACTAAGCCCATGCGTCACAACTACTGAGCCTGCACTCTAGAGCCCGCGCACCACAACTACTGAGCCTGAGTGCCGCAACTACTCAAGCCCGCGCGCCTAGAGCCCGTGCTCCACAAGAGAAGCCACCGCGATGAGAAGCCCACGCACCGCAATGAAGAGTAGCCCCCGCTCACCGCAACTAGAGAAAGCCTGCGTGCAGCAACAAAGACCCAATGCAGCCAAAAAAATAACATTAAAAAAAAAAAAGACTGCAAACACTATTATTTCTAAGATAAGGTCGTAAGAGTATTAATTATAAAATACTGTAACTCTACATTTCCATGATTTAAAGAGCGGCAGAATAATAGATGCGGATTAAATTCAATGAAGACACAGACAGATAAACCAGAAGAAAAAATGTTGCAGTAATGAGTTTTGATTCTAAGCTTTCTGTCCCACATCTAGAGACGATGATTTAAAAAAAAGCAAAGCAAACTTATTTTCATAAACAGAGGTTTTATAACTTCCTACTCATAATATCCACGTGTGGTAAAGATTATATATTTAAGAAAAAGAACTGAATCAACATGAAAGTTAAAACAGGGTTTTTACTTTTTAGAAAAATTACATGAAATACCACTGTTTTTCTCCAAAAATTTGCTTTTCTCCAAGTATCCTTGGGGACATAAAAGGGGACTCATTAGTTTTCTGACTTATTTTAATATTTTTGTCCATTTAAGTACCAGAAAAGTCAATCTACATATGATTTGCATTTCTAAGCTGCAGTTATTATTTTGTATGGGAGACAATGGTGCTTTCTGCCAAACCACAGCCCCATTTCTGTTAGCAGAATACAAAATAAAAAGCAACAGAAATATTGACCTGGAGGATGACACTGGCCATGTACTATACTCTCTTTAACTCCTGTGAAGTACATGCTACTATCATTCCCATTTTACAGATAAAGCAACTGAGGAAACTAACCAGGGTCACATGCTAGGAGGTGGCAGAGCTGGGATTAGAAACCCAGGAAATGTGGTTCCAGAGCCCATTCTTATTCACTATAGTAAACTGTCTGCTTTGTACCCCTAACACTCATCTGTAATTAATGTGTTGTTTCCCACCAGATCAACAGTTCTCAACTGGGGCAATTCTGCCCTTCAACACCCCTCTCCCCTTTCCCTGAATCTAACTGGAGGACACTTGGCAATGTGTGGAGACAATTCTGCTTGTCTCAACTTGGGGGCGGGGGTGGGATTACTGACATCTAGTGGGTAGAGTCCAGAGATGCTGCTAAAAACCCTATAATGTACAGGAAGCCCCCAACAATAAATGGCTGACAAGAAATTACTAAATTTATCTGTTGGATATTTATCTGTTTTAAAGAGCCTAGAACGCAGCCTGGCACATAGCTGGTAGGTAACAAACATTTATGAAGGTAACTGAATTAATGGTGGTGCCCTCAAAGAGGGCCAAATGGATGTAACAACAGGACATAATAAATTGAAGTGATTCTAGTGCTCCATAATTCCACTTTTGGCGGATTTAATTTTCTCCCAGTGACTATAAATAAAACCAGTTCTGCCAAAACAAGTCTCTTAGTTAAGTGGGGTTTCTGAGAGAGCATTTTTTTCTTTAGATAACATGGAACCTTTCAATACATGGAACTCTGTGAGTGAAATATGTAACAAATAAGACTTTTTTCTTTTTAAAATGAAAGCTTTTAAATGTCCCATTCAAACACCAAGTATTTAGGGGATTAGCAGACATCCCTAAATTAGATGGTATCACTAGTTAATTGCTAATATGCTCAGTGGCTGGAAAATATTTTGATAAAGTTTGAGTTAAGATTCATTTACAGATTTCAAAAAAGAACTGAATTACAGCACATCTAAGACAAACACTCATTATATAAAAAGAAAGTAGTACTTGAGTCCACTTCATTAAAAGATTTTTATGACCACAAGTATAACTGAGCCCTATAGTTTTAAAAAAATCTAAGTTTAACACCTGCCAAAGTATTTTCAATTCTTCCTCCTATACCTCAAAGAGCTACTGAACGTTGCCCAGAAGGCATACGTTCATAAGTAATATTGCTTGATTTACAAAATTCTTTCCAAAGGAAAAATTCAAAAGATGGTTATGTGGATATTCAAACAATACTAAGAACAATATCTGACATCTTTCTCTCATCATTTCTGTAATTAATGAGTCTGCCCAAATGTTAAATTATGAAACCACGCTATGCAAAATGCACCCATTACGTTTAAAAAGAAGTTAAACCCATATTTATTTACTAGCACTTTTAAACATTACACAAAACACATTCAAGTGGCAAGTAATTATAATGCAAGCCCTTGCATGGCAATCCAAATTTATTGAACTACTGATGCTAAGTTATACAAAATTGCACCACTTTAATTAAGGCTTTTAGTTTACATTTGGCCACCTCAAAAGTAGTTGTAACATTAGGTTGGTCAATTTAAATACTGTGGCTCCCTGTTGGATAGACACACAATCTTTACACCCAAACGTTAATGCATACAAAGCAACAAGGCATTGTTAAATAAAACAGCAATAGTTACTGCAACTTAGGCCTTGTGACCAATTACACATGATTAAAATTACTTCCCACATTCACATCCACAGTACTCGTCCACCATTTAACATCTCAACCAAAACGTTACACATGTGAAACAATCACTAACAGGCAAAAATACTAAACCTGTATATTTGGTATTGCAAATACACTTATGCATGAGCAAGCAGGGGATTCACAGTGAGAATCTACAGCTGCAGAAGCCTGAAAATGATTTACAAAAATTGTTAAATCATTAAAAAATTGTTTGAAAATATACACTTCTTGTTGTAGACCCCCACTGTACACACAACTATAAACATTGTTCCCTATGTAAACAAAAAAGGAAACATATAATAAAAGATTTGAAAAGTCTGGACATTTCCTTCCCAACAGATATTAAAGGCAACGTCTTTAATCTAAGACATTATACTGAAAGGACTATCATATTTTAAAGACAAGATCACTGTCTCCACAGGTTTTTAAAAATTAAAAAAACTATATAGCTGTGTTAATCAAAGCGCTTATTTGTACAATACAATGATAATGACCTTGAATTTCTTAAAAAAAATTACAATAAGCTACAAGTATCAAAGAAGCGAAGTTATCTGGAGTAGTCTATATAGGAGCTCTTTGGACTTTCTTTTATTATGCTAAAATAGTGGTGCTTTTAGGATTTACATTATTGTACTCTCCAATACAAAGTATGGGGCGTGTTAAAGTATACAGTACACCATTTTCATACATGTACAACATTGGTGGATGAAAAATGTCTCTTAGCAGTAATACTGGATTGTAGCCTCTGGTTTTACCAGCTGCATACTCTAGGACTATTATATAAGTAAAAATCTCTCTTGTGATACTGGAAAGTGATTAGAATGTGCAAACTGATGTAGTAGCTTTCATCCGCCTCTTAAAGGGTACCACCACAGAAAGTCCATTTAAGATGTTGGTAGGTTTAACAAAGTTGGAATGCTGGCACTGTTGAATTGGGCAACAGTTCTTCAGACCTGTCAAAATGAGAAAATTAAATTAATTGAAAACATGGGGTGTAAACAGCACAGTAAAGATCCAAAGGACATATTAAGACAACAGTGCTAAAGTGTCAGAAATAAATATAATATAGGTTCTTATCCTCGTCATTACATTATGACCATGTACCACGATTCATAGCAAAGCATGGGTAGACATTTTCATCTTTTTTTGGAATGACTTCATCTATTCTGCTGCCTTCTTCAAAGTCAGTCAAATGTAAGTTGAGTGTACCTTAATGCAAATTTCTCTGTATTACCTTCCAAAGATTAAAAGCAAGGGAAAAAACAAAAACAAAAACACCACATTAAAATTTTACATTAGGTCACCTTTACTAGAATTAGGATTATAAAACAGACAGCAATATTAACAAAATGGCTGATGTGTAAGTGTTTACAACCCTAGAATTACATGACGAATACAGAATGCACATCTAACCAGGCTTTCTAGTATTAGAAAATCAAGACTTTTCTTCCCTACTCTTCCCATAAGAGTGGCTAAAAAGCTGGTGCAGAGAAGTGAACAAAATAGAATTTATTTCACGAAGGCTCTCTGCAGTTGACAGCTATATACTTTTTAATTCTACATAAACAGATTCTACCAACTCCTAAGACAGATGTCAGAAAAGGCTGTTATTACACTACAATCATACCTAATTAAACTTAAAAAAATTTGAGTGATGTAAAGAAGGTAAAATCAGAATTCACGGGTCTGTCATTTATTTATTTAACTTTGGATGATTTTCTGCACACATGCCTGAGCTAAAAAAATGTTTCCTTTTTTTTTAACTGGTTTTCTGGGAATCAGATTTGTTGCAAGCTCCAGAAAGGTTGTTAATATAGATGTAGCTGATGAAATAATTTCCACAAATGCTTTGAACTTTAAGCCCTCGTTTGGAGTCTGAATGAGTTTTCTAAGTTTTCTAAATCTTAGCAGGTTGAATGTAGCAAATTGGAAAGGACAGATGGGAGTGTGTGAGCTCAGGCACATGTGTACTGCTAAGAATGGGCACGTGGTTGGAAATGAGAGGATATAAAAAATGAGAGGTTGTATCTCTAAACAGAAAGCCTTTTAAATGGAGAGTAGGGACAAAAACTCTAGAGAGATACAGAATCAGAGTTCTATGGTAGTATAGGGCCATTTAACACAGGAAGAAGCAGAGCTACAAACATTCAAAGTTCCCAAGGATAAGAGTACAGTAAGATATGGTTTAACAATACCTGGCAAACAGCAGCTAATAGGTAAGGGTTTACCATGTGCCAGGCACTGAACTAACTGCTTTACAAGTATTAACTCATTTAATATGACTGTTTTCAAAAACTATGTTACAGTGTTGTATGCTCAGTTTTCCTTTGCTGTCTCATCTGAGGGTTGTATTTGTGGTTCTCTCTTCCTGGGAACTCTTCATCCCCTACACAATTTCTACTTATCCATCAGATTTCGACTTAGATGTATCTCATTCTGACAGACTTTCCCGGAATCCACAGTTCACATCTGACTGGTCTGGTGCCCCAGTTAAATGCTCCAATAGCACCCATAATAGTGACCAATTATGGACTTGGGAGCCAGACCAGAGTTCAAATTCTGAGCAATGTACTCAGATCACTAGATTCAATTCTGACTCTGCTATTCACTAACTGCAGGGCTTGAACAAGTAACAATCTTTCTGTGCCTCAGTTCACTCATCTGTAATATGGGAATTATAATAATTCTGCCTCACAGGATTGTTGTGAGAGTGCAATTAACATATATAGGCAGTAGTTAAGAGTGCCTGGCACATAATATATCAGGGGTTTTTTATTATCAGTACCATGCTGGACTTATTCTGCAATAGCATTTATCATATTTTGCAATTGTTTGTCTAATTCTCCAACTAGACCTTAGTTAGTTTAAGGCAACAAAGAAGAAAGCAGAGAAGACTGGTTTTCATCACCACTGTATTGTCAACACAAACCACTGACCCACTGAGGCATGAGTATATACTGGATAAACTCATCTAGAATTGTCACTTATGTGGAATACCT
Organism: Balaenoptera ricei; assembly: GCF_028023285.1. Lineage (NCBI taxonomy): Eukaryota > Metazoa > Chordata > Mammalia > Artiodactyla > Balaenopteridae > Balaenoptera > Balaenoptera ricei. The sequence goes on along the minus strand of NC_082648.1, from coordinate 57,782,170 downwards.
TACTTCTGATGATGATATATAAATGAAATAATTATTTTAATTACTAGGATATCATATTAACTCAAATCTTAAAAAGGAAGTAACCATTTCTTTTTTAGAAAAGAAAATTCTGTATTTGCTTTCTTAACCCTTAATAAAGTTGAGGTTAAAAATTAGAGGAAACAAACAAACAAACAAACAAAACAGAGGAAAAGATAAATTAACATACCTGGCTCAGAGCTACAATGCATTTAGTATATTAAAGCAGCTGACATGACGACTTTTTGCGGGCCTTCCCAGGCACTGGAGTTTTTCTGTTAATTTGCCGCACTAGGTCATAAAAGATCTGCAAACATATTAAATTTTTAAAAAAATTTACAGGGAAAAAAAGCTCCCAAAAAACTAAAAGTGAAAGGGTAAAATGAAAAAACTGAACTTTCCATGAACTTTTCCCCAGAAAGCAAATATTCTGTTCAGTTAAGGAATAAGAGTAAAGCCAGGTATTCTTATAATCGCCAAGTTCTTTTCTGTTTATTTTTTGGGAGGGCTAAAAATCGTTCTCCTTAAAATAAATACTGAGTTGAAGGAGCTGCAGGGATCTGAGTTCAGACAGAACATTCACCACCATCCAAAGAGAACAATTCTGTAGTCTTCTTCAATTCTATGTATCCTTACTCTACAACATTATTTTAAGTCCCTTCAAGGCAACAACCGTTCATGCCTTTTTGAATTTGTCTTTGCCTTTTACATAACATCCTTCATATACCTGAAGACTTAATCTGTCTTCCCCACCCCTATCATTTTCTGTCCAGTCTTCCTTCATTTTATGGTAAATTCCACTGTACCAGTATTTAATAAAGAGGCTCAAAGAGCATTATTGCTTACTAACATGCATGTACCTAACACAAGACTTTTGCCTATATGATCAACAAAGCACCCTGAGTACAAATTAACCTGGGGTTGTGTTAATACAGACTCATTATTTTCCATTAATTTTGAATGCTAAATTCCAAATCAAGAGTTCTATTTCACCATACCTCATTAACATTTATTTTTGATTTTGCAGAGGATTCTAAGAATGCACAGTTGTTCCATTGTCTTGCTAAATTTTGACCTTGTTCCTTTCCTACAACTCTTTCATCTTCCAAGTCACACTTATTACCAACCAGAATCATTGGAACCTAAAAAGGGTAAAAACAAATAAGTAAACAAATACGCAATATAAATTCAAATCAAAATTCAAATTAAAATGTTTCTCCTAAGGATTACTTTTTATATTATGCCAGAGAAAAATGCTAAGTTAATAATGTGTAATAAAATTTACAGTTAAATATGAAAGTCTTGACAATGTTAATTTAAGAACTTTTCACATGAAATTTTTTTAGAAAACAAGCTATGATCTACTTATAAAAGAGGGTGAAAACCCCTTAAAACTGTAACACAATGGACTTTTATTTTATTTCGGCCACACTGCACGGCATGCGGGATCGTAGTTCCCCAGCCAGGGATCGAACCCGCGCCCCCTGCAGTGGGAGCTCAGAGTCTTAACCGATGGACCTCCAGGGAAGTCCCTCACAGTGGACTTTTAACTAATTATAGTAAGCAAAACACAAAACCTTTTTAAAAGGAAGTGCAAAAGGGTATACCAAGAAAAGCCAATATATTCCACAATTTTAAAATGTTTCTCCAAGGCACATAAATCAACTTAAAATTTTCTGGTTTCCTAACATGTATTTATCAAATACTCACTCCCAATTTCATAACACAAAAAGGAGAAATCTGGAAAGCCCCCAAAGCAGAATTTTTAGCTTCTCATACGGTCTATATTAAAAAGCCAAAAAGTAAAATCATCGTAATTTACTAAAAATCTAGACCATATTTATCACGTGTTTGGATACATGTGATGTTTGTAATTTGAGAAGGACACTACAGGGAAGAATAATACTTATGCTGCAAAACTTCTATTAATCATTTAGAGATTGTCTTTCTAAAGAAGTTTTGGAAAAAATCCAAACTAGAAAATCAAGAATTTTGGCTTTTTAAGGAACAAATATATAGTATTGTATTTATTAATATACAATAATGCAACTGATAGAAAACCATAGTAGTTACAGAGACACTGGTAAACAGCTTTACAGAGGTTGCTGTAAGTATGTCAGGGTCCCCCAACGTTCTCCTGCTTTAAAAGTCCAGGAAATGGCAGCATTTCCCATAGGTGCCCTCAAGCTCTCGAAATATTTGCTATAATTAAACTATACATAGTACGGTGGTTCTTAAAAGTGAAGTGCCCAGACCAGCAGCATCAACACCATTTGGAAATCTGTTAGAAATGCAAATTCTCAAGCCCTATCCCAGACCTACTGAATCAGAAACTCTGAGAGTGGGGCCTGGCAATCTGTTTTAACCAGCTTTACAGGTGATTCTGATGCAAGATCAATTCGATGCAAGATGAATTTATATATAGTGTGAGGAGGAATTAAAATAATCCATTTGAAGTTTCCTAAAGGGATTAAACTCCATTATGGTGTACTCTGAAGGGGCATGTAAATTTACATTAGAATCGAATACATTTGTTGGCTTTCTTTAAAAATTATTATTATCATTATGCTCCTTCTGTCATAGTTGCTTGAGATCTGTTCATATGTTGTTTTGATTCTTGTTAAAAAGGCTCTTAAATCTGCCAGAAATGTGGCCAGAACATCATATGCTCTATTAGTAATATTTGCCACCAACCCTCTCCTTCTTCTCCACGAAATGCATGATTTAAAAACAGGAAGGGTATAAAATTTATTTTACACAGAGGAGAAGAGGGTATTTCTCACTTTTTACGTTACATATAGTGTTAAAGATATGTTTTTCCCCTTCAAGGAAAAAGCTTTTGAAAAACAAACAAAGCCCCCCAAATACATTAACTTTAAACTGGATTTAAATTCAAACTTTTAAGCTGGATATCACTGTAATAAGGGTTTGAAACAAAATATATTTATTTATTACGAAGCCAGCTTACATCATCAGTGTCTTTAACTCGAAGAATCTGTTCTCTCAGATCTTGTAAATCATTAAATGTGGACTGTGCTGTGATGGAATAAACTAAGGCAAAGCCTTGTCCGTTTTTCATGTACAAATCCCTCATTGCTGTAAATTGTTCCTACAGTAGAAAGAAAGAATCATTAAAGAACAATAATGTTTAAAAAAAAATGTTTTGACAGATAACTTGACAATTTTCAAAGTCTATAATTAGAGCTCAAAGAAGAATGTAGTAGTGTTATGTAACATCTCTTAAAATTACAGTCTGTGGCTATTTGAAAAAAATCAGTATTTCAAGAAATAAGTGTTTTACTTAAAAATAATACACCAGAGCAGATTTATGTGCAGTAAATATACTCAAGTGGAACAGAAATGTCCTGTCTCCAAATGCTACTTAAAGGCAGCTTTTTAATATATCACAATATGTAAGGCGCCCAAATCAAATCACCAAGTGACCCACCGCTAGCTCACAATGCTCCAGTTCTATGGAGTCCACCAGCACGTTACCTGTGTCTTGCCATTTTCCCACACTTTTCCTCCTTCACTAGACTGTGAGCCTTTGAGTGTAAGAACACAACCCATGGCACATATCAGGTACTCAAATATTAGTTGAATGAATACCACATATCCAGAATAAATTTTCCCTTCACCTTCAGATACCAACAAATCTAGTTGGTCTGTAAATATACTGAAGGAGGAAAGATAACATACAAAATACTTCACACAGCCACTGAGGAATAAATGTATACTCTAATATTATTTTCCACATTATTTAATAAATGGTAATATAGTTTAACTTGTTTTAAAAGTACTAGTGGGACTATGAAAACTTTCATACAAAGTTTCTACTTATTTCTTCAGTAAATGACCCACTGCAATGGCAAAGCACACACACAAGAAAAGGAGAATTCAAGAGGATAAGGAAGACAGCTTTAAGATTTAACGTAAGCAGTACTTTTAAATAAGCTTAACTAATGTTTGTCTACAGAATACTAGCATCTAAAGGTCAATACTGCACAAGCTGTGCATATACTTTGGTACTCTGTTTTACATACCGTTCCTGCAGTATCCAAGATTTCAAGCATACACTGTTGTGCATCTACTTCAACTTGCTTGGGGAAAAATTAAAATAGATATTCATTTTTTTAAATGTATACAAGACTACTTTAATATACCCAACAGCTAATATGATATTTAAAACAGAGACACAGATTATAGCAACTTTACAACTAATTTCAAGCAATACTTACTTTAACAAAACAGGAGAAAAAAATAGCTAGAAAATAGTTCTACTGACCCCCAAACTGCATTAGGTGCAAAAACCATGTGTTCTCAATTTAACACAAGGATATCTATTGATACAAGATACACAAGATCCAACCTCAATAGGAATCACTCAGCACTTAAATCTGGAGAGGAAATGATTTCAAAATAGCTCAAAAAAATTTTTTTAAAACCAGTAATAGTTCCAATAATATCAGAAGTTAACTGTCTATCTCAATTCTTCCATACTTTAGATATACCTTCATTTCTCTAGATAACCACATCCCCTTCACCATATTGGAACAACAAAATTTCTGGGAGCAAGGAAGCAGAGGAGAGCTATCAAATAAATTATATATCCCTGCTACCCTTTTTACCTAACACTTCCTAGGGAACAAAGTTATATACGTGGAAAGAAGAGTAATATTGCCTCACTGCTGGGGTGCAGAAAGGGGTTTCCAGTTTGCTTTGGCAGACTGTGGACACAGAGGGAGGAACGGAAACACAATGTCTGCACAGCAGCAGGGGCCAGGCTGGCCGCTATGTCAAGGTGGGGGATAACTCTCTCCCTGCTAAATAAAAAATCTCTGCACATTTAGTTTTATTGTCACATGCTGTGTAAGTGAACATATTGACAGAAATAAACCTTTCTACTATTATGAGCAGTGGAACTTTCTCAAGGAGTTGTAAGTAGGAAGGTTAGGGAGACTTTTGTACTTACATCTTTATATTAAAAAGAAGGGAGCCTGAGAGTATTCAGTCTTTGGGGGGCAGGAAGGGGAGAGAAACATGGAGCTACCATTTGAAATGCATGGCCCAGCTCTAAAGTTAGTGTGTCAAATTACAATTCTGGGGTCAGTATAAACTTAAAATTCTTTGAGAGAGAGAGATAAGACAGAGAACGAGAGTGACTGTTTAAGATTCTCATAAGCTGGTAAACACACAATGCCAGGAAATAATCAGGTGTGATCTTTCCCCACTAATTTTTAAAATTTATTTTTATTTATTTTTGGCTGCACTGGGTCTTCGTTGCTGTGTGCGGGCTTTCTCTAGTTGTGGTGAGCGGGGGTTGCTCAGCAGTTATGGCGCAGGGGCTTAGCTACTCCGCAGCATGTGGGATCTTCCCGGGCCAGGGCTCGAACCCGTGTCCCCCACATTGGCAGGCAGATTCTTAACCACTGCACCACCAGGGAAGTCCCCCACTAATTTTATAAATTAACTCTGCTTCTTCATCCTACTCTGTAAACAACATTTAATAATTATTAAGCTAAAAACAAGAATTTATATTTATAGTAAAGTCAAAAGCAAAAGGCCTTCTAAAGTAACATACCTTTCTATAAGAATCTTCTATCGTAGGATCATATTTTTCAACAAAAATTCCTTGAACAAATTGTACAGTCTGAAAAAAATTAACATACCATTATACTCCCCCCAAAAAGAACACATTCAAATCTGCACATTTTAAAGTATTGATTTCATATAGGTAGTTATACCATTGATTAAAAAAACATAACCACAACTACATTTGAACATACGCATTTGGTGGGAAAATTACCTTAGAAAGCTTTTTTTAAAAAAATTAATAATCACCAAGCTCCTTATTGGGTAAGTCTAAACTTAGAGATCATATATTGAAAAATCATTAAATGGCTCCTGTTTCAGTCCTAAGGGCTTAAATTTGAATTTTAGTTAGAAAGCGGCTAATTATCTTGTGTACACACCTATGTGCACACTCACAACACCTCCCCATCACTTTGGGTATATTTACAAATGAAAAAGCAGTTCATGCCCCATTGTACACACTTCTCAGTTTGATCCAAGCATGTCAAATTCTGTGCTAGGTGTTTATTTCAAGTGGCGAAGTAATGGTCAATCTATCTTACTGTGGGGCTCTGCTAAACTCTGAACTGTTCACCAAGTTATTTCCCCTAAGTCTCTCCCCTTCCCCACCCACCACTGTCAAGTTGTGTCTTCTTTCTTGCTTTACTATTCCTTGATACAGAAAACATGGTGGGACAGTCAAAGGTAATCTTTGAAAAAGTTTTTAAAATAAGGTGTATTTAATTTTTGTAACATAAAATTTGTATTGTAAGCCAACTCACAATGAGATGGACCAAAATTTATTCCTGTCTGGCTCTGAAATGCAGACACCCATTTATATGCGCTGAAAGTCAGTCAGTTAAGAATGGACTCACTTTGGCATAATATTTCTTTGTGCTAAATCTCTTTATATGTTCTTTCCCTTCTGTGCTTAGTCCAAACTGTATTCTGGTCTGGGACCCATGTTCCAGAGAGAATATGATCTACCCAGATACAACTAAAAGCTGACTAAATTACAAGAAAAATATTATATTACTTCTAAAATCATTATGAGATTTCACCTTAACAAATAAATAAAGACAAATAAGCAAAACCTAAAACTCAACAGAAAAAGAACGTGTCTTGGAGTAAATAGCTTGGGTACAGTGAGAATGTCTTACCAGAGCAGATTTTCCAACTCCTCCGGAGCCAAGAACGACTAGCTTATACTCACGCATGGTGCAAACTTGTAAAATCTAGTACCTTATTAAAGAAAAAAAAAAAAAAGAATTCTTAAGTACTATCTTTGTATTCATGTCCTTCTTATATAAACAAGACATTCAAGCATGTACTTAAAATGACTACTATACCATATTAATATGGAGCATTTCATAAACAGACTTACTAAAGGATGCTACTGGTAGTGCCCTTTATAAAACATCAGAGGAAGAAGGATCCTGCAGAATTATAGATGTGACTTTTAGCCCTATCCTAAATTCAACTACAATAAAATATTTACTCCATCAAGAAAAAAATGGAGGAAGGCTGAAAAACAGCATTAAGGGGCATTCTGTTAGCTATAAGATGGCAGTGATAGACATGCTATCCCCCTTTTCTGAACCATCTGCAACCCTGAGTCACAAGTAGTTAAGTGCCTACTAAGTACAAGGATATACCCAATGAACAACAAAAAAATTCCTGCCCTCAGCTGAGCTAACATTCTGGTAAAGATGAACATGATAGGGGAGGGGTCTGCAAACAAATCCAACTCACTACCTGTTTTTGTACATAAAGTTTTATTGAAATACAGCCACACCCATTCATTTGTGTATTGTCCATGGCTGCTATCTTGTAATGGCAGAGCTAAGTCATTACAACAGAGGCCATCTGGTTCACAAAGCCTAAAATATTTACTATGTGGCATTTATAGAAAAAACTAGCTGGCCTCTGAGATACATAAATGGTAAGTGAGTTAGCAGAGAAAGCAGACCAAATATCTATTCCTGAAGTGTGTGTGGGGTGTGGGGTGTGGGGTGTGGGGTGTGGGGTTGGGGGATGGATGCGGTGGTACAAAGAAACTGAAATGGTCAGGAATCAGAAGCAGATCTCAAGAACATGAAAGCCCAGACTGAAAAAGTCTACTGAGTGTTCAGTATGCTGAAATGGTGGAAATCAAAACAAAACCAAAAAGAAACAATCCATACCAAGGCTCATCATTAGAAAATTTCAGTACACTAAGGAGAAAGAAAGAAGATCCCGAAAGTTTCAGGGCGGGGAATAACATGAGAATACAAAGCTCCCACATTCTTAGAGAAAAATAATTGGCCAGTGGCCATGGTGCAAAAGTAGCCACCAGAACAGGTTTTAAACCTTCTTAATCAAGAAATGACAGTTCTTTAGTCATAGTAACACAATACCAGGACTGGTTTAAACACATTTAACCAACCAATAACCACTTGCTTCAGTGAATATGCTTCTGCAAACCAGCCTATTATTGATAGCCCCTTATTTCTGAAAGTCAGTCAGTTAAGAATGGACTCACTTTGGCGTAATATTTCTTTGTGTTAAATCTCTTTATATGTTCTTTCCTTCCAGTCCATACTCTTAGAAGACAGCATTTGTTTTACCTATCTCTATATGCCATCTCTTTATTTCTCCTCAGGACGCCATGTCTAATACCAAGGACTTCTTTTCAAAAATTTCTCCTTCACTTCCACCTTTAAATACATGGATTATTTCCTGTGCTTTCTTCATTCCTAAATGGGGGGGGGGGGGGTGAGGGGGGGCAGGGAACCAAATATAAAAACCACCAAAGAAGTCGGCTGCTGACATTCCCACTTACTAGTCCCTACATTTTATTTCGAAACTTACTGAACCTATTATTTCCATAGACTTTTCTCCAGTTCCGGAACACTGTCTCCATAACTTTTGTGAACTGCATGGTTCTTACCAGTTATGATTTTAGGAAAAAGGATATGAAATAAAAGTTGAATCAACTTCCAGCTTTAAGAATATTCCACATGGTAGTGTGCATTTAATTTGGGACAAATAAATCTTCCTTTGTAAACATGTAACTCAAGTCAGGTTTATTTCTTTTAATGTAAAAAATCCTTTAAAAATAGGATTACTTAGGTGATAATTCTATTCAGTTCCATGCACACATTAGCCAACCACATGGACCTACACTAATATTTGAGAAATATTTAAAAATAAACTTAGGATTCTTATGAAAGACGCCTTCAAATAAATTTCTGTTTCTGAACCCATCTAGAGGGAATATGGTAACTTTGGGGACAAGAATTTCCTAAACATCCCAAAGAGCAAACCAACTAACTTTAACACAAATACAATTAGACTCATCTCCCTGCATCTTTTATCCTGTAGGTAGCTGGGCTGTGTCACTTTTTGATGCCTTCTTTGTCATTGTTTATCATTAACTTAAAAAAAAAAAAAGAAAAAAAGACTCACTTCAGTGAACACGCAGCAAAATGCCAACCAATCAGCAATTGCCTCACTTGAGTGACACTGCTCTTACTGTTGACATTAACTCACTCCTGCCTTTGAAAGTCTGTGAATCTTTGGACTCTGAAGTTCCCTAAAAACCCTGTAAGACTAGCGGCCTGCTCTGCTCAGGGGAGGCAGTATCAGACCAGGATAGCTTTTCCTTAAGTAATCAATGATTTCAGCTTTGTGTTTTTGTTTAGATATTGAATGGTGTCTCTCATTCTTTGACAGTCAACCTAAGACCCTCATTTGGCATCATTCCACATGACGCTCTTAGACAAACAAGTGTACTGAATGGGCTGCCTGTGTCCAACTTGTTTGTTCTTTGATTTTCCTATCAGATGAGTCAATCTCAACAATGACGGGTGCTCCAATCAGTGTCTTGAGCTCACACTGCTAACTTTGTTACCCTAGGATTTGTACCAAGTAGGTTTTTGTATAAGGCAATTAGGCCTTTTGGCTTTGGCTTGGAGTGTATTATTTGATAAATATTTTTGCCATTAGTTTACAATTCTTCAGCTACTTGCTTTGCTTTTGTTCATCTACTTGCTCAAAATTTTGTCTCACGTGTTTTGTTTTGTCCTGTACTGTCTTGTTTCCATTCACTGAATAAGGGAGTGCTCCGTGTGGAATGGATGGACGCATAAGCCTGATAGCCTCCAATGCAATTCAAACTGGCCCCAAGCACTAAAGGTTAAAGATGAGTAAAAACAGTGACCAATTCAGGCAAAGTTGAGTGATGGGCCTAACTTCACCTCGGGTCACTTAAACTTTCATGACAGCATTACAAGGTCAATAACCAAGGGGTTTATTTTGTGGCACCTTCCTAACTTCTGCCTGATCAGGGAACCCGAGAATCTGTTTGTAAGGACACATTTGTTAAAAAAAATTTTAAACTTTCTGCCATCTTTCTGTGCTGATATCATGGTGCACATGAAAGTCCTAGCTGATGCTCTCAAGAGCATCAAGAATGCTGAAAGGAGAGGCAAGTGCCAGTTTCTTATTAGGCTGTGCTCCCAAGTCATCATCCAGTTTCTGTGATAATGAAGCATGGTTACATTAGCGAATTTGAAATCAATGATCACAGGGCTGGGAAAACTACTGTGAACCTCACAGGCAGGTCAAACAAGTGTGAAGTGATCAGTCCCTAGATTTGATGTGCAACTCAAAGACCTAGAAAAATGGCAGAAAAACCTGCTCCTGTCCTATCAGTTTGGTTTCACTGAGCTGACAACTTCAGATGGCATCACGGACCATGAAGAAGCAAGATAAAACACAGGAGAGAAAATCCTGGGATTCTTTTTCTAGGGCTGTAATACAAACATGCAAATAAAATGCCTCAATGGGGACTTCCCCGGTGGTCCAGTGGTTAAGAATCCGCCTTCCAATGCAGGGGATGCAGATTCGATCCCTGGTTGGGGTACTAAGATCCCACATGCCCCAGTGCAACTAAGCCCGCATCCTCTGGAGCCCACCCTCTGGAGCCCATGTGCCACAACTAGAGAGAAGCCTGCGCACGGCAACAAAGATCCCACGTGCCTCAACTAAGACCTGACACAGCCGGAAAAAAAAAAAAAAAAAAAGCCCCAATGGAAAAAAAAATTTAAAGCACTCTTAAGTCATTTTTATTTAGGAATAATTTACATCCAGTAAAACAAGCAGATCTTAAGCATACAGTTAAATGAGTTTTGGCATATGCCAATACCCTCACAACCACAAACACAGCCCTTTTTCAGATTTAAAACACTTCCAGGGACTTCCCTGGTGGTCCAGCGGTTAAGAATCTGCCTTCCAATGCAGGGGATGCGGGTTCCATCCCTGGTCGGGGAACTAAGATCCCACATGCCATGGGGCAACTGAGCCTGTGCGCCGCAACTACTGAGACCGTGCGCCACAACTAGAGAGAAGCCTGCACGCTGTAACGAAGGATCCCGTGTGCCGCAACTAAGACCCGACACAGCAAAATAAATAAATAAATAAATATTTGAAAATTTATATTAGAAAAAGATTTAAAACACTTCCATTACCCAGTTTCCCAATGTGCCTCTTCCCACTTAATTACCCCAACACCGTTTTCTTCACTCTAGTGATCTCTTACTTGCCAAGGCCATACCTTTTCTAGGGAAAACTTCTGTGTCTTTTATAAACTTCCAATATAATCTTGACTCTTGCACTTACATTGGTAAATTACAAAAACGGTGACTTTGACAACTGCAACATAACAACAGGACTTACGGCCAACTTTTACAATGTCAAAATTAATACTTTAAGAGGAATTATAAATATAGAAAAATTATGAGACAAAAATAACATTCAATAATCAACTTCTCTAATTGGTATTCTGAAGCCTCAAAATAAAATGACTAAGATTGTCTCTCTTTACTCCCCTGCTCAAACCTTTGGAAACCTACCCTCCCCGAATCATTGTCTCTTTATACTATGCACAATACCCTTCTATTCCATCTGCTCCTTACCCATACCTCTGAAATGAACTACCTTTCTTGGGGGTTTCTCAGCAAAGGAAAAATACTATACAACAGCCTCTCTAAATTGCTGGAGTAGAAGTCAGAGCTATAGAAACTGAATTTAAAGACTGGTCTAGAATTTAGTTGGGAGTTATGTTTAAAGATTTTTCTAAATCTCAGGTAGACTGACAGAAATTTGTTGCAGAATCCCAACTTACTTAGTAATTACTTAATTTCATCATAGAGGAAAAAGGTTAAAAGCAGCAGGATAGTAAAGACCAGATTCAAACAGCCCAGCCTGTTAAAAAAAAATTGGCCTTGAGAGAACAAGAACCTATTTAGGAAATACACTATTTCAGGGGTAGATTGGTCAACATTTAATATTGTAAACAAAATGAACACTACTTGATAGGAAACAAAATAAAAATTGACTTCAGGAAATTTTAAAGGGAGACATGTCCCTTCTTTCTGTAAATGGGCTCAGACCTGAATAGGAAACTGAAAATGGAAAATTAGAAAATCTGCAATAGTTGAGCATTTTCAGAGATCCTCACAAAGTAAACAAGCTAGAAAGAAAAATTAAACCAAAAGGTCTTTGTTTTCTAAGAAATGGGGGCCTATGGGTGAGGAAACTTGTGCATACTGACTATAAAAAGTAAACATTTATGGGAACTGCATTTCTTTTTTTTTTTTTTAAACATCTTTATTGAAGTATAATTGCCTTACAATGGTGTGTTAGCTTCTGCTTTATAACAATGTTAATCAGTTATACATATACAATATGTTCCCATATCTCTTCCCTCTTGCATCTCCCTCCCTCCCACCCTCCCCATCCCACCCCTCTAGGTGGTCACAAAGCACTGAGCTGATCTCCCTGTGCTATGCGGCTGCTTCCCACTAGCTATCTATTTTACATTTGGTAGTGTATATATGTCCATGACACTCTCTCACCCTGTCACATCTCACCCCACCCCGTCCCCATATCCTCAAGTCCATTCTCTAGTAGGTCTGTGTCTTTATTCCCGTCTTGCCACTAGGTTCTTCATGGCCTTTTTTTTTTTTTTTTCCCTTAGATTCCATATATATGTGTTAGCATACTGTATTTGTTTTTCTCTTTCTGACTTACTTCACTCTGTATGACAGACTCTAACTCCATCCACCTCATTACAAATACCTCCATTTCATTTCTTTTTATGGCTGAGTAATATTCCATTGTATATATGTGCCACATCTTCTTTATCCATTCATCTGTCTATGGACATTTACGTTGCTTCCATGTCCTGGCTATTGTAAATAGAGCTGCAATGAACATTTTGGTACATGACTCTTTTTGAACTATGGTTTTCTCAGGGTATATGCCCAGTAGTGGGATTGCTGGGTCGTATGGTAGTTCTATTTGTAGTTTTTTTTTTTTTTTAATGTAGTATTTATTTATTTATTTATTTATTTTTATTTTTTTTTTTAAACATCTTTATTGAAGTATAATTGCCTTACAATAGTGTGTTAGCTTCTGCTTTATAACAAAGTGAATCAGTTATACATATACAATATGTTCCCATTTCTCTTCCCTCTTGCATCTCCCTCCCTCCCACCCTCCCCATCCCACCCCTCTAGGTGGTCACAAAGCACCGAGCTGATCTCCCTGTGCTATGCGGCTGCTTCCCACTAGCTATCTATTTTACATTTGGTAGTGTATATATGTCCATGACACTCTCTTACCCTGTCACATCTCACCCCACCCCCTCCCCATATCCTCAAGTCCATTCTCTAGTAGGTCTGTGTCTTTATTCCCGTCTTGCCACTAGGTTCTTCATGGCCTTTTTTTTTTTTTTTTTTTCCTTAGATTCCGTATATATGTGTTAGCATACTGTATTTGTTTTTCTCTTTCTGACTTACTTCACTCTGTATGACAGACTCTAACTCCATCCACCTCATTACAAATACCTCCATTTCATTTCTTTTTATGGCTGAGTAATATTCCATTGTATATATGTGCCACATCTTCTTTATCCATTCATCTGTCGATGGACATTTAGGTTGCTTCCAGGTCCTGGCTATTGTAAATAGAGCTGCAATGAACATTTTGGTACATGACTCTTTTTGAACTATGGTTTTCTCAGGGTATATGCCCAGTAGTGGGATTGCTGGGTCGTATGGTAGTTCTATTTGTAGTTTTTTAAGGAACCTCCATACTGTTCTCCATAGTGGCTGTATCAATTTACATTCCCACCAACAGTGCAGGAGAGTTCCCTTTCCTCCACACCCTCTCCAGCATTTATTGTTTCTAGATTTTTTGATGATGGCCATTCTGACCGGTGTGAGATGATATCTCATTGTAGTTTTGATTTGCATTTCTCTAATGATTAATGATGTTGAGCATTCTTTCATGTGTCTGTAGGCAATCTGTATATCTTCTTTGGAGAAATGTCTATTTAGGTCTTCTGCCCATTTTTGGATTGGGTTGTTCGTTTTTTTGTTATTGAGCTGCATGAGCTGCTTGTAAATCTTGGAGATTAATCCTTTGTCAGTTGCTTCATTTGCAAATATTTTCTCCCATTCTGATGGTTGTCGTCTTTTGGTCTTGTTTATGGTTTCCTTTGCTGTGCAAAAGCTTTTAAGTTTCATTAGGTCCCATTTGTTTATTTGTGTTCTTAATTCCATTTCTCTGGGAGCTGGGTCAAAAAGAATCTTGCTGTGATGTATGTCATAGAGTGTTCTGCCTATGAGGAACTGCATTTCTTAATGCAATGCCTGGGGTCCTACTTCCCAGTTGCTTCATTTATCCATAAATGAGTATTACTTGTTGCTAGAATGAGTCAGGTTCATCCATATTATTGCTTCTATCAGTAATTTGTTCCTTCTATCTCTTATTATTGATAAAAAGCAGATCCACTGTATGGATATAGATAACATTTTCTTTATCCATTCACCCGCTCATGGACATTTGGTTTGTTTCCAGCTTGTGGATATTATAAATAACGCTTATCAATTTGTTTTAATTTTAGTAACTCAACCAAGAATTTTTACTGCAGATCTCTAAGATCACAGGAAATTGAAAACATTTCAAATTTTGAAGTAGGAAATACGAAAGTCATCAATAGACTTTCAAATTTAAAAACATAGTGACAAAACACATCTAACTTACCAATAAGCAGCTTTCTAACAAGGAACACTGATAAGTAAGAACCACAAATGAACAGTCATTCTCTTTCATTAATTTTTTGGCCAATATTTCCTTATATGGACAAACAACCAAAATATTTTTATTTAAATCCTAATAAATACCAATACTACGGATATTATTTTCCTTAAAAAAATAAAAAAGTCTAGCAGTATGAAAGCCAAGATTTGAACTAATACCTGTTTTTCAAATCTGTGCCTTCTACTACACCAGCTTTGAAAAACTGTTTACATATTCTAAGCCTGGGATAAAAAGTGGATTTCATTATGAATGCCAACTCTGATTGGCTGGCAATGACCATTACTTCTGTTTTTAAAATTTCATGCACAATTTTAAGATGGGTAGAGTTATATCAGAATTTCAAAGGGATTTGTGATAACTGCTGTTTGAGACATTGAGAACAATTGTTCTCTTTCACTGAACTCCAAAAGAGGGACAATTCTGACAGCATAGCATAGTGGTTCACAGCACCTAAGTTTTAAATCCTCGTTCTGTATAACCTTGGGCAAGTCATGAAACCTTTCAGAGCTTCACTTTCCTTACAAGGAAAATGGAGACAGTAATGCCTACATGGTAAAGTTGTGAGATGGATACACAAGAGCATAAACTCCACAAAAACAACAATTTTTGTCTGTTTTATAATATCCCCGAACCTCAAACAGTGACTGACATATAGTATTTGCTCAACTAATTCGAGAATGAAATATAGTGATTTCTCTCAAGACCACGTACACATAGTAATAATCAATAAAAGATAGCTTTTAAAATAATTATAACAGCAATGGTCTGGGCTACTGCTCAGTACAGTGTAGAACTGATGTTCCCTCGGTTGAGAATCACTGCTCTCCCCTTTTACCTACTAGCTTAATAACATTAAGAATGCAGGAGGAGGGCTGCTATCCAGCTTTTGTCTAATTTAGAAAGTTTCCTCTAGTTAGGCAAAGAGATACAACGCATAGCCTAAAACTATTTTCCAATCATATGTGGGTTTCTATCCTTAATTTAGTCCTCCTGTCACTACAACCAGTTTGGAACATGTTAAAATCAACTGAACTATATTATAATTCTTTCGCTATACTTACTATTTAAGTATCATCTAAGAGGCACTTTTAGAATACATTTTAACATCTATGAAACTTGAATGTACCTTATAGCAAACTCCCGTGTCAATACAAAAAGCTAATTATATATCAGTATTTTGAATCATTTTAAAATGTAGTTTAGGGAGAAAGACTGGGAAATTACTCTCCTGTAAGTCTTTAAAAAACATTACTATGCAAAAATCCTTTACTATTGGTGTTTTCCCTGACCCTTAATATTAATTACATTGAGTCAGTATACTTTATTGTACTTCAAGTTATGCAGACTGTAATTCTGACGACCTGGGAAGAATTTCAGTATTACTACTTTAGGAGTAGTGAGAAAATCTTGAGCTTGTAATGTAAAATGAATCTTAATTCTCTTGAACTTTATTTATGTAAATATATGGTGGTGGATTGTCTTTCTTCTTTTGCTTATGTTTTTTCTGACAGTTTTATTACCAATAAACAGTAAAATTTTAAAATACACAAATGAAAAAACTGAAAGGTGAAAGAGGAATTGTGGAGTTGTCTTGTAATTACTCCATTTTAATTGTAACTTAAAAATATTGGTAACTATTGGTATTTAAAAAAAGGGGGGGATTGGATGAAGGCAGTCAAAAGGTATAAACTTCCAGTTATAAGTGCATACTAGGGATGTAATGTACATGATAAATATAACACTGCTTATGTTATACAAAAGTTGCTAATAGAGTAATAAATCTTAGGAGTTCTCATTACAAGGAAAATATTATTTTCTATTTCTTTAATTTTGTATCTATACGAGATGATAGATGTTCACTAACTTACTGTGGTATCATTTCATGATGTAACTAATAAGTCAATTCATTATGCTGTACACGTTAAGCTTATACAGCGCTTGTACGTCAATTTTATCTCAATAAAACCACGAAAACAAAGTGGCCATTAGAAAATCAAAAATGCCAAGTTTAGCCTGTCAATCAACTCACAATGAATTATAATTATAAAATACTGACGTTGGCAAAAAAAGTATTTTTCAGATAAATAACATGCTGATTGTGACGTATGTTTAAAGAAAACAGACAAGCTTAAAAGAAGAACCAATTAAAATTCTTTCAATTCTATTTTTAAACCTTAATAACTAGTATGCCTCTTCTCAAAAAGGGCTAAGAGTTGACTATTAAACATTACAAAATTAAACTTATTATTTTAAGTGCTTTATAGAAAAAGAAATACTCTATACAACGTAAATATTGACATTTTAAACATTTTCCTCTCTTATGTCGAAGCAGTATTTGTCTTTTTTATTAATTATCATGCTAAAAAATCTAGAAAGAAAAGATAAATAGGGTAGCAAAGGATTTAAGTTCTAAGTACTTGGATTGTATTCTGAGAAGCCTGCTGATCTGTTGTGTCTTCTTGTACATAAGTAGGAAATAAGGATTAAGACACACAAAAAGATACAAAGTATCTTAGAAATTATTAGAAGTATATTAGAAATTACTGACAGATGGTAACCAGACATCATGGTGATCATCTCCTAACTTTCATAATGTATATAAACGTTGAATCACTTGAAACTAATATAACATTGTGAGTTACACTTCAGTAAAAAAAATTAACAGAGTTTTGACTATTATGTATTATTGCAGTGGACTGCCATTTAAAGAGATGGGAAGAACAATTAAAACTATTTTATAATCAACAGAAAAACTGACACTGAAAGAGACTTTAACAACCTTCAAGTTAAGGGCAACACCATCAAAAAGTGTTAGATGAAGATGTCAGCAATGGCGGATATCTCGGCTAAACATTTTGCCAAGAATTATGGTGCTATTGGTCAACTGTAAAACATTCTAGTTTGATTTCCATTGTAGGCGATGGGATTTGATTTTGTTGGTTTATATATGCTCCCTTTTATGGCATTTCTTGTACGTAATGGCATTTATCCAAAAAATCTGAATGCAGTTTGGAAGTTATCTGTAATGAATTATAAATTAACAATAACCTGTTTATATGTTAATCTGAAATTCCAGAATTATTTGAATCAAGCTTTAATCTATGAACTCACCAATTATATTAACTCATTAGTTAATGAGGGAATCTCAAATCCCCATTTTTTTGGGGGTGGCTAAACAGGCAAGAACATAGAATACGTGCAAAATGAATTTATCAATAGTGCCATTTCTCATTTATACTTCTTCATCAGCGAGAAAGTGCATATATACAAGTAGACATTTATCCAGTTATAAATATGAAGCATGATTCACACAGCTTCTCCAACCATCTAACATTCCAGATGAAGAAAATCAATTAAATTTGTATAGAACTATCAAAACACGGAAAATTCCACTATGGTTACAACTGGAAGCATTTTCTACACTAATTTTTCAAATGTGTGAATATTTCTGCTACTTATCTTTGAATAAAAAAATTTGGGGGGTAATTTTTGGTATTATATGTCATTTGCATTTAAAGATTCCTTATTTTAGTTACTTATATAGGTCCCCTAAAATCTGTATGACTACAACCAACTCCTGGATGAATCGAAGTAAGTGATACATTAGAGACTTATCTTTGCTTTCATTGGTTCTTTTTATCAGTTTAAGCAAGTGTTTAATTCTAGTCTCAGAGAAAATCATAGCAAAGACATGTAATGACAAGAAAATAAAACCCCTAGGGTTCCTTCTCAAGTCAAGTTTCAGTGGCTGCTTTGTAATTGCTTGAAATGAAAGTTGAGAAAAGACGACACAATCATATTCTACATAAAGTTCAGTAAGTTTATCTAAGATAATATTTCATCAATCAGAAATGACTGGCATTTTTACAAAAATACAAAACAATAATGGATGCTATAAAGATTCTGAGCAGAAAATTCTGAAGACATTTATGAGTCAAAGAAAATAAAAATTCAGTAAAGTTTTAGTCTAAATGTATTCACTATATAAAAGTACATATCAAAAAGCAAACAACTGATTCAATTATCTACCATTCTATATTGCATATTTTTCATTAACAAGACCTAGGGCACACCCAAGTTCAGATATTACTGTCCCCAATTAAAAACTATAAGAGTAAATCTAAATATCATCGGGGGAATTTTAAAAAGCATTACAAAATGATAAACAGATGTACTAAAAAAACCTCTTGGCTATTTACTTCATGTTGACATTTACTGAAGACCTACTCTGAACCCAGAATTGTGCTAGAACCTGAGGATTAAAAAAGAAAATCTAAGACATGACACCTTCTAATCAAGATTACTGTATTATACCATTCAATATTCAACATTCATATGTGAATGCCTTCTGTATGTTAGGCTCTGTTCCAGGCAAAGGGAATAAAGCAGTGAATAAAAGACACTGCCCCAATAATTTACTGCCCCGGGGGGGAAACAAATAAAATCAATATAAAATATGTTAATTTGACAAGCACTATGGAGAAAAACGTATAAAACAAGTTAAGGGAGATAGTGTGGGAATGGAGAGATTATATAGCTCAGTACCCAGTCATTTCAACAAATTGATATTAAATCCTATTTTTAACAAAACACTCTACCATTAGGCTTTGTTCTGTTCAGTATTTTTAAATCAATATTTTTGGTGGGGTAATGTTCCAACTAATTTGTGGCTGAAGTTAAATTCGGATTTGGGAGAGTCACAGAGATTTGTCTAGGATCCACGAGAGAGCTCATGGCTTCAATGCCCCTTCTTCTTTTGCTAATAGGGGTATAAATGGGATTTCTGGAGGAATCTAAACATTAGCTGGTCTCATGAGGTACCATTATTCAACATGTACACAATGCCCCTCGGTGATTTCCTTTGCCAGCTCTGGACAGGAGGATATTCATGATTCCCCCCATTGTGTAGAAAGAATAACACATAGATCAGGATAGAATAGAATGCTCCTGACTCACAAATACTCAGGATGCAGTCCTTAGGAGGGTAGTGTCAAGGAAACATCTTTGAAGTATTCCTTGCACTATCTCAGCCCACAGTGATCATTCCTCTTTCTGACAGGCTGCACCAAATACTTTAGGACTTAATTATACACTATTTTGTCTTCTAAGAGGAGAAAAAAAGCTGTAGAAAGCAACATTATCTTGTTATTTAAGAGGCTTGGCTCTATTTTAGAAGTTAAATAATTTGAGATAAATAACTTTATTCTCAATTTCCAGGTTCCTTTGTCTGTAAAATGAGAAAATAAGGGAAAGTGAAGTATTGAGCAGAGGTGCCTTACTCAGCCCGGTAGGCATGTAAATGCCTCAAGCAGCAAGGTGTTAATATTAGGGAATGGTGTGGATTGCAGCCAAATAGAGTGAATGCTTATACAGCTAAAGTCTTTCAAATTCTAAAAACTGTGAATACTGTGAAAACCAACAAATCTATTTGAGTTATGGAGATTTGGACACCAGTTTTTTACTTCTGGACTGGATGAACTCTAAGGTCCCTTTCAATTCCAAAATGTATTGTTACATCAAGTTTTGAAGAATTATACACAGATATAATTTTTGAAGTATCCTAATGTTATATTCCCTCTTCTTAATATAAAAAACGATACAGTTGACCCTCGAACAACATGGGTTTGAACCATGTGGGATCCACTTATACATGAATTTTTAAAAATAAATACATACTACACAATTGGAGGTTGGTTGACTCCTTGGATGCTCAGGGCTGACTGTAAAGTTATACTTGAATTTTCGACTGCATGTGGATCGGTTCACCTAACCCTCGTGTTGTTCAAGGGTCAATTGTAAAATTCTATGTTTGTAATAAAATTTAATGATAATGTAACTATTCTTTTCCTAACTTCATAATGCAGGTTTAATATTATATAGACATTTTAGAATTATCATCTTTCAAATATAATATAGATAAAACTAAATAAAAAGACTGGAAACAATAAGGACAATCTCCCTACTCATAGGCTGTCCTATGGGAAAATCCGTCAACAACTACTGGGCATTCAACCAAGGCAAGATGCAAACGCCTTCTACATTTTCTTCTTCCTTCTGGCATGCTAGTCCAAGATGCTTTGTGCAGTTAAGCTTTCTTTCAAAGTAATTTAAGATTAGGGCATGGGCATGAGATTCTCCCTCAGGAAATATACTTCTCTTCAACTATCACCCCAAATGAAGAGATTGGTTGTATAGGGGATTATACATATTGATTATGGGGATTAAGACTGGGAAGTAAAATATAAAAAGTAAAAAGTGGTTGTAAAGGAAAAGTCTATATACAAAATATGCAAAAAATGTGGAGTGGGGACCAAATGTCACAAGGCTGACCCATAAAACACCGAATAATAGATTCTAATTAAAGACTGCTTTAATTCTATCCAGGACAAAATATAATACACCACCAAACCAAAGGAATTAAGGAAACTTTGGTTATATTAATCCAGTAACAAAATTTGTATCCACAAGGTTACCTTGAAAATGCTTGAAATCAAGATTATCTTGAAAAGCAAATACAATGATTCTTTTTTTTTAAATGATGGACCTATGTTTCAACAACACAAAGCAATCCTATATTTTAAGCAAAACAAATAATCAACTGATATTTTTAGAGACGTTCCTTAACCAAGTGTGGCTAATTCATTATCAATAAATAAAGAAGCCATTTGGCTAAGTTTGAGGACCAAACTTAGTTTTTCCTTATACCATAAAAGTAAAAATTATACTACCTTTGTAGTCCAGGGTGGTAGAACATGGATTCTAGAAATAAGAAGACCTAGAACTGGCCACCTATGCAATTTACAAGTGACCTGTCACTTATTTCTAGGCTTGTGTTTTTATGTGTAAAATAGGGACAATGATAATACCAATTTCACAGAGTTGATGGGCAGATTAAATAAGAACATATATTATCTATAAAAGCCTTAAGTGTTAGTCATTACCATCATCAACTAGATGCAGAGTGGCCATTATTTATTTATTTTGGTGTTCCCTATTTGGTCTAGAAATGTTTGTTGAATAAAAGAATGACTATCTAAAGACTAATAATTCATTTCCAGCAAAGGAAAGAACTACTTAGATTTTTAAAAGACCACTAACAAGTTACTTTTTTAGGTAAATTGCCATTTAAGTTCATCAGTTATTGACAGATGTCATGAATTCCAATGGAATTCTTGACATTAAAAAAAAATGAGGGGGGCTTCCCTGGTGGCGCAGTGGTTGAGAATCTGCCTGCTAATGCAGGGGACACGGGTTCGAGCCCTGGTCTGGGAAGATCCCACATGCCGCGGAGCAACTGGGCCCGTGAGCCACAATTACTGAGCCTGCGCGTCTGGAGCCCGTGCTCCGCAACAAGAGAGGCCACGATAGTGAGAGGCCCGCACACTGCGATGAAGAGTGGCCCCCGCTTGCCGCAACTAGAGAAAGCTCTCGCACAGAAACGAAGACCCAACGCAGCCAAAAATAAATAAATAAATAAAATTTAAAAAATAAAAAAAAAAAAAATGAGGGGGACTTCACTCGTGGCACAGTGGTTAAGAATCCGCCTGCTAATGCAGGGGACACGGGTTTGAGCCCTGGTCCAGGAAGATCCCACATGCTGCAGAGCAACTAAGCCCGTGCACCACCACTGCTGAGCCTGCGCTCCAGAGCCCGCAAGCCACAACTACTGAGCCCGCGAGCCACCACTACCAAAGCCCACGCGCCTAGAGCCCGTGCTCCGCAACAAGAGAAGCCACCACAATGAGAAGCCCGCGCTCTGCAACAAAGAGTAGCCCCCGTTAGCCACAACTAGAGAAAGCCTGAGTGTAGCAACGAAGACCCGATGCAGCCACAAATAATAAAATAAATAACTAAATAATAATAAAAAAGAGAAGACTTAAAAAAAATAAAAATTGAGGGGACTTCCCTGGAGTTCCAGTGGTTAAGACTCCACACTTCCACTGCAGGGGGCATGGGTTTGATCCCTGGTTGGGGAACGAAGATCCCGCATGCGGTGCAACTTGGCCAAAAAAATAAATAAAGAAAAAAAGAAAAGGAAAAGAGAGGAGGGGAGGAGAAGAAAGAATATATGAGATGCTTTGGGCATATAAAAAAAATTTCTTTTTTGATGTTAGTTTCTTATATTTGCCCTGTAGGAACTGTAATTTCAGTAGAAAAGAAAATGCTCTGGGCTTCCCTGGTGGTGCAGTGGTTGGGAGTCTGCCTGCCAGTGTGGGGGGACATGGGTTCGAGCCCTGGTCCGGGAGGATCCCACATGACGCGGAGCAGCTGAAGCCCGGGGCCTACAGCCCGTGCTCCGCAACAGGAGAGGCCACCGCGATGAGAGGCCTGCGCATCACAATGAAAGAGTGGCCCCCGCTCGCCGCAGCTAGGGAGAGCCCGTGCACAGCAACGAAGACCCAAAGCAGCCAGGAATTTAAAAAAAAAAAAAGGCTCTACAGCAGGAATAGTATTAAAACCAACAACTTTTGGGTTCCAGAGACACCTACTCTCAACCCCATAATCTGACTTATTCTTTATTATTATTTTTAATCTAACTTATTCTTTAAATCAGTCTCATTAATAAATGTAAAAAATAGATAATAAGAATCAATACTTAAAAAAAGTGATCAGCGACATTTCATAATTCCTTTCCATTAAAATTCTCTAAATAGCTACAAATTAAGATTCTCCCAAAACATTGGTAACTCTAGCAATTTTCCTATCCTCAAGTTGTTTAGCTACGACGCCCCTTTCATCCCCCCCAGTTTGAAATTCTGTGATCTTAAATTATAAATAAAGGGCTAAGTAAAAACACTTAACTACTGGTTCCTGAAGTCAAGTGACACTACTTCTCCCACTGAACACTTTCTGAGGAGATGATCCTTGATTTCTCCTTTCCGCCTCCAACTCCCGAAGTAGTATTTTAGCAGCTAAAGAGGATTACTGTGCTCTCTTCTCACTCCTAAATAAAATTAACTAATTCAAATGTTAAAAGAAACTGGACTAATCTTTTGGACACAATGACAGTGTTCAAAACTTCTGAGCAGATTAAAAAATTATTTTTTGGAGGAAAAATTAAGAGGTCTAAACATTACCTCACACC
Organism: Balaenoptera ricei; assembly: GCF_028023285.1. NCBI lineage: Eukaryota > Metazoa > Chordata > Mammalia > Artiodactyla > Balaenopteridae > Balaenoptera > Balaenoptera ricei. Next base: position 57,758,346 of record NC_082648.1, on the reverse strand, counting down.
CTCTTTTAAAAATGTTTCCAATCTTACTAATTTAAATTCTGCCAAGAAAGGTCTTCTCTGTGAACTAGATTTCTAAATCTAGTTGAGCATAGAATTTGTAGACTGTCAAACTGTTTTACAGCATTTTCTCTATTCTGACCATATTTATAACACCTCATGGAGGAAAAAAATTCTTCCTTTGCCCTTTTCATGGACTAATAGTGCCAGTAAATGAAGCTTATTCCAACATATACTATGACATGCAATTTAAAGTCATGTTTCCAGTTTTATTATTGGACTTTTCACTGTAGTTACCTTTCAAAGTTCAGTACTTGATCACACCTCTGAGAGAATATATTAACTACAGTATAAAAATTTATCAGTAATCTGACAACTGCAGAAGAACCATATAAAGAAATCTTAATAGATTTCTCAGTCAACAATACATGAGCAAGGTAGTTAAGTGACAAAAAAATGGAGATCCCAAAAATGTTTCAAAATCAGGCAAGAAGAAATAATGGGGGCTCAAGATCACCATATTAGTTTCTGTCAGATCCCTGCAAACAGGGTGGATTTGGAGGGATCTGACAGATTCCTCTCCCCTGCTCCCCAGCTCTTTGGACATGTCCTAAAAATTAACCTGTCAGTTTTTCTCCTCTTGTCAGATCTAGCTGTAAATTCTATAGGCATACATAATAACTCAAAATCTGCTGTATCTTCTGAACTGAATTTAGGTAACCCAAGTATGGACATTAACTTTATTGTTTGCTATATATCTTAGAATCTGATACACATACACACACACACACACACTCACTCACACGGAGGCCTTAGTTAACTGTATTTATTTATTTATTTATTTATTTATTTACTTATTTATTTATTTATTTATGGCTGTATTGGGTCTTCGTTTCTGTGCGAGGGCTTTCTCTAGTTGCAGCAAGTAGGGGCCACTCTTCATCACGGTGCACGGGCCGCTCACTATCGCGGCCTCTCTTGTTGCGGAGCACAGGCTCCAGACGCGCAGGCTCAGTAATTGTGGCTCACGGGCCTAGTCACTCCGCGGCATGTGGGATCTTCCCGGACCAGGGCTCGAACCCGTGTCCCCTGCATTGGCAGGCGGATTCTCAACCACTGCGCCACCAGGGAAGCCCAGTTAACTGTATTTTAAATTGAAAAAACAAACAAACAAATGGTAAAATAGAAAAATATAACAACAGTTAAGAGCACAGGACTTCCCTGGTGGCGCAGTGGTTAAGAATCCACCTGCCGGGCTTCCCTGGTGGCGCAGTGGTTGAGAATCTGCCTGCTAATGCAGGGGACACGGGTTCGAGCCCTGGTCTGGGAAGATCCCACATGCCACGGAGCAGCTGGGCCCGTGAGCCACAACTACTGAGCCTGCCCGTCTGGAGCCTGTGCCCCGCAACGGGAGGGGCCGCGATAGTGAAAGGCCCGCGCACCGCGATGAAGAGCGGTCCCTGCACCGCGATGAAGAGTGGCCCCCGCTTGCCGCAACTAGAGAAAGCCCTCGCACGAACCGAAGACCCAACACAGCCAAAAATAAATAAATAAAGTAGCTATAAAAACACTTTCATGCATCCTTTCCATTCTGTATTCTTCATACGAAATGGGAAGAGGAGGAAATAGCATTAAATAGGAAACAAAATCACTTTGCAGCTAATGAAGTTTATACTCACTGTCCTCACTTCCTCATTTAAAAAAAAAAAAAAAAAAAAAGAATCCACCTGCCAACGCAGGGGACACGGGTTCGAGCCCTGGTCTGGGAAGATCCCACATGCCGCAGAGCAACTACGCCCGTGTGCCACAACTACTGAGCCCACATGCCACAACTACTGAAGCCCGCGCGCCTAGAGCCCATGCTCCTCAACGAGAAGCCACCACAATGAGAAGCCTGCGCAGTGCAATGAAGAGTAGCCCCCGCTCGCTGCAACTAGAGAAAGCCAGCACGCAGCAACAAAGACCCAACGCAGCCAAAAATAAATACATTAAAAAAAAAAAAAAAAGAGCATAGACTTTAGATCTGATTTCCTGGATCAGAATGCCGGTTCTAACACATATTAGCTAAGTAACCTTGGTCATGTTATTTTAACCTCTCTGTGCCTCATTTCCTCATTTGAAAATGGGAAAAAACAGTACTTCTTAAAATTAAAACAATTTCAAATAAAATAAATTATTCCATGCAAAATGCTTAACACAATGAGTAACACATAATAAGCAGTCAGTAAATGGTACTTGCAAATTTTTTTTATCCTATCTAGCTGTCTACAGTGCTTAAAACTTGAAGCACCTAAAAGACTTCAAAAGCATACTATACTATACTATGCTACAGAAAACTGTATACCCTGAGTTGTCATTTGTCTCTCTTCTCCACCCCATTACCAAGTCTGATACATTCTACCCTGATGTCCCTGAAATCAATTCCATTCTCTCCACTCCATTACCTCATAACCTCATAAGAGCTCTCATTTCTCATGTGGAAAAAAGGGGGATACAGGATGCAAATAAGAAGGGAAAATGTTAATTTATTATACACTTGAATATCCATGAACAGATTAGAGATGTTAGTTTTAACTGTGAAGACAAAGAGGTAGGGCATTCCAGAAATTTGAGAAAAAAACAAATATGACAGCTATATTTCAGTGGCTTTTACATCCCAGAAGATGCTTTGTAAGTATGGAACTTTAAAATGTTTATAGTGTTTGTACTGTGTTAGCTCGCAATCAAGACAAGTTTACACAACAAAATGCTATGGGTGCAGAGAAGAGAACTGTCTGCCTGTAAGGATATATCAGGCAAGGTTTCACTAAGTGGATATTTAAGCCAGACCAGTGGATATTTTAAGGGAATAGGGAGGTTCACTGAGAGGTAAGGGCATTCCGGGAAAAAGGACTAGCATGAGAGAATTCATTACATCATGAGTGCATGGGGAAGGGGGTTAGGTACAAGAGGAAGGGGAGCCTTGACCTGCATTCTATAAGAAACTGAGAAACAAAGTTTGCAAGTTGGGAAATGATATGAACATATCTGTGTTTTAGAAAGAATACAGAAGCAGAGTATTAGTTTCCTGAACTCTGGGAATTCAGTAGGAGTTTACCACAGGTAAGAGATGGTGACCTAAGTCAGGACAGTGGCAGAAGGAATAAAGAGAAAGGATAGTTGAGAAATTTCTAAGTCAGAATCAAGAGAACATGGGGACAGACAACACTGGGTGAGGAAAAGAAGATGAGATGCAGCATGATCAAACAGATGGATACTGACACCATTAAACCAGATAGGGAACCTAAGAGGAACACACTTGGTTTAGTAGGTATCTTTTATCTTTTGGAATAGTTCTCAAAGACAGTGGAGGAAAAACTGACAATAGTATGGACACGGCAGTAGCATCTTTTATTCTTAAAGCGATTAGAAAGAAGATGCTCAATGCCTGTGTTCAAAAGGCTTCAGGTACAGAACGGACAGATTTGTTTAGGAAGATTATAAATGCACCATGTGTAATTTGTTTCACTCAATATTTCTGGTGTATTAATTTGAAATATACAATTTATTTAGACGATTACAAATCTCAATTTAAGGTTTTATAATTTTAGTTGTAAGCTTTTATCAAATGAACTTTGATGGAGTCTTTTGCCAGTTTACGAGAAAAAGAAACATGAACAGAAAAAATGAGCACTATACAAAACCAAAAATCTTTCTAGGCTTAATGAGCTTCTCAGGGTAAAATACTCAGTGACTAGCTTGTATTGTATGTACAATAAACCATAACATATAAAAATCACTTGGCTAGACTGTGTCTTTGGACTTGGTCCTTGGTCCTTTTCTGCTTTATCTTAAGCCTTCTGTAAACAGGGCAGAAGTAAGCACCTTACATCCTATTTCTGATTTCTCTAGGAGTAAGTAGGTACTACGGCTATGGTGACACCACTGCCAGTGTTTACTCAACATTCTTTTAAGGTCTAGTCTAAAAATAAAACGTATCTATTAAAAATCAACAAAAACTACTACAAGCAAAGAAATGCAGATTTCCTCCTTCTCTTGTGAAAAGGACACCATTCTTTTTCGACTTCAATCTAAATGTTCCCATTTTCTTGTGTTCTCAAGTCTTTTCATCACCCAAATCTGACCTTTACATTTCTATACAGGAATATAATGTTGGATACATTTGCTTTAAAGGCTCAAGTAATTTTTCTACAACAATGTGGTCCACGATATAAGCTGGCAAGTCTCACAAGGTGGCAAAAAGAACCATAAAAAGCTAAAATAACAAAAGAACTCTATTCACATTCTTAAAACAAGAAAAATAATGAGGGCTTCCCTGGTGGCGCACTGGTTGAGAATTTGCCTGCCAATGCAGGGGACACGGGTTCGAGCCCTGGTCTGGGAAGATCCCACATGCCGCGGAGCAACTAGGCCCGTGAGCCACAACTACTGAGCCTGCGCGTCTGGAGCCTGTGCTCCGCAACAAGAGAGGCCACGACAGTGAGAGGCCCGCGCACCGCGATGAAGAGTGGCCCCCACTCGCCGCAACTAGAGAAAGCCCTCGCACAGAAACGAAGACCCAACACAGCCATAAATAAATTAATTAATTAACTTAAAAAAAAAAAAAAAAAGAAAAATAATGAAAGGATAACAACCAAGCAAACCATCCCAGAAGAGCCTATTTTAGCCAACAGATTAATCAAATTAAGGACATCTTTTTGGTATAAGTATCAATATTTTTAATGGCTCCTTTTCATCAATACTACCAGGCACAGTGCATGTCTCAGAATAGTTTATGTCCCACAATGGCTCAACTGCAGACCAAATTTGTAAGGATTTTTGGTAGCCACTTTAAGTTATATACCTGCTATTAGAGAGATCTCAGCCATGGTGTTCTCTGATTTACGTAACACAAACACGTACAAAAGTTAACTGCAGCACAGGAATGACTAGGCACACACTACCTTAGATGTTTCCTTACAAACACCGTCTCTGTTAATCTGTGATCAAAGCTTAAACCGCGTTAAGAGGAAAATTTCAAGCTGCCTAGGACTTTGCTATATCTAATAAAGTACATTTAAATAAAGCATTAATCATCTGACAGGTGATACAATTTTTAATTAAGAAATTTAGTAGCACCACCTTCTGATAAGGACACCATGATGTCGTACACAAATATATTCCTAATTAATCAAATGCACTTTTGTATTTTCATTTGAATATTAAAGAACGTCTATCCAAAATAAATAATATTCAGAAACTTAAGAAATAAAAGCCCAAGTGTCCCACCACCCCTCTCCCACTAAGCCAACTGTCTAGTTACCAGGCATTTATTAAACTGTGCTAACACAGTGATAAGCAAAAAAGATAGCCATATCAAAGTGAAATCAGGGTGACCAACAGTCCTGATTTTAGCATTCAGTCTTATGTCCCAAGAAATCCTCAGTCCTGAGAAAAACAAGGTGGCTGGTCGTCTTTTGTGGAATACATATTGATAGGAATTTGCTTCCTCTCATGTTTCATAATTTTAACGATGTGGAACTGTGAAGGCTTAGAAAACATCTTGCAGGGACTTCCCTGGTGGTGCAGCAATTAAGACTCCACGCTCCCAGTGCGGGGGGCCTGGGGTTCGATCCCTGGCCAGGGAACTAGATCCCACATGCATGCCGCAACTAAGAGTTCACATGCCACACCTAAGGAGCCCGCCTGCCACAACTAAGGAGCCAGCGAGCCTCAACTAAGACCCAGCACAACCAAATAAATAAATAAAAAAATCTTCCCAGCAATCAATAAAAAAAAAAAAAAAAGAAAACATCTTGCAAATGTACTACAAGCTTATCTTTTTTCACAACGTGATCATACTCTTCTCTGAAATAAAACATGGACATTAAAAACCAAACTGTGTACATCACTTAGTATAAGAGCAAAGTTTGAGTGTGTATGGTAACAAACAATATTTGTATAGCCTTTACAATTTACAATGTATTTTGACACAACTTTTCTCATTTGGATAAAAATCCAAGGAATCTGTCATGAAGGAACACCGTCCCTTGCTTAATTAGAAAAGTATAGCTTTCATAGTATTAGTATCTGAATATGCATTAAATGCAAGTGATCACAAGGGTTACAAAGATGAACAAAACATACTTGCTCTCAAGAAGCTTACAATTTTGTAAGAAAGGTGAGACAAAAATCATGGAAAATATCATGAGAAAAACAAAAATACTATGGAAATTCAGAAAAAGGTCAGGAACAGATTTATGAAGAAGATGGCAAATGACTAAAAGTTACAGCATGAAAGAAAACATACCAGGGAAAAGAGAAGTGAGAGTAAAGGCACAGAAGGCAGCGAAATATAGGAATATGATTAGACTACAATAGAAAGCATGGTCTGAGTGGACCTCAAGGTACAAAGGGACAGGAAAAAAAAATAGCAAGAGAGTCTACAGTTAAGATAATGAAGATCTCTGAGTATTAGTCAAGAGATTTGACTCATTTTGTAATCAACAGTACTGGATATTTTGAAGAAAAACATACCAGTATTGAGAAAAACTAAAGCTACTTTTTAAATAAAAGGAGTTCTAACAGAAATCTGGACAATACATCTAGAAAAGTTAAGCATTTTTATTGAATATGATTAATATGTGGCCTACTTTTAAAATGCATGGATTGATTTGCAAGAAAAACCTATAACAAAATGAAAACCAAAATTAAGAGGTCAGAAACAATATGCTGCATAGAGGAAAGAAGTTGCAAGAGACTGGCAGAAGATAGTTAAGACAACTGGTAATTTGTTTTATCCCACAACGCCATATGAACACTAAGTACCTACTATGTGCAGGCAGTACAGATACTAGATCCACACATCTTAAGCCCCCCCCCTTTTAATAACAGGACATTAACTTTGATACCACAGCATCTGATATCTAAAGCATACTGAGATTACTTTTACTTAACACCACTACCACAGAACATGGCACTTAGGGTATTTGCCTAAGATCTCACTTGTACTGACAAATGAGGCAGATGTATGGGCCAGCCCATATTTTTCCTCAAAAAGCTGCTTTGGATATGCCTAAAGCATAAAAAATTCTCAGTTAAGGCTTAAATATTTCATGGCCAGAGATCTATGTACAATGTTAATTGCTGCATAACCAACACTTAACACAGTGCCTGGAATACAGAAGGCAATTGTTGAATGAATCAAAACCAGTTTCTTGCCCTAGAGCAGGGGTTGGCTAATTCCAGCCCACAGGCTAAACTTCACCATGTCTGTTTTTTGTAAATAATGTTTTGTTGGAACACAGCCATACAACTGCATACTGTCTATGGTTACTCCTACGAACACAGCAGAGTTGAGTGGTTGTGACAGAGAATACATGGTCCACAAAGCCTAAAATATTTATTAACTGGCCCTTTACAGAAAGTTTGCTGATATGCCCTGGAAGAGATAAGGATAGATCTTGTCCGTTAATTCACTGGTGGCAAATGGGTTTTAGCTCAAACAGCAACTCAAAATATTAATGGCTACCTGGAGTGCAGTGTTAATAACGATTCTGGACTCAAAGGGAAAGAGTACAGTTCTCAATTATCGATGTCTACTATGGTTTAGGGAAAGGAGAAACAGGACTGTAACTAAAAAACATTTGAAAATTTCTGCTGTAGAATATTTCACATAGCTAGCATGTTGTCTGATAGTTTTACAAAGATGAATTAGTTAGCTGCAAAATAATATGCAAAAACCTCAACAACAACAACAAAAACCTTGAAAGGAATCACTGAGGATGGTCCACCTGAATGCTTAAGACTGTATCAAAAACAATTTTGGTTCTGGCATAGTTGATGTTGCTCTATTTTACAACATTCAACAGGCGCCTTATACACTTAGTCAACAGATTCAGCTGTCAAGGCCATTTGTGAGGATGATAAAACAGTGTTATTAGGGGAACCTAATGTAAGACCCCAACATATCCCAAAACTCCATCAAGTTTTACAGATAAAACTGAAAAGGGCATCTTGGGTAAAGCACATTTTTACATTTGGAGCTAAATCTGATCTATTAAATCTGCTCACTTTGATTTTGGAAGTAGTTAACACAATAAACAGCTTAACGTTAAAGCATTCATGCCACTAGGGCTCTGCAAAGTTTCTTTTCAGATTTGTTTTAGAAAAATCCTTTGTTTCTTGGTCCTATGTCAAGTACTTGCACCCTAGCTACCAAGGGAGCTGAAAAACCTACCATTTTCATTTTCTATAAAGCAAGGTTATACACCAAGACTCATTTAGGTCTGTGTCTTTTCAGAGACTGATGAGTCTCTCTAAAGATAAATGTAAACACACACATCTGTATGTCCATATTATAAGACATTTTTCATCAGATATTCTTTCCGTTAGATGTAGCCTGGCCCATGTGGGTCACACCCTGGCATGATAGGAAGTTACGGAGCCATGCATAGGGTATTTGAGGAGGTGGCAAAACAAAGTCACTGATGGGAATGGTGGGAGGGGACGTCTCAAGGTCAGATCAAATTTAAATCTGAAGACCCAGAAGCCTGGGAGAAATTAAGTGACATGAGAGCAGTGGTTTCTCTGATTATCACAGGGAGTGTGTGTGTGTGTGTGTGTGTGTAAGTTTTAAAAAGCACCTCTGGAAGACTCTTAACACCTCCCTTCCTCCTTAAGACCCTAAGACCTATATCCCTAGCAAAGAAAGATCAGGGTCTATCAGAGCCCATATTATTTGTCTTCTTTGATTCCAATAAGTGTCCCCTAATTTAGCACAGAAAAGGAAGGTCTCTGTGTTCCTCAGGTCTCCAGAAATCAGTATTTTAAATAATCCTCAGTCATTTAAATAATCCACTCTTAACATCTTAGCTCCCACATGTCACAGAAAAAAAGAGACACCACCACTGCATACGGATAAGAAGGTTAACCAGATGTTTTACTATGTTCCTAGTGAAGCCACATTTTCTCCAAGTCTCCTGAATTTGTGATTCCAGAATTTAACACTTACACCGAAGGTGCTCAATAATGTTTGCTGAATAGGTTGCAGAATGAGATGATTACATCAACCACAGAGATATCCCCATTAGTTAGGGAAAATATGTGCTTTCATGCATTTTAAGAAATCAGAAGTGAGGCTCTTTACTACCAGCAGACAGATCAGAATTCAAGTTAAGGGTAAGGACTCCAGAACAAACCACACCCACTTTTATGACTGGAAGAATGCCACAAATATTTCTTTTAATATAGATACTCAGATTTTATAATACACCACCCTCCACAAGGATGGGGGAACATTTTTAAAACAATTTTACAGTCTATTTCAACACAAGGTTGAATTCAGAAATAAACAGAATTAGTCTTTCATGAGAGAAGGAACAAATGACTACAAAAATTTTTTTATTTCATTTTACTGTTACCTTCCTAAGATTAAGACAAAGCTTAATATGACTGCCCCCAAATGCATTTGAAACCATAATAAGAATGCCATAATTTCAGATTGTGGGTTTATAATCTGCATGACATTCTAAACGAAATTTCAAGACCAGGACATTCCTAATGGAAAATCCCCTAGTAAATGTGCCACAAGTTCAGAGGAGAAAAATTAACCAACTAACAAAAAACAGTGGAAGCACAGGTACTTCCCATAGTTTTCTCTAATAATTTTAACGTCTTAATCTAAGCAGCAGTTTATGTTAGCTAATGCCCACACTGGCTTGTGCAGCTAGTTGTCTTATAAAGTTGTTTTAGACTAATGTAACAGTTCTTCCTTTTATACTCTAGCCTCTTCAGTTTATTCAAAGAGGCACTTAGTACCCAGTATAATAAAGACCACTTAGAAAAATAAAAGGCACGCTACACTTTGTAAGCCATAAATAATGCTTACATTTGGCTTTTCCATACATTATTCCACTTACTTGCATAATTATTAGGTCAGTAAGCACTTTTATTTTTTATAAAGTAGCTTTGAAACATGCCTATCTTGGCAATTCTATAAGATACAAGTCAATATACAAAAATAGCACACACATGTCTTCATTCTTGGACATTAATATACACCAAATGAATGGATAAAGACAGTGAGGACTCAATCTGGGTGTTAATTAGGTTGCAAGAATAAGGAGAGCACATGGGGAAAACACAGAAAGTGAGCAGGCACTTCTTATAATCAATCCTGAGTTTCAAAGTAGCATCTTCAGATATTTACTTCTTTCCTTGTCAATACCAAGTGATTCCATCAAGGATGTTAAAACAGATTACATTAGTCCTACAATATTCCTATTCTAACCTTCTCTTGCGCTCTTACCTCACAATTAAATGTATTATATAATTCTTACAAATCTATCAATTGGGAGACAAACTGCAGGGTTTAAGACTTTAAAGAAGAAATCGCATCTAAAATATGAGCTCTCAAGCATTACACTTTTTTTTTACATTTACTATTTTCCAGGCACCTATATACACTGATGAATCTCCACTACTTCCAAACATTTAACTGGACTCTAAGGAATTAGGTGGTTCTCCCATACCTGTAAAGACTCATTGCCCTCAGTAGTGCCTTCCACCCTGAGTCTGTCAAAAAGAATTCCTTGGCAGAAACTGTTTCTAAGCTAATTGCCTCAAACTAACATTTTCAGACCCTGATATCCTCCCCAAAGACACAAAGTAATAAAGAGTAAAGCCTTTCCAACTATTTCAGACCCATTTCTCACAGAAATTCTGAAATCAGAAAATCTCTGAAATCTGCAAGTTTAATTTAGCGGCAAAACCTGACCTAACATAAATTTTTTACACAGCAAAACTTCACCCAAGCACTGATGTGCAGCTATTTATAGTTTTTATTTATCCCATTAAGTGTAACTATTCACATTTCACTTAAGAAATATTAAGTGCTTGATTACGCTTACTAAAATTCAAAATAAATCTTTCCAAGAAGTTCTGAATTCCAAAATACCTGGCACCAAGGGTTATAGGTAAGGTATTACGGACCTATAATCCATTTCACAAACATCTACCAGAGTAAAATACTCCCTTAAACATACTCTGCACTTTTCAATTTCTAAACTGTCTACTCTGATTCACTGTTAGTCTAAAACTTACATACCCTTTTAATATCATGTACAGATCCCACCTCATTTTTAATGTCTTCTTGGACTACAAAAGCCTAAAGGTTTTCACTTCTTCCTTTGATTCTATAAGCACTCATCTATATCACTCATTTGGGTATTACCATTATTTTGAACTATTTACATTTCATGATGATTAAATTTTCATGTCTTTGCTAAGAACCTTTTGTGCATAACTACTCAATTTAACCATAACATACAGCAACTGAGATCAACCAGCTCCAATTATAGGCAGTCAGATGAACGACTCCTCGAGACAGATGCCCTAAGTAATGAGAGATTATAGTTGGAAATAAATGTAACACTTAAAAAAATTAGTGTAAGAAGTAGCCTATGATGGGAATTGATAAGGACAAAGCACTGAAGTTTTCATGTATTCTTTCAATTAAAATAAAACAAATTTGAGCACTTACTATGTGTGCCAATTACCATTTGAGACTGTGTTGGAAAAGTGACATGGTGTTCCTTCCCTCTTGAAACAAACATTTTAGAGGGGAAGAGAGGATAGATGAATACATAAATATAATTATTTGGTAAGAACTGTGAAGGTAATAAACCTTTATATAAGGTGATCAGGAAAAACTTCTCTGCAGATGAGACATCTGAACTGAGATGTAAGGTTCAGACTAAGGCAGAACTGCAGACAACTGAAGAAAGAGCATGACAGACAGACTGGTTTTTATTTTAAGCCACTGGGGTAGGAAATTGGGACTGGAGAGTATTACATGATCTGGTTTACATTTTTAAAAGATGACTTTGTCTTCTGGGTGAAGACTGAGGAATGGCAACAAGTTAGGAAGTTCCTGTAGCAGTCCAGGCAAGAGATGACTGCGGCTTTAAACAAGGGTGATATCACAGCAACGCAGGATTTTAGAGCTCAAAAATACCTTAACAACAATTAATCAAACTTTGTCTACATAAAGGTAAGTTCTAAGAGAGGAGTTAATTTGTTCTAGGCTTCATGGCCAGTGCCAGAGGGAACTGAAGCCTAGATCACCCAGGTCAAAGTTACCACTATTAAACCATGCTACTTAAATAGCATAGAATCAAACTACTCAAAACTAGCACATCAGGACTTCCCTGGCGGTCCAGTGGTTAAGACTCTGCCTTCCAATGCAGGGGGTGCGGGTTCGATCCCTGGTGGGGGAGCTAAGATCCCACATGCCTCGGGGCCAAAAAACCAAAACATAAAACAGAAGCAATATTATAACAAATTCAATAAAGACTTTAAAAGTGGTCCACATCAAAAAATAAATAAAGCATATTCTAAAAAAAAAAAACCAAACAAAAAATGCAAAACTAGCACATTATTTCTCAGAGTTAGCCCTCATGCTCAATGGAATCAGTTAAAACTTATGAGAAAAAGTGAAATAAGTAAGTGTCCAATCCGAGCACCTGAAGGTTCAGAGAAAAGTGCATAAGGGCTGTTGGGAGTAAAAACAGCAAAAGTACTCTCAACTCACACTGCATAATTATGAAACTTCTACTCTAATACCATCATCTCTGACACATAATATTGATTTATCCTCTACATAGGACCCACTGGTGGACAAGACGTATCAATCACTAAAGCACCGCAAGTGCTTTTCAAAGTAGACTTTATCATTTTTGCTCAACCAGAACTCTAAAGTGAATAGCAGTAACAGCAGCCCTGCTCATTAGAAAGAGAACCTCTTAATCACCATCTTCACTCTCTTTTCTGTTCTACTTCCTGCCGTTCCACCTCTTCACTGACTATTATCACCATCATCACTTTCATGTAAACAATAGAAAACTTTTATAAATGCTCTTCCGCCCTTAAAAGCTTGCAAATCCTATATTCTCTTTGTTCAACGAAGATCAAGTAAGATGACAGGCCTCTTGGAGGAAAAAAAAGCTTAAGTATAAAAAACCTAAAATACAGGGAATTTCAAACATTTTTCAGCTAGCAACTTAAACTATATAAGCAATAGTGAGTGGCAACTTTGTGACTAATTTGGATGTCAAGGACATAAAATATGATCTCAGTATGTTCCCTAATTCAGAACAGCTGACCAGTTAATTATTTAATATAGGGAGAACTAAAGCTTCCTATTAAATGAACGCCCCCTACTGTGGGATTAGCTCATGGGGGCAGGAATTCTATAGTGCTTACTCCCTGAAGCTATCCTGAAGCTAGTTTTTTAAACTTATTTCTTCTCTAAACCACTCGGAATCTCTTTCTTTCTCTGATGCCAACCCTGTTCTTTCAAACAGTGGTGTTCAGACTCAATACTCTCCTTATTCACACCCATTTTATTATTTCTAGGGAAATAACTGGCACTAAATTTCCAAGAAACTGGGTGCAGTACAAACTACAACTTATGTATCTTACTTCTTTCATAACCTGAAACTCGTTACTTGAACCAAATGCAGGTTGTCCTAAAAATCCTTTAAAATTTGGAATGGTCCTAAGCCATGACTTTTATGAAAATAGTTGTTTAACAAGGATTGCTACAATTATTCTTAAATAAACATGAAAAAGAAACAACTTTCTCCCAGAAGGTAAAAACATTCTCATTTGTTTTGGAAAAGTATCTAGACAACACATCAAATTCTCAGGTCAAGGACACATTATTAAAACTAGAAGTGGGAGAAAGTACATAGCTTTACTACATGAAAGCCACTACATCTCCTAAGATTGTGAAAGTTAACTATTAAAAATCTGTTTAGGGTTATATCAAAACTTGACCATATATGCAACCTATCTATGGTTGAGTAATCAGATGTACAAAACAAGTATTAAAACCAAAAACTGACTTAAAAAATAACAATTACCTAATTTCCTACTGCAAAGTTTCCAAAGTTGGAAACTAGTTTCCAAAGTTGAATGGGGGGAATTCCCTGGCGGTCCAGCGGTTAGAACTTGGTGCTTTCACTGCCAGGGCCTGGGTTCAATCCCTGGTTGGGGAACTAAGATCCCACAAGCCACGCAGCGCGGCAAGTTGAATGGACTGCTCAATTGAAAAAACTGCAAAGAAATTAAACTTAAAATGATTATATATTAATAAGAGATTCCAAGATAAAGCACATGAAAACACTGCCTCATATTTATCTATGGTTCCTATTCTTCTCTACTCCTCCAACAAAAATATGTTCAATATATTGCAAAGCATGGAAAAATGAGTAATACACACAAAAAAGTAAACAATAACCAAACGGACATTTGGGAATATTTTAATGGCCTTTCAGATAAATTGTGGCTATTCTCCTTTGATACTATACCAAAACTCAATTGGCTGAAATATATTGGAATCGGTAACCTTATCAATAAACTTTATGTTCTCTATAATATTAAGACCCATTGGTCTCGGGGGCTTCCTTGGTGGTGAAGTGGTTAAGAATCCACCTGCCAATGCAGGGGACACAAGTTCGAGTCCTGGTCCGGGAAGATCCCACATGCCGCGGAGCAACTAAGCCCGTGTGCCACAACTACTGAAGCCCGTGCGCCTAGAGCCTCTGCTCTGCAACAAGAGAGAAGCCATCGCAATGCTCACACACCGCAATGAAGAGTAGCCCCCACTCGCTGCAACTAAAGGAAGCCCGTGCGCAGCAACGGAGACCCAACACAGCCAAAAATAAAATTAAAAAAAAAAAAAATGACCCATTGGTCTAGCTAGAACTTTGTTTCTTATCCTTGCATGATCTTATAATATCATGCACTGGTGACTTGGAAAACATTGGCTTACAGAGTCATGTAGATCTTCAAATATTGACATATTTCATTATACATCGTTTTAAAAACCATGTCCATCAACATCACTAATATCATCGGAAAAATCTTCCAAAATTCTAATTTTCACTTGAAAACTAGAACTTTATCATTGCCCGTAAATACTGTCAATCTTTTCCTTTTAAAGATCCAGGTTCGCTTTTTGAGAAAATGTCAGTCTAATACCCAATTCTGAAAAACTTCTTCAGTTTGTCAAGCATTTTTTCAAGTAAAAATGGTGTTCATGAAAAAAGTGGCTAATTCAGCTTGCAACTCAAAAATCACACAAATGCTTTCCTTAGAGGCAACCATATTTCAGTATGACAGCAGAAAAAGTGTTTTAAGCATACTTCCTATTTTGTCACAGTACATTAAAATGATATGTACAAAGTTGAGATCTGATAATTTTTTACTTCTTCATCAAGTGCATTTAGACTTTCTTTTTTTTTTTTTAAACTGTGAGTGCATGGCACTGAAGGATATGTACCATGACTTCTAATACAGGGAGGTACTCTCACCTGATTTGTTCTCAGATGTCAAAAGTTTTACCCACCTTTGCTTTTGTACATTGGTACAGATGTCAACACAGTGAAAAGGCAAAGGACATCTCAGTATTATTGTAAACAGTTTTGTACTTGTAGACTCCCTCAAAAGGTCTAGGCAATCCCCAGGATTCCTTGGACCATACTTTAAAAACCACTGAGCTACACAATTTATTTGTTCACAATCACAATTATTCTTCCTTACTTCTCATTCATACCTTAATAGGAATCTTAAAAATTAAGCAATCTAATCAACTTCAATTGGCACTAGCGATGCTACAGGTAAACAGAAGCTTTATATGTCATCTTTCCTGCTGAGAAAGCAAAGAGGTTCGGAAAGCTTACAAACTTTGCCTAAAAACTCATTGCACTGGTATGATTACAAGCAATACTAATTTTCTTCATTATACTTTTCTGTATTCAAAACACTTCAGTGCAAAATCTCAAGTTCAACAATTTCAAGAGCAGCAGAATAACAGATGCACATGTTTATATACCTCATTACTATCCCTTGTTATTATCTGTACAGTACAGAATTCAAGATTCCTGAGGGATTCCCAAGTTTTGCTATAGTTACTGAGGAGCTTAATGATAACTTATAAATCTGAGAAGCAGCAGCTATAACTATGTTAGCATAATGTAGTCTCACTGCAATCTTACAACACGTAGGTAACAGTTGGATGCGATATGCACACCACTTTGACACCTACAAACTATTAATTAAACAAAAAGAGCTTATATTTATAGTCTTCATTCCCAGTAACTAAGAACTTTTAGAAACTCCCACCCCCTTTTTTAGAGTACAGTGACTTGAAAAATATATTCTAGTAAGAAGGATAAATTATAGAAAACTCAGATAATTAGAATTTTGCATAACATTTTCGATTTCCTTTCTAGAAGCTTTTGCCAAAAACTGCTATTAAATGGACAAACAGAGCTTCCCTGGTGGCGCAGTGGTTAAGAATCTGCCTGCCAATGCAGGGGACACGTGTTCGAGCCCTGGTCTGGGAAGATCCCACATGCCGCGGAGCAACTAGGCCCGTGAGCCACAACTACTGAGCCTGTGCGTCTGGAGCCTGTGCTCCACAACAAGAGAGGCCGCGAAAGTGAGAGGCCCGCGCACCGCGATGAAGAGTGGCCCCCACTTGCCGCAACTAGAGAAAGCCCTCGCACAGAAACGAAGACCCAACACAGCCAAAAATAAATAAATTAATTAATTTTTTTAAAAAAAGGTTAAAAAAAAATGGACAAACAGATTTTCTTTCATCTTTGTGCCCTTCCCACAAGGCAAAGAAGAGGAAAGCAACAGGTAAAGGTGATCCACCAATGGGGCAATTAGTTCACTGTATATTTTCAGAATAAAGTTACTTAACAAAATGCTAAGTTTTAAATAGAAGAGAGAAAACTATTTTATTAAAAATACATATTTACTGAAATAAATATTCAAGGCAACTACTGAAACACTCAGCAAGAAGCTCCGTGATGTAGCAAAAGTGACGATTCCAAGAAGTCAATAATTGAAAGTGTTCAAAATTACGTATAACTGCTTTTAATGGATGCTCTCTTCCTTTAACATCTTTAGTCTGCCTGTACAACAGTTAAAAACGTTCTATCCCCACCACTGGAAAAGATTACCTAGCAAGTTATCTCATGGGATCAGAATCCAGTTTACATTTAAAAGGTCTCACTGAAATAAATAAATAAATAAATAAATACGCATGCACGTACAACTACAAAACAGCATAACTACAAAAGTTAAGCGTTAGGAACCAGCCCAATATAAAATTCAAAATCAGAACGTTAGATAATTATTCTGTATAGTTAGACTAAGATTATTAATTTAAAAGTGAACACATTTCTAGTACTCGAGCATCTCATATATAATTTTAAGTGTGGTAATACTCCAGAATATTGTTCTGTATAGTAAAAACCAAATGGAAATTCTGCAATTTATGTTGTAATATTTTTTTTTTTGGCCACCACGTGGCTTGTGGGATCTTAGTTTTCTGACCAGGGATTGAACCCCGGGCCCTCTGCGGTAAAAGTGTGAAGTCCTAACCACTGCACCACCAGGGCATTCTCCAAATATTCATTTCTTTCTTTTATAAGTTTTAAGGTTCCTTGGAAACTGTTTAAAAATTTTGATCCACTATTGATGCAAAGAAAAATTCTTCATAAATCACTACTGAAATAATAATCAGTTGATGTTGTAGCCTTAATTTAACTAACACTGGGAATAAACACACCAGTGTTAGGAAGTATGGAGAAGTGGTATTTCTTTTTGTTAGTGGTGTATTTTAAGAAGTGATTTTAATTTTTTAAAGGCAGCACAAAAGTTCCTGATAACCTTTCTTCTCTAAAATACAAATTCTATGACTAAAGGGATTGGTCTTAGAATCCAGTGATCAACTAGGTTCAAACAAAGTACAAGAGATTATACAGCAAGCCAGTCGTTACTGCAAATAGATAAATTCATCCTATTCCTTGCACCTAATGTTTCCATTGCGTTCATAACATTTCCAAAGGACTAATAAATGAAAAGACTTAAGTTCTCAAATGGTAATTAGTACCTTTAAGTACCATTGCAAAATATCTTAACACTGAAAAACATCAGGCTTTCAGCACAAGGGTAAGCCATGGTACAGACCTCCTGTGTGCTGAAAAATCTGTCCAGTGTTAACAATGAATCATTGCATCAGCCAAAATATCTGTTTCTTAACTTTTTCTAAAAGAAATCCAATTTGAAAAGGGTAATTGTAAAAACTTCAGCCTAATCTCTGACTCTAAGGGTCTCAAAAATGATAGGAGGGGGGGACTTCCCTGGTGGCCAGTGGTTAAGAATCCACCTGCCAAGGCAGGGAACACGGGTTCGAGCCCTGGTCCAGGAAGATCCCACATGCCCAGGAGCAACTAAGCCCGTGCACCACAACTACTGAGCCTGCGCTCTAGAGCCCACAAGCCACAACTACTGAAGCCCGTGCTCTACAACAAAAGAAGCCACCGCAATGAGCAGCCTGCGCAACGCAATAAAGAGTAGCCCCTGCTCGCCGCAACTAGAGAAAGCCCGCGTACAGCGACAAAGACCCAACACAGCCAAAAATAAATCGATTAAAAAAAAAAAAAAATGATAGGAGGGGGAAGAAAAATCAAGGCATAAATTTAGTCAAAACCCTATATGGTCTTACAAAGTTTAAGATCAATCTTCATCAAGATTTTCTATAGACTGAACATGTGACATTATTGCCATAATAGAAAAGACAGCTTTTGAATATTCAGTTCATAAATACGAAACTCTTCCTGGTGCCAATCAAATCTAAAACTACAGATCAATACCCACCCCTTCTTTACCAATACATAACACAGAAACACATTATTTTAAGCCTTTGGGAAAATGACGACACATGCATAGCAGTAAGACCTTGATATTCAATGATAAAACTGCCTACTTACACTTTTGGAAGAAAAATAAACGACACCTTTGCAAAATCAGTCAAATCCTATTTGTATGAGATCCAGTTTCCCTATTTAATTTCACTGCCTTAATAAATATTGCTCAAATACCTACAACAGAAGTCAAAGAAAATTGAACATGGACAGTTTCTCATTCAAATCTTAGACTTTATATTTAAAACAACATGTATAATTAGTTAACTATGTTATCAATCTCTGCACAGGTCTTCTACCAATCTTGAATTATACTGGAAGATACACTTGTAAGATCCAACTGTACATGGATCAAAGTTTTTTATGATGAATTCCCTATTACACCCCGCTAGACCCTCCTTACATGGTGGCTCCTAACCATGGGGGCTCACTTCCCCTTTATACAGCTAAGAGAAAATACTGAAATTCCACAGTAAAGGACTGTTTTGAGGATAAAATAAAAATCAATTTGTAAAGTTAAAATGATTCCAAACCCAATGTGGAAATGCTTCTTTTTGAAGGAATACAAAGTTCTCTTCAAATATTATCTCTTTAAATGTTTATTACAATTAATCCCTAAATCTAAGTGCTAAACACTTACTGTGTGCACAGGCAAGGTTCTAGTAACTAAGATACAGTAGAGAATAAAATGGACCAAGTCCCTACCCTCATGGTGTTTACATTTAACAAACTGGTATTGTCTCTGTGCAAAGAACACATCCTGTCCATGGAGTTTATAATTTAGTGGGATAACAAAAAACACATATAACGATAACAGGAGGTAGGAAGTGATACTTGTCACAGAAAGGAAGAGAGATGACTTTCATAGGGTGGGGGAGGGTGGGAGGGGACAGAAAGAGCAATCATTTTCATGAACCCATACCACAGTTTAAAATTAAGCCTGTTTATTACTGGGTTCTTCAGTTGTATTCCCATACTTGGCATATTAAAACCAAACTGGATACACGTGTTTCAAAGACTTACTTTCTGGCTTCTTCAGATAAGGGAGCTTCACAATTTATTATGAATGACAAAAAGAAAATGCAAGTGAAACCACTTTCCTGTAGTGCAGAGATCAAAAGCATGGATGGGCTCAAATAAGACTATCATTCAGGGCTCTGTGTCCTTAAAGTTAATTCACCATTCTGAGTATCAACTTCCTCTCTTAAAACCCGGTAATGAAACTACCCAAATGGTTCTACACTGTTTGACTAACGTACTCACCTTTTGTGGGGTATGATGGGACGACTATCCTCTGTAAAATGTAATTCACTATAAAAATGTCGTATATTTTCCTCCAGGTTCTCTATTATGGTTAGGTTACTGTCCTACAAGTCAGCAGGACCACTGACTAGTTATCTTATCTTTTCCAGGCCTCAGTTTCCTCCTCCGTAAAACCAGAGGGTGGGACTGGATGATCTAAATAGCCCTTTCCGGCCCTTAAAAAGTCCCATGACTCCATTATGACTCAAACACAATTCAAGGATCAGCTTTTAGGAGTGATACCAGCTTTAAGTTAAATGAACGTCTACCCTTTTTATGTTACTTCTTGCTAAGCTAAGGTTTTGTTGAACAAGTCCAAATAGCATTCTAATTACAAAAAAAGAGGGTTAAAAAATGAATTTACGAGTTGGAAGCTTTAAGTTTTATAAGCATGATAAATTATATTTTAGATATTTATATATTAGATGCTATGCTACTAGCAAAACAAAAATCCAATCAGTCTGATTTAATTTTAAAATATTAAAATCACAATCTTCATTTAGCGTTAACTTTCTAACCCGTTAAAAATGTGATTCCCCGTTTTTGCAACACAGAACTGCTTATGCTCACACAAGAGCTGCAGGGCAAAAATGTTGTTCTGAACTAATAAAAGGGAGTGGGGGATCAGGAGAAGGGGAAGAAAATCGTCTGCTTAAACTCAGCAAGGATGATCTTTTCTCCAAAAGCCATCAGTTTGTCTTTTTTTTCACAAGAAATATTCGGATGGGCCGATTCACTGGGGGTAGTTTTAAATAAGATTCACGGCGCTGACAGTCTATGTTAGAATTACACACATCGAGATGGCGAAAAAGAGAAGACAAACTTCCTGGATTTTCTCTCCCTCTGTAAGAGAAAGAGATTTTCTCTTGCTGACGAAGGGAAAGGCCCCTTTAACAGTTTTTCTCTACGCGGTGGCCGCTGCCAGACTAGGTGGGGCTCCCTCCGCTGCCTTCCTCCTGCCACTTCCCGCAACAAATGGAGCAAACCAGCCCCGTTTCAGGCAAACTTTTTCCCTGTCAGGCTCGAGCCCGCAGGGCGCCGGGGAGTGGTTTCCCCCGAACGCTCCTCGCCCCACCTCGGGACTGGGGGAAGCTGGGTCTACGCAAAGGATAACTTTCTGGTTTCCGTTCTAACTTCCACTCACACCCGGGAGGAACAGAGGCGGCCGGCGAGGGGGCTCTGGGGCGAGGGGACGAGTCTTACGGGGAGCCGGCGGGGGACCGCGGGCAGCGGGAGAGGCTGCGGCGGCCGCGAGCAGGAGGGGGGGGGGTCCTCGGGCTCTCACTTCCTCCGCCATATTTCAGACATTTGACCCCTTCCGCAAAGCGCGCTGTTCCCCGCGGCGGCGGCGGCTCATGCCCGCCGGCCTGGGAGGCAGCGCACTCGCCGGCCGGGCCCGGGCCCTCGCACCACCTGCCGCGCTCCGAGTCCGCCGTCGCCGCCGCCGCCGCCTCCCCGGCCCCCTGACCGCCGCGCGCGCGCCTCGCCCGGCCCGCGCCGCACCCCACCCGCTCCCCTCTGCCGGCGCCCGGCCCCCGCCCCGTGCGGCCACCGCCGCCGCTCCCCTCAGCGGCCACGCACGCACTCTGCGAACCTCTCGCGCTGTCACCGGGTCCCCGCAGCCAGCGTCGCCTCGCGCTCCCTCCGGGTCGCTGCTACCGGCGCCACGGCGGTCCTGCCGCTACCGCCGCCGCCGCCGCCACTCCGGCTGGCTTACACGCCTGACTCTGGGCGAGGTTTGGTGGTGTCGCCTTGACGTCAAGCGTTCAGCCTCGCTCTCGCTTCCGCCCGCGGGCGGGGCGCGCGGGTGCGCGGCCCGGGAAGGGGCGGGGCTGAGGGGAGGGGCGAAGGGAGCCGAGGGGCGGGGCCTTCCGCGTCCCCGCAGCGCAAACCGGGAGCGCGCGGCGCCCTTCGCGGCGTTTCCTGCGCGGTGTTTTTCTCTCTCTTTTACTGCCTCTTCGGCCTCCCCTCGGCTTCCCAGATCCTAGCGGATTACAACGGTGCGAAGAGCTTAAAAACCGTACGAATTAAAAACGTGCCTTTCATGCAAACTGTAATTCAGTCACCAACGCCACCAAACATTTGGTTCTCCCGTACTCCTTTGTGCTGGGGAAAGTGGCTGGAGAAGTAACAGCGCTCAATTTCCACACCTAGAGCTCCCGTGAGGGTGCCTTGGCTAGGGCACAGTCTTTTTCATTCTTGAAGTGGTTTCTCTTGAATTGTCAAGCGTCTTCACCCAGGACAACTCTTTGCAAATTATCCTGTCAAACTCAGTTAATTAATCCAAGATTCCAAACAACTTTTTACCTAAATCAACTATTTATATGAGTAAAATAAATTGCACGTTTAAATGCGTGACTCGAGTACTTTAAAGGGTTACCCATAGGTGGTTTATGATGTGACTGCTGGGCAACAGAAAGGACTTTCTGTTCCAAAATGCCTTGTTTCAAAAAGGGTGGGAACTTAACAGTGGAATTTACCATTATTAGAGAAAAGACTAAAATACGACTACCCTTTATACAAGATATTAGCTTTTTAATGAAAACTGGGTTTTGATGGGCAAAAATATTCAAAGAGAGCAGAAATATTCAAAGATGGGCAAATATGCAAGGAAAAGTAGGGGTTGGGGGGTCATTAAAGGCTAATTTTTGCTTAGTTCAGAGTTTAACTAGGCCCTGTGTTATAAGGCATTCTTGAAATAAATTTTTATGAACTTTTATAAATTCGGAAGATTAGCAAAAAATATGATTAATTTCACTCCTGTTAAGAATACTAGTAATTGAAAACTAAAGGAATAGATAAGAATGAACTATAATTATCCTAAGTTTTCTGTATAAGTGCTTTCTAGGTGTTTCACGATTTAGGTTAACTGAATATGTTGAATATTTTGGTAATTTCTGTTTCCTTAGAAAAACCATTTTTTTGATGGGAATTTCAAAGGCAAGTGTCAGAGCAGTCTGTAGGAAATACTGTAAATTCCGAATGAATGAATTTCAAATAAATTTGACATTACTAACTTTTCATTTATTGCATGAAACTTTGAGAAGTCTGAAAGCCTGAAACTGAGTTCATGGGAGAAAATGTTACCTGGGTGTACTGTTTTTTCTTTTCTCTCTCTCTCTCTTTTTAACTCTTTGACCTTTGTGCAATTGATTTTCTTTTTTCCCCAGAAAGAGTCAGTTTCAGAAGATTGGAGCTAGGATTATTTAGAATTTGAGAGAATATGTAAAATAGTTAAATTAAAAATACATTTGTTTTCTTCTATTACACTGGAAATCGTTTCACTCGTATTAAGCTATTATCTCTATGCAGAGAATGCCAGACTGTACATCTCTTAAGCACTGAACTCACTTTTGGGTTTGAGCTCCTCGTTCCTATCCCCTTGAAAACTTCACCAGGATATTCCACTGGCAACTTGAACAGGTCATGTGTGCAAACTGAACTCATCTCCTTTGTCACCAAACCAGTTTCTTCTCCTTTTGTTAATCATATCGCCATCTTTTAAATTACCCGGTCTTTAATCCTGATACTCCTTGTTCTGCCTTTCCTGAAACCATCAGTCAACTGGCACATCTATTAGATAGCAATTCATTTCTATTGAGACCACACTTGTTTGGGTTGGCATTACTTCTCAACTCCTGGACTTCAGGTGCACCTTCCTACCTTGCCTGTGGCCTCCTGTCTGTTCCTGCTGTGATCCACTCTACACATTGTTGCCAGATGAATTATCTTAAAGCATACTGAGCAAGTCACTCTCTTCGTCAAAGAGCATTCAGTTACTCCCCTGCCCTACTGAAGTTAAAAATGCTTGTATCTTATTTTTCCTTCACTTAAAAAATGCCTTACGGTCAGGCAGACTTCTCATCTTGCCCAGACATAGTGCTTTCCCACTTCTCTGGTGTGCAGACGTGATTTCCTCTGCCTGGAATGCCCCTTCCCACCTCTGCCCGTTATTCAAGGTCCATTTACTTTCTCCAAGAAAGAGCACCTTTTCTCATATTTCCAATTTAATGTGGTCTCTCCTCTATTGAATCCCCATAACACTATTGCTCTCTTTTTTTGTCACTTGTTTTCTACCTTCCTACTAGAACAAGGGCTTGCAAACTTTTTCTGTAAAGCCAGATAGTAAATATTTAAGGCTTTGTGGGCCAGATGGTCTTTGGTACAACTACTAAATCCTTTGTTGTGCAAAAACAACCACAGGATACATAAAGAATGAGTGTGGCTGTATTCTAATAAAACTTTATTTATGGACACTAATTTGAATTTCATGTAATTTTCATGTGTCACAAATCTTCTTTTTAAAGAAATCATTAAACATGTGAAAACTATCCTAGCTCATGTCTGTAACAAAAACAGGCAGTGGGCTGTCATTGTGTACCCTTTTGTACTCAGGGCCAGCTTCGTGGGCATGTGACAGGGACCTGTGCTTAGAAAGTCCCCATGATCCTTTTAATGCTCTGATGGCACCATCTTGAATTTTTTGTTTGTTTGTTTGTTTTTAATTAATTTACTTTTGGCCGCGTTTGGTCTTCGTTGCTGCACACGGGCTCCCTCTCGCGGGCTCTAGAGCGCAGGCTCAGTGGTTGCGGCTCAGGGGCTCAGTTGCTCCGCGGCATGTGGGATCCTCCAGGACCAGGGCTCGAACCCACGTCCCCTGAATTGGTAGGCGGATTCCCAACCACTGCGCCACCAGGGAAGTCCCATCTTGGAATTTTTAATGATTTTTGAACAAGAGGTCTGCATTTTCATTTTGCCCTAGGTCCCTCAAATTATGTAGCGGGTCCTACTGGTACTAGGAGATAAAGTCCATAAGATAGGGATATATATTTCTCATGTTTGGTATGGTGGTTTTCATATAATAGGCATTGTTGAATTTTCTGTTCCTAAGGTACTGTGGAATAGTGGAGAACACGAGAGTCAGAGTTCAGCTCCACTGCTTATTAGCTGCATAGTCTTGCACAAATTCCTTAATCGTGTCGAGGCATAGTTTTCTCATCTGCAACGTGGGGATATATAACCTCTGCCTTACAGAACTGTTGTAAGAGAAAGTAGAGAAAATAGCCATGTCTTAGTCCCTGAGACTAGAAGAAGCTCAAAATTAGTTTTTAGGGGAAGTGAATTAATAGTGTGCTCACCCATAACTCTTGCTGTATTTAACCTGATATGGTATTTCTGATTTTCCATGTATTTGCCTCCTTAGAAGTTTTACTTCAAATACCATTTATATCTCATTAGTTTCATTTAAAAAGTCCACATAAGTAAAGGTCTTATTGCAAATGCAAAATTAGATTTTAAAAAACCTTCACATTTACAATTTTCCTAAGTAACAGTTAATGATTATTTGCATTAACAAGAGTCATGCTGTTTAACTTCCAATTAAGCATGGTTATCAGTAGCATTGAGAGTCATTAACCCTAAATATTATTATGTTATTTCATTCACAAATGAACAATATTGAAATTTGATCCTTCAAGGCACTTTGGTACCGGTTTTTCCCTCTGTTGTGTAAGTGTGTGTGTGTGTGTGTGTGTGTGTGTGTGTATGTGTATAGTATATGATTATATAAATGTAGTTCTATTTCTTTGCAACACCTTGCATAGCTGGGGTTGGAGGTTGAGAAGGATAAGAGGGCTGCTTGTTGATACAAAAGAGGAAAAACAATGACTTAAATCCCAAGTTAGTTTTGTTCTGTTTTCTTGGTCCAAGATTGTTTCAAACGCTATGCAGTTATTTTAGAAATTCTAGCACTTAATCACGTGAGAGACCAGGTAAGAGCATATTAGATCATTGCTATTATAGGAAAACAACTCAGGACTCATACTCTCCTAGGGTAGTTTGTGTTTCTCTAAGATTTCTGTTTTGGGGAAACCATGTACTTATAAATAAGAAAAATGAGGCAGTTTGGCATGTTTTCTACTCTGTGTAATAGCTATAATAACTGCTTATTTGTCTCAAGACATATTTTAAATTCTGTCTGTACTCTCTTTCAGCAGTTGTAGGCTTGACCACCAAACCTGCCTACACCACATTAAATAACTCTAACAGTTCTGTAATTTTGTCATTGATAATGTCTATGGTGTAAGGAACAGATTATACTTAAAATTTCCCCCTTTCTTAAGCTGTAGCTGAGAAAAACCATACAAATGAAAATGACATTCCCAGAGCCATCATGTAAATGAATGTTGAAGTAGAAAACCACTGGAAGAACCAGCCTCATGAAATTCCCCCTGTCATGAAATTTTCAAAAGAAATTTAAATTAAGAAAATCTTCAAAAACCGCATATAAATACTTTCAGAATCTGGGCTGTCTCCAAATCAAACAGCTAATAAAATCATGCCAAAGATGCTCAAGAGTTAGGCATCCCCTTAGAACTTATCATCATGATAGTCCTGGCTTCTACTCCCAGTCACTCCCAAGTCTTGTGTATGAATCACATACCTCAATAATGATGACCAAATTTCAGGAGGTTGGTTTGAATGATCCAATATACAGATGAGAAGCCTAAAGCTTAGGAAGGCTAAGTGACCAAGGCTATATATAAATATGTGGGCAGAGTTGAAATTTATATCTTAGTTTGCCTGCCTTCCTTTGGCACCATGCTGTGCTATTATTCCTTTGTTAATGCTGTTCTTTCAGCCAGAAAATCTCTCCTGTCTCTTTTGTATTTATCTAAATCTTAGTCATTGTTCTAGATCTAGTGGTTTCTTGCTTCTCTGAATCTCCCTAATAATTATTGTTTGTACCACTCATTTGGTACTTATCAGACATTGCCTTACTTAAATTGCTTTTGTCTTCTCTCTATCCTGAGATCCTTGAGAACCAAAAGCATATCGTACACTTCTTTGTATTTACCATACTGCCTGGCATCACATATTATAAATAAAATGTAGTCTGGGGGGTCTTGCTAATCTTGGTTTGATTCTCCAAGCTGATCATAGTGGATTTGTGACCTCTGGCAGTTATTTAACCTTTCAGAGTTTCTTATTAGTAATCTTTAAAAATGTACATAAAAGTATCTAAAGTGTAGGGTTTTAATTTTTTTAAAAATAAGGGACCAGGTATAAAAACGGAAGTAATACAGGGTAACAGTTAAGTGGATTGGCTCTGGAGTCAGGTTGCAAATTCAAATGGAGGCTCCATTCATCTTAGGGAATTTACTTCTGGTGCCTGTTTTCTCATTTGTAAAATGAATACAACAATAGAACCTACATTATGGTATTATTGGGAGGATTAAAAGAGTTCACAATACAAATAGAATAGTGCCCACCACAAAGTAAGCACTCTGTAAATGTTAGGTACGTCATCATGAAAAGATTCTCAATAAATATTGGTTCCTACTACATCCTCTGGCACAATAAAACTTTGTACAAACATGGTAAGAGTTCAACAGATGCTTGTTAAACTTTCCTTTTGCTTTGCTTATGACAGTCCTCAGTGAAGGATTGGTTGTGTTCTAAAGTTTCTTTATGTCAGTAGTTTGTAACTTGAAAATACTTATGCAATGGAAACAATGCTATAAAGTTTATGGTGTGGGTACCTTAAAATATTACCTGATTATTAAGAAAGCTGAAAAAAACCCTGTTTTAATCCATTGACACTAAAAACACAGTTCCAAAGGTACTATTTCAACTGCTACTAATCAGCATTTATAACACTGTTCCCTTAGTTTTCATGGCACCTTATTCTTGAGGTTTTGTTCTTTTCTCTCTAGCTTTTTCATCTCCCCCTCTTTACGCTATCCCTTCTTCCTCCTGACTTTTAAGGGTCGGAGTCCCCAGAGCTTGATTCTGGGTCCTTTTCTTCTTGGATACTTTCTTCTAGGCATTTCTAGTCTTTCCCATGGCTTTATATGCCATTTAAATGCCAGTGGCTCATAGATCTATATCTGCAGTTCAGACTTCTTTGCCAAGCTCCAGTTGCATAGGGCCAATTGCCTCCTGGAAAGCTTTCCTTGGTTGACCTCTCCAAATATGCTCTTCCTCCAGGAATCCTCCATTCAATAAATGGTACCAGCTCCCTAAAACAGAGAACTATCACTTCCCTCTGCCTTATTCCACATATCAAATTCTTCACCAAATCCTGTTGATTCTACAGTTGACCCTTGAACAATACGGGGGGTTAGGGCCACTGACCCTCCACCCAGTCGAAAATCTGAGTATAATTTGTAGTTGGACCTCCTTATGAGGGGGGTCCTCCAGATCCTCAGTTCCTCATCGGCAGATTCACCCAACCTCAGATAGTGTAGAACTGTAGTATTTACTATTGGAAAAATATCCTCATAATAAGTGGCTCCATGCAGCTCAAACTCATGTTGTTCAAGGGTCAACTGTACTTCCCAAATCACTAAAATATGACCACTTTTCTCCATTTTCATTGTCTGATTGGTTTATGTACTTTTGCCCTTCTTCCCATCCATTGTCTAAAAGTGGTCTTAATTTTTTAAAGAAGCTTTTTATAATGGAAAATTTCAGTTACACATAGAGGAGCCCCTATGTACACATCTCTCAGTCTCAACATTTATCCTAATTTTTGCTACTCTTGTTTCATCTGTCCCCTCCCTTTTTTTTTCCTAGTTGGAATAGTTTAAAGAAAATCCTGTAAATAATTTAGTATGCATTTCCCACAGATACGAACATTTAAAAAACATAACCACAATGCCGTTATCATACCTAACAAAATTTTTAAAGTTTCCTTAACGAAATATAATACCCGGTCCAAATTTAAAATTTCCTGATTGTATCAAAGATGGCTCCTTACTGCTGGTTTGTTCAGTTTGTCATCCAAAAAAGTCCAAACATGATATTTAATTGTTATGCCTCTTAAATCCCTTTCAATCTCTAATAGCCCCTCCTCCATTTGCTGAGTGGATGACCATTTGTATTCTGCTTTTGTGATGTGCCTTTCCTTATCTTTCAGCTTCTCTATAAATGATATCACTTTTGGTGGATATCTGTGGCAAAAATCCTATAGCCTTGACATTACACATCTTTATCTACAAATGCTAGATTGAGTAAGTAAGGACCTCCCTTTCATATATTTATGTTATGTGAAGAAAATATGGAAGATGGATTGAAAACTATTTATTCATATCAAAATCCAGATAAGAAGTGCATAAACTACATACTAAGAACTTACCTCACTTGATCCTTTAAAAAATCCTTTGAGTTTTTTATCCCTGTCTTCAGGTTAAGAAACACATTGAGAGAGGCTAAGTAAAAAATACGGGGCTATGGTGTCAGTCTGAGACAGGGCCAGGCCAGAATTGAAGCCCTGGACTCTTTTTCCCAGGGACTCATGGTCTCTTCATCCAGTCATGCTGCTGTAGTAATAAAGTAATGAAGTAATGAAGGATGGTTTAAATAGGGGGAAAACTACCAAAAGACAATTCTGGTAGATGCTTTACCGAGATAAAAATTAAAAAAAACAAAAAAACAAAAAACCCGAGTCTATGTCAGGGGGAGTAGATTATTTTGGTGTAAGGTGAATCTATTTGAGATAATAATATATTTGAGAAAATAATTACTCAGTGGGATTCTGATAAAAATTGGTAAAAGTCTGATGAAAGTTGAACAGTGGCAGAAGCAGCCTTCTAAGGGCATTTATCTCTGAGTGCCCTCCTGCTCTATCTGATTCTGTCCATTTCTTTTTTCTTTTTAAATTACATGCTTTTGCCTTTTTAAGACGGACTTTAACATCACTAATGTGCTTATACATTTCCTTCCTGCTTCGCTGTAGGCCTCAGAACCACAACTTCTTTTCACTAGGATCCCTTTCCTCTCCTAACTATATCTAAATTCTTCAGTGGCTTGTCATGTCCTTAATGCCTAAAAAAGCTTGTCAAAAGACCATGTTAGCCAAGGGAGAGAAATTATTTTTAAGATATAGTTGGCCTGAAAAGTTCTGTTTCACCAGTCTGCCTACATGTGCCTACATCTACCCCAGCTGTGAGTTAGCCCAGCCTCCTCCTGCTGTTCTTCATGCTACTAGGTTAAGATAACACAAGAATCTCCCTAGCTAATTACATGTTTATAACTGATTCATACATGGAGACATCCACAAACAACAAACAAAAAGCAAAGAGTAACTGACCAATAGCAAAGAGAAGGAAAGTATTTTAAATGTCTTGGTTAATGGATATATTCCCCCCAAAATTGAAATGTCAGGGAGAGTAGATTACTTTGTTCATAGCAGCACTGCTCACAATAGGCAAAAGGTAGAAGCAACCCAAGTGTCCACTGATAGATAAATGGAGAAACAAAATGTGGTGTATACATACAATGGAATATTATTCAGCCTTAAAAAGGAAGGAAATTCTGATCAATGCTACAACATAGGTGAACCTTGAAGACATTATTATGCTAAGTGAAATAAACCAGCCACCACAAGACAAATTTGCATGATTCCACTTATATGAGGTCCCTAGAGTAGTCAGATTCATAGAGACAGAAAGTAGCATGGTGGTTGTCAGGGACTGGGGGGAATGGGGAGTTAGTGTATAATGGGTACAGAGTTTCAGTTTGGGAAGATGAAAATATTCTGGAGATGGATGGTGGTGATGGTTGCAGAACAATGTAAATGTGCTTAATGCCACAAAACTATACACGTAAAGATGGTTAAATTGGTAGATTTTAGGTTACCTATATTTTACCACAATTTAAAAAATTGGTTAAGAACCTGGGCTCTGGGTGAGAAAGCCTGGGTTCAAATTCTGACTCCATCACTTCTTAGCTGTGAGAATCCACACTATTTCCACATCCTGAGTTTGAGTTGCTTCACCTAAAAAATTGGAATAAGAAGAGTACATACCTAAATGTATGACAGGGAGAGCAACAATTCCTAACCAAACTTGTCTCCTCCCCAAAAAACAAACAAACAAAAGCCTTGTGAGGATTAAATAAAACAGTCTATCTAATATCCTTTGTACATTGCCTTGCGCATAGTCAGCACTCAATCAATGTTAGCCACTATAATTTTATGATCATTTATTTACATTTAACTCACTTTTAAAGATTAGATGGGTAGATTTTCTTATGTGTTTTAGAAATTTACTCCAGATTTAGATCTCTTAATTATGTGGTTCCAGGAGGGTGATTTCAGTATCTAGATCAGCTACAAGGATAGCTGATCCAGAGATACTGATGAATAGCATGAAGTTCTGATGAGTTTGCAAAGTTTGGTGGAAAAAACAAAGGTATTGAGTAACGATAAAAGTATCCCTTTATGTTTGGGAAATGAAATTTTCAGCCACTTTCTCTCAGCTCTCCAAAAATAAGTAGCAAGAAAAATAATATTGATTTTTGAGTATCCTGAAACTTGAGATAGTTTTTCAGTTGTTTGGTAACATTTGTTGTGTAATCCAAGAGATACTCTCCAAGTTGCAACCACAGGAAAATTTCCCCCAGCCTAGATCATGGCTCTCTAGGAAGCTGGACACTGAGTATACATCTGCTAACTTGAATAATTACAGAAACATAATTGTGAAATGTCTCAATTTTACACTCAGAATTATGATCCCTTTGTGAATAATTTTGCATGTATGTGTGTGTGTGTGTGTGTGTGTGTGTGTGTGTGTGTGAAGGAGAAACAGTGGAAAAAGCCGTGGAGTTACTGCTTTTGGAAAAGGGTAAACCTGAATAATACAGAGGAGACAGTGTGCCAGGCTTTTTGCAAACGAATGAATCCTCAACCCTTCAACATTGCCACTATCATCCCTGCATTTTAAAGACGAGGAAGCAGGCTCAGAAGTTACCTGTGTGAGCAGTGAACTGGAATTTGAAAGTAGGTTGATTTGGCTCCAGGCTGTGTTCTTTCTCTCAAACCACACTCCCCAAACCAGAACTTCTTGCCACTTGTTACTGTCACTGGAGATAGTGTCACTTTTGGAGCTGCTCAGGTTCTGAAATCACCTTCTGGAGACTGCTGCTGTCCCTGGACGATTGTAATGGTGGCTCTTTGCTCACCAACCCACCCTCTGCTAAGAGGGAGAAGCTGCTCCTCAGAGGAGGTGAAACAGAGGGCACAATAAAGCCCCTATTGCCCAGAAATATTCCTTCTCCTCTTTTCTGACCTGCAGTGGCCACTATTAAAGCCACACAGTTTGGAAAACAAAAGTGCCATTGTCTTCAGAAAGCCCCTGTTACAGTATACACATGCTACCTGGGAGTCAGAAGCAGGCAGAGATTCTTCCAGCTCTCTCTCTCTGTCTCTCATTAGCACAGTTTAGTTTATCAGATAAACTCGTTGTCTCCTGGAAAGCCTAGAAAGACTATCTCAGGGAAGACATACTTGACAAGCAAGTGTCACCAGTGCTCCATGAGGCCAGCAGGTCTGGGTAGGGGTCCTGAAACCCACATAGTGATGGGACCCTGGGAGTGGGCCTCAGTCACGGCTGCCTGGGGTGGTGATGGTCTGCTGGTTGCAAGTAGGAGATACCAACCGGAGCTACCTGAAGCAGAAAGGGAATGGATTAGAAGAATTAGGGAGGTGTCTCAGGGAACTGTGGAATTATGGGACAGCCAGGTCTCAGGAAGGGAGGAGCCAAGGAAAGTCCTGGGACTGCAGTGGCAGTTGGTAGAAGTCCTAGCCTATAGCACTCAGTGACTTGACTTGGCTCCTGATTCCAGTATATCTTAAGCCTCAAGTGAGAGTGAGAATATGATACGTTCAGCTTAGCTGATTGTTCACAGTTGGCTTGATCAGCAAGGGTTGTATGGGGGGAGGGGCAGAGATTGGTGCAGTGAGAAGTTCACACAACAGAAAGAGGAACCCTCCCTGTGGGCAGATGAGGCGGTTTCCAGGTAAGAGGGGCTGGGCTGACACTGTATTAGACACCTACCACATATTCCTTAGATCTTATCTGGGGAGTCATTCTGGAGGGGGAATTGCTTAGAAGCAGTGCAGCGTGGTGGTTAAGATTGCTGGCTTTGGAACTGGATTGCCTGAGCCTGAATGTCAGCACCGCCACTTCCTGGGCAACTTGCTTAAGTATTCTGTGTGTCTGTTTGCTTCTCTCTAGAGTGGTGATAATAATAGTACTTACTACATCAGAGCATTAGGATTAAATGAGTTAATACCAGCAAAGAGCTTAAAACAGTGCCTGGCACACAGTTAGCCCTGGATAAAATCACTATTATTATCTGGCTTTTGAGGCATCATAATATTCATTGAAATTGTCAAACAGGTTCACCTTACTTTAAAAATACCCAGTGGGGCTCTTTTAACATGTAATTTTATGAAAGAAAGAGGAATGCAATGAGATAAACACTTTGTTATGAAATACCTGTTTGGCTGAACTCAGGCATAAATACAGATGAAACAAATATCAAGAAAAGAAATAAGACAAAGAAAATAAAAACACTAAAAGAAAAAATATGGTTGCAACATCAAAAGCACAGTCCACAAAGAAAAGAATTGATAAATTGGGCTTCATCAAAATTAAAAACTTTTGCTATTTAAAAGGTGCCATTAAAAGAATGAATAGACAAGCCAAATATTTTGAGAAAATATTTGTAAATCATATATCTGATGAAGAACTTGTATCCAGAAGAAAAGAACACTTACAATTCAATAATGATAATAAGACAAATAATAAGACAAATCAACTAATTGAAAAATGGGCAGAAGATTTGAAAGACATTTCACCAAGAAGCTATCTGAATGGCTAATAAACACACAAAAAGATCCTTGACATCCTTGTTTTGGGAAATGCTGATTTAAAATCACAGTGAGATACCACTATAAACTCTTTGAAATGACTGTGATCCAAAAGATTGACTTTATCAAATATAGGAGGTGTGGGAAAACTGGAATGCATACCTACTACTGGTGAGAATATAAAACAATGCATTCACTTTGGCAAATACTTTGGCAATGTCTTAAAACAGTAAAACATAAATTTAGCATATGACCCAACCATTCCTTTCCTTGGGTATATACCCAAGAGAAATAAATAACATATGTTCACACAAAGACTTGTCTAAAAATGTTCATAAAATCATTATTCATAATAGCTAAAAAATGGACAGAATCCAAATGTCCATTGACTGGTTAAATTGAATGTGGTATTATATAATACCATTCAGCAATAAAAAGAAATCATTAATGTATGCACAACATAGGTGAATCTCACAAACATCATGCAAAGTGAAGGAAGAAAGACACAAAAGATTATATCTTGCATATTCCTATTTATATGAAATTTCTGGAAATGGTAAATCTACAGAGACAGAAAAACAGAACAGTAATTGCCTGGGCTGGGCATGGGAGTGGGGATTAACCACAAATGGGAATGACAGAAATTTTGAAGGTGATAGAAATGTCCTAAAACTAGATTGCAGTGACAGTTGTACAACTGCATGAGTTTACCAAAATCACTGAAATATATACGTGTTAACAGGTGAATTTTATGATATGTAAGTTAGATCTCAATAAAGCTGCTTCTGTCCTATATTCAGTCATTTTGACTGTTACCAGTGAAAACTAAAAATAATTAAGAAAGAAATCTCAATTATTAGATTAAGAAATCTAAGAAATCTTAGACTGAGAAATCTCTGTCTTAGTCCAACACTATTTGCTGAACCTCGTTTTGGTTTCATAATGTTTTATGCCCAGTCCCACCCCATCCCCCCACTGATCCACCCTAGTGTAGTGACTTTCTGTTATCAGGGCTGGTAAATCATGTATAGACAATGGAGTCTAAGAGTACTCTGCATCGAAACTTTAGGGAGGGTATCTTATAAAAACTGTATTTATATAGCTCTAGCTATTCCCATTCTTATTTGCTATTGTACAGATTCAAGCATTACTGGAGTGTAAGAAACCATTCTCCAAGGAAAATTCTGATTTCTACAGCTGCCTGAGAATACCCAGGAATTTCTTTTCTCTCTCTTCAATGTGTCATACTGCCCTAACCATGACAGGAAGAAAACAACTTTTAGGTTGAGTGCGACATCAAAAATGCTTCTCCTATAACTGAAAAAAAAAACCAAAAAAATCATTTGCTTGATAGTTATTTCCTGTGTCAAACTATCAAATGTTTCCCCTGACTGCAGCCATCTGGGGGTTTGTTGTTTGTTTCATGCCAACATGTTAACATAAAGTACCTGAAGGGAACGACATTCATTCATTTATCCGTTCATCCATCCATCCGTCCCTTGACACCGTCCATTGACACATTCGACAATGATTTCTTGAGTACCAGCTATATATCGTACACCATGCTATTAAGGATGCAAAAACAAGTAAGAAAGACATGGTCTCCACCCTCACAGAGCCTTAAAGTCTGTTTTGGATGACAGCCAAAAGCCAGCACTGAAGACACATTTTTCCACTTTCCAGGTTTTCTCGGGCTGGCCTCAGCTCCTCCAGTGGCGGCACTGGTGGCATGTCAGGTGACCTGGTGACTATGTGGTACCTCTGGTAGTGGAAGCAAGGAGCTCCCTGCTGCCGGCAGTGGTTTTGATTCATCGGCAGTGTTACTGTGGCAGGCTTCGGAAGGACAGACTTTGAAGCAGCCTCCTCTTTAATGGCAAGTGGGAAAGTTTTAGGGGGTGGCTACAAGAGGTCTTAGGTGGCATCTGTGGCCTCCAGCACCTCTGCAAATTATGTAGAAGTCAAATGCAAGTTAGGAGGGTTTTTTAAAGTGAAAATATGCCTTCTGTACTTGCTTGGAAGCGTATCAGATCTGAAGGTAGAGATGAGAATTCATTTGTTTCTCAAATATTTCATATTTTTGTGAATACATAGTAAATCAAGGTTGCTCTACAACTCTGGCAGTATTTTCAGTTCAGTGGTGTGAGGTAGCTACGCAATGTCATTACATAATGTTGTCTTTAGAAAGGGAAATTAAAACTAATGTGCTCAGTTGGGCCTCTACAGAGAAAGACAGTAAGTAATCAGCCAATTTATAACTAGGACCAAAAGATAGAGTTCCAACCTTTACTTTTGAAGGAAACAATAAGAAAAAATACAAAAATGGGACAGTGCTTTAGATAATATGTCAGTTAAAACCTCGTAAGAACACAGAA
Organism: Balaenoptera ricei; assembly: GCF_028023285.1. NCBI lineage: Eukaryota > Metazoa > Chordata > Mammalia > Artiodactyla > Balaenopteridae > Balaenoptera > Balaenoptera ricei. Next base: position 57,722,254 of record NC_082648.1, on the reverse strand, counting down.
TTTGCTGGATAGCATTTCTGGCCTAAACTGACTCTGCCTATGGTGGAGTCTGAGGCTTCTTGAGTTAAATGATTTGCAGAATGCTGTAGAGTCTGATCTACTTAAATACATCAGTCCCGTGGAACTGCTATGGTAGTTCCTTTTCTCCTGCCCCTCTGGAGATTCCCACTATTGAAAGTACTTCCTGTGAGGTCAGGGATGACAAACACATGGCAGACATGCCCGTGCCCAGGGCACCAACTCACTATTACAGTCCTCTCTACCACTGAGCCCAGGTATGGCCTCAGCACCCCAGGTCCCACTACCAACCAGTTGGAATTAACACATGAGATGAAGCCTACTTATCACCCTTGGACTAGAGAATGAAAACAGTGGTGTTAACTTTAAAAGGTTATAGTGGAATGAAAACATACTTCCTGACAAGGAAGAGATTGCCTTGACCAGGAGTAAGAGTTTCCTTTCTATGAGATTAAGACTTGGTTCTGAAGAATCAGGACGGAGAGTCTGAGTAAGAGGAAGACAAGAATGATAGTGACCAGGTCTGGCAGCCTGAGGGGCAGGTGCGGCCAGGGATGCAGCACAGAGAAGAGTGAGAGATGAGAGAAAAACCAAAAGTGGCTTCTTTCACAGTTCCCTGGGGTCATGATGCTCTAGCTCTGTCTTTCCTTAGCGCTATCCTGAGGAGTTCGGTGGAGAATGACTCAGAATGAGGGCTCTGAACAGTGAGTCACCTGCCACTTCCTGCATTACCTGGACTTTTTGGGAAGCTTTCCACCAAATACCTGTTAGACAGCCCAGCCGCATCCACCTTGTGACAACTAACAACATCGTGCTTTGAAGCAAATCTGAATAAATAGTCGAACATCCATGTGCCGATCATTCCAGTAAAAAGAGAAATAAAGCTTTTAGTGACTTCAGAGACAGTGAGGTTTGTGGCCTCACAACGAATGGCTTGAAGTCTCGTGAGCGTAGCCAGCCAAATCTGGGAACTTCCACTTAAAGTTCTCTGATAAAATAACTTAATGATGGGGATAATTTTATTGGCCCATTTAATAGAATGATAAAGACCATAAAGCAATCTCACAAAATGGCACTTTTTTTTTTTTTACTAAATGTGTGGCCTTGGGCAAGTCTTTCTATTTCTCTATTTTCTTACCTATAAAGACGATTCCTTTCATAAAAAGAAAAGCGATAGCAAAATGTATTGAATATATACTGTCTGCAAGACACTGAGGTTGATCCTGGGGAGTCATCAAAGATGGAATAAGCATAGATAGTGGTCTCAAGGAATTTAAGACTTAACAAAGAAGAATAAAGACAAGCAGAGCAGTAACAATACAAGGCAGACCAGGAGATGGGTTTCAAGAGAAATGCAAAAATAAAAGTGGTAGACGATAGATCACTGACCGCTTCCCAGTCATTGAATTTATTTGGGTTGGAAAGGTGTTCAATAAGAGCTGGTAGAAGTGTTTTTTCATTTTTAGTTTTGTTTTTGCTAGTGGAGAAATAAAAGGCTGATTCCACGTATTTTATTCTCTTATGCATCATTCATGGAAGAAAAAAACAGTGAGGTGGTAAATAGTTTGAAATTAATACATATGAGGCTGTGGTGTATGTTTCAAAATTATAAAGAGCTCAGCCACAATACATTAACGCTGGGAAACGTCAAACTTCCACCGACATAAGCCAGAGGTTGGGAACTAGTAATGGTGTCGAACAAGGAACAGAACACAGGTCTGATGTCTTCAGATCAAACCGTCTGCTCATTAGAGCCAAGCTGCCGGTGTGAAAGAAACTTTAACCTTTTGTCAGTTTAAGAGACATTTACTCTTCTTTTGACTCCAAGCTGAAAGAAGCACTTAAGATTTTTAGGCAAGCTAAAAATAAACTGGGGATTCCCCTGGTGACACAGTGGTTAAGAATCCGCCTGCCAATGCAGGGGACACGGTGTTCAAGCCCTGGTCCGGGAAGATCCCACATGCCACGGAGCAACTAAGCCTGTGCGCCACAACTACTGAGCCTGCGCTCTAGAGCCCGCGAGCCACAACTACTGAGCCCATGTTCTGCAGTTACTGAAGGCCGCGTGCCTAGAGCCCGTGCTGTGCTCCGCAACAAGAGAAGCCACTGCAATGAGAAGCCTGCACACCGCAACGAAGAGTAGCCCCCGCTCACCGCAACTAGAGAAAGCCTGCACACAGCAATGAAGACCCAACGCAGCCAAATAAATAAATAAATGAATAAATAAACTGGTCTTCTATAGTCCTCTTCCTTTCAACAGTAGGATTCTACTGTTGAATTAACAAACTTACTTAAATGAAAATAAAATTGTGATCAGTTTCCTTACGTCTTCCTTCTTCTCTCTTCTGTTGAATCCCGCTGTAATTAGCATTTTAAAAAAATATCTAACTTTAGTCAAGAAAACAAAATTGAGGATGTAGGCTGTGTAATTTGCTAGAATTTTATTTTGTTGATTAACACAACTCTCATCCAATGGGTTTCATATTTCTACAGTTTTGCACACATTTTTTCCCCTAGAACATGAAGAGTAACCCTAAAAGAAGAGACCCAGTAGCAAGAATTCTCTATCTACATCTCTTCTTATTCACCTTAAACATGGAGCAGATTACCATATTTGAAATACACACGTTTAGCCTCAACTCAGCTGAAACACATTGAAAATGAAGTCAAACAGAAATGGAAGAAATCATGTCACTGATATTTCATTCAAACTGCTTTTCTAAATTAAGAGTTTCAAATGCACTATGAGGGCCTAATAATTGTGGTTGTATCATCATTTCTAATGTATTAAAAAAGTTTAAATAATTTACTGTAAACCACATAGTAACTTAAATAGGGCTGAAACAGAGCCCAGAACTGGTGATTTCTAATGAGAAGGGGCACCTCTGCCCTACGACATAAGATGTCACATCACCTGGCTTGTCCAATTGTCCACATTCACAAGCCTGCAGACTCCCTTCCCAATTCCTACTAAGTAATGTATTTTATTGCCTATGAAACCCTTATTTCCTGTTCTCATTTGCAGGACTAGATTGGTTCTTTTGTCATTAGAGCCACAGAATATATATCTGAATTTTAATATATATGATAAATATACGAACAGTATGCTTTTGTCTCAGTAATGTGTTTCATTTCTTTTTGTTTTTAAAGTATTTGATGGACGTCTTTATTTATCTTTTAAATTTATTTTTGAAATATTTTCCTATTCATTTGGAGGTTTACAGCTATATCCTTTTGCCTTAGTTTGAAGCTGTCTTCCTCCCTTTCTTTTCCTTGCTTCCTTCCTTCCTTTCTTTCTTTTCTTCTTTCCTTCTTTCTTTCCCTTCCTTCCTCCCTTCATGCCTTCCTTCCTTCTTTTCTTTGTGGAATTTCTATTATTTGATAAAAATTATGTAACAAAAGCTTAGAAATCTAATAAGGGTCTCAGATGCCTAAGTATTTTCCCTTAAAATGTGACTAACCTTGCTTAATATTGCATTCAAGGGTCAAGTTCAGACTAAATTATTTGGTGTCAAAGACAAAAACAACAGCAAAAGTCTACTTACCAAATGTCAGGAGGACAAAGCCGTGGGTGTGATGCCCTCTCCCTCTCTCTCTCCCTCTCTCTCTCTCTCTCTCTCTCTCTCACACACACACACACACACACACACACACATAGCTCACTTGATAAATGGTTGGCAATTTTTGTGGTGAATACTCTGGGGCGTGCTATTTAAAACAGACCTTATTCAAAGCTTTTTTACTTGAAGTAGGTCATTCTATACTTTTCAACATTCAGATACAATATTCTCTACAAAATCTAGGACTTTTGAGGCTAGAAATCAAATTCACTTCATCAAATAATGTGTTGACAGTTTCTTATTATAAATATTTAAAAATATTTACAGAGCTGAAAGAAATATATCTTTATCAAGTTTCTGTTTTATGTCAGGCATCTTACATTGAGTCCAGCACCTGAAGATAGACTTTGTAGATTGAAAACCGAGCCCTGCCACCCTCCACCTGCATGACCTGGGCAAATTACTTAATCTTACTGTATCTTGGTTTTGCCATCTGTAAACTGGGGGTAATGACAGGGCTCAGTTCATCTGCAGTTGTGAGCATTAATTAGATAATACCATACAATATTTAGCACAGTACCTGGTCCTTAATCAGCATTCATTCTTACTGTTGCAGTTAGCTACCTTCACTTAGAGTAGCTCCCGCAGTCCTTATTATCCTGTGAGACAGGCATTATTGCATCTATTTAACAGATGCGTAAACACATAACCAGTGAAGTTTAGTAACTGACCTCAAGTCCTGGAGCTTTGCACCAGCAGAGCTGGTATTTGCACTTCATCTGTCTAGTTCCAAAGCCTATGCACCTCACTGTACTGAGTTCTCCTTCTGCATATAGATTGTAAATCATTATAGTACATTTTCTATATGATTTTTGACTTTTAGGATAAATTAATAAACTTGAATTTATCAGGTATTCCAACAACCAATTAATTCCAGTAACAGGAATATTTGTGGCCATTCTAAACTTTTATGAGAAAGAAACAGATGATAAAAAAAATCAGTTGATAGGGAAATTTAGCTGAAGAAGATGGAGGAGAAAAGAAAGGAAGAGGAGGAAACACACACACACACACACACACACACACACACACACACCAAGCATGAATTCCAAAGTGCATTTCAAACTTGGGACAGATTCAAACCAATCTCTTGCCCCATTTACATTATGCAAAATTATTTTGAAGGCATCACAATGTGGCTTGAAGAACATAGACTTTGGAACCATATAGAATCCAGTTATTAGAAATCCAGCTCTGCTGACTTGTGGAGCTTCAGCCTCTGTTTTCTTATCTCTAAAATCAGGGCAATAGTATATGCTTCATAGGTTTGTTAAGAAAATTAAATGAGACCAGGTTTGTGAAATGCCTGGGATGGTGCCTAGGACAGATATGATGCCCAGTGAATGTCAGGCTACCATAGCATACATAGCTTTTATAATAAGTTTTTGAGATTGTATAAGGTTCTCAAAAGTCTCCTTAATAATGTTAAAGGATGTTCAATATTAGCATAATCACAACACTGTGGAATTTTAGAGATGGATGGTAAATTAGAGAGCTTTATAGTTCAATTACTTCATTTTATGTTTGAGGAAATTGAGACCCAAAGAGACTAAGGGAACTGCCCCAAATCACATAGCTAATTATAACCAGAGTTGGGACTAGAACCTGGCCTCTTAATTAATGGTTCCCCTAATATTTTTAAAGTTCTCAGTGAATGATCATACCACTTGAGCAATAAATTATGAAATATGAATATCTGTGAGCAGAGTTTAGGATTTCAAAGAACAATTATAATAAAGTTAGACATATATTTAATGATAGCCATAAATATTATTGTGCTGCATGATAACACGGCATAAATGGTAAGTAGTTCATATTAACGTGTCATAATTATTTTGCACAACCAAGCCTAGAGAGGGGAAAATAAAATGAAGAAGAGCAGGAAACTGCTCGGAGTGCCTCTTTGTAGGCCTGTGAATCTGGGGCCTTGGTAGCTGTGGTTTTCTGACAAAAGGTAGGGGGGCTGAGAGGTGGTTTTGGAAGGAGAAGGGACAGGAAGTTCTCTTGAACTCTTCTTCTCTTGGGAGGAGGGACAAGCACTCACCTCCTTCCGTACTGATGGAAGAATCAGCCAGCATTCTCTTCCTCTTTCTCCATCAGCTTCTTGCTGGGATCTGGAAGTTTCAGCTACCAGAATCCAATCCTTAGTCAGCAATGCCAGAGTCAACACCCAGCGTGGAGTGATGGACTAGCTCTGCTTTTAGCAAAACTATCACCTGTTTTCTATTATCACTGTGTCTGGACTCCTGACACTTCGTAGTCATCACCCTGATACACTGAGGGCCTCCAAGAGCACCTGGGCCATGGAGCACCCCCCAACTTGGCCACATGGGGAGACTTGGCTGCATAATTACCCCTGTGGTCCTTGAAGAAAGCCCTAGGTTCTCCAATTCCTTCTTCTCTTACTCCCAAGAGGAATGGGTGAGACCGCCCTTTCTCCCCTCTCCATCAGGACTCGCTCAAAGATGTGCTTGAGGGAAAGGCCCTCAACACAAAGCTATTTTCTCCACAACGCTCACCTGGTTCCTATCAGACATTCATCTGGAGGGGTCCCTGAAGTAAGACGTCTATCATTTACACTTGGGATAAGTGAGTTTAAGCAGAGTGCTTTTCTAATGTTTAAACAGGGGGAAAGGGACTTCTGAGGAGGATGGGGGAGGTGAGGGAGAAGCAAGAGGTACATTTTGAGTGGTGGGAGTTTTAGGGGAAAAGAAGCCTTTATTGGGGGCCCTCGAGGGGAACTTTGGGTAGCCAGATTGTGGGGATGAAAGAGAAAACGTGCCAAGGGATAGGGGACATGCCGATGTGCAGAGAAGGAGAGGAAGAGTCTAAAGACCAACTTCCTGTGCATGCCAAATCTTTCTAGGACCTCCCTTTCCCTCCCTTCTGTCTCTGTTCCTACTCTTCCTAAGGAAAAAAAAAAAAAAAAAAGCTGATATTTAAATCTGTTTGAGTCTCTGACACACATCATCTCTGGAGGGGTGAGACCATACACATTGCTCACTCAGGGATGATTTGTGGAAAGATCTTTGCAGAGACAGGCCCAGGACAGCTCTTGGGCAGTGGGTGAGTCTATGTCTTAGAAAGAGTATGAGGATATTCTCCGCCTGTGCCTGGGTGCAGTTCAGCTGGCTCTGTCACTGGTGACCCTTCCCCTGCACCTTGCTATTTGGGTCGAATTGGTGCCTATGTTCATTGATAGGCCTGCCTTCTTGATTCAGGTCACCCAGTCAGTGTGTGGGTAACTAAGTGGGTTGTGGGGAGGGCCCAGGTGGGCATGCACTCTGGGCCTCCTCCGAGCTGCGTTACTTGGGCCTGGTGGCAACTCTAGCTTTCCCACAGATATTGTTATTGTCCCGGCCACCTCGTCGTTGCTCCTGTCACTCAGGCTGTCATTTTTATTGTTCTTGCTTTATTCCCCCTTTTACTGCCACCACAAGCAATGCTGTCAGTGTGAAGACATTAGCTCAGCATTGCTGCTCTTGCTGGGCTGACCCTGGAATCAGACGAGAGATTTGCCTCTAGAAGGTGATGGCTCTTCCCGTCAACCCGGGCTAGTCTAACTTTTAAGTGGGGAATGTAAGTGTAGGTTTTGGAACTGGGAAGACCTGCGTTTGAATCTTAGCTCTGTGTAATCCTGTGACCTTGGGCAAGTTATTCAAAATTTGGGACTTTGTTTCCTTACGCATAAATTGGAGACAATAATGCCTCCTCACATGATTGTTATGAGAAACAGAGGTACTTTATGAAAGATACCTTGATGGAGCAGAAACTTAGTTAATGGTGACTGAGATCATTATTTAAATGGGCACAGTTCTTTTGGTCAGTATGAGATAGATAGACCAGAGTTCCTGAGGTGGTCATGGAAACTAGGACACTTCTCATGACCTTGTTATAGTTGATCGGTGATTTATGGATGGTGTCTAGGGTAATCTCTGTTCCCAGGAAATGTAGCTAACTTCAAGATCTTATTTCTGAGGCATTCTGGATAATGGGATTTTATGGAAAAAAATTTTCACCGCTAACAAATTAATAAATCATTGGACTGTTGAGCCTTTTCTTAATGAACCCAGCTTGAGCACAGAAATAGCTGGTCTTTTTAGAGTTGGCCTAGTGGTTGTAGGGACCAAAGGCAGTGTGACTGTCTCAGGTATGTTTAGTTCCTTGCCAGTAGGATATCACTGAGAGAGACATATTATTAGTATTGCATGGCCCTATTGCCTGAACCCAAAGACAATGGCACTGGGTCTGTGGCCATGGCTGTATGTAGCCATGGAATTGTTGATTTGGAATCCATCTCTAAAATATGCCCAAAGAAAGATGGTGGGTCCCAGCCCTCATCTTCTTTGAGGCAAGGCAGGAAAGGAGTTCCTCAGAGCAACAGCATATTAAGGAGGGGTTCCTCACCCTGTTGGGTGTTCCAGGATAACATCATATATACTGATACCAACATTGATATCCAAAACAATACAAATGCCCCTACTAACATCAATATTCTATTAATGCTGATGCCAACACCAATTCCAATATTATTAAATGCCAGTACTAATGCTCCTACTATTTCTGATACAAACTATCATTTCCTGAGCATTAATGTATGCCAGACACTATGCCAAGAACTTTGGAGGTAATATCACATTTAATCCTCACAAGACTTTTTTTGATGATAAAATATATAGTGCTTGGAATATGCCAGACGTGGTTCTAGGCATTTTACAGTTATTTATTTACTTAATTCTCCTAACAACTCTAAGAGACAGGAACAATTGTTATCAGGAAACTGAGGATCAGAATGGCTAAGAAACTTGCCCAAGCTCACACAGTTAAGTTAAATATGCGGCAGAGGAAAGATTTACATTAGGTTTCTCTGACTCTAAATCTGTCAGATTTAGTATTGTGTAGTGCATTTCTGTGTTTAGAATTGCCAGGACATATTTATATATTTTCTGTAGATTTCTGCATCTATTAATGACATTTCTGATAAATTATCTCAACAGAATACATCTTTTTGTTAAAAGATCATTTCATCCTCAAGTTTTGCTCCACTTAAAAATATCTTTTAAATAAGAAATATTTTCTCTTGGTTTTTTTTAATTTCACTGAACTTATTGAAGTTTAGGCTTCCAAAATTATGCTAAGGCTGGGATATTGTCCATTTTTATAAATAACACTGAGGCTGTCTTTTCAGGTCTCCTGTATTTTTGAAAAAATTTCAAATATATTCTTTGTGATGAGAACTTGATCATCTCTTACTTGGGTATGTCTCTTTAATAGTAGACAAAGACACCAGAACTATTTCCTTCAACTGTTCTTATCAAGCTTCACTTTACTGTAGAAATTTCTTTCACTAAATTGGAGTTTGGGGAGTAGAGCTTAATGTTCATGGGGAATTTTTGAAAGAATTTGATTTTTATTATTTTTCTTAGTTTCATATTTGACTTTAATGTTCAGAAGGATGCACCCAATAAGGCCTTTGAGACTGAGGTCTTTTATCTGCAGATAAGCCAAAACATAAGCTGTCCAGAGAAAATGTACAGCCATTTTCCTGCGTCTCAATGAGCCACTAAAGAGATCCTCAAGGGGCTGGCTGGTAGTTCATGTTTCCTTTAATCCATGCACTGGCCTATAACTGCAGTCTGATGTCATTTGTCGTTTGCAGTGGAATTAACATTTTACAACACAGGCCTCTCTGGATGACAGTGGCTGGAATCAGACATCCATACATTACGGCTTTCACAAGGTTCTTGAACTGTGAAAGGTGCTAAAATCCAGGACCAATCTTGTCAAGGCATTAATCGTCTCACAAACCAGAATTCCTATGTGGTCTCTGATGGAATGCAGAAATCACGAGGATTCTTTCATGATTTAAAGTAGGGTTCTTAACCTGGGAGTCATAGACTCCCAAGGCAACTGTGTTAGAATTAAGTGGTCCATGGACCTGACTGGAAAAAAATCCATATATTTATTTTCACTCATCTCTAGCTGAAACTTAGAATTTCCTTTCCTTGTGAAGGTAGGCTACAAACCACAATAGTATTACCTATTGATAATACCTGTGATTCTGTCTCCAATAGAAATCATAGGTATTTTCCCTTTATATTACAGTTGTTACCAATGTCACAAAATATCATTTATCCTCCTCTCTAAGTCATCGTAATTATTTGACATTACTGTACATCTTAAAATTTAATGCTTTAATAAAGAAGCACATATATTACAATATCAAATTCAAAAAATATGTTGATAACCGTACTTCGATATTATTGGCTTGCAATCCTATTACTTTAATTTCATAGATTTGAAAACATTTTTCTAAAAGGGCTCCACCAGATAAAAGGGAGCCCTCGTACATGTAGGAATGTAAACTGGTGCCACCACTAGGGAAAACAGAAAGGAGGTTCCTTAAAAAACTAAAAATAGAACTACCATATAATCCAGCAATTCCACTCCTGGGTATATATCTAGAAAAGTCAAAAACTCTAATTAGAAAAGATACATGCACCCCAATATTCATAGCATCACTATTTACAATAGCCAAAACATGGAAGCAACCTAAGTGCCCATCAACAGATGATTGGCTTAAGATGTGGTGTATATATACAATGGAATATTACTCAGCTGTGAAAAGAATGAAATATTGCTATTTGCAGCAACGTGGATAGACCTAGAGAATATTACACTTAGTGAAATAAGTCAGAGAAAGACAAATACTATATGATATCACTTATATGTGGAATCTAAAAAATAGTACAAATGAATCTATATACAAAACAGAAACAGACTCCCAGACATAGAAACAAACTTACGGTTACTGAAGAGGAGAGGGAGGGTGGGGAGGGACAAATTAGGAGTATGGGATTAACAGATACAAACTACTATATATAAAATAGAAAAGCAGCAAAGATTTACTGTATAGCACAGGGAAATATACCTGAGGGCACTCTGGTCAAATGTAGCCTCTAAGCCAAACTCTCTGTGTGGTGTCCAGAGCATCTTATGAAAGAGGAAGAGAGCCTCATTAATCTTTCCAGCTTTCAGCAAGGATGATTGACCCTCAGTCTAAGAGATCTGAGTCAGAACTCTTGAACATAAAGAAGACCAGCCAGCCCATGGCCAGGGATGTGAGCAGGTCCCAGGGGTCAATAGCCAAGGTGCTTCTATCCACAATATACTAGGCATGAATCCAGGTGCATTGTGGATTTCTGTATAAGTCCTCCTATACCAAGACTGAGGGGAATACATAACATGTATAATACGCTGACTCAATTTAAGTCCTTATTCTTAAAGATGCATACAGCTTTTACTCTTCCAAATTTCATACGGATCTAACAACATATCCAGAGGTTGACTCTGAAATTGGGACAGCTATTATCTTGAGACAATCACCCCATTCTCTGATTACTCATTGGTGACAGCATTTATTTTTAAAAAACATAACCTTATGGGACTTCCCTGGTGGCGCAGTGGTTAAGAATCCGCCTGCCAATACAGGGGACGTGGGTTCGATCCCTGGTTTGGGTAGATCCCACATGCCACGGAGCAACTAAGCCCGTGTGCCACAACTACTGAGCCTGCACTCTAGAGCCCGCGAGCCACAACTACTGAAGCCCGTGTGCTCTAGGGCCCGCATGCTGCAACTACTGAGCTTGCATGCTGCAGCAACTGAAGCCCACGCACCTAGAGCCTGTGTTCCGCAACGAGAAGCCACCACAATGAGAAGCCCGCACACCGCAATGGAGTAGCCCCCGCTCGCCACAACTAGAGAAAGCCCGCGCACAGCAATGAAGACCCAGAGCAGCCAAAAATAAATAAATAAATAAATTTATTTAAAAAAAAACCCATAACCTTAAAATAGAAATGATTTAGGAAAATTATGTGTATCAGTTAGGATTAAGATCTGCTGCATATAATTGGAAACCCCACATCACAGTAGCTTAAACAAAATAGATATTTATTTTCTCTTGTGTGAAAAAAAGTCCAGAGGTAAGAAGTCTAGGAGTAGCACACCTCTGTAAAGTCACTGTCTCAATTTGGGACATCTTGGATTGAGGTGCCAGAAGACATCCAAAGGAAAGTGCCAGGGAAATGGTTAGAAATGTTGGCTCAGAGCTCAGAGGAAGTGCCTGGTGAGAGGTACAGGGCCAGGAGCTCACTGTGTGTAAAATGATGGGCACCCAGACCAGGGGTGTGTGAGATGGCCCTGATCTAGCGAATACCATTAAGAGAGGGCCAAGGAGAGAAACTTGGAAACATTAACAAAATTAAATTTTTTTCAAACAGAAAGATAAAAGAGTTCTTCTCTCAGCTGACTTGGCTTCTTTTTAGCAGCCTTCTCAGTAAGTAAACTATTCAACACTTCTGCTTATATTTCATTGACCAGAACTTAGTCACACTGCCCCACCCAGGTTTAAGGGAGACTGGGAAATGTAATCTCATAATTAGGTGTCTTGTTGCCTCCAATTAAACTAGAGTTTTACTTCTAAAGAAGAAAAGAGAATGGATACTAGGTGGCAGCTATGGTTCCTATGACAGTATATACATGAGGACTTGGGTATATATATGCTTCAGAGAAATACTCGAGAAAGAGCATCGGACTAGCAGACAAATGCCCTGGGTCCTATCCCTGCCTCCACCTTAAACAAATTACTGAGCTTTCTTGAAGGTTTAGTTCTTTCATTTTTAATGTGGATGTGACCATTCTTTTCCTGGTGCTTTCCATTTGTTGTGAACCTTAACTGTGAAAGTGCTTTTACAGCTAACTATAAAAGCATTGCATAAATGCAAGGTATGTTGTGTCTGCAGGATGCCTGAAGCTGTAATCAGAGAAGAGTAGGTTCAGCAGATCTCTCAGTACACCAGTCACACCTGAAACCCTGAGCCAAGAAACAATCCCATCTCTATATTGACCTGTCAACTTCTGATAATGCATTTTCTGAGTCTAGGTAGAAATTAAACTATTGTGTCATCAAACCATTAAATGATGCCAGCTACATGTCCTATGATTGTGATATAGGTAAAGAAAGTGATTTTCAAAGATAGTATCATGTCTGATAAACAATGCCTTAAATGCAAGTCTTGGTCACTATTGAGAGGACAGAATTAACTCTAACAAGCAGAAGCAGAATGGAAGGTATTGCAGGATTTTAAATGGCTTACAGAATCACTGGGGAGAGGGAGCTGAAGAAATAGTCCCTAGGCTGAGCTTCAACGGACAACTACCAAAGCCCCCAGAGAATTGCACTGCTGCTCCTGCCATGATCAAGAAACCATCTGTTAAACCATGAGTCTTGCTTGAGGTCCTGGCTCCAGGGTCACACAGCTGCAGCCTATATCAGATCCAGCCTGATCCACACTAAATGGTGCCCCGTGCTCTTTCTCCCCTCACTTAATTCCAAAATCAGTTCCCGCATGATTGGATCTGATGGGTAGATGCTCAATCAATCCAGAACCCTAGCTTCAAGAATGTAAGAAATAGAGCTTTTGCCTTTACAACCTATACTAGAAGCATGTGGGAATATATGCTATATGGGCCAACTGTCAATTCACAGTGTCTGTCAGAATGAATTTTATGGGTACCTGTGAAATGGAAATTGCTATGTGAGGTCCCAAAACACTGGCTGCATGACTTAGAAATGAAATGATCTCAATGCAACATAATAGAATGAGGGCAGAGGAAATTCATTTTACTCAAATATGGATTGAATGAAGAGGAAGAAAACATAGGAAACATTCATGTACATATATCTGTAGCAAGTTATTCTTAAGTTAAAACATTTGCACCAGCATTAAACACAAGTTAGGCAAGTGGATGGTTCATTAAGGATAATATTTGCTCATAAGTATAAATTTCTCCTTACTTTCATTGATTAGGACCAGAACAACTTACTCATTGTAAGGTATTTACACATATGATGAAACCACAATAATTCAAGTTCAACACGTGCATGGAGATGATCTAATGAAATTTTATTGACTAGGAGACGTCCCAATAACTATCTTTCGCTTGAACAGCTTAGCTAATACAACAATGGGCTAGAGTCATAGAAAAATGGCCACAGTTCTTAATGATTCTAAAAATATTGTGGGAGAAAAAAATGTATTCATTAGAGTGAGAAGGTATTTTTGTTGTAGTAGGTCAGAGCAGCTTCCGAGAAGGGCAGGTTCTCCATTTGATAATGCAGAATTTCCTCTGTGATAAAGCCATGACCTGCCACTGAATGGTATATGGGAGAAGCAGACAAAGATGGCCAGCAGATGGAAGAATTAGATGGACATTTCTAAAGATTGCTTAGGCAGGGCTGCTGGAGAAGGTGGGAGAAAAGGGAAGACTGGGCAATGGGGCAGTGAGAAGATCCTTCTTTCTAAAACCTGTTTTGTTTTCCCCTAAGAGAATGGTTCTCAACCTCTTTAGTCTCAGGGTCCTTTTAAATTCTTAAAAACTGTAGAGGCCTCCAAAGTTTTTGTTTTTGTAAGTCATATCTATCAATATTTACCATATTCAAAATTAAAACTGAGAAATTTGTAACTATTTAAAAGAACAATCATAAAACTTTTACATGTTAACATAAAGGTTAGTTGCGATCTGAACCCATAGCAATAAACTTTTTGTGCTCTGTTACATTAAAAGTCAGTGGTTTGGGGAATTCCCTTGTGGCGCAGTGGTTAAGAATCCACCTGCCAATGCCGGGGACATGGGTTCGAGCGCTGGTCCAGGAAGATTCCACATGCCGCAGAGCAACTAAGCCCGTGCGCCACAACTACTGAGCCTGCGCTCTAGAGCCTGCGAGCCACAACTACTGAGCTCACGCGCCTAGAGCCTGTGCTCCGCAACAAAGAGAAGCCACCGCAGTGAGACACCTGCACACCGCAACAGAGTAGCCCCCACTCTCCGCAACTAGAGAAAGCCCGTGCAGCATCAAAGACCCAACGCAGCCGAAAAAAGAAAAAAGGTTATTGGTTTATCTCATACTTTGTATGAACCTTTTACAAATTTTGATTTTGTAACATCACTCATTGGTCATTTGGAAAATTTTGGTTCACTGAATTATGCAAATATCTCAAAGACTGACACAATATATCATACACTATCAAAAAAATTACATTCGTTAATGTCACCATTGATGTCATCAGGAAAGTCTTTAAGCATTGGGAATCTGTCACGCTTAATGTGGTGGACATAAATTTTCCATAACTCTTATTTTCACTTTATCCTTGAATTCTATCATTGGCAATAAATACTGTGAGGTATTTTCCTGGAAGTGACAGTTTCACTTCGTTCCTTTTTTGAGAAATTGTCTGCCAAATACCCAGGTCTGAATCATGATGGTTCTTCTGTCAGTTGTTCTTTTAAATAAAAATGGTGGTCCATGAAAAAAAGTGGCTTGTACAGCGTTGCAACTCAAACAATTGTACAAATGCTTTTTCTAGAGACAGTCATTGTACTTCGGTATACAGAAGTGCTTTATGCGTACTTTCCATTTCATCACACAAAATGTACCCAGAGGTCGAGGTGTAAGAAACTAATACTTTTTACTGCTTCATCAAGGACATTCTTAAGTGGAAGCAGCACAATTTTTTTTTTTTTTTTTTTTGCTGTGAATGAATGGAGGTGATGAATGCCATGACTATCATTACAGTTAATGTCACTTCCTTGATTCGTACTAAGGTGCCAGCAATTTGGTCCAATGTCATTGTAAATGTCAATAG
The DNA here is from genome assembly GCF_028023285.1 of Balaenoptera ricei. Lineage (NCBI taxonomy): Eukaryota > Metazoa > Chordata > Mammalia > Artiodactyla > Balaenopteridae > Balaenoptera > Balaenoptera ricei. Next base: position 57,706,910 of record NC_082648.1, on the reverse strand, counting down.
AGTGAAAAAGACAAATAATGCCTTAGTTTTTCCATGAAAATAAGTCTGGTCTCATGAATTCCCTGAAATACTTCCACAGTGGTATTTGAATTGATGGTTTCTAGGTAGGTCCCATACTGGGATCTGCAGTAATTGACATTGGCAGGGACATTTGGGTTTGCAGTGAGGAAACCACCATCTTGTGCTAGTCCCAATGCATGAAATATTGAAAGAATATTAGATTATTATTTGTATATCATTAACCGTAATCATGAAATGTTACCTGAGAAACACTTCCAAACAAAATTCATTAGCTTGATAAAAACTTAATTTTGTTCGTGATTCTAAGGTTCTCTCCTTGGCCCTCTTCTAATGGTATACACTCTTTCTGGGTTATCTCATCCACACCCCTGGCTTTCATTTTGTACACAGTTGACCCCTAGTTTGGTACTTCCCAACAGGCAGCTCCTCTGAGCTCTGAATTGGCATATCCAACCATATCCCTGGCACCTTCCCTTGGATGTCTTCAAGGACCTCAAAGTCAAAGTATCCTGAAGTGAACATCTTTCTTCTCAAATCTACTTTGCCTTCTCTAGTTCCTCTCTTAGGTGCCCAAACCAGAAACAGAAGTAAATCCTAGACTTGCTTTCCCCCCAGCTCCATTACTAACTGATCCTTAGATCTTGTTGACTCTATTTTCTGGCCTTTGAATCACCCTGCTAACCTGTAGCTTCATTGTGAGTCCCTGGAGAAGTAACTGCCTCTGGTATCCTAACTGATCTCTCTGCTTTAGATTTGCCCTACTACAATTCAACCCTTTTTATAGACACTAATATTTCTTTTTCCTAAAGCCAAAAAGACTGTGTAACTCCTCTGCTGAAAATCCTTCACTGGCACTTTCAGGACCAAAGGGAAACTCCTTAGCATGGCATACAGCATCCTTTAGTATCTACTCTTGTCTCTTCTAGCCTTATTTTCCTTTATGTCCTCTGTGCTCCCAGCCACAACATTATTCTAATAGTCCCTTTGAAGTACCAAACACTTTCCCACCTTGGTGATTTTGCCCATGCAGTTCCCTCTGCATAGAAATTCTTTCCCCTTCATTTCCTTAGCTGTATTACACTTATTCTTCAGTATTCAGCTTAAGTACTCAGCGGACACATTTTGACCCTTCAATCCATGCCCTCTAGTATATTCCTAAAACTTCTTGCACAAATCTCTAGTAGAGTGCTTGCTATACTATATGGTTATCATTGACTTTCTTGCCAATCTCCTCCAGGACACAATTTTTTAGTACTGAATTTGTCATGTAATGTTCATCTCTTTCCCTAGTGCCTACCATGCTGTTGGGCACATAGACAAATTTTTAAAAAATTGAACTAGTTAAATTGGGTAAAATAATTTTTAAAAAAAGAATTAAAAAATTTTGTCTTTACATTTTTTTAGAGGGGAAGTATCTATATGATTCTACATCAGCATAATTAACAAATTGCGGTGGAATAATGCCACATTTTTATACAATACAATTTCACAGTTCTTCTCTAGATTTGATTGGGTTTCAATTGGTTTCATCTACCTAACTCCTTTGTGGAAGCAGCATCATGTAATGGATAATAAAGGGTCCCTGAGTTGGGATGAGGTCAGTAAGAAAATGTCTTGGCTTCGCATAAACATTTCCCTTTTCAACAAGGATGGCCAAAGTACTCCTGTGTAGTAGTTTCCAACTGCTTGAGGTAGGCTGGGTAGTGTAGGGTTTGGGTTGGGCAAATCTTACCATAAAGCTTAATCCTAGAGAGAGGAGAATCTAGAAGGTGGGGTCCTTTTCCCTTGCTTATCTGGGAAGGTTTTTTGAGAGCACTCTCCTGGAGATCAAGGCACTCATGATTGCCATGAATTGGCTTCAGGTTGATTTGCATCCTAGCTGTTCTCAATTATGGCTGAACTATAGAGGTGAGAGGCAGAATTAGGAATTCCACCAGGGATTGAATGATGCTGTGGAAGCCACATTTGGGAAAGCTTCTTGAATACGCAGGAAATGAAGTGCGTGTGTGATGTCCTGCGTGTCATTAGGAGAATCTCACAGTCTTATGTTTTCTCCTGTGAATTCGTAGAAACACACAGAAATTATTTACTGAATGTGAGGAGTCTTCAACATTTCACAGCTTGATGGTTAGAATTTACTTTAGTTGGTTTGATTTAGCCACTACAGACTCCTACTCAAAATTAAAAGGCCTCTCATGTGAAGCAGAGGAGAATTTGATTTCAACAAACAATGTTTCTGACTTATCACTGGGAGGGCCCTGGTTGGGGTGACTATGGAAATCTTCTGAAATTTCAGAAACCTTATCACAATCTTTTCTTTAGTCTACTTTTCTTCTCTCCTCCTCTCCCTTAAAAAAAACCAAAAAACAAAAAAAAGTCTTGTTCAGGTTGGTCCCTCCTTCTTTATACTTATTGTCACAAGATGATGAAAATATGTTTGGTCCATACCCTTTTTTAGTTGAATACACTATCTTACACAAAGCTAGATCTTTTCCACAGTAAATACTTAATTTTCTGTCAGGATTTTTGAAAACAAGGTATCTCTCATTTTCAAGAATAATCAAATTTACTTTTTAACCTTACAGTTTTCTATGTAATAATATATGTTCATTTTTGTTGAGGTCTGGAGTGGTTATATGTACATTCTTTTTTTTTTTTTAAATTTATTTTTGGCTGTGTTTGGGTCTTCGCTGCTGCGCGCGGGCTTTCTCTAGTTGCGGCGAGCGGGGGCTACTCTTCGTCGCGGGGCGCGAGCTTCTCCTTGTGGTGGCTTCTCTTGTTGCGGAGCGTGGGCTCTAGGTGCACAGGTTTAGTAGTTGTGGTTCGCAGGCTCTAGAGTGCAGGCTCAGTAGTTGTGGTGCACGGGCTTAGTTGCTCCGCGGCATGTGGGATCTTCCCGGACCAGGGCTCGAACCCTGCATTGGCAGGTGGATTCTTAACCACTGCAACACCAGGGAAGCCCTATATGTACATGCTTTTACTCCTTTTTTGGGGAATCTCGAATGAGTCTCCAGTCTATCAAATGTGTTTCCTATGGTATTTTTGTTTTTCGTATAATCACTAAATGTGGAATAATGCCTTACCTGCCAGTACCTCTGTTAAATCACGTCTCAATATTATTTTTGTCATTTTACCAAAATTTTTCTCTAATCCCTAAATATAGATTTTAATTCCCCAACACATTTTGTTTTCTAAGTTTATGTATCTCAATTTGTATAGTTTCTATAAATTACATGGTTTCTATAACTACTTGAAACAATGGGTTCATAGACTGTCAAATAATGTCACAAGAAGGAAATGCATAGAACTAGAGTTCCCCTGCATTTCATTGTGTTATTGATTTAGCAGTAATCTCATTAACTGTGTTACTTTCCAAAGTGACCACAAACATTACTTCAGATTGCTAAGCAGAGAAACTGTCCTTTGGAAATGAGTACAGATAATTTGCAGAACGGACACAGTCATTGTAAAGCATGTTTTAGCTAAAAGCTAAAGCAAACAAAACCTGCAAATGAACCAATAAAAAAGAAAAAAAAAGGGTTTGCAAAATAAATCCTGTGATGCACTTAGGGAAGAGCTGTATGACATTTCCTTTTGCTGTAATAATGGTATTCTATTTGGTTGACCAGCTGGCCAGCCAGCCCCTAAAGCCTTCATATCCTGTTTTCCAATTATAGGACTACAAATTAATGCATCTCCAGTGTTGAGCAATGACATTTTGGATCATTTAACTAACTCCTTTGTACAGGTTACCTTCCTTTATCAGCACCATAAAAATGAGACTGACGGCAGCATTTACAGTCACTGCAAAGAGTAGCCTAATAAGCTGGTTGAGTCATGAACTCATTCTTTTCTGTTGCCCAGCATTTCTAGCAGAGCTGAAAGGTTGAAGGAAAATGAACCATACATTTTGTAAACAGACAAAGAAACGTGGTGCTAGGTTGCCTTTGACAATTTTAAAGCTAGGATGAAAAATCATTTGTTCACCATATTTTAAAATTAAGGAAACCATTGCTTAATAATGAGGCTCAAATTTACGTAATTGGTAGAATCATGACATGTATCAACTGACAAATATACTGAAAATCATCTGGAGCCATAAACATCTGCAGAATTTTTTCCTCTTAGAAAAATGTCTCATAGGCAGTTTATTTTAAACCATATTTCTGTAACATTTTAATAATTTCAGAAATGATGTTAGGATATTAAGTTAAATTTTTTGTGTTGCTACTATCATAACATTTGACAAATGAATAATATGAATACGCTTGTGCTCTGCCATTGACTTGACTGGCATAGTAAAGGCTTCTTTTGTCTTCAGGGTTTAAATTGTTGGATTGGACAGTATGGGAGAAATAACTGCATATTGCATCATAAATTCTTCTTGATGGGATGATGCTTTCAAAGGAACTCAGACTCAAGCTCCCTTCTTCTTGTGAGATTTGAATGGTCAAATTGGAAATCCAAAATCTAAATCTACCTTTTTCTTCCTTGTTCTAGAAGAAAGCACATTGTCAAGTACTTTTTTCCCTCATAGGGAATAAGGTCTTATCATGTCTGGGAATAGTCATATTCACAAATAGCATGAAATTTGGATTTTTGATGTGCCACCACCAAGTGTGGTCATATGTAGAGTTTCAGTGCCAGATGCAGTCTACGACTTTAAATGTGCATATTATCACTGTGTATCTAATCCCCATGAATTATTGTTTTAGAATAAATCCTGCAATTATCTTGTGACTATCACATTGTTCGGGGGGCGGTGAGGTGGGAAGAGTGTTAAAAGTATCACGTTGCCAAATGTTAACATTTATGTAATTTTTGTAACCCCGTTCACGTACTTTTTTCCTTTTTAATGAGACAGAGGCTCACAAAGAAAAAGAAAGTGGCTCTTTTTTGAACTCTGAGAGACTTCAAGAATATATACAAAGAAAAGACTGATGACCTAAATGATTTTTCCCTAGAAATACTCAAGTGTGTTTTTTAGAACAGTGAAGTAATATTCAAGGAAAGGCAATTAGGGAAGAGAAGTTGGAACTAAAAAAAGAAAAAGGACTAAAAAAGAGAAAGGACTAAAGCTATCAAAATATAAACATTAGCCAGCCATGATTTCGAGAAGCGTTGTTCACCTTTTGATTATCCAAGCACTGACTAGGACACACCTGCACATTTTACTCTCCCGTTTAACCTGGGAATGCCCTTTTTCAGCAAAGCACAAATGCAATTAATGTTTGGACCCTACACAGTGTTAGTATTCTAAGTTTAATACCAGGGAAGCTATTTTCCTTCTTGTAAACTGCTTCATCAAGCATCCAAATTGTAAATTGTAAGTGGTGATATTTTTCTCACAAGTACTTTCTCCCATTGTGTCTTCAGTGTTTCTTGTTCTTTTTATGATGCTGCTTCCTGATGCTGTTTCTTTTATATCTACCCTATCCATGACGATTTGCTGCTCAGAGCTCTGTGTATAGCCCTACGTGTGCTCACAGTCCCAGGCTCATATCTTATTTCCCCCTGATGGCACCAGTTGCGATATCTCCCCAGATGTGCAGAACTGATATATACTAAGTTCTCAAAGTGTGGTCCCTGGACAAAGAGCATCAGCATCACCCAGGGACTTGTTAGAAATGCAGAATTTGGGGCCCTACCCTAAAGAATGAGAAACTCTGGGTATGGGGCCCAGAAATCTTAGATTAAAACTCTACAGGTGATTCCAATGCATGATAAAAAGTGAATATTGATGTTTTAACAGGAGGCAATATCTTCACCCAAAGAAATGCATTTTTTCGTAGAAGAATTCCACAGTTCAGGTTATCAGGGTCAAAGGGAAGTTATTCTACTGTCTTCAGATTATAGCACTAACTCCACCCATGCATGAAATGGATGTTGCTTTGGGTGCAAATGCTAAAATAAATCATTTAAAGCTGCAACCATTCAGATGGTAGGCAGGTAAGAGTGGGTATAGTTGCTTAGAAGTAGGTTGGAAAAGACTTGGTTTCAGTTAATTGAAGTAGGGAAAAGATTGAAAGGAAATTTGCTACTTTTTTTGCAAACAGGGCAAGCTTTGTTTTTGTTTTGTTTTTGTTTTTTGCTCTTTTTGCTTTTGACCTTGAATGATTACAATAATGGCTACAAAGCCTCTAAAAATTAAAGCTCATTTTGCTACAAAGAATTTTTATGCAGTAGCTTTAATGTTGAACTTAGATTGAACTAGATTCCAGACTGCATACTGTTATTAACTTTCTTGGTAGTTTAATGTAAATGAATTAATTTGTCTCTCAATTTCTCTTTCAACTGTAGATGTTTTCAATATATGGGCATAGTATGGGAATAGAGACCGTTAATAAAAACTATCAGAAAGTGTTTTTATAATACTTTACTCTTTCTAAGACATGATCATGAATATCAGTGTGCATATTATATTGATGTAACTAAAGCATGTTTTCTCTTTTGTGTTTTTTACACAGCTACTACTTGTTAACTGCAGTTAGATTACCTTGGCAACCTGGGGGGATTATATGAACTATATACTAGTCAAACTATCACTGTGGTTGAGAGTTTACGCACTGTTTTCAGCCCTGGTTGTGTACTGCAATGATACGTAGATGAAAAATGTGTAAAGGCACAATCTCCTTAACAAGAACAAAATGCAAAAGCAACTCCAATGGCTGATTGTTTTGTGGGAACCAATCCCCTTTCCCCCCTTTTTTTGTGGGAACATGTAGCTGGCACACAGTAGTAGGCTTATGAATTGAATAATTGAATACTTTATTAAAATAAAAGCAAATTAAACAGAAAGGATTTATCTCATCTTTAGTTAAGAACACGAGTGACATTTAGCTCTGGGAGCATATGCTGGAAGGACAGAAAAAAGTGATCACCTGGGCTTCCCTGGTAGCGCAGTGGTTAAAAATCCACCTGCTAATGCAGGGGACACGGGTTCGAGCCCTGGTCTGGGAAGATCCCGTATGCCGTGGAGCAACTAAGCCCGTGCACCACAGCTACTGAGCCTGCACTCTAGAGCCCGTGAGCCACAACTACTAAGCCTGCGTGCCGCAACTACTGAAGCCCGCGCGCCTAGAGCCCATGATCCGCAACAAGAGAAGCCACCGCGATGAGAAGCCTGCTCACCGCAACGAAGAGTAGCCCCTGCTCACTGCAACTATAGAAAGCCCGCACGCAGCAACGAAGACCCAACGCAGCCAAAAATAAATAAATAAAATAAATAAATTTATATAAAAAAAAATGATCACCTAAGTGATCAAGTGAGGATCCATGAGGTTTTCACATAGATCCTGCAGAGTTCAATTTGATAATTATGCGATTGCATTTTTTTTACCTGCTTCTGAAAGAGTGTTCAGAATTAAAGGGCAGTTTAAGGAGCAGGGGAGAATGAGAAGAACACCAACTTTCCCAGAAGCTGGCAAGGTAGTGACTATGGCTGGGATACCGTTAATATCTTGCAGGGATATCTAAACCAGCAGCTTCACGTAAGGGCCCAAAGTTACTGACACGTGGGTGACAGAGCAGTCAAACCAGGCCAGTTTATGTCTGATCCATCTTGTGGCAGAATAATTTTTTTAAGCTAGCATTTTTCTTCTAATTCTCTCAAAGCACCATGCAAATAATTATTGATCTTCCCAACATCTGACAAAGAAGATAGCAAAGCAATGTATTTTATAAATTGCTGGTGGGTGGATGGGTATACTAGGAAGGAATTTAGTCATCTCTTGGACTTCACGTCCTCAGTTCTATCTACCCTATGGTGCTACCTATGTGATAACATAGGCAGTAGGTGATAGAAGAAAGAGTGACCTTTCCAGTCAGAGATCGGGGTCTGCACCTCAGACCAACCACTTAATTAACCTTGTGACATTGGACATGTTACTTAACCTTTCTGAACCTCAGTTTCTTCATTTGTAAAACAAGCATAGTAATGCTAGCTTTTATAAACATTAAAAATGCTATGTGTGATCAGTCAGAATGGCCATCATCAAAAAGTCGAAAAGTAATAAGTGCTGGAGAGGGTGTGGAGAAAAGGGAATCCTTCTACACTGTGGGTGGGAATGTAAGTTAGTGCAGCCACTATGGAAAACAGTATGGAGGTACCTCAAAAAACTAAAAATAGAGTTACCACATGATCCTGCAATCCCACTCCTGGGCATATACCTGGACAAAACTATAATTCAAAAAGATACATGCACCCCTATGTTCACAGCAGCACTATTTACAACAGCCAAGACATGGAAGGAACCTAACTGTCCATGGACAGCTGAATGGGTAAAGATGATATGATATATATATAATGGAATATTACTCAGCCATAAAAAAGGATGAAATGATGCCATTTGCAGAAACATGGGTGGACCCAGAGATTACCATACTAAGTAAAGTAAGTCGGAGAAAAATAAATATCATATGATACTACTTATATGTCAAATCTTAAAATAACGATACAAATGAACTTATTTACAAAACAGAAACAGATTCACAGACATAGAAAACAATCTTATGGTTACCAAAGGGAAACTGGGGGGGAGGGATAAATTAGGAGTTTGGGATTAACAGATATACACTACCATAGATAAAATAGCTAAACAACAAGGACCTACTGTATAGCACAGGGAACTACATTCAATATCCTGTAATAACTTATAATGGAAAAGAATCTGAAAAAGTATATATATATATATATATATATATATATATATATATGGCCCTAACCCTAGCTGAATCACTTTGCTGTTTACTGGAAACTAACACAACATTGTAAATCAACTGTATTTCAATAAAAAATTTTTAAAAAATGCTGTGTGTGAAGTGTCTGGTGTCCGGCAAGTTCTCAACACTTAATAAAAGCTACAACAGTTATTTTATCTTTAACATTATCTATTATGTCACACGAAGAGAAAATGCTCACACTTTCTGATCTCAGGCATCTGGCATTTGCTGTCTTCAGCAGGATTTCTCAGTTGTGCATAGATCACAGTCCCGAGTCAACTTTTTAACCCCTGTGACAAGGCATCATAATGAAAAAAATTCTAATTTTATGTAGGATGTATTTGTTAATCTGTGGTCAACTTCTTAGCCAGATCTTTTGCAAGATTCCTTTGAAAGTCCTCAAAGAAAGAATTCATTTGGTATTTACACTTGATCACTCACATTTTATGTATTTCAAGAGTAAGCAACATCTGGAATCAAGGTCTATTTATACAGTTTGTTTTTCTTTTTTTTTAGCCAACAGATGACTCCTGCTGGCACTCTTCTGATGTGACTTGGTCCAAGCCTGCGGGGTGATATCCTGGGGACCAGCCACTGCCCCCTCACAGCCTCCTCTGAGGCAGCAGGCCCAGCTGACCTCTGCTGGGCTCCCTGGGTCTGGCCCCTGCCTGGCCCTCTCTCCCTCTCTCCGGGCTGTCCGCTCGGCCTGGCCCACTCCAGCTGCTTCCCCTTCATTTCCCGGCTTCATAGCTTGCAGAGGGTTTGGGAATACTTCCCAAGTGAGGCAGTGATCCGCATTCTTCACAGCGGGCAGTCTTCCGGCCAAAAGGGAGTCTTCCTCCTGCAGCATCGCCCACCTGTGAGCAGCTGAATCGCTTCTGGAGGCGTCCCAGGCAGCCAGAGCTCAGAGCACGTGACAGACCTGAGCGGAATTCCTGCCTCCGATGTCGGGACGCCACCCACTGCACACTGGAAATCCCCCCTGCTCGGCTTCCCACCTCCGACCCGAGGGGAAGCATCATCTAAGCAGATTTCTACACCGTTCCTGTTCTGCCCTGGTCCCATTTCCCCAAATGAGAGCCCCGAGGAAGGTCAGCAGGGCTTGGAATCAGCTAACCAGGGTTAAATCACGGGAAACACCAGACAGGAAACAGGAGCCAAGAGTGGTTTCAGATAGTTGACAAAAATCAGGATGGGCTGAACATTCACCGCTGTGGATAAGTGGAGCCCGCCTCTGCCCGCTGCGATCTTTGTGCCTCCGCCGCCGGGGAACTCCAAAGGCTTCACGCAGTGCCTGAAGCTCTAGTTCCTAGCCCAGCTTCCTTTTTCCAGTAAAAGCAGGGTGTGGTGCAGCATTTTCCAGAGTGTTCTGTGGAACAAGAATCCCCTGAGATGCTCCTTGAAGGTTTCCATGGTTGAACAACATTGTGCAACGCTGCACACTGCCTCTGGCTCGAGCAGATTTGCAGAGCGCCTTGCTAGGCTAGAGGCTCTTGGAAGTTCTGCTTTACCTGGAGGTTCTGAAAGTTACTGGACCACAGAATGCTTCTGTCAGGTAACACCTCATAACAACCAGTAAAATTAGTGTACAATGAATATCCTGTTCTTTCAACCTGCCAAGCACACACCCACCTCAGGGCCTTTGTCCTTGTTGGTCCCTCTGCCTGGAATGCAGTTTCTATGGATATTCACATCACTAACTCCCTCACTTGATTGAGGTCTCTGCTCTAGAGGTGTCTTCCAGGACTATTCTATCTAAAAAAGCCTCCTCTTTCACCCCCATCCACTCACTTTCTATTTATCCCCTTCCCCTGCTTCATTTTTTTTCATAGCACTTATAACTCTCAGCAAGACAAGTCAGTTATTTGTTATTATGTAAGAATTAATTTAGTTTTGATAAATCTACTGTAATTTAAATTAAGCTCCGTGAGGGCAGAGACACTGCTTTGCTCTGATGCAGCTTCAGCTCTGGAATGGTGCTCAGCACAAAGCTGACATCACAACAAATAATTGTTGAATGAATCCATGAAAAGTGGAAAAGGGCAAGGGATCTCAAGCAGAAGACCTGGCATTAAACCCTGACTGTACTCCTTTCTTTCTTGATGTGACCTTGAGCAAATTCCTTCAATGCTTGGACCCTTGATTTCTTTATATAAAATGAGGAGAAAAAAATAACACGCATCCTGTCTATCTTACAGAAACATGAGAAGGATCAAATGAGGACTTGGCTATCATGGTGCTTTGTAAACTGTTAGGGGCTGTCTTAGTCCATTCAGGCTGCTATAACAAAAATACCACTAACTGGGTGGCTTATATGAACAACCGAAATTTATTTCTCACACTTCTGTAGGCTAAGTCTAAGATCAGGGTGCCGGCAGATCTGGTGTCTGGTGAGAGCCTGCTTCCTGGTTCATAGATGGCCTTTTTTTTTTTTTCTCTGTCCTCACATGGCAGAAGGCAGGAGGGAGCTTTCTTGGGGTTTCTTTTATAAGCACACTAATCGCATTCATGAGGGCCCCACCCTCATGACCTAATCACCTTCCCAAGACCCCACCTCCAAATACAATTGCATTGGGGATTAGGTTTCAACATATGAATTTTGGGGTGATGCAAACATTCAGACCATCCAGGCTAAGCAAATATAGGTTGTTATTATCAAAGGTAAAATGCAGAAAAGAAAAAGGGAGGTAACCCCCATGGTGGGGATCAGATTCTCTGGTAGTGTGAGGATAGGTCATTTTGACAGAAGGGAAAGACAGAAGAGGTAGTTTGATCTAGAGAGGAAAGACCCCTTGATATTGTCCTCAGTTGCAGGGAGCTGGGAGTACTTGGGAGTGTGGGTGGGGGAGAAAATGCACAAACAGAGGCTGGTGAGTGCTGCTACGCCTCTGATACGTTGCTTTTCAAACAGAGTTTATTTAATTCATCTGAAAGCCCTGATGGGGTAAGTGTTTTATTTATAAGGTAACTGAAGCAGAAGGGGTTTCAATACTGTAGTCAGGGCCATATAGGAAGTGTGAGTCCAGATCTCAATGCTGCTCTGAGGCTGTGTGACAGTGCAGTCTTGGCTCCCACAGAGCCTAATGGGGTCTGCTCCTCGCCCTGTTTGGAGGTGGCCCCGTAAGAGCAAGGGCAAGGGCCACCAGAGAACATCTGTTAGCTTCTTCCTCAGCTCTTAGAGAAAAAGAGTTTGAACTACAAATCTACAGATACTGCTGAGACCTAGGACCACCCACTGGGGTTGCTCTCTGGTGGAGGGAGCAGGGGAATGAAAGAGGAAGGTAGGAAGTTGTTAAGATGTAGCACTGGTTTTGACTTTGTTTTTAGCGGAAATGTGCATATGTTCAGAAAGCGGAAATCGGTGAGGCTGGGGCAAGTGGAGATTGCAGGTCGCTTTGTTTACTTGTTATTTTCTGTTGCTAGGGCTAATTTCTTCTCATATCTTGTTTCTCTTTATTTTTTAATCATGTGGGTTTATTATTGTTTGCATTAACTAGTTATCTGTGTGTCTCCATCTGAGTCAACCTAAAAATCATAAATGACTTCAGTAACAAATCTGGGAATTGTGTCAACTGAATGAGATCTAATATTCTTCTCTGTGTTACCAATGTTTACTTAATCAGGATTTAAATCAACTTTGAAAAAACCTTAATGTATTTGGGTGTTAAATTCAATAAAGTTTTCCTACAAATCCAGCTGTTAGACCTGATGTGTGAAACTTGCCCCCACTGAAGATGCTGGGAACTTTGCCCATAAAATAGGGGACCATGGTTGGAAATCAACTCTTGACATTTTTAGAAAATGGAATAAAATGAGCATGATTAATGTTATTTCTACTCCATGGAGCTCATTTTCCTTATAACAGTTGTCAGAGTGAGTCTGGAGGGAAGATTTGATTATATGTGTAAAGTGGCAAATCTAAGCAATGATCAGGATAATTCAGCCCCCAACCCAAACCTTTCACTTGAAATAAATAGGTAACTGATATTTGGAGGTGAGAATGAGCAGAGGGAAATGTTTTTCTCTTTTTTTTTTTTTTTTTTTTTTGGTTTTTTGTGAATAACTCCTCAGTCTTCTCAGTTCAAGTGAATGGACATTTTGCTTGTGTGTGTGTGTCTGTGTGTGTGTGTGAGAGAGAGAGAGAGAGGAAGCATTCTAAGCTTTTCAAAATTTCTCTCCCGCTCACGTCACGTCATGGGCCCCCCACTCCCCACAGGCCCCACGCACATCTCTGTCTCTGTGTCATGATCATGATCATGGGTGCTGTCAAGCACTTTCTTCTGGCCTTGATGCAGTTTTTAACCTCTCTGTCTCAGTTTTCTCATCTGTAAACGGGGATGATAACAGTCCTTATATTTCCAGGTTGTGTTGAAACAAATTTCTAGGCTCAAGATGAAGCTCCTCCTGCCCGGGTATCACGTCAGCAAACAGAAACTGAGATAACTTTTGTGTCCCTGTGAATGTTCCTCTTGACCAGAAATGCAGGCTGTCCAGTCAGCCAATCCCCAAACGCCAAGCCAACTCTGGGCCTTCTCACCCCCAAACAAGGCGGACTATGTAGACCCAGCCAATCAGATATTTTCTCTTTGTCTTTCCTTGTTGTTTATTCTCTAGCCTATCAAAGCTTCCTGCCTTCTGTCCCTTTTTGCAGTTCTCAGGAAACTGAGAAACTGTCCACTTCATGAACTGTTAAATAAAGTTTGTTTGTATCACCTAAATTGTCTTCTTTAATCATCTTTTGAATAGTTGTCATGAAGATTATATAAGATAATTATGTGGGGCATCTGGCACATGGTAAACCACTCAGTAAATACTAGTTAGAATTATTCTTACTACTAAGATATTCCTTTCTTGAGGGAAAGAACTATTTTACTCATCTTGTCACCCTCACGGGACCTTGTATGTGGTAGGTGTTTAATAACTGTCTATTTAATGGAATGGAATCCACATTTTAACAAGACTCAGTGTGTTGCAACTGGCCCTGGGGTTTCTCAAAAATACGCCATAATCTGCATATTCTCCTTGCAGGTATTGTCAGGTGTCAGGATGAGAGTTTGAACGCTCCACGGCCCTAAACATAAATTCATGGTGTATTTCTCAAAAGCATATCCTATGCATCTAAATGTCACCTTATTTTTTGAACTTGCACTGAGGTAGATTGGATCCTACTGTTCTGTGGTCTTCCCTGGGAGCCCGATCTTTATGGAGCTGGTAGGGGTCCTGGGCACATGAACAGATTCGCAGTTGTGGAAATCAGACAATTGAAGTTCTAAACAGCTTTGCTGAGAAAACAGTCATTTCTGTTTCTTCTAGGTTACATTCTTGTCACCTGCTTTTCCATGAGATGGTCAAACAGAGGCAGAGGAAAACTAATTAGGAGACTTATTGCTATTATTATTAGTACTATTAATACCTTTGAAAGGCTTTGTAAATTGGGTGTTTGCAAAGGAAAACTGCTTTAGAAACAGTACAATCATTCACTGTCCATCTGGGACAAATAATTCTGTGGTACTGACTGCAGAAATCATTTAGGTTGTACAGCTCAAGCTCCAGGAACAGCATTTCATTGCAGAAAGATGGCAAGAATTGACTGTCTTATTAAGAAGCAATGTGATGGTAAAACATGATTAAAGTGAGTCAAAAGAAATTACCAAGCAGCGGTCAAGAAAGAACGGAGGGAGGCTTGATCATGGATATATAGGCCCAGATAAATTAATTCTATGGGCGTTTGTTTATAATAATTATGCATAAATATGTGAATAATAATCACACCCCCCAGTTAACTGAAAATTATACTCCTTTCAATTGCATGAAGTTCACATGCCCGTTATCAACTGAGCCAAGGAACATGTAACGATGTGAAAACTAAGAGCCCATGAAATGTTTCCATAAAAAATGACAGTCAGTTTTTCCTTTACTTACATCTACTTGTCAATTTCAAAGGACTCAAATTTCATTATACCTTATAAATAAAGTATCCTGAAGGCACTAGCTCCTGCTGTTTCCGAAAGCTATCCTATATTTAGAAGTTTTCTGTGGCTTTCAGATAAATGTAGTTCCTTTAGAAAGCAGTTCTCATACCCTAACCTAAGTGGACAGAGCAAGGGCTGTTTCTAATGAAACTAAGGAATTCGTGATGTCATCTTGTGTGTGGCAATCCCTCAATTAAGAGGGGAGGATCAGAAAATGCAAAACCCTATGATTACACCGAGCAACTTAAAGGAAATGCATCAAAAGCTCCTTATGCATGGTGACAGTTTGCAGAACCCTCTAGAAAGTGAAAAGGTCTGCTCTTTCATGTAACTTGGCTTTGGAAGCCGGAGGTGACAAACTTCACAGATCCACAGCCTCCCCTTTGAGCAAATGTAGAAAACCACTTGTTGGTTCCTCCCCTCCAAGCACCCCTCCCTGTGGATCCGCTTCGTTTTTAAACTACTTTATTTTTGGTAAAAGTCAAGCTTACCGAGCTCTAAATTACACGGAACCTCCTGCTGTCCACTCCAACACTGCAAGCAGCCCCAAGATGAAAACTGGTGCATCACGTGTAACAAGGCGGAGGAAAGTTATTTTATTATTAGTTGGCACCAGAATTCCTCCTAGAAAGGGAAATGTATTTACTTTGAAAAATACCCTGATAAGAGCTGAGAGAGTAGAAGAGAGCTCCGGAGGGGTTAGGGTGTGGGCGGAATGTTTCTGAGACAAAGGGAGCAATTTGGCAGTAACTTCCCAGAGCAGCATCAGGAGAGACAGGGGAGGGGCCGCAGCCACTGAGAGGGCGGAGAGCGCCTCGCATCTGCCCACGTGACTCTTCTTCCCCTCACTCCCGCACCCAGCTTTGCTGAAATTTACTGAACTGATTAAATATTTGGTGCAAGTCTTTTATTTATTTGTTTATTTACTTATTTATAGAAACTTGTGTAAGGGCTCGGCCTGGGTCTAGATTCCAGAGTAGAAAAAGAGTTAAATTGTGTGGACCCAAGAGTGGAAGCAGAGAAAAGCCTCTGAGAATAAGTGTTAGGGATTTTTAAGATGCTCACAGATCTAGATGGGTTTACTGAAATCTCTGAAGGGATGAGAGAGCCCCTCATGGCATCTTAAACAAGCTACTTTACGGGCAGAATCACTACTTTGTGATACTGTCGTCATCGATGGGAAGCTACTGTGTGTCTTAAGCTACTTCATGGACAGGTACATGGAAATTGATGTAGTAAACACCAAGCATCATAGTTGATTTTGCAGTCTTTGAATTGGCTAGACTTTAAAATAATGTTAATTTAAGAGGCTGGCTGACGGAAAATAATGCTTTTAGTAGAATATCAAAGAACTTTAAGATCCCAGCCTTACTTTTCATAAATGTCGAACAACACCAGTTTTTCAAAATCAATTCAAAATCCTGGAGAATGAGGGATAAGTTCAGAACTATATAAATTGGGTATCTAATATTCCCAAGGGATTTTTCATTACCCAGATTGCTAAGGTGCAGGTGAAGATGGACCAACAAATTGGTCCCTCTGCACATGATTATCATACCTGTTCTAGCATCAAACCTAGAGGACCACAGTGTAAACCAATGGACAAAAATATATTTGATTATGGTTCACAGTGTGTCTTAGGACTTTTGGGGTATAAAAATAATAATGGTACATCACCTAAAGAAATGATCCAATGTCATTAGATATTTCTTCCAAATGGAATGATCAGACCCAAAGTTTCAGATTGTATCATCTCCTGAGAGATGCCTTATCTGACCACCACTTACAAAGTTTTTCCCTGCACATCACTCTTTGGATTTTCTTCACAATACTTAGCACCACCTAGAGTGATCCTGTTCATTTATTTTTCACCTGCTTTTGGTCTGTCTGCCAACCATTGCAATATGAAGACCATGAAAGCAGGGAACTGACACTCCTTGTTCATTTCTGCTTCTCAAGATCGAGGATAATGCCTGGAGCACAATCAGAACTCGATAAAATATTTGTTGAATCATTTAATGAATTTCACTCAGCATCTAATCTGTAAAGATTATCAAAATCCTCATAGGCCACTACAAATATAGTGTGGTTATTATTATAAAGAAAAGACATACTGGAGGATTCAGTGGTTGGTATTTTGATTTAATTCTTTTTGATTATCATCCTAATTTTGGATCACGTAAATGATGATCACATTATACCCATCTGGATACTTTGCAAGAAAAAAAAAATTCAGAATTATAGCTGCTCTGCACTCCAAGTATCTAGAGGTGCAATTAAATGACAAAACAGTAGAGTTCATTTTTCATATAGAGGGATGTCTTCATGTTCAATTTTAGCTTTAGGTTAACAGCATTATTAGATTACATTCTTGGGTCATTAGAAGAATGGGTTCACTTTTTTTTAAATTAAAAAAAG